>NC_141687.1:1066671463-1067318963 GCF_964263255.1 Lissotriton vulgaris
TCGGTTTTTATGATCTATATATTTATATATTTATATGTATATATTGATGAGGTTTTTTATACATGTTTATTTATTTGAGTATTTGCACATGTATGTATATACTTCGGTTTATTCACCCACTATGGGTTGTATTTAAGATGGAACTGGGCTATACAATATCGTTTTAGTCCTTTTGTTGTTTCCATGTACCCTTTTGAAGGAATGTTACGTTTTGAAAGTGGTGGTTACAATTTAGTCCACCTTTTGTGTCAATGATTAGATGGATAAATTCCCATGTAACTTTGCGATCACATCATGTGATCAAGACAGTGGATACTGTCGAAACGCGTAATGGCGGGCATGCTGAGCGAGATTGAGCTTTAATAAAACGCACTTGTTTGGCACCATCTCTGGGTTCCTCTCTTCGTTTTTCCAGAACTGTGCAAGATTTGGCGGTCTTGGAGATTGGGACGAGTTTTTCTTGGATATATATATATATATATATATATATATATATATATATATATATATATATATATATATATATATATATATATATATATATAATATATATCTATACTACTAGTATAAAGAGAGAACAGAAACCTTTTGGCAAGGTAAACTCGGGAACCACAGCGCCAATCCATACACCCAATACATTGTTGGAATCCTCAGGGTGTGTAGATGGACATAGGCGACTTAAAATAAAAATAAAACGTAAATTAAAAAATTTAAATTTACAAACAAAGTAGTCCCCTAAAACTAGCGCCGGCCGCGACGTAGCGCTGACCGCGACCTACACCTGCGCGATGACAACAGGCGGGGAGGAGCGGTGACGAGCGGCGAGGAGTGGCGCGGCGGCTCAGGTAAGGCAAGGCGGGAGGCGGTCCGGGCAATGTCGTGGCGGGCGGGGGCCCGGGAGTGGCGGTGAAGTCCGGAGAGCGGCTGAGGTAAGGCAGAGGCGGGAGGCAGGCGGGCGGGAGGCGGGAGGCGGTATAGGCAATGTCGGGGCGGGCGGGGGCCCGGCCGGGACTGCACAAAAGCCCAAAATGCTGCCCCCAGCCCCCTTCTGCCCCGGGCAACGCCGGGGCGGGCTGCTAGTATATGTATATATATATATATGTGTGTGTATATATATATATATATATATATATATATATATATATATATATATATATATATATATATATATATATATATACACACATATATCTATATATATATATGCAACCACAGTCCTGATGCCAGAGCACTTTTCCTCCTCCCTTGGAGATGCAAAGTCAGGAAACGGACCAACCACACAGCAAATTTTTTCTATATTCAGTGCTTTATTCCATGACAGAAGACATGACGCGTTTCGACCGGGAAACCCGGTCTTGATCACATGACACGTGTGACCACCCTTCTGACTAAATACTGTTACTCTCATTACATGCTCCTCCCATCATAATGATGGACATGAAAAACAGACTTTAATAGATTTAATACTCCTTATTTTTTTATTTTTTGATCATTGTGGTTGAATTAAAAACATACACATATGAATACATATGAGAAATAATGGGCAAGTGCCCTTTAATTAATGTATTGATAATATATAATTTACCAGATTCAACCACAAAAATGTCATGATCACATGTTCACACTGTTATACCAACAAATAGTTACCAAGAACATGTTCTAAACAGTATAGTCATTTTACCAACAAACTGTGCCCAGTGAAAAATAATAAGTAGTTTTAAACAAGATACAACGCTATCATTATATACATGATTAGCTAGCAGTTTGTCAAGGGGCTGCTCAACTGCAGAAAGAAACCACACAGGAGCAGAATGCCGCTAAGTCCCTGTGCCCCTCTCAGAACCCCTCTGCAGGTAAGTAATATACTCCTTGCAGGTAAGTACTAAGGGGGGGAAAAGGGAATTCGGATAGAGAAGAGGCCGCTCCAAAACTCTGCCTGTTTTGCGTCTTCGTGCGTCTTCTTCTTCGGATTATTTAGGCTAAAGAACAAATGTTTATATAACCTTTTCTGCTTGCATAAAACTTACTTTCTTTTAACACATGAATAACTTATCTTACCAGAAAGTAGTTTTGGGCTTGCCTCTCTTCTTACTTCTCTTATAGATGCGTATTTTCACTAAAAGAAGCTTTCACTAAGTCTATTGTTCTTTTTCTTTACAGGCCCTTCGACTTCCTTTTCTGTTCTATCTTCTATGAGAGAAAACAAGGTAAGAATATGTTCTTCTTTAACGTATTTCTGTAAATGTCTTGGGAATTCTCTCCTTAATGTACTCACTCAACAAGTAGACTTGTGGACTTTTATTGATATGATGAGGTGAGTCTTTAGTTTCTCTCCATAAAACCAACTCTCCTAGCCTGAGTTATTAGGTTCTTGTTAGGTAGGAAAAGAGCGCAGATTTAATACTCTCTTGAGGGGTTTTAATTCGAATGAGAGAGAGAGAGATAAGCTTCCTCATATTTATTAAATGAATAAACTATTGGCTACACGCAGCCTAGGATTTAGTTTATTCATGCAGCTTAACAGGAAATAAACACGAACACTGGAAACCTGTACCAGTTTATTTCTTTCATTAATTCCAAGAAACTCACAGTTCCAAGAGCTAATGAACTGCCAGTGACAAGGGAATTATTTATGGGTTTCAGAGCAAGCAGGAAATGCTCATGTTAACATTTAATCCTTTTAAAATGAAAGCCTAAACAGCACGGAGAAATAATGTGCTCAAATAAGACTTTCTTCTATATTAGTTTTCGCAACAAACACAGTTTATTCTTTCTGACACGGCGTGTAGAAAGGTCACGCCCGTGTCAGCTCAACTCGGAAATGTTTTACAAAGATTAATTCTTAGGAGCAAGGCATTCTTTAATTTTTAAGATGAACATTACTCTAAAAGTTCGACTTTTATTTCCTCCTCATTTACGCTAAGGTTTTATCAACAAGGGAAATTATAAACCAGTGTTTGGACTACAGAAATAATTTTAATTCAGCACTAACCTTATTTTTAGAACCAGGACTTTTACCAACGAAGCTAAAACCCAGATATTTCGAGCCTACCCTGACTAACTTCCACGACGCTCCATTTTCAGATGCTCTCCTAGTAGATTCTTTGGTGAAGTGCACAGTAAAATGTTGGAGCACACCTCACCAGGCTGTGATTGTTTAAAAGACTAGACTGCTAAACAGCAGTAAACTGTTGCAGTGACAGAATGTTGACAGCCATGTTGGAGTTTCTGCGGAGCCAACTAGCACTCCAATTTAAAGAATAAGTTACTCTTTGCGTTTGGAATGGGAAGGTAGAATCCACTGAGGAGGTATGAGGAGGAAGCCACCGCCGGCCCAGAGGATGAGGAATCACCGCAGCAGTGCCTCCAAAGACCCCCCGCCAGATTAGGATGGCTGGTGGGGTCATTGGCGGACGGGAAAACCGTCCGCCGCTTTTCCGCCGCGGTCGCCTTCCGACCGTGGCGGAAAAGCTCTAATATGGTGGCGGTGTCTATCAGACACCGCCAGCCATATTGAGATGGGGCAGGAAACATGCTTTTCCACAGCGGGTTTTCCGCCGCGGAAAAGCATGTGGTCTTTCGAGTTTGGGGGCCCGTTGCGGGCCCCCAAGGTGTCAGGGGGTGGGGGGTGCATATGGGGGGTACCTATGGTACCCCCCTGCATTTACATGAACAAAGTGGCAGGCACCGTGCGGTGCCTGCCGCTTTGTGCATGTAAATGCAATACATGCATTTTTAACCTTGCGGCGGGTGCTGCTTCAAGGTAGCTGCAATCAGAATTGACAAATGCACGTAGATGCTGTAAGATTCGAATAAACACTGGTAGTTTAGTGCTACCTATATATCTTAGCTGACATGTACATTCTAAGATATAGACAGCAAAATCTGTTTTGCATGTTAAAAAACCTCTCATTTTGTATGGCTCTAGGAAGAATGCATCAAGTACCTCCATTTTATTGACGCCAAATTTACATGCCCTACATGAGCTGCATTTAAAAAAAACAGTCCCGTTTGATAACCAGTTAGTTTTTTCTTTAACTTCCGGGCTAGATTTATCCAGGGCATCTCTCATAGAGGGAGCCCGTCTGAATGTAATGCTAGGAGAGTCCTCTATTTCAGGTGCTATTGTCATATCAGACTTCAAAATAGGCCAATTTTTGGTGATAATCTGTCTGACCTTCTTATGATGACAATTATAAGTTGTTATAAGTCTGATTGGTACTTTCTCAATTTTGGACTCACCACAAGCTAATGTCAAATTGACTTCCTGATTATCATTCAATGTTTCTACATTTTGAGGGATGTCTATTTTGGATAAAACTTTGTTTAAATCCTCCATATTATATCCCCTTAATAGGAATCTCTGTACCGCTTCATTAGGACATGTTGTTAAGTCATCTTGATTGCTGCAAATTCTTTTGATTCTCAAGAATTCCCCAAAGGGGATACTCTTGATAAGATGCCTGGGGTGGGTACCGCTAGCATGGAGGATCGAGTTTCCAGCTGTTACCTTCCTGTGTAGTTTAGTATTTATGGTATTATTACAGATGTATACCTCTACATCAAGGAACTTGACTCTCTCTTTGCTAATATTAGCTGTGAATTTTAGGTTTAAATTCTTATTATTGATGACGTCAGTAAATCTGAGAGCTGATTCGACAGATACCTGCCAAATCACACAGACATCATCAATGAAACGCCACCATGTGACAATGTTATCCGGAACATTTCTTCCAGGATGTGGTTGAGGACATGCTACTCCCACCAGCCCACATGAAGACATGCAAAACTGGGGGAAAAGCATGCTCCCATTGCCATGCCCTGGAGTTGTTGATATACTGCAGTACTGAACAAAAAAATAGATGTTTTTTAGACATGTGTATATCATTCTCAACAACATCTTGTTGTGTTCATTGAACTTAATATCTCTCTGTGAGAGATATTGTTAAGTTGCTTCAAGGCCTTGTTCATGATTAATGCTAGTATATAATGAACATATGTCCATAACAATGAAACAATATTCATTACTCCATGTAATTTCTCTGAGCTTTTCTAAGAAATGGCCAGTGACTTTTATGTACGAAGGAAGGGTATCCACAAAACCCCTAATAAAAAAGTCCACATACTTTGACATTGATTCTAAAAGTCCTCCCTGTGCAGATATAATTGGACGGCCAGGCACAGGGCTGATCTGTTTGTGAACTTCAGGTATAAAATAGAGAGTTAGGTGTGATGGGGTGATCATTAAAAAAAATTATACTCTGCTTTATTCATTAGACCTTCCCTCTTCCACTGAACAAGCTCTTTGAATACTAGATCTTTAACAGCTCTCAACTCATTAAATGAAGCCTTCTTGTAACATAATGAATCATTGAGATGCCTATTAGCTTCTTCTATATAGGCATCACGGGGCCAGAGAACAACATTGCCCCCTTTATCAGCATTTTTTACAATGATATTATTATGTTCATTGATCTTTCTCATTAGTTTAGTATATTGCTGTTCACTGTAACTCCTACATTGTTTCTTATTGATAACACTTCTATTCAATTTTTTCAAGTCATCTATGACACAGTCACTAACAATGTCTATGGCATCTCGTGGAATAACAGGAATGAAAGTGGATGGGGGTCGGAATGGGCTGATAGCTGGACTTGTATACATACGAACCAATTCAGAAATCTCAATCAAGATCGGACACGATCGGATATATATATATTCACTGAAAAAAACACAGGTTACAGGGATGTTATATTTGGACATTTCATTAGTACAAAACCAGAGAAATTTGGCTGTTATAGTTATTTGAGCTAACTATAACTTGCGCCTCCGCAATGCATTGCTGATGACATCACATATTACATCACTCATGACATGGTCAGTGAAATCAATGATGAAATCTCAAATGACATCACTGATGACATCATCAGGGGACTGAGTGTTTTTTAACCCCTTGTGTGCTCGTGACGGAACAGTTCCGTCACGAGCCTCGGGTGGGCTGTGCTGGTGACGGAACGATTCCGTCACGGCCCGCTCGCCACGCAGAATTTCACGCCTGCGCTGCACGTTCTATTAGCAGGGCGGGGCCGTGACAGAACTGTTCCATCACAAGCACAGCCCACCCAAGGCTCGTTACTGAGCGGTTCCGGTGCCGCCCCCCCCCCCCCTTAGCACTGCGGCGGAATAGCCGCCGCAGTGAAGGGGTTAAAAGCTTAAGAATTATATATATATATATATGTGTATATATATATATATATATATATATATATATATATATATATATATATATATATATATATATGAAACACCAAAGTCTCTGCACTTCCAAGCTGGCTGGCGAACAGAGACACAGACCCAACGTTGAGAGGCAAGTTGTTTATTTTTCGCCCAAACCTCGGACTTAATTATATATATATATATATATATATATATATATATATATATATATATATATATATATATATATACACATATATATATATATATATATATCTAAAAATAGCACTCCTGACCGCTGTCGAAGCGGTAACACAGCAGGCGCAGACCTCTTCTCAATTGCACTGATTAGGCTCTGAAGTAAAACGCCGTCACACCATCAGTGATTTAAGCAGTGGAAAATTTATTGCAGCAAGTGCAGAGCAAATGCTCTCCTCAACGCGTTTCGCTCCGCAGGCGGAGCTTGGTCACATGACGCGCCCAAAGTAGGTGTAACAATATATAGTGCAGAAAAGGCTCTATCACCCATAAAAAAGGGTTAAAAGCACAAAACAATAAATGGGCATAAAATTAATTAATGAGTATATAGTCACTTTGTGTTCGTGTTCAATAAAACACACAAACACAACAAACCAAATGCAAGCATAGTGCTCAAATCATTATAAAATGAAGACAATCATCATTTTAAAGAATGTACAATTTGAATGCAAGGTAAAAAACACCGAAAGGCAATCAGAGCATAGTGCTCATGTGCAATGGTTTAGGTATGAATGAGTAGGCTGTAATTCATGATGGTAATTTCAAAATCAAGTAAGGTGGTGTAGCAACTTTGCCAATTTCTAATATTGAAAATCAGATTCTTAATCAGAGCTTGATACTATGTAAAATAAAAAATGTTGATCAAATAAATATCATGTGTTTCAAGCTCCATACATTTAATAAAAATTGCCACTAGATCACCTGGCAACCCAACCACAATGTTCAAGAAGGTGTTTCTCCTTGTAATCAATGTACCCAAATGACATGAAACATGATATTTAGTATGCCAACTAAAACAAAAAGTGCTCGTGTAAATTGGGTGAAAAAACACAAATTATAAAAAATGTGTGATAATGAACGGTAACAGCTGAAGCACACGATATGAAAATCATCCTAATACATTTAGTATAAAACTAAAACCATATATCCTAACAAATGTCTAATCAGAATGTGCACAATTCGACTAGCTTTGGACACTGAATTCCAGAAAAACCTCTAAAATTGGGTCGAAATTTCAATTATAGAAAGTTGTGAAGTTCATCAATTACATTTAAACCATTTGGTGCCTTAGAATCGAGCAATAAAATAAAATATGTCTCTCTTTGTCTAAGGAGTTTCTCTCTGTCTCCCCCCCGTCCAGGGTTGGGAACTGACCCCAAAAGTGTATAGTGAAAATCTTTCAATTTGTTGCCGTGGACAGCTTTAAAGTGGCGAGCCACCGGGTAATTACTGTCCGAATTTACACTTGCACTTATATGCTGTAAAATACGTTGATTGGCTGCTAGTTTAGTACTGCCAATATAAGACAAATTGCATGTACAGGTAAGTTGGTAAATCACAAAATCGCTACGGCATGTCAAATATTCTGTGATGGCGATCGGTTTATCATTAAATGCAGATTTGTAATGTGTGCCATTCATCGCGAACGTACATGCGCAGCAAGACGTGCATTTAAAGAAACCTGTTTTGGACAGCCAAGTTCGTTTAGGTGTTAATTCAGGTTGGGGCTTGTCCAAAACATCTTTCATGGAGGGAGCCCTCCTGAAAGTGATCGCCAGTGTTTTAGGTAAGATGGGACCTAAAATGACATTGGTCAAAATGATTGACCATTCGGAGTTGATGATCCGTCTCAGTTTGCGTTCTTGTGAGCAATAAGTGGTAATGAGACGAACTGAACTGATGCAACTGTCCTCAGAAATAGTCAAAATTTTGGGAGCCAGTAATTCATCCCTCGAAAGTAGAGACGCTTTCGAGAGGGCGCGTTGTAATAGTTCAGATTTATAACCGCGCTGGAGAAATCTCTGAGTTGATTCACCTAGGCATTGATCCGCTGCAATTGGATCACTACATATTCTTTTGATGCAGACAAATTCACCAAAAGGAATACTGTTAATTGTGTGGGATGGATGAGCACTACGGGCATGCAGAATGGCATTGCCTGCCATTGTTTTCCTATGTAACCTGGTGTGGAGCCTACCCTGCTCGATGTAAATCTGTACATCAAGAAACTCAGCCGAGTCTGATGAAATGGTGGCAGTAAATTTCAAATTGCGAGTATTGATGTTAATCTCGTCTACAAATTTTTGAGCCTGAGCTTGCGAACCATTCCATATGATACAGATATCATCAATGAAACGCCAGTAATGGGCTAGATGTGAAAGCCACTGGCTGTGGTTTTTGCGAGGCACGTGCTCCTCCCACCAGCCAACATGTAGACATGAATAGCTGGGGGAGAAGCACGAGCCCATGGCAACACCCCGTTCCTGATGGTAAAATTCATTTTCAAACTGGAAATAATTATTGGTTAAACAGATGTTAATCATTTCTACCAACATATTATTGTGATCTCGCAGGATTGCATTGCGTGTGTCCAAATAATGTTTGGCCGCCTCCAAACCTTGGGAATGATTAATGCTAGTATAGAGTGACTCAATGTCCATCACCAAAAAACAGAAATCAGAACACCAATTAACATGTTTAATCTTAACCAAAAAGTCCGTAGTGTCTTTGAGGTAGGATGGGAGTGAAGTCATGTGAGGTTGGAGAAAATAATCAATGTACTTGGATAAGTTTTCATTCATACTCCCTCGTGCCGAAATGATAGGACGACCAGGAATAGGAGTGATTAGTTTGTGTACTTTGGGGAGAAGATAGAAAACAGGAGTGATTGGATGAGTGACGCCCAAAAATGTGGCCTCTTCCTTAGTTATGAGACCCGTTCTTTGCCATTGATGGATCTTTTTTCTAGTCACTTCATTGCTTTTCAGCATGGCAAATTTGGTGGTATGAGTGTAACACAGGGGATGAGTGAAGTAATATGTGACGTCATCAGCAGGGCATTGCGGGGTCGCGAGTTATAGTTAGCTCAAATAACTATAACGGCCAAATTTCTCTGGTTTTATACGAGTGAAATGTCCAACTAACTATAGAGTCCCTGAAACCGAAACCTGTGTTTTTTTTAGTGAATTTCAAAGGTTTTTTTCAATGCTAATTTCTAACTGTAATGTCCCTGAAACCTATGGTTTTTGGGTGAATTTGAAAGGTTTTTATAAATGTTAATTACTAACTATAACGTCCCTGAAACCTGTGGTTTTTTCAGTGAATTTCTAAGTTTTGTTATATGCTAATTTCTAACTATAACGTCCCTGAAACTTATTTATTTATAAAGTTTTATATAGCGCGAACAAGTTCCCGAAGGATATCAGAGCGCTTTACACAAGGGTGGAAGGAAGGTCATAAACCTAATATTGACATCAAGTAAGAATACACAACATGACTAAATGCATGATTAATAGACGAATGACAGAAAGGAGAGTACTACAATAAACAGGTATATAGCGGGCTATGAAGGGGGCACACAATGTGGCAAAGAAGAGCAGCATTACATGATGTAACAATGGTTGTAGGATCAATATTTTGAGCCAGTGAACCTAGCCCAAATTAAGGTAGGACTTTGACCATTAGGAATCTTTTGGCTTCCAGTTTGAAAGCAGTCGTTGGGGAGATTCTGAGTACTTCCGGTGGAAGAGAGTTCCATATCTTTGGGGCAGTGCCAGAGAAGCCTCGGTGACAAGTTATCTTTTTGTTAAGGATGAGTGGTTTCAGGAGGAAAGTGTTAGCGCGTCTTGAAGCTCTCCCACCACAGATAATTCAAGCTTTTGCACTAGGTACCTGGGAGTTTTGAAATGCAGGGCTTTGTGCGCCAGAACTGTAATCTTTAACTGAATTTGAGCTTTGCAGGGTAACCATTTGAGAGATTTTAGGACTGGGGATATGTGCTCATTTTGTTTGGTACCTGTGACCAGCCTGGCCACAGCATTCAGTGATGCCCTTACTGGAGCCAGGGTGTTTTTGGGAAGGCCACAGCGCGTAGCGCTGCCGTAGTCTAGCCTCAGCAAAACCAGTGCTTGGACCACCTGCTTGAAATCCTTTTGTGACAGGAATGGTTTGATGTTTCTCAGGGTCCTCATCAAGTGATTAGCTACCTTACACACATTGCTGATATGATTTTTCATATTCAGGTGCTTGTCCAGAGTGATTCCGAGAGATTTGGCTGAGTCTCTGATGAGGGGGGTGCAGTTGAAGGACGTGAGGTGATTCAGCCAAAGGTCTAGCTTAGGGATTTGGTTTGGGGGAGAGATGAGAAGGAATTCAGTTTTGGAGGTGTTGAGCAATAGATGGTTCTCAGTTAACCAATTTTGTGTAGCCTGAAGGGTAGTGTTGAGTGAGATGATGTTATCAGGGGATGAGATTTTCAAATAAAGTTGTGTGTCGTCAGCGTGCATATGGTAGAGAATGTTTGCAGAATTTAGTGAATTTGTTAGAGGTTACAAGAAAAGGTTGAAGAGGATAGGAGATAGGGCGTGTGAGAAAGTGGCTCTATGTATACTGGACCAGAATAAGGTACAGTGTGTATAGAGTCCACAAACCCCAGCGGTATAACAGAGGTTAAAGCCAGGTGTGACCTTACTCTCTAAAGTGGTAGCTTGGTCGAGCAGTAAGGCAGTACCAGAGGACAGTGTAAAGCATTTGTTGTACACACTCAGTCAGCAAAAGGTTTCACAAGGACTGAACTCTAGGCCAATTGTTTTTATATCAAAAGATATAGTTGTTTTATTTTTAGAAACAACAGGTATAAAAATGTACTTTTCTCGATATGAGTACTCTCATATAATTACTTTGCAAAGAAGCAATAAACTTTGTAAACACAATAGGTACAATAGTTGCAGTAGGCAACACAATTCTAAACACAATTTAAAATCAATAAATTTAAATTAATATAAAATAATAATAGTAATAATAATAATAATAATAATTTAAAATAAATTTAAAATCAATGGGTTTTCTACATAAATGTAGCTAGTTACTTTATCGATTACTTTTGTAGTTCCAGGACTGGATCATAGAGTCAGTCTTGGGGTCTAAGCTAGAAACAGTTGAGCAAAAACGATTCGGCTAATACTATGATTTTTAAGAAATATGAAGCTATTTCAAAAGTTCACACTTAGAAACTTTTCAATGAAAATCTGGCAATGTTATCCAATGGGAGGAAAATCAAGTTGCAGTTAAAGTACGTTCTCGTTACTTTGGTAATCCAGGACTGGGCTCCTAAGTCCAGCACTGGGGTCTCTACTTAAAACAGGTAAGCAATTACGTTTAAGTAGTAGGTACGATTTTTAAGGAATATTTGTAATTTTCAAAAGTAGACTGAAGAAATTTCACAGAAAAACAGTCAATGGTTTCCTATGGACGAAATTTAGATTACTAGTAACCACAGTTGTGATTACTTTTGCGGTTTAGTACTGGGCTACAAGGTACAGTACTGGCTTCTCTCCTGATCACAGGTAAGTAATTTGAAATTCGTTATTCAGCTAATTTTAGATGAATACTTTCAGGTGAGTACTTGACTGGTGAAGTTAAGGTTCTGGGCATAGACTCAGGGGTCCCCCAGGGTCAGGTAGGTACAGTTAGTACACCCTCAGCGGCACTGGGGTGGCCGTGTGCAGAGGTAATTAGGCCCAATGTTATCCAATGAGAGGCAGGGGGCCTTCGGTTGGTGGCTGCTGGCCAGCAGGCCACGCGGCTGTGGGAGCTGGGCTCCTGGTCACTTGCTCAGGGCAAATGGGGAAGTAGAATAGGGTACAGGTTGCACTGCCAGGGGCACTCGGGCGGCTGGGTGCAGGGTGCTTTTGAGCCGTCGGGAGCTCAATGTTATCCAATGAGGATCTTGAAAAGGGAACAAAGGCTGCAGGCTCGGGGACGGTGGATCTTCAGGTGCGACCAACACTTCGAGGGGTATGTTGGGATCTTGGAGGATAAGTAGGCACCCAGGAGTTGAGCCCAGGGGGCCGTGGGGCGCCGGGTGTGTCTTTTGAGGTCGGGAAATCTTACCCCTTGCTGGTCGCGGTCGGATGGGTCCTTTGTCCTGAGGCTGTAGGCGTCGTCTGGGTCGTCGAGGAGGGTCCTTGGGCACTGGATTCCGAGTCAGAATTGCAGGGGGGATGTCCTCAGGGTCGTGGTTCACTGCAGCACAGGCCAGGCTTGGCGGGTGCAGAGTGTGCAGGGTTCGCAGTTCCGGGCTGATGCCAGGGCTTGTTACTTGCTTTGAGCAGTACCACTGCTCTTGGGAGACCCAGGTAGTCAGAGTCACAAGGCAGACAGGTCCACCGGGGTTTTTGAGGATGCTGACCACTGGAGACACCGGGGTTTAGCAGGAGCAGGTTCGAGGGTCGACAGGCCGGTAGGGCTGGGGCCAAATCAGTTGATGTCTTCCTCTTCTTGGCAGCTGCACTGCAGGTCTTCTTGTTTCTTGTTCTTCTTTCTTGTTTCAGGTATCTGGATCTAAGGAAGGAAGGAAGGTTCAGGGAGCCCCTAAATACTGAATTTAAGGGCGTTACAGGTAGGGCATCCTGTCCTGGGATGGGTACACCCCCTAGCCTGCTCCTCTCCTGTGGGAGGGCTCCTCATCTTCAAGATAGCCGGAGCCCGGGGTTGTGCTTCACCTCTTCTCCCCCACCTGGGGAGTGGGGTTGGCACAGGCTGGCACACCCCCCTTCCTGACGTAGATTTTCCCGCCAGTCTTCCTGGCAGGGTGGGGGTCAGGACTGGTGGGGGCCAGTTGCTGGGTACAGCAAATGGTCTGGAGAACCTCACAGAGGCGGTATGCCTTTGAAGCTTCATCTGCCCATCCTGGGGGAGGAAACCTAGCACCTCGCCCAGGATGTGCATTATTGCAGGCCCAGGAGAGCGGGGGGCTCTCCACCCAGGGGTCCAGCAACATGTCTGCTGTGTGGCAGCCTCTGCAGCCACTCAGCCCAGACGTGGATTGTAGGTTAGGTTTCAGGGGGCATCTCTAAGATGCCCTCTGTAGTGCATTTTACATTAAATCCCACACTGGCATCAGTGTGGGTTTATTGTGCTGAGAAGCTTGATATCAAACTTGTCAGTGTTCAGTGTAGCCATTATGGTGCTGTGGAGTTCGTAATGACAACCTCCCAGCACCATATACTCGTAATGGCATCACTGTACTTACAGTGCCCAGGAATGGCCCTGGGTACTGTAGGGGCACAGGGCTCATGCACCTGTGCCCACACCACTGGCATAGGGCACCCAGCTAGAGGGGTGGCTGATGTATGCCAGTACAGTGGGGGTGTGGGCATGGCACACAGGGATGTGTGCCATGTCGACTCTTTGTTTAGTTCAGCACCTAGACACTCAGCCTGCAAAGGCAGTGTGTGGGTGTCAATGTACAGGGCCCCTAAGGGTGGCAAAATAAGTGCTGCAGCCCTTATGGGTCTTCTCTGGTCACAATGCCCTGGGTACCTAGGGTACCATTTACTAGGGGCTGATATATGGCCATAGATGCCAATTGGGTTTAGGCTTTAGTATAGTTTTTAGGGAAGGAACACAGGCCCTGGGAACCTGATTGGCAGGGACCCAGGGCACACCTAGGAAAAGTGCATCAGGTAACAGGCAAAAAGTGGGGGGGTACTGCAACAGGAACTCACTTTCTCACAGGGCGGACCCTTGGGGGACACCCATGAGTACTGGAGAGGGCTGGGAGAGGGAGTGGTTTGCCTTGACTCTTTGTTATCTGTGTTTTTTTCAGTGAATTTCTATGGTTTTTTAAATGCTCATTTCGAACTATAACATCCCTGAAACCTATGTTTTTTTCATTGAATTTCAAAGGTTTTTAAAATGCGAATTACTAACTATAACATCCCTAAAACCTATGGTTTTTTAAGTAGTAACGGCGTTTGCAGATTGGTGGAGAAAGGAAGCAGGCCTCTGATCAGCTCTGAGGAATCCCACTGTGTAGGAGTTACAGAAAGTACCAGGAGGACTTCTTGGCCCCAAGGTCCCTCAGCATTCAAAAGGACTTCATTCCCCAACCAGTAGTGTTCCAGGAGAAATGTTTGCAGAGTGGTGGAGAAAGGGGGCGTGGCCTCCAAAAACCTATTAGAAATCCCACTGTGTGTGAATTAGTGGAGGTAACAGGAGAGGTTGTTCATTCCCAAGGACCCTCAGCAGCCAAGGGGACTTCATCCCCCAAGTAGGTGTGCACCAGGAGGAGTGTTTGCAGAGTGATAGAGAAAGGGGGCGGGCCATGAAGACCTCTCAGAAATACTGCAGTGTGGGACTTACTGAAAGTAATAGCAGGGGTGGTTTGCCAAATAGGATGTTCTTGGGGCCTAACAACTCCTCCTGTTACCTCCAGTAAGTCCCACACAGCTTGATTGCTTAGAGGTATTCGGACGCCACGCCCCCTTTCTCTACAACTCTGCAAACGTGCCTCCTGGCGCGTTGATGGTTGGGGGGGGGGGGAGTTCAATTGGCTCCACAGGGTCCTTGGTGGCCAGCAGTTATCCTGTTGCCTCCAGTAAGGCCCACACAGCGGAACTGCTGAGAGATGTTCAGAGGCCAAGCCCCCTTTCTCCCCAACTCTAGAAAAGCACCTCCTGGCACACTACTGGTTGGGGAATTAAGTCCTTTTGGATGCAAAGGGACATAGCATGTAATCTGGCCTCCGGGGATGGGGTCCCCATGCCCCTAATGGCTCAAGGAGGGCAGCCACAGACCCCTCTGAATTTTAAGAATCCTCAGCCCCAGTGGTGGGCTTCCCAGAGCCGTTTGGGGCTTGGGGAGGGGGCTGCAGGGCTTCAGCCGTGCGTGTCAGGGGGTGGACCGCAGAGCCTATGGCTGTGCTCGACTGGGGGGGTTTACCCGCAGGGACTAGCACGCACCCCCCCCCCTCTGGCCTAATATAGTCCCGGGGATCCCATCCCCCAGGGCTCCTCCATAGAGTAAATGGGGAGGGGGGGCATGCAGCCCAACTCCCGGGTCGATTTCAGTAATGAGGACCCCATCTCCCGGGCAATCAAAAATAAGAGGGAGTGGGTTATATGGCCCGCTCCCCATGTCCCATCCCGAAGTTTAGACAAATATTAGATGGGAGACACCTGACCCCCTCATTGGGCCAATATTGGCCCGGGTACCTCACCCCCTAGGGCCTAGACAATTAACTCCTTGCATGCTTATGATGCCCCCTGGCCGTCATGCATCACGGTGGCCGTGTGCTGATGATAGCCGTGGGCCGTCCGAATCCCGCCCACTTTTAAAATAGCCCGCACAGCTCAAAAATTGGGTTAATAATAGGGTAAGGGACCACGCCCCCCACCCCTGGCAGACTTTGGTCCCGGGAACCCGATCCCACAGGGCCCGGCCAACCAGCCGGGACCAGCATTGCTCCTGTACGCAGGGAGCAGCAAATAATGATGTTCCCTGCATGCAGGAGGAATGTTTTCTTTGGTTTTCTGCCTCGTTTACTGCAGGCAGGAAAAAAAGATGAAAGGTCTGCTCCAAGCAGGCGGGAGCATTTTTCCTGCTCCCGTCTGAGGGAGCAGACTTACTGTTTGCTCTCGCTTGGTGGGAACTTTAAATTGCTCCTGCCAAGTGAGAGCAAACAGAGGTTTCACTGCCCACACTAGTGCAGGCAGGGAAACCACTATGTCCCGGGGGTAGGCAGCCCGGGACATAGCTGAGCCTGGCCATTAGTCCTGGTTCCCAGGGCTATTAACGGCTCTGGAAGGGAGGTCACGCGGCTACCCTCCTTTTAAAATGCACAGCCGAGCCCTGGGGGTGGCGGTCCCTGGGGCCATAAACAGCATGGCCCCTCCCCTTTGTTGCAATCTGCCTGGCACTGAGAGGTGGTGGCCAAAAAATACATCTGCAGGCTTTAACAGGGTACAACAACAATGTATCAATAAAGGCCTTTTGGCATTAACAGGTGTTTCGTAATAAATAAATCAGGTCTACTGCCTTTGTTAGAACTTTTCCTTAGAGTAAGATTAGACCTATGGCATCTGAAATAACTCAAGGTAAATCAAAGGTGAGTGAACCACGCCATTCTAAGAACCAGAGTCTTAAAGAGATTGTCTCAGAGACCCTCACCCACTTCTCGCAACCAACAGTGTATATTATCTCCTTTGGAGTGATTTAGTGGTAGATGTCCTTATCGGGTCTCTCTCCTGGGTACCCGGTCTCCATGTGAGTCGAGTCTTCAAAACAATTGAACACGTCCTATTCAAAGAAGACTTGAAGAATAACATAAAGAGACGCTTCGTTTTGGAATGTTGTGGATTGGCGTTGACCAAAGACTTCTTCGAATTAGTGGGCTCACTATATCTCCAGACCCAAGGAACTTCAATGGGCAACACATTCTCCCCTATTCTGGCGGGCCTGATAATACCACTGCTTTCCAAGACACACATGCACTCAACATCTCCAATCCATTCAAACAGAGTATCTTTCCATGGAAATGATATATAGATGATATATTGATCATCTGGCAGGGGAACATAGACACAGTACAAGAGTTATTGAAATGGCTTAATACCCTAGATAACTTCCTTAATTAAATTCACCTGCTCAGTCTACCAAATGACACTGGATTTCCTGGATGTCACTATCTTCACCGAGGGCACAGGACTAAGAACAAAAACCTATTGAAAACCAAAAGACAAACACAGCTTGTTATCATTCAACAGCTTCCATCCGCGTCCCTTGAGGGAGAACCTTCCCTGCAGCCAGTTTTTGAGGGCCCGCCAAAATTGCAGCAACATGCAAGATTTCAGCAACCAAGCACGAGACCTCACTGAAAAATCGAGAGAGTGGAAGTACCGAGAACACATTATACACAAGTGTTGAAAACGCACACAAAGTACCAAAACAGAGAAAGTCTCCTGGAACCAGCTGTAAAAACTGCAGAGGACGACATCTTACATGTGTGACAACATACTGCTCATCCTCCAATCACGTCAAGGAGGCTATCAATGAATATTGGAACATCATTACCTAAGGCACTTTAAGATGGCCCAAACCAAGTTTTGCCCACAAAAGAGGCAAAAACATATGAGACCACCTACTTTACACCCGACCACTGAAAGCACGAGAAACCACACACACAATGCTATCCGCCTGGGGACTCCAACCTGTGGTAGGTCGCTACCCCTGAAACTTATGCTCAGTCTGCCATTTAGCCAAGCCAACCAAGACCCGAACCTAGACAACAACATTAAATGACTTTAAAGAGACACACTAACTACAAGACAAAACATGTGATCTATATGATCACCTGTCCTTGTCACCTCAGATATATCCGGAAGACCTGCAGAAAAATCAAAACAGGTATAGTAGAACACCACAGCAAGATAAAGTGCAGAAGGATCACAATGCGCATGAGCAACCACTTCTTAACAACAAAACACATGGAGAGTTCACTGGATTGGGTGGCCCGTGAGACACTAGACAACACAAGCAAGAGGATTATTTTCCAGAAAGAACAACAGTGGGTCTATCATTTACGAACTTCTGAAAAAGGCCTTAATGAACACCTTCCATGGCTAGCATTTGGTACATAGAGAGCACCCCGAAATGGCCCTACGTAACCAACCAGATGGCTACCATCATGGGTGCCGAATAGAAGCTAGATCCTACCAATAACTGCATACTGACCAATAGGCCAGAACAACCCCTATTAGACATGGGAGACCTCGGAGCTACCTTAAGCTGAAATAAAAATAGACATAAGACTATCATTCAAATTACAGAGATAACAAATCAAGCAACTCAAACACATAAGTGAGAATAGTCCATTCTCTAATCCATCTTAATGGACACACTCGAACATGAACCCTTAAAGACCATTTCTTTATGCTAAGCTTTAAGAACGTGAATTTTTCCTATTGATTTTTCTAAAATGTATTTGGCTAAAAAAAAGAGACATACACTAGATTAGTCTCTTGTTTAGTGTCATCAAAATATAACAATATTCACATTGCGATACCGTACACAACATTATAGGCGGCATTGGGCCTCTTTTTTACAGCAGGCAAGCTTGGTTTCTAGTCAAGGCAGTAACGGTGTATTGGAACAGCTCTAAATTATTAAATACACACCTGACGGATACATGCCTCCCTTTAAATACCCAGGCACTCCTGGTAGCCTTTAACATTCTAGGTGGCACGCATCTGACGGTCTGCACAAAGTAAGTGGGAATGATACTTTGCTATAGCCTTTCAATGCTAACGAGAAATGCGCCAATTATTCTAAAGCCAATTTATCAGTAGGATAAGACAGGACTTTCTGACTCTACCAGCAACCCATGGGCAGTAGAAACCCCACTAAGAGGTAACTGTCAACTCTCATATAATTTTTTTTCACAGCACACTCGAAATAAATGTCATCCTTTAACATTTGTATTAAAATACAAGTGCACACATTAATTGCACAACCGGTTTCAAGGTAAACCATAAGCCCCCACATAATGTACATAACGGGGTTAATTGCGATATACCAGAACCACAGAAATACGGTACTAGTTCTTAAGGACGCTACATGTTTTACGCAAAAAATGGGCCAGTCATTTCACAACAATTCAATGGTTCAAGCCGCCTCATCGCCGCCACATATCGTCAAGAAGGGCACGCATAGAGCATGAATCGCATGCCACCAATGGAGTGGGAGGAGTACTACAGAATGAAGAAGACATTTTTCTTGTTTAAAACTAAAAACCTGTTTTTAAACAAATTCACCACCCCCTGTTAAACAACTAATAACCACCCCCTCTTTTAATGACCCAGGATTCCGGCACAGTTAGCAAGAAGCCGTTACATGCAGACACACCGCTGGCAAGAAAAATGCAATAGGAAACTGAGCATGGATACTGCCATGAGTAACAAGATGCCAAAGAATCAAGTGCCTTCATGCACTCAAGTGTTACAGCAAACAAATAATGGATGGAACGCTGACAATGCAAACATTCTCCCACAGTCAAAAGATCTGGGTTAAACCAATTGTTCTTTTGCCCACTACGCCACCCCAGTTTGGTCCCAGCCATATGCAAATCAGACTTCACCCTGTGCCCCATGGGAACAGTCCTCCAGACCGAACTGCCACGCTAGGTCCTCCCTTGACCGGAAACAAGCATCCTGGGACCCGTTTCAGGGTATGTCACCCTTCTTCAGCCAGGCTAGCTTGAATCCAGTGGCACAGTGAGCAAGGAACCCACGTCTGGGAATACCCATCCCACTTAGAGCGAAAAGTGTTACAGCAAACAAATGATGGACGAAATGCTGACAATGCAAACATTCTCCCCCAGTAAAAAGATCTGGGTTAAATCCATGGTTCTTTTGCCCACTACCTCATCCCAGTTTGGACCCAGCCATATGCAAATCAGTCTTGACTCAGTGCCCCATGAGAACAGTCCAGACCTTACTGCCAGGCCAGGTCCTCCCTGGACCGGAAACAAGCATCCTGGAACAGTGTTCAGGGTATGTCACCCTTCTTCAGCCAGGCTAGTTTGAATCCAGTGGCACAGTGAGCAAGGGACCCACGTCTGGGCATACCCATCCCACTTAGGGCGAAAATTGTTATAGCAAACAAATGATGGCCGGAATGCTGACAATGCAAACATTCTCCCCCAGTCAAAAGATCTGGGTTAAATCCATTGTTCTTTTGCCCACTACGCCACCCCAGATTAGACCCAGCCATATGCAAATTAGTCTTGACCCAGTGTCCCATGGGAACAGTCCAGACTGAACTGCCAGGCCAAGTCCTCCCTGGACAGGAAACAAGCATCCTGGGACCGGTTTCAGGGTATGTCACCCTTCTTCAGCCTGGCTACCTTGAATCCAGTGGCACAGTGAGCAAGGGACCCATGTCTGGGTTTACCCATACCACTTAGGGCAAAAAGTGTTACAGCAATCAAATGATGGACGGAATGCTGGCATTGCAAACATTCTCCCCCAGTTAAAAGATCTTGGTTAAATCCATTCTTCTTTTGCCCACTACGCCACCCCAGTTTGGACCCAGCCATATGCAAATCAGTCTCGACCCTGTGCCCCATGGGAACAGTCTAGACCGAATTGCCAGGCCAGGTCCTCCCTCAATCAATCAATCAATCAATCAGGAATTTGTATAGCGCGCTACTCACCCAGAGGGTCTCAAGGCGTTTGGGGAGGGGGGTCCGCTACTGCTCGAATAGCCAGGTCTTGAGTTGCTTCCTGAAGGTGAGGTGGTCTTGGGTCAGGCGGAGGTGGATGGGGAGGGAGTTCCAAGTCTTGGCCGCCAGGTAGGAGAAGGATCTTCCTCCCATGGTGGATCTTCGAATGCGTGGCACGGCGGCATGGGCGTGGCTGGTCGATCGTAGCTGGCGGGTGGGCGTGTAGAAGGTCAGGTGGTTGTTGAGGTATCTGGGGCCCAGGTCGTGGAGGGCCTTGTGTGCGTGGGTGAGGAGTCGGAACGTGATTCTCTTGCTGACGGGGAGCCAGTGGAGGTCTCTCAGGTGTCCGGAGATGTGGCTGTGTCGGGGGATGTTCAAGATGAGTCGTGCAGAGGCGTTCTGGATGTACCTGGACCTGAAACAAGCATCCTGGGACCGGTTTCAGGGCATGTCACCCTTCTGCAGCCTGGCTAGCTTGAATCCAGTGGCACCATGAGCAAGGGACCCACGTCTGGGCATACCCATCCCTCTTAGGGCGAAAAGTGTTACAGCAAACAAATGATGGACGGAATGCTGACAATGCAAACATTCTCCCCCATTCAAAAGACCTGGGTTAAATCCATCGTTCTTTTGCCCACTACGCCACCCAAGTTTGGACCCAGCCATATGCAAATCAGTCTTGACCCTGTGCCCCATGGGAACAGTCCAGACCGAACTGTCAGGCCAGGTCCTCCCTGGACCGGAAACAAGCCTCCTGCAACCGGTTTCAGGGTATGTCACCCTTCTTCAGCAGGGCTAGCTTGAATCCAGTGGCACAGTGAGCAAGGGACCCACGTCTGGGAATACCCATCCCACTTAGGGCAAAAAGTGTTACAGCAAACAAATGATGGATGGAATGCTGGCAATGCAAACATTCTCCCCCAGTAAAAAGATCTGGGTTAAATCCATTGTTCTTTTGCCCACTACCCCATCCCAGTGTGGACCCAGCCATATGCAAATCAGTCTTGACTGGGTGCCCCATGAGAACAGTCCAGACCTTACTGCCAGGCCAGGTCCTCCCTGGACCGGAAACAAGCATCCTGGGACAGTTTTCGGGGTATGTCACCCTTCTTCAGCCAGGCTAGTTTGAATCCAGTGGCACAGTGAGCAAGGGACCCACGTCTGGTCATACCCATCCCACTTAGGGCAAAAAGTGTTACAGCAAACAAATGATGGATGGAATGCTGACAATGCAAACATTCTCCCCAAGTCAAAAGATCTGGGTTTTCATGCACTCAAGCCACAATGTTTGGGGCTAGTTACATATTATTTTCGCACAGGTGTAAAAGTATACAACCTTTTAGGAAGTGATAAATGTGATGATAACATTTTTCGAACATTGATTTTCTGCTTTCCCTTCAGTAATAGGCAGCAACTCTGCCTGTAACAATGATACATCGCGGGCAATAATTGGAAACCTGACGAAATCGCGTAAGTTAATACACTTACCGAATATCCACTCACAACACTGATGACGACAGGGATCTAACTCACAAGGTCCTGATGACGGCCATGGACCCATAGCATCAAACAAGGCCGAAACTTGTTGACCAGAACATCAGATGTTAAAGCCCATATTACATCTGACAACATCTCTCAGCTTTTAAACTTATCCCTATCCCTTCCGCTAAACACATTGTTTTTCAGAAGTATACAAGGTAATTTTACTCACCCTATTTAGATCGCACCACTGTCTTCACCCAGACAATCTTCCTCCTGGTTGAGGCACGATTCACCTCGGGAACCGAGTACCCAGGTGAACGATCCGATGATGACACTACCCATTACATCACTCCAACTGAGATAATTTACACTGTTGGTTGTGAGAAGTGGTTGAGGGTCTCTGAGACAATCCCTTTGAGACTCTGGTACTTAGACTGGTGAGGTTCACTCCCCCTTTGATTTTCCTTGGATTACAGTTGGAAGCTGAGTGAACCCTTTCCTGTTTCTTCCTCAACATTTTGCGTCCCAATGACCCGATCAGGTCTCTAGCATTTGTCATTGGCTTGTCATCATTAAATAATCAGTCCAATTATATTGAGCATAAGCTTTCCTACAAGGCAAACATCAGGTATACTGCAATTAATTACATATCGGTTCAAAATTATAGTTATCTAGACAAATGCCAGATTTGTGCTTTGTGTAGTTATGCGTTATTGCTACATAGTTTTCCCCGACTTTTGAATAGCTATGTGAATTTTTCACACCCTAGTATTTTATTGCACTATGTTTTATTATGTCATGTTTTTGTATTTTGTTTTTGAGGTGGCTAGGGAGTTTGCTGCAGAATGTATTAACCAAACGTTCCCAATCAAAAACATGGTGTCAATTAATGAATAAAGGGATGGTGTTTCTAGACAATTATGTTTTATTCTTCTCTGAAGAATATGCTGAGACGTATTTCGTGGTTTGGGGAGAGGTGGTGGCAGTCTGGCTAAGGGTTTCACTGCGTTACACTGCTTAGGCTCCCTTTTGCAAAATTATTTATTTTTACTCACTGATTTTATTAATCACTCAAACACTTCTGCACTAACTCACTTAGCTTCTCATTCTCTCACTTGCACACTGACTTACTAATTTTCTCAGTTATCGCTTTAAACTCTGAGTCATCATTTGTTCACTCACTCACTCACTTCATGCTTCATGCAATCACTTATTCATTCACTTGTAAATTCACCAAGCCATTATCATGTGCTCAGTCACTTATTCATTTACTCACTCCTTCACTCACCTCAATCAATTGCACAATCATTCAATCACTTACTGGCATCAACACTCTTTCACTTACTTTCCCACTCACTTACTTGCTACTCACCCTTTCACTTTTTTTCACTTACTTATTCACTCACTAAATTACACATTTGCCATCCAATCACTCACTGCTTCATTCACATACTCACGTATTCCCACATCCAACTGCTCACCCTATCACTTGCTCAATTACTTTGACATCCACTCCTCACTCATTAGCCCACTCAGTTTCTCTTACCCACTCACTAGTTCATTCCCTTACTCGACTGAGCAGTCACATGTTCACTGAAAAACTCACAAATTCGCTCACGTGTCCATTCCCTCATTCCATTTCGCTTTCTTTCACTCACTCGCGATTTGACCCGCATGCTCACTAATTCATTCATTGATATCATGTTACTGCACAAAAATTACATTTATTTGAATAGTTAAATAAAGCTGTATAGGGTTTTTTAGAGATTTCAGATAATGAGGGCGCTCTGCCGAAGGTTCAACGTTAAAGAGTCACTGGAAAATGGGTAGGTGAGTGGTGCGTGAAGAGCGAACGGAGAAGCCCTTAACCGTTCATAAAGAAAATCAAAAGACTTTCACAACATATAGAACAGCAATGCTCTTGCACACACAATTAGAGTGTAACTCCAAATATTCATATATAACAAGATAAATACTATTGTAACAAAATAAACAAATGCAGATCCTTGTGTGTTTTCTTTGTAGATAGGTTGTTTAATGAGTCCACAACCGTAGCAACGGTGACACGTGTTTCGTCGTGTTACGTTGAGTCAACACGACTCTTCAGGGCTTGTGGTACGACCCACGTATTGGTGGTCGAAAATAGGAAAAAGGGGTTGTTTTTCGGGTGGATGTTCAGTATTTGAAAGTAGTCGACACCTAGTCAAAGTATAACCCCTTGGTTCTTAGTCTAGAGCAAAGGAGAAGTTCTTCTGTGTAGTATCCAACCGCCAGGTATAGCGGACGTTCACAAAATAAGTACTTAATACGTGTAAGTATTAAACGGTACCGGGAGGGGATCCAAAACTTGATACAGCATAGCAGTTGCGTTAATCATTCAATGGATTTTCCTATTTTCGCCCTATCTCGCTGCTTCCATGGATGAGTAAGTTGCTGGAGAGGCATATCAACAAAGCATTAGGGGAATATTTGGAATCCAACAAATTGCTTCAGGTCTCCCAAACAGGGTTTCGCCCACAACATGGCACTGAGACCGCTCTTTTAGCGGTCACGGAGGCAGCGAGAGCCATAATGGACCAAGGTGGTAAAACAGCCATCATACTCTTGGACCTCAGTGCCGCGTTCGACACTGTGAACCATGCCACATTATTACATCGTTTGAGTGGCTTGGGAGTGTCGGGCGCGGCCCTGTTGTGGCTGACCTCCTTTCTGGAGGAACGCTTCTTCCAGGTATTTGAGGGCGAGGTGACATCATCAAAACGTCTTCTCAGCTGTGGGGTTCCTCAGGGCTCCTCCCTGAGCCCCACGCTGTTTAATGTTTATATGCAGCCTCTGGAGAAGATCGTTCTCCCCTTTGGTGTGCGGATTATCACCTACGCTGACGACACTCAACTCGTGGTCTCTTTGGACCACGAGGGGGGTTCGTCGAACACCTTGGGTCCATGTCTGGAGGCTGTAGCTGGGTGGATGCAACTCTCCCACCTCAAGCTCAATGGGGAGAAGACCGAGATCATGGTGCTTGGTAATTCCTCCCCTACCTCCTTCCTGGATGATTGGCCTCTGTGTCTCGGTACTCCCCCCCCCTCCTAAAGAGCAGATAAAGAGTCTGGGAGTCTGGTTGGACAGAGCGCTAGACTTCTCGTCCCAAGCTACTATCACTGCCTCGGTATGCATAGGGCTAATGAAAATGCTCCGGAAAGTGCTCCCTCTGCTCCCATTCCAGGCGAGGAGGGTCATGGTCCAGGCCCTGATTCTCTCCCGCCTGGACTACGGAAATGTTTTATACCTTGGGGCCCCGGCAACAGTGACAAAAAAACTTCAGGTCACTCAAAACTGCGCCGCCCGCCTACTGTTTAATATCCCTCGCTGGCAGTCAGCGAGAACCGCCCTAAAGGAGCTTCACTGGCTTCCAGTAGCCTCAAGATCACTATTCAAGGCCATGTGCATCCTGCACAAATCCCTTCATCAAACTGGCCCGGCAGTACTGTACCCTCTAATA
Source organism: Lissotriton vulgaris (assembly GCF_964263255.1). Taxonomy (NCBI): domain Eukaryota; kingdom Metazoa; phylum Chordata; class Amphibia; order Caudata; family Salamandridae; genus Lissotriton; species Lissotriton vulgaris. Next base: position 1,066,696,921 of record NC_141687.1, read on the forward strand.
CCGCCGTATGTGCCGCTTAGAACCCTACGTTCAGCTTCACTGCACCTGGCAACCAAAGTAAAAATCAAGAGAGCCCGATGGGGCGGCCGCTCTTTCACCTATTCAGCGGCGAAGGCATGGAACTCCCTACCCCTGTCCCTCAGGAAAAACAGCAACCTGATGTCATTTAGGAGAGAATTGAAAACCCATCTGTTCTCAAAAGCGCATTAATCTTTCCCTGCAGTCGCACACAGAATTCAGTCCCTAGCGCTGCGAGGCCTTCGGGTGGTTATGCGCTATATAAATGGAATTTTCAATTCAATTCAATTCAATTCAATGGATTTAGAAGAAATGGTATCCCTCCTCTTGTGTTTCCCGGTCGCCGTGTTCCGAGAGACGGAAACAACCCCTTTTTCCTATTTTCGACCACCAATACGTGGGTCGTACCACAAGCCCTGAAGAGTCGTGTTGACAAGGATCTGCATTTGTTTATTTTGTTACAATAGTATTTATCTTGTTATATATGAATATTTGGAGTTACACTCTAATTGTGTGTGCGAGAGCATTGCTGTTCTATACATTTACTTGAACAATTTGATTTGCAAAATTTCTAATCGAAAGAAAGAATACAGAATGTATTTATCTTTAGCTCTTCATTTTCATTCTTGACTGGCTTGAGATGACTGTAAAGGGTGCGGTCGGCTTACAAGGTACTTGCAGACTTGTAATTTAAATCAGACATGTAATACTGTGCAATAACTGCCTAACAGCTTCATGACATTTTAAATACTAAATACCTGGGCAAGTATTTCCAGTCGCCACTTAAAGAGCATTCTATCACCATCACCAGAAGCACCTATTGCAGGAGAGACTAATCATCAACTTTAAACTAACGTGATACACGAACAGCTCGTCCACAATTACGTCTGAAAACTCCTGTGTCCGTTTATGGTGACACAAGTGAGAACGACTTGCTGTAATACTGCGCTGTATCGTCCTAAACTTGGTGCACACTGAGCTCACACCTTACACACCCTTCAGTCCACCACTTGCAAAGGAAAGCATGAAGGAGGCACAGGCAAGCACTACAAAAAAGATCTGACTGATTGATGAACCTTACACATTTCGCCTTGTTGTTTCGGATGGGGGGGGGGGGGCTGCATGGAAAGGTTTGTTGACTCTGCCTCTTCAGGGCAGCCCTCTATTAGCATTTCTGAAGACAAACACCCATTTTTACAAGTGCATTTAGCAGTGCAGCTCCACTACCATCAGAGGCCCGTCAGAGGCTCAAATGACGCATGTAATGGAATCCTTAAGTAGTGCGCGCGGATTGTAAGTCTCAGAGCAGAGGGAAACCTAGGTGTCCCCTCGCCCCTCTCAGGCGCGCACTTTAGAGGGAACTGTGGTGCTCACCCGTCTTGGCTCTCTCTCTGTGCTGAACACAACTCCGACCTTCTCAGGCGGCTCCGGAGCTCAGGTGCACACGCAGGGCTGCAATGTTCACGAGCTCGTGGCCCGTGCACTGTAGGTCACGCAGGCGTCAATGGTGCGTGACACGCAGGGGTCAAGGGTGCGTGACCTCTTCAGGCAGTCACGCTGGGCCAGTACCAACACGCCACCCAAATGTTCGAACGGTCTACCCTGAAGAAGCCTTGGTGTTCTCGAGTCTGGCGTGGGTCTAGAGATGGCACCCAGCGCGTACCCGCGAACCAACACCCCCACGGCTCAACACGTCATGTAGGTGCGATCAAAGTTCGCAGGTGCCTTCTTCTCGTGTCTCGGATTGTCGCGGTGTTGCCACAGTTCAAGGTTATGTGTTAACCGAAATGGGGCGTGGCCCTTGCAGAGCAAAAGAGGATTGGACCCTCAAATCGTTCAGTGACAATAATTACAACAGGGTCTGTTATCCTTCAACGTAATATCCAGGACATAGTTCCCAGGCACCAGTGAAACATCTTCTAATCAACGCAATCCGATTTTACAAGCAGAGAATAAAACACAGAAGTTAGAATAGAATCAACATCAACTTGTAAAATCAGTATGATGCCAATTGATAAGATTCCGGTGCCTTTAAATTAACGATTTGACCAAAATATCCCCTAAAATTAATGTAACGTCGCCTAGAATAATTTATTTATTTATTTATTTATTTTAGGCGATTTGTTAAGCGCTCAACTACCCGTGGGTGTCTCGGCGCTGAGTGAGAGAACTAGCTCATGAGGAGTTTATTGCTTGAACAGCCAGGTTTTTATCTGTCTGCGAAAGGAGAACAGAGAAGTGGAGGTTTTGATGTAGGATGGTAGACTATTCCAAAGTTTAGTGGTGGTCACTATGAAGGATCTGTCTCCCCAGGAAACTTTCTTAGTCCTCGGGACTTGAAGTAGTCCAGCGGTTGAAGATCGTAGGGATCTGGTAGGTTCGTAAGGACAAAAGGAGTCTTTCAAATAAGCTGGTCCTTGATCATGAATTGCCTTATATGCAATGCAGAGAGCCTTGAACTTGGCTCTTTTCTTCACTGGCAACCAGTGGAGCTCCCGGAGTGTTCCGGAGATAGAGGCGTACTTGGGACATCCAGTAATCAATCTGGCCGCCGCATTCTGCACCAATTGCAATTTCTTTAAGACACCTTCTTGAGCATTGACTAGCAAGCCATTGCAGTAGTCAATGCGGGCCATGATAAGTGCGCTGATCAGAGTTTTTCTTATATTCATTGGTAGGTAAGGTAGAAGTTTTTTTATCATTCTCAGAGTGTAGAATGAGGAAGATACTACCGTGTTGACGTGAGACATGAAGGTGAGTTTGGTGTCCAATATAACTCCCAGATTCCTGGCCTTGGTTACAGGGGGGGGGGGAGGTCCCAAGGCGACAGGCCACCATGAAGGAGACCAATAATACCCAGACATAAACTGTGAAGTAATTAAAATAAATAACAATGTATAATCAATGTGAGTGTTTCACCACTGTTAATCATATTCAACATGCCATAAAACAACAATGAGGAAAGAAGTTACATTAATCAGTGTCGTCACCCGAATCAGCTTCTCACACACTAGGGCTTACTGTATCTATTGCAACAGCATGTGTCTGGCTATCAAAACAGATCAGGGTCATGTTTTTTGGTTACATAATACCGACTATTGATTCTTAGCCATGCCTCCGCCTCCCTTGCATTGAAGAAAGAAATGAGCAATTTCGGAGGCCGTGCAAACTTTAAAAAATTGTTTTTTAACGTTTTTATTGTTATTGCAAGAGGATAGTAAAACAAATACATTGTAATTCATAACATAGCATTAAGAACATAAGAAGTAAAATGTTCTTATACTGATTATTAATACAGAGGAATTCATTAAGAAAGGAGAAGAAACAAAGTGAAATAACGAAATGGAAAACAGAAAGATAAATGCATATTGACATATTGAAGTGGTCTCATCAGCCTTTTGGAGTTAAATTATATTCGATAAATCAAATAAACGTTCCCCAGATTTTCTCTCTTTTTCTCAATGAGCTAGGCCCCCTTAGCCTAGCTAATGCGACCTCCATTGTATGTATTTCATTAACTAAGGCCCACCACTCCATAACATGCGGAGGTTCTGAAGAAATCCACAATCTAGCTATTATTAGTCTTGCACACGCAAATTGAATAGAATTCAAATCTTTATGTGGACTATTTATTTCCTGCAGATCTAATAGAATCAAATGAGCAGGAAAAGGCGGGAATATAATTTGCTCCTTAATTAAAACACCTTCTATTCCCTTCCAGAAGTCAGATAGCGCAGGGCAAGAAAAGAGCATATGCCTTATGTCGGCGGCTTCCAGATTTCCCACCATGTTTCCAAATGATTGGGTTGGCCTGTCTCCCAAAGACCTCTGTCTCAGTGCTTAGTTTGTAAAAGAATGAGTGACAGTACCCAAAGCTCTGCCCAGAAGCCCACGCCCAGTGCCATTAAATGTCAGTGCGCCGAATACCAAGGCTGCATAGTCTTGACTTTAGCTCATTAATCCATTAGTAGACAGTCCCTGCACCTTTTTCTCAATTATGCAGGTTCCTGCTTTCTCCCTTTGGGATGATTTTGTCATCTTTCCTTCTGGGTCTTTCCACTTTGTTTGGTTTCTCTCTCACTGTAAATGTCTGTTAGAAATATAAGTGACAGTCCCCCAAAAATGATTGCTTACAGCCCCCTCCGGCAACCACCAGCGCAAATTAAACACCGCATCTGATGAGTTGCAAGAGCGCTGGAGGAGGTAGCCAATTCCAATGCGTGTGCTCTTGAACTTCTAACAATAGGTAACTCATAGAACTGGTATCTTAATAAACAACAGCTCTAGGCATCGCAATGGCTATAAGTGCCTGGGCTTTCGTTGGAGCCGAGTGTTGCATCTTTATTTCTAATACGGGGTACACCAGTCAAAACCCACAAGCAGATAAACAACATTTGAGAAAGTGTTATGCTATTGACAACGAAGAGGAATGGTACACCTGTAAAGCGTCAAATTGGAGATGAGGATGAAAAGATTCTGCAAATTTATTTTGATTGCTGCCATTATTCTACTGATTTATGTGTTAGTTCAAGTCGGAATTACATCAATAAAGGGTCTTACAAGAGACAAGGGAACCTCCCCCACCTATTCCTTAATGAACTTTGCTGTTTAATTTACTGAAGGAGACTTGTATGAGAAGATAATGAAGGTGAAGAAGTGTTTAATTTGATGAACATTGAGTTATGTGATTAGGTTTTGGGTTGCCTCGTAGAAGAGTGCTAGAGGCAAAGATTGTGAAGTTAAAACTATCAATTGTAACTGCTTGACTGTACTAACCTGTAAGTGCCATGATTCCCCCCATGCTACCTCTGTCAACCAGAAATGCCCATCTCGGAGTCGAGGTGTGAAGAGTCCCAGTCACCAAGACGAGGGTTTTAGCATTTTGTTTCTTCAGTTGGAGCGGTGTACTAATAGTAATTTTTCCTGAAGATCTCGCTCACATGAGTTTTTACGCTTGTACCTGCTTGTATGTGGTGAAACTCCACAGACGCAAAACCAATTCTAGAAGTCTCTGTAGTAGGATACAAATGTGCCTTTTGCTTGGCTCGATGAGCTTAACTCCACCACACATGCTGGGGAATTGCCTTTCTTTTTTAATCTGTGATTCACAGACCCTTTTGTGTTTTTTAAATAAATACAGTTTCAGATGCACCCAAAACCAGAAGCCTGAGATTCCCTTCACAAAGTTAGTGTAGAAATGAAATTCTTACAGTTTTATATCGTCCCTCTTATCTGTTCTCCTATGTTGACATGCATGCCTACATGACTCCATTGCAAATGACTCCAGAGGGGAAATGGCAGTGAAATGTGTCTTCCCGTGGAGCACGCAGTATGCCCCCCTAAGAGGGCAGCCCCTTAGTGCCAGATTCTGGCATACTAATCCACACTTCACTTGTTGGGACCCTCCGTGAGAGTCCCTCCCGGTGCTCTCCAACATTTTTTCTGGTGCCTTGGGGCCTGGGGCCAGGTATATATACCTGCCCATCCCAGGTGCTGGCCTTTTTGTTCACTCACTGGACACGCTGTCCACAAGCGCCGACCTCGTCGTACGAGTTGTAGCCCTTTGAGCCAGGAGGCAGCATTGTTGCTTTCTTCTGTGAGTCTGGATCCCTTGGGACGGTCTCTAATGTACCCTGGTGGTGCCTTTAGGGCCGACTGCCTCTGCCTCCTGGCATGTTGGGGCTCGACTGATCAGGCACTACGGGGGGGGGGGGGGGGGGGGGGGGCAGGTTGAGCAGCACTTTCTACCCAGGAGCGGTATCTCAGATGATGTAGGGAAATAATAGGAATACATGTTATAGAGACATACACACAAATATAAAATCCCAAAACCCAATACAAACATTTCAGGTGAGTTTTAATCCTACATAAGTAGTGAACCGGCCAAGGCCAAATAAATGGATGTGCTAAGAAAGATAACTGTGTGTTCCGCAGAAATACAAAGGTCACAGTGCACATTAGTTTCAGGAAACACACATAAAGGGTGCATTGTCAATTTAGCTGCGCTTAAACATATGAATAGATTATATTTCTTTGCAGATTCAATCTTGACAGGGCATCAATAATTAGTACGGAAGTCAAAAGTTCACCACATTTCTATCTGTTAAACAAACAACGGGAGGCCAACAGTAGAAATAGTCTTTGCATTATTATGGAGCATTGAGTTTAGGGTGTAAATAAGGGTAGATTCTGCCTTATGTTAAGAATATGTTAAAGTCAGATAGGCTGGTATGGGCCCATTAATGTCAAACAAGAGATAATCACTTGTTAATGCAGAAAAACAAAAAAGTTTTTGTATGATGATCTCACCCTTATTCTGAGAACTAAAAGAAAAACCCACAAAGGGGGGGGGGACTTCGGACAAACTTGGATACATACACAATTCTTGGAAATGCTTACGTTAGTAAGTAAGTAACTAAATCTTCATTGCTCCGTTAATTAAAACCAGTGCAAAGAGTAGCATATAATACATTAAAATGCCAGATGATCTAATACCGCTGCTTTTTTTTTAATTTTTTTAAATACAATTGTTAAAAAAGATAAAAAATGATAATAGCTTCATGTGGCAAGTAGAACTTTCTACAGAGATTTACGCTTCTTTAACGCTGGGCATAGATTAAAAAAATAGAGTAAGTCCCTTATATAGCCTAAGGTGTCTGTGTTAAAAGTCTTGCTCCTGGGTTTAAGTTGCGCTGTAATGTAGGCTTAGTGCGTAGAAGATTGATATTCGAGGGAGTATTTTAGTTCGTAGCAATCAGCGTCTACAGTTTTATTGTATGCTAGCTTGCATTCGGGTGGCTGTACCTTAACCGTTCTAAGTAGGTAGTTAGATTTTATTTGCCTCTTTGTGTTTGCTTCATCCATTCCCTGCCTTCTGTCGTTCTTGTTTCATTTCCGCTATCTCCAGGAATTTGACCAGATGGCTTGCTAGTTGAATGTTTTTTCCATCAAAGCAAGCCTTGACCGCCTGCCGGCATGTTCTTATTCCTAGCTTATTTAAGGACGGTTTTAGTCGATATCTGTGCTCTTTGTCCAGACCTTTGCAGGTGCATATTAAGTGCAGGATGTCCTCTTTTGCGTTCCCGCATATTCGGCAGTTCATTGTCGCTTGGGGCCTTCTCCATGGGGGAAGATGATTTTGTGATGGAAGTATGCCCATCCGTAGGCGTAAGAACTTCTCCTTTGTGCGCCTGGTGAACCCAACTCATAAATAGCTTTGGCAGGAGCTGCTGGTGTAGTTTTGGATAACTGTCCAACCATGAGCCCTGTTGGCTAGGCTTGCTTTGTCCTCTGTTAACGAGATTGATCTTACTGATTTATTAACTAGCTGTTTAAAGGTGTTCTGGGACCCATTGCTCTTCCAGGCTTCTTGTAGGCCCAAGGAGTTTATTGAATGCTTTAGATATTTTGCAGCTGCGTAGTTGTTCTTACTTTCTATCTCTTTCCATAGATAATGATTCAGACTTGCGTCTTCTCCTCCCCGGATTGTGTGCCATCTTTTGACATAGGCACCCACACGTTCTACAGTTTGAATTCTCAGGCCCAGTTCCAGCCTTATTTGTGCCTGCGAGGTGTAAATGGGCAGGCTGAAAATCATTCTCATAGCCTTCGCTATTGTGCTATTCAGTAGCTGATCATCCCTCCCTCGGAGGCATTCGCTCCCGTAAGTTATGGCCGAAGTTAGTTTTGCGTGAATCACTTGAAGCAGAGGGGTGAAGCTACGGCCAGCTGCTTTTGTTTTGATGCTCCTTAGTGCGATCGCTATGCTGGTTCCTCTCCGTTTTATTGCTTCCTTTTGTTGTTGGAATAAACTTTTTCTGTCCACAGTTACGCCCAGGTACTTGTATTCATCCACTGTTTCCAGTGTGAGCCCTCCCATGTGCCAGCAGAACCTTGATGATGATGACTTAGTGTTTATCCTCATTATTTTAGTTTTTGAGAAATTGATGCTTAGGCTATTCGCTGTTGAGTAATTGAAAGTTGTGCTGTTTAGATGTTGTAGCCCTATCGGTGTTCTACTGATCAGCACAATATCGTCAGTGTACATCAGATTAGAGAGGGTAAGACCACCTAAGCTCGGGGCGTGAGCGTTACTTTCGTCAAGCTTCTGTGAAAGGTCAGACATAAAGATGTTGAATAATGTCGGCGCTAGCACACACCCTTGTTTAACCCTTTAAGTGCTGCGAACGTCCAACGGTCGTCGCGTGCACTACCTCGCTAGTGCTGCGCACGACCGGTGGACGTCCGAATCCCGTTAGCGCGATCGAACGTCCGCACTGGGGCGGAATGTTCGACGCGCTAAACGGGTTAAGGCCCTTTGTCGTCCATATTTTCCTTGACAGGCGGTCTCCTGGTCCCAGCTTAACTTGGGCCCATGTATCCGTGTGTAGTGATATCAGCTGTGTTAGTAGCCCAGGTGGAATGTTCCATTTTTCCAGCTTCCCCCATAGTAGATTTCTATTGCTGTTGTCAAACGCTGAAGTGAAATCGATAAAACATACGTACAGGGGCAGATTGGCTATCTTAATAGCGTCAATAAGGAGTGATAAAGCTAGAATGTTTGATGTTGCTCCCATTTGTTTGCGGAAGCCTGTCTGGGTAATGGGGATCACAGTGTTTTCATTCGACCATTCCGTGAGCTCCTCTAGTAGAAGACCAGCATAATATTTGGCCTCATTGTCAATTAGGGCAACAAGTCTGTAGTTTTTAGGGTCCTTTATGTTGCCTTCCTTGTGAATTGGAGCTATTAAAGAGCCTTTCCATGATGCTGGAATTGATACAGTGTCTGTGATCTGTTTAAAAAGTGGCAGTAGAGCCGCTGCCCAGTATTCCGGGTTTTGTTTGTACAAAATGGGAGGGATCCCGTTGGGACCTGGAGCGCCCTCCGGCTTCCCTTTCGCAATCCTACCTATGATTTGTTTTTCGGTGAGCGCCAGTGAAGTAATAGCCAATTGTGGGGTGTAAGCTTGAATTTTGCTGTCATTTTCTAGTCGCCTAGTTTGGCACTGTATTGAAGTGGGGCTAGAGGTAATTGGACCAGGCTTCCTTGGTTAAGTAAGAATCAATGCTGGGACTTCTTGGGTTCTGGAGTGTGTTGACTGTTTTCCAGAATCTTCAACTAGTATTGTTTCCTTTTGCGTCATGAAGGAGCCTAGCCCATAGCTCTTCCTCTGCTTCCCTTTTTTCATGCCAAATTAGTTTCTTTTTGCTGTTTTTTAGTTTTTGCAGTTCCTTTTGAGCCGCGATGTCCGGTCCGTCTCGGTGTAATTTTCGCAATAGTTTGTTGATGTTTCTTTTGAGGAGCTTTATATTGATATTTTGTTTTATGGCCTTGTCATAACGGCCTATTGAATCAGGACGCTTTGTACAGGTTTGGGGGCTTAGGGAATCAGGCATTGTGTGGTTCTTAGATTTCCTTGTGTGTGCCCATCCAAGACTGCTCGTAAATTGCTCCCAAGCTCTTAGATAGTCAGTCTGGTTTGCAATGCTTTTTTCCCACCGTTTTTTTCCGTCATTTACAAAGCCTTCCAAGTTGGACGTGTTACAATTTATTCTTTTCTGTGCCACCGAAAGCGATCATCCTAAATTTGTTGCTGGCGTGGATAGCACAACCCCCTGGAAGTTGAGGGTAAATTCTTGCGGCTGATGGTCACTGGCTGACGTTGTTCCTATTTGGAAGTCCGTGACTTTCCTGAAAAAGTGAAGAGATGAAAATGTAAAGTCTAAGGTAGCGCTGACAGTCGAGTTGTGGAAAGTAGCTGACGGGGGGCTGTCATTTATAAAGCGGCCATTTAGAGCTACCAGGTTGAGGTGTTCTAGGTCCTTTACGCTGTCCCTTGCCAACTGATTTTGTTCCCATTTACTTGTCTCCTGTTGTGGTATGTCCCACGCCCGGAACTGGTCTTCCAGGAGTGAGTCCCTTATCTGGAGCCCTCCAAGGTACATATTAAAATCCCCTGTTACTATGAGGTTGGGTGTTGCCACCTCTCCCAGATATTTTGACACTTCTTCCGTCAGGAGATTCATTCCAGCTTTTTTCTCCTGGGGATGTAAGTATACACTCATCAGTATTAACTTTTGTTTTTCTTCTTTTCCCCATACTTCCAGTTCTATTGTGAGTATTCTATTGTTGCCTGACTGTTTCGCATTTTTATTCTTAGGTACATTAAAGCTCTTTATGGCTGTGTATATTGTTAGGCCGCCTTTTAGGTGACCATATTTGGCGTTTCTTGTCGTTGGTAGATGATATGAATTAAAGCCTTGGATTTGAAATGGTTGATCTAGCCAGGTCTCCTGGAGGGCAATGATATCGAATTTTTGGAGGTAGAGAAGAAGCTGAATATCATCTTTTTTGTTCCCTAGGCCATTTATATTCCAGGAGCATATTCTTAATTGTTGTTGTATTGAGGTGTTCAGTTGTGTATTTTGTCAAGACTTTGGGGCCCTTATGTTGATTGTCCTTGCTATGCAGTTCCAGTCATCTTGTCCAAGTGACCCTTGCACTTGCCTGTTGGTCTGAGAATTCATCCTTGAGACTGATAAACTTCTAGCCCCCTTTAAGACACTTTCAGTTTTCGATGGAGTTTGTTTATTTAATGAGCTTTGGCCTTGTCGCTCATTGTATGCCTGGCGTAGTGGTTCTGGGTACCCTATTTTTCCAATCTTTTTAGGCGTGTCCGCCAAGTTTGAAAGCGTGATTCTGATTCCATTATTCTCGTTGCTGTTTCGTTCCTCACCCATGTTGTTTTGGTAACCTCATGATCTGACAGATGATTATAATGGGTAAATTCCACAGCCTCTAAGTCTTTAGTACTGATATCGGTCAGACTGCTGAAAGTTGATAGTAGGCGTAAGATGTTGCCTCGATTGAGGGTGTCCCCTCTGCCTTTTGACTTGTATTCCGGAATGAACAGGATTATGCCTCTATCGGCTTCCGCCTGCCTGAACTCCCGTTGTTTGAGGTCTTCTGTGACTATTTCAGTCTGTGTGCAGTCGTGTCTCTTGCCAGGTATTGGCTCATCCTCCTGCCCTTCTCTTTTCACCATATTGTATGCTGCTATGGATCCCTGTTTCGGGGGAGAACCCTTGCTTCCATCCTCCGACAGTCCCACCCTTAGAGTTAAGTGGGTGGGGTTCTCCCTTAGTGTTGTTTGTACCGTCTCCTTGACCGGAGATGTTCTTATAGTCGTGGTTGGGCTTTCTGTTTCTGCTACTTCTTCTTCTTCTGTGGTCATGTTTGTCATTTTGAAGAATGTTTCTATATTGGCGGTCTTTTTTCTTCCTTTCTATTGTAAATAAAGATAATCCTTTGGGACCAGTTGTAATGTAGATAATATTGTAGATTTATTCATAAAGATAAACACATCAGTAGATCACAGGAAGATGGTAAGTCCTTTAGATGCCCCACCAGGAGCAGCCTCCTGGCTGCTCAGCCCATCCACACCAACTGACTCTCACCACATACAAACCCAACCAACATTCTACATGACCTCATCACAAGCTGAGCAGGAAGGCAGAGAACTACTGTAGGGAGAGTGCAACGAGTAAAAGGTAAACTACAACACATCTCCCCCTTTATAATAATGAAAAACATATAAAATGTGTCAAGGTGATAAAACACACAAAAGAACAAAGGAGGATGCAGTAACAACAAAAGGAAACGCCACCCCCCATTGCTATGAAGATCATAACAGTCAAAAGTAAAGAAGTAGTGTAGTGGATCAAACAAATGAGAGAAAAGAAAGATGCATGAAATAAAACATACAACACATCCTTCCCCCCTGATAATGATCAAATACTCAAAATGCATAGAGATGGTAAAAACACACATATGACAGAAAAGAGGATGCACTACAAAAAACATATAATACACCCTTCTCTCTGATAATGATCAAGGAGAACAAAGAATGCAAGACAAGAAGATACATTCTTAAACTACACACTGCGGTTTCAAAAACAACTCACCACACGGTGTACCCATTGCGCCACAACAAAGGCACAAGACTGCAGCAAGACAAGGATCCAAAATCCTGAACTGCGCAAACCAGAAGCATGACAGGTCTAACACTTATAAAAAAAAACTATGGGTAACTGTAAAACCAAAACAAACAAATTATGAGTACATCAAACTCAAGGCAAACATATTATGAGTTTCTTAAACTCAAGGCAAACATAATATGAGCTACTTCAACTCGTATAACCTACACCCAAAGGAAACATATTATGGGAATATCAAAACCCAAGGCAAACAAATTTTGGGTAATGCTACACCTACACCCAAAGGAAAACAAATTATGGGAATATCTAAACCCAAGGCAAACAAATTTTGGGTAGTGCTACACCCAAAGGAAAACAAATTATGGGAATCACTAAACCCAAGTCAAACATGAGATAGGTTTCTTTAGACCCATGGCAAACACATTTTGGGTAACTAAACCAAGGAAAACAAATTATGGGTTACTTAAAACCCACAACAAACAAAATATGGGATATCTTTTAACCCAAGACACTCTCGTAACAAACTGTATAAAGGGACACTCCACCAGAGGCAAAAGAAACACCACACACACTAACCAACCACCACTCCCCGAAAACACGAGACAAACACTACAAATGACCAGCAAAGATAATAATGTCCCATGCTCCGGTGAGCGGTCTCAAATAGGGAATGTTGTAAATACGGCAAGATTCGCGACGTCTTCCATAAAACAAACACCATTCCTATAAAACTCCCCTCATAGTTTAAAACAAACCTACACTGTAACATGCCCCCAATACAATGTTGTGAAAGTCAGATGTAAAAAACACAAGGTAAATAGTAACACAACAAACTAAAACAATAAACGTGGTCACCGTAGTCTAGGATAGATGAGCGATACCTCACCCGAAAGTCCAATCCATGTAGCCTCTCACCCAAAGTCCAAATGGTGCAGGTTAAATCCAGTGAATGCACGGAATTGCGCCACAAGCACCACCACCAACTCGAGATCTCCCATCATAAAGTCCTTGGCAGTGGCTCCTATTGGCCCACAAGGTGAAAACCCACAAAGTCCAGAGTTAGGGAAAGCAGACAAATCAGAAAGACAGAAGATCGGATAGATCTCGAGAACCAAGTTGGAAAACATAAACATCGCGATCTTCAAACTTCAATGTTAAACGTCGCGATTCTCAGCACAATAAAGAGATTCTTCCCAATGTGCCAAGATGGCCGCCACAGCGTCGTTCAGCGTCAATTTTTAAAGGAAATAGGCCACGCGAGACGCAGAGCATGACGGAGGTAACACTTCTGAGATCCAACCTCACAGGGGTCACAGGAGATCTTCACAAACACCACGAAGGATTCCAACGACGTCATCATTCAAAGGCAAACAGGCGAACTGGAATGAGCTCCACAGACCAACCGTCACCAACATGACAAACGGTGAGTCGGCAAGCATTGAAAGATATGCTGGCCCGATTTTTAAAATGAAAAGTCTCTTTCACAGCCTGGACGCGCCGCAAGCGCAGATCATGTAAACTCACCAGGTGCCGCCTCTTGTCCCAGGTAAATCTCTATGCTAGTAATCAGCCCGCTTAAGCCGTGAACACCACGAAGAGAAAAAAACTCACCCCCTGCTGCCACAGGTCCCAATTCAAATTTAACGGGCAGCAGGGCAGCAGACCAAATAAAAACGGTAATAGGACAGTCAGTTAGTGATCAATATTGAGGAAAATCCAAAATAAAAGCAAGGCTGATAAATCCAAACTTATGAAAGCCAACAACTTACAACGCTCTGGACTGCAGGCTGTTCTGTTGACCAAGAACACTGGTGGGGCTTGCCAGAGCGTCGTTTTGATAATCTTCTTTCTTGTAAATTTTGTTACATCCTTAGTTCCAGGTTAGTCCAAAGTCCATGGTAGTCCAGGTAATCTTACACGCAGTTCTTTTTACCTCGTTGCCAGTATTGTAAATAAAGATAATCCTTTGGGACCAGTTGTAATGTAGATAATATTGTAGATTTATTCATAAAGATAAACACATCAGTAGATCACAGGAAGATGGTAAGTCCTTTAGATGCCCCACCAGGAGCAGCCTCCTGGCTGCTCAGCCCATCCACACCAACTGACTCTCACCACATACAAACCCAACCAACATTCTACATGACCTCATCACAAGCTGAGCAGGAAGGCAGAGAACTACTGTAGGGAGAGTGCAACGAGTAAAAGGTAAACTACAACACTTTCCTTTTTTGTTTTCGATCTCTTTTATTTTCTGCCCTAAATTCTCCCATACTTGCTTTCAGAGTGTTTTCGTTATGAGGGCTTTGGTGAATAGAAGTGTCTGAAGCTTGCCCCTGCGTATGACCTGGCTGTATGTTCATTTGCACAGGGGCTTCTCCCCTTTGATTTTCGGCGGGCCGCATTGAGGATTTCCCTTTGACTGCAGCATAGGTTTCGTGAATAGGTTTGCTAACTTCCGGACTGTTTGGGTTGATTGACTCGCGCTCTCCTCTTCGGCTGTTGGGCGTGTTTAGTATGTTCTGCGGGTTTGCAATGTCTGGCTGTTCTCTTAAATGTCTAAGATGTTGTTTAGAGGACTCTTTCTCGAATTCTGGGTTGATTTCACTTGCATTTTCAGTTGTCTTTTTTTGATCCGACAGGATGCCTCCCAGAAGTTGATGAATTGTTGTAAGTTTGTCCACGATTGAGTAACAGGCACCGCTCGGCTGCTCTATTTTTGTTTCCTCTTGCACCCTCTTAATCATACCATTCATGTCTGCCAGCTTGTTGTCAATTTTGGCTACATGCATGGCCAGGAAATGTAAGAGGGATAGTTGCATGTCCATTTTTTCCGAATGGTACTGCATAGCCTTTATTGATAGCTGAAGCCTATTTAACAAGGACGACCATAATAATTCAGCACTTTTTGGGTGTTCTTCAGTTAATGGGATCGTGTCAGATTCACGTTTGATGTCTGCTGTGATATCGTCGGCCTTACTGATAGCTGGGGAGTATGAAGCTACTAGCCTCTCCCAGTCCTCTGTTGTTAGCTGGGAGTTATCTTCTATGTTGGACGTATCTGGTTGGTCATGTGCCTGGTTTGGCTCAGGTATTCCAGTTTCTTCTGTGAGCTCGATTACCTCTTTGTGCTCTCTTTCCGGCGTTTCTTCTATCTCTCTGCCCCCTCCCATTTGATTATGTTCCTGGTCTACCTGATTCACCTGGTCTATGTCCTGGTCTTGGTCTGCAGCGGGGGCCGCTTCCGGGATGCTAGTGTTGCCTCCTGGGATGGATTTTATTTGATCCGGCACCTTTGGAGTCTCCATAACTGACCGTATTGAAGTTTTTGGCTCATCGGTCCTGGATAGGTCTGTTTTGCTAATAATGTTGGTTTCATAGCTGCTATACTCGGCCCCTGATGCTATGGCAACGTTTGTCTGAATTACTATCCTTGGCTCAAGCGGGTAACCACTGATACATATATTAGTATCGTTGGCCACTCGCTGTCTCCATTGCAGGGCCTTTTAGTTTGTGCATTACTTTCCTTGGCGGTGTGCAAATTCCAAGCTTTTACACTTTTTTTGTTTTCTTCGCCTCCTGTGATGGAGCTTTGAGAGCCCCCTCAGGCTCCATAGGTGATGGCAGGTCCTTGAGATTGCTATTTGAAGTACTTAGGGAAGAGCCAGTTTCTTTCAGAAAGGAGAAGATAGTGTAGATTTTTGGTAGGAGGCTCTGTCTTTCTGTTTTGCTGGTTCCTAAGTCAGTTCCTTCTGAAGTTGGGTCTCCTAGTAGGGACTCTTCCTGTTCCTGCAGCAAGTTATCTGTAGTGTTTGTAGGTTTGTGCTTGTTGGTCCTGCGCCGTTTTGCCAGAGCACTAACTATTGCCTTCCTAATTTTCCCTGACCTCATAGCGTACTTATGGGTCTTATGGCTCGCATCCGGCTGATTCGTGCTAGGTTAATTATACTGGTTTTGTACTTTGTGATCTCTTTTGTTACTCCTCTGTCTGCTTGTTTCGCTTTTGTTTGTTTCTTGTAGACTTGCTTGCTTACCTCCAGGGGTTGATTACTTGATATTGCTTTGCATTGTTTTGTACTTTGTGCTTTGTCAAAATTTCCTTGATTATTTGATTATTTGATTTTCTTAGTTTAGGTGTTGATGATTGGGATTGAAAATAGCTGGTAATAGCTTTTTGGTAGGTGTTTGACAGGTTATCTATTGTTCATGTTTGACTGATTTTGGCTGGTTTGGCTGGTTTCCCGGACTGGATTTTTCAGGACCTCCCTCCCTTCGGGATGATAGTTCCGCTTGTTCAATTCCTTCCAATCCTTCCCTCCAGTCCTCCTTGTAGATCCTTGTGCCCCTAGTACTGGGCGGCACGCAACGTGAAATGAAGTAAAAGTGTTGATGGGAACGATGATCCGGTCCTGAACTGATCCTGGTCCTAACCAGCCCTGCGGCCCCGCTCTCTGTTCCTTCTTTGTTAGAGGCTTGCTACTTCCACGGCTGCCATGCTACCGCTTCCTTGCCTCTCGGAGTCTGCTGCTCACTCTCTGCCCTTACAGATTGTTTCCACGAAGTTAGCATGTGCTACAACAGCATCAGGAGCAACAGGAGTAGCGGGAGCGTTGTGGGGTGAGGTGGATGGGGGTGTCCCGGGTGCCACGGGAAACTAGACTCCCCAAGCCCTGCTGATTACACCGGGCTCCACCCCTTCACGCGGCCTCTCACGATTCCCCCCAATCTCCCAAGAGTGGAGAGCACGATCTTTTCCAGCGCCTCTCACCTTTGCGTTCTGCCTTCTGCCTTACGTTTTACACTTTTTGCGCGGCGTCCTCGCGGCAGTGGTGGTAGTGGTGTTGATAACGGCAGCAGTGGAGGCGGCGGTGGCAGAGGAGCTGCCGCTTTCCCGCTCCGCTCCGCTCGACTCCGCACAACTCTGCTGCTACCTGGCTGACTGGCTGACTGCAAAACCCGAACTGGCTCTGGAAATGCTTATGTGCTTTTGCAATATCTTATCTGCCCAACATGCTATTTGTGTAATCGAGGAATTTGTAACCCGTGTTTTTTGTGTGGCTTTTCCAGTATTTATATAATACTGAGTGTAATCCAGAACTTTGAACTTCAGACTTGGGACTATATTTGAGACTGGCTGATTTTCACAATTGATTAATTGATTAAAACCATATTCTTGTATACATTTGTTCTATCTTACTTTATTAATAGATTTTCCTACAACACAAAGGCAAGGTTTTAGCAGTGCAAATGCTCCAGTGATGAGCACAGTTCTCTTAATAAATCATGCAAAGGGGCATGACGAGCAGAGACAGTGTCAAGTCCTTTTTATTTCTGGGAGGCGGTATCAGCCCCCCTTTCTTTGTCAGGGAGAGAGCGGGCTGACTGGGAAAGGAATTCATGCTGTGTCCACTCCCCTTTGGGCAATTTATTTAGCCAGTGCATTATAAAAGGTAGGACGTCGCTGTAATTAACCGACATGTTCTTCTGGCTTTTGGATATATGCCTCTGGCTCCTTTCATGCTATGTCCACTACAGGGCCTGTGTGCGGTTTGTGATGTAATGGTTTCTGTGGTTGTTTGAACTCACCACCTCCTCGGGAGGTGGGCTTACCTTCCTCGGTGTCCAGCTGTATAGGGTTGCGTTGTATACTCATCTGGTGTGTTGGGCAGAGTAGTGGTAGGTTGCTTTCACATGGCATTTAAATGGTCCTTGCAGAACACGGGCAGTCCCTTCTGACCTAGAGCAGGCTCAACATCATCAGGGATTGTTTCCACCCAAGCAGCGTGGTTTGAGGGGTTAACTTCTCTGACCTCGTGAAACGTGGTAGAACTGCGGCAGCCAGGCTAGGTAGTGAGGCCCTATCTTAATAAAGGTGGCAGTGTGGAAACGGTGGACATCTTTTTAATGCGAGAGTCGCATTGTTATTGGCCTCTTGCCGCAGCTGCGTGTCTCTCCCGTAGTCCTCACAGAACACCGTAAACACCCAGTCTCCCAGACTCTACCAGCCAATCACGATGCTGCAGGAGCAGTGTAGTGATTGGTTTGAGTGGCTGAAACGGCCACTCAGGCAGTAACTGGGAGACTGGACATGTTCTCCACTGGGTTGTACAACACAGCCCAGTGGAGAACATGCCAAGTACGCATGACTATTTGGATGGCCCAGAGGGCCGACCAAGCTGTCATGCGCACTTAAGGAGGGGGTGTAAACCACTCCTGCTCCCGCTGAAGTGGGGAAGCCCAGCCCCGCACTGTACCGCTCCACACCGCCTCGCCCGACCTGGCTTGAGTCGGAGTCTCGCTAAGAAAAACAAAATGCTAATAACTTCTTGTTATCATTTTATTTTAAATTTTGCACTGCTCAATGAACAGTGGGGTGACGGTCCTCCACCTTAGCTGAGGAGCCGCCAATGGGCGGCAAATTTGTCTTTCACACTGGTTCAGAGGACAAAAGCTGACAAACTTATCAGATGACATTCTGCATGTACATAATTTAGGAATTGGAAGTAGAATTTTACATATCTTTTCCACCACATGCTCCCCATTACGAAGCTTTTCCACTTGTCTGCATTCTGGCAAAACCTTTCTCAGAATTTTTGCACTGGGCTGACTATGCCAGGATAGGGGCATCAGCACGGCGACACAGCATCAAATGATCGCTGTTATCTGTGATGGGTTTGTACACAATAAGGGCATGAAATGAAGCAGAATACTAGGGGGACATTCATGGGGGACAACAGGCCACACCCTCTGTGTCAGACCAACCCATGCATCGGTTTTGGGGTGATAGGCACACCTGTTGTACATTAAAGGGCATGACACAGCTTCATTTCTTGGAGCTAGGTTATCAGATTTCCCATAGTTTGGGAGGGCTATGCCTCCTGTGCCAGCTCGAGCAAGGCATTGGTACTATCTGAAGCTTACAAACAGTGGTATGGCATGGAGACAGGTCTGGCAATGCCATTGAACATTCCCCCAGAAGGGCAAATAGTGCCAGGCACACGTTTACAGAGTAGAAGGGCTTTGGTTTCATAAGGCATGGCCTCATTAATGCAAATACCACTGGGTACATTTAATAGGGATGGGGTCCACCTGTCAGAGGTTGATATGGACTTGGAGCCTGCGATGGTGGGAAGCCCCAGAAGTGAAGGTGGGCACATCCAATGTATTGGCAGAGTTACAGAGCGATCCAGAGGCAGTTTGGTACAGAGGGGTACCATCTGAGGGAGCACAGCAGGGGTGCTCGATGCCAAACCGCAGGAGTCTTTACAGCAGTACCCTGGGATGTACGCAATGGCACCCTATTAGTCCCTCGGGTGCTTGCAAATCTGAGCAACTGGGGGCTTTCCTGGTTGATGCTCCACCCCTAAAAAGGTGTGAGTAATAATCCTGGACTGGTGGTCACAAATTTAAGGGAGAGAACTCCCTAAATAAAAATTGGTAGCATTGAATGGGTTGGCCCATGGTCCTGTTTGGCTCATTATGCGGGAGGTCAGCTTAGGTTACTCTACGGTGCCAGCCCTTGGATCCCCCGTAAGTTAACCCACCCTGTTGGCATATTTTACTTTTGAAATAAACATGCTGCAAACTATTTTTCCACCAAACCATATGTTGTCTGATTTATTTCATTCTTTGTGTGTGAAGTAGCTATTAGTTATGTTAGCGGGGGAGGGTTGCCGATGTTGTTGCTAAATAGCCAACACAGCCGTGACCCTCAAAGCTCGAGCACAGGCAACCTTGTTGGAACTAGAGTGTAATAAACCTATAACAGTCGAGAATTTTTGTCTTGGAGACCTGAAGCCAATGAGCTTAGTGATCAATGCACATGTCAGAAAATCACAAGGACCCATAAAGGATTTAAGCATCACCACTCATCAAGATATTATGGGAAAAGGACAGGCAATATCCTGTTTTAGATTTGCTCAAAGAATACTGGTAATTAGTACCGGTTGGTGTAGGTGGGCTCCACAAGCACTTATTTTTGGAGTCCGATTTCTCTTGGTCTCATCTGCGGGCAATAGTCTGCTTAGCTATTGCCTGGGCTGGCCCGGATGCCTGCCCTACTACTGAGCCCGCCCAAGTCCAGGCAGCTTAGACCGCCCCCAGGGGATATTGCTGCATTGGTTTGAAAACGTTCACTGCACATAAAAGAGAATTTTGAGGCACACAACTGCATTTATTGTGCCATTTTTGCAGCAAATTTAGTGACTGGAATGATTCTGTTTTTCCAGTAAACCATTGTAGTG
Organism: Lissotriton vulgaris; assembly: GCF_964263255.1. NCBI lineage: Eukaryota > Metazoa > Chordata > Amphibia > Caudata > Salamandridae > Lissotriton > Lissotriton vulgaris. The sequence continues at coordinate 1,066,717,179 of NC_141687.1, forward strand.
GCTGACAGTGGCTTATTTCATAAGACACAAATTCTGACTACAAGTGGCCTGTTAAACAAGTGATCTTTTACATTTCAATCTTTGCGTGAACATCTGTTTGCGCAGGGATTGCAATTCTTCATCAAACACAGTAATTAAAAGGTGCAATAAAATTGAGCCCTTTCTTAAATTTTGACAGGGCAAGACCCAATATTTACGGGAACATGTGGATGCTGGTGCAACAAGCACCAAACTCCACACGTTATTACCCAAAAGGTCAGACTGGGCAATAATTATCATAGAAGATAACTTCTGAACACTGTGTTGGATTTTATCGGATGTGATAACTATTGCATGCTACCCAGCATGGCCCGCTTCTAATCAGCCCCATAGTATCTGACTTTATCAGACCTGTGCAGGATCAGACTTGTGTAACTGTTAGGTAAGAAACCTGTTTTTCTTGCATCAATCTTCTTTTATCTTAAAAAGTAAATAACTGATGGGACATTTCTATTAATTGACTAGTGACAACTGTTACATGGCCTCTGGTACCCACCCTTAAATATCTCTATAGAGCTTAGGTTTTGAAACGCTTGGCCACTGCTACCAAGGCTGCACTGTCACAGTTACAGAGTCTATTCTCGGCAGCCATAACCCTTGCAGATTAACCAATGTGGATCACATCCAGATCAACCTGTGAGGCATCTTGGCACTAACACCTGACTTTCACAAGCACGGACTAACAGTACACAAGTCCCTGGCACTCCTATTACACACTAGCAGGATGAAAAGCTGAAAAGTGGCTCTTGCACTTGTAATTGCGGTTATATATCTCTTACATCCCATGATGAGGCATTTAAGTGCATCACGCATGGCTGCACGGTGCTCCGAAAAGCAAAGTTAGTGGTAGGTTCAGTGTTATTAGTAGTGTTGGTTACTGGATTTAGTATTGTGTGCTCAGGCTCCTGGATGCAAAACTCTGAACGTTTCATTCAGGTTCCTTAACCAGATTAAATAATGTTGTTGTCATCAACCACCCAGTGTAGAAGTTAAGGTGAGGTAGGGGCTAGGTGGCTAGGTGGAGTATTAGATGGAGGTGCTGGTCGCTAAACTGAGACATGACCGCCAAGAAGGCGGTCATTTCTTAAAGCATTGACAGGAACTGACTTAACAGCAGTTTCTGTCAATGCTTTTTGGAAGTTTATTGCACTGCCCTATCATTGAGATGGGAGTATTTAGCAGTTTTCACTGTGCCTTACCAGCAGAGTTTTCCTGGGGATGATGTACAGTAAAAAACTGACCTCCAATTCTGCCCATCTAAATGAGGTGGGTAAAATTATAGGTCTGCCTCCAAAGGCCCTCTAGGCAGGGTCGTCAGATGGGTTTAATCATGGCAGAGACAGAATAGTCTCCGCTGTGATTAAACCTAAATTCGGCAGTGGTCCACATTTTTGGCGGTAAAGATACGCCGCTGCGACGGAGTATCCTTACCATCAAGAATTCAATCAGGCCCTTAGTCTGTAAAAATTGAAGTCGAAATCTTCCAGAGGAGCAAGGACGTTTTTCACAAGAGGGTTGGTAGCTCAAGAAGTCTTTGCCTCTTCACTAGCAGTGCACGCATACCACACTACTCTGCACAGATCTATGTAAATTATTCCACTCCTAGGAGTAGACATTAGACATTAAACCCTCTACACCAAACCATATTCCTTGTCCTGTGCTTGCATGCTCATTACCCTACATGAGCCCAGTGCTAGGTTGCGACTTCTACGGTCTTTCTTAGGCTGCCCTTGAGAAACATTCTTTGACCAAAGCGATGCTTCTCAAAGAAAGAAGCACTGGGACTGGTTACCAGCCAGAGCATCAGTAACAGGGGGGCAAAGAAGTGTGACGTCGTAGCACCTGGCTGTCGTCATCTAGCAGCAAAAAGGAACAAAGGACAGAAATGACCTAGAAACTGCCTCACCTTAACAAGCATTTGCAATGCAATAGGTTTCGCTTTTGCAAGAGTTTGAGCTATTGGCACTGTAAATGACAATGCCTTTTATTTATGTGTTTTGCAAACCTGCAAGCAATGAGTAAACACACACTTTGTACTTAGTTGCTGTTTTCGGGAAGCAAGGCTGGTAGTAAGAGAGACGCAGTTACTGCCAGCCTTTCTTCTTGCAAGCAACATCTATAAGTACAAAGTGTGTGTGTACAAGCCCCTTGCATGTTTTCAAAACACAAATCAAAGGCATTGTCATTTACAATTCCAATAGCTCAAATTCTCTCAAAAGAGATTTATTGCATTGCAAAAGCTTGTTCTTGAGCTGCTTCTCCTTTCTCTCATTTTAAGGTGGAGGAGACCATCCTTCTCTCCTTTTAACCCGCAGCAACTCAGCTGATCAGGGACAGTTGTTTAAATATAAAGTATGAAAACGGTTTTGATCAAACACAAACTTGGGAATGTCATTCACCTGCCAATTTCGAACTCTGCATACATCTAAGTAACAGACCAAAAACTGCTGAACGCAGACGGGCAGGGACAGCGGCCAGATTCTTCACCACATACATCTCTGAGGACAAACGCATCCAGAAAATAGGTGTCACTTTTAAAGTGGGAGACCTCACCTGACGCCCTGAACAGCTTCCACCATACAAATAACTGCATGTACCAGGTACTTTCAGATTTAAATAAATAAAAAAAAATAAACCTGGACTAAAAAAAGCATTTCCTAATTTTCTAGCACGTGTTGCCTGCCTGTTTAATCTAAGAGCTCTGTGTAGGGAGGGATGAGCTTTTTATAGGATAACAAAGCCTATAGCAAAATGTTAGATATAATGCACAGCTGCAGTCCAACACGGATAATCCTTTTGGAAATTAAGAATTTCTGGCTTTTTCCGAATTCCAAATAGTCTACTTTGAGTCAGATAAACGGCCTAAGTGAATACAGTGGAAGCTTTGAACGCATAGATTTTGTACCACAAAATAAGGGCCACTGCAATTATGTTAAAGCTGGGGGTCAAAATGTTACGACAGGGTTGGCCAATTGTGGCAAAACAGTGGCATCTCATTGGGATCTGAATGAAACGCTGTATTCCGCTCTGTCACCGCTGAGTTTTTTTGTTCTTTTGTCCTTAAGTGTGCGTAATCCGCCCCTGCCTCCTCTTCTCTCCTGTGCTGCTCATATGAAGGAAGAACTTAAAAGAACAAGTGCAGGGTGGGTTGCCCCGCAAGGGACACCGGTGGCCCCATTCAAACCCACTATCCTTATAACGCGGACGTGTGATTATTTTTCAAATTTACATAGTGGGAGCGCGGCCAGAAGATATCAGCGCGCTGTAAATGAGCACCAGTTAAAACACATGTCACGTGCTTGTTTTTTAGGCACTGGCAGATTGATTTGCCAAGAATCACAGTATTTTTAACCAACGCCGAGACTCGAACCTGGATCTCCAGATCCAAAGTCGACATCTCTGGCTGACACGCCACATCCTCTCTCTGCAGTCTACAGGTGTGTATAGAGAGCACCGTGAGAGCGGCAAATGACAGAAAAACAGGCCGCTTGTGCTTGGATTCTTTTTCTCAGCTTGAAACTAAAGTAAATCACGTGCTTTCCTTGCTTATGCTGTCAGACAAGTCACCTCCCAGCACCGCGCCTCCGTAACGAAATGACCCAACCCCCTGGAATCACTGTGTGCACTGCCCGGGTATGAGGACTCGTAGCGGTAGCAGGACTTAGCCACGTCTCTTTCCTCTCTGATGAGGATCAGGATAGTGATGCGAACAAAAGTGATGGAACCACAACCCAACCATCCTTAGGAAAGATTCTGAAAACGCCATTTTACAATCACTACTTAATCAACAAGCTTTAAAGCCTGCAATTGTCCCGCAGCTTTGGAGAAGTTTAAGAAACCACAAAGGTATCACACATTATTTTTTTATCACCTCTGTCCTTCATGAGCGAGAGAGGTCAACTCGATGCACACTTTATACCCCCCAGGCGTGAAACCCCCATTGATCTCAATGGGCTTCAGTCATCCCACCTCCCACCCGTGTGTATCAGCCCGGGCTGAGACAGTTTCCCAGGCACACACAGAGTACCCCCATGAATACTTTGTGATAAAGTATGTCCACAATTATAAACAAGCATTTTAAAATTCAATAGGTCTCACCTTTTATTAAGTTGAAGCCATTTGCTTTGCTATACAATACCATTAGCAAAGCAAATGGTTTAACTTATTCAAAAGGTGAGACTTATTGCATTTGCAATGCAAATCGGTCTCACCTTTGGGTCTTATAGGTGTTTAGCCATGCATTATATTATCGCACATTACTGCAATGGACTGTGTGGCAGTGTATCATCAACTTAATTCTCTCAACCAACACAGCACCTAACACCGCTTAGATCCCTAGCAGGCTAAAATGCAGACTACTTTAAAGGGTGACGTTTTGTTTCTAAATAAACAATACAGTGAAGCAATGTTCATTGTTCACAACCTACACATGGGGTTTATTGAAAACACATTTATAACAATTACCCAACAATCCGAGGAAAGTTCACGGATTCACAGAGATGGTTATGGGGGTAAAGCGCACTAAAAACATCTGTCGTAACGGCAACAGAGGCCCCTGCAGCCCCTTTGGTGGGGGAGTGAGGGGGTGGAGACGGCCCTATCTCCAGGAGGCCTCCTCAGCACATACCTCTGTCTGCTATTTAAAAAGAACCCAGAGTGACCGGTTGAGGACCCATTTCGGCTAATGTGCTCAGAGTGTAATTCCCATTCCAATGTTATTTCCCCTTTCTGTATAAATCTGTCCCTTTACGCCTTCCTCCCCTCGATTTATTATTAATGGAATATGTTAAGCACTGGCTTTAAAATGTATGCAAAGGCGTTATAGGCTGGGGAGGGGCACACATACATGCACTATAAGCAGATGTTGGCGAGGGTAAGCCTGAAGAGAAGTGCACAAAACCAGCTCTATTGTTTACCATGATTTTAGTGCTTCGTGCCTTTGCTTCCCAGTTCCAACCAGCATTAATGCCACCTCTGTCTATCAGTGAGCTACATTTTTTTTTATTTTACCCAAAGTGGTGGTATTTCTCAATGTTTTCCCAAAACCCTATTAAAAATATACATTGCTTAAAAACGAATTTTAAAATGGAATTGTCACAATATTTCTCTTTCAGTTAACTCACTGATATTTCCAAACGCTGGCACATATGACCTATGGGTTAGAAAAGCATTTCCAAGTGGCATGCTACTGCATTCCGTGTCTATAGCCAGAAGCCAGACCCTGAAGCTTCTACAGCCCTTTAAAGGGGCCGCCGGCTGGCAGGAAAACTTCCACTAAGAGGCGTCATGCTGGGACATCCGTTAGGAGGATAGAGAGGTCAGTGGACAGCCACTTACTGGGGGTCGCCATATGACCACTGCACCGCCCAACCACCCCTTGGCACCACCACCCACCATCTTACAAAGGTGTTGCTTTTGGATGTCGGTGAGTTAGAACCGGTATTGCTGCACCGTCCGGTGAATAACCGGATAAATTAACGGCTTTTTGCTAACTTGCATATATGCGTTCATGAAGTTTCTAGTGAGCGAAGTCTAAGTCTAAATGTTCACTTCGGTTTTGATGTGTCTTTAAAAAATAACCACGAGTGTCAGCAGCACCTGAGCCACTGGAAAGGCTCTCTGAAATGCACACGACCGGAAGACATTCGCCCCGCTCATTTGCCCTTTCCCAGGCCGTGCCAAGGCACCCTGGCAGCATCGAGTTACCAAGGAAGAGACAAAAGGCACTATAATGTTGTGAAGAATAATCGTACACAAGGAGGATTCTTCTCAGATTTAGTCTCATACTTAAACCCCCAAAACCGCACCGCAATGCAGACACAACCGTCAGCTGGAGCTCCGTAACTCGAATGCAGCAGGTATTCTACATACTCAGCGTAAACATCACTCTAGAATCGACAACATTCAGGATGGCTCGAGCACACGCTAGAATCCAACACAACATATAACACCACAGTCTGCTGCCACGTGCCGCAGCACTCGCCATCTCACCGAACGCATCCTTGCTGAGCCTCTGGGTCAGCGTTATGGTCCCCTTGAAGACGAAGAAGAGCCAGAGAGCCTACAGACAGGGCCTCGATGGTCACAGCGCTAGCTAGAACCCACACCATAACTTAATTGCAAGCATTGCTTATGCGATTTGCATGCTTACATGCAATGCGCGTGCATGACTTTAAACACAAACCGTGCACAGCGTGCAGTTGCACTTATCTGTGCAGTAAAGGGGGGGGGGGCCTGAGGCGCAGTTCAGGAGCCCAATGGGGCAGCAAATGGTCGCCGGTATTCTGTTAGGAAAGATCACAATCGCAAACGTGATCTAAGAAGCAGGTGACTAATCTAAGCTCGGAGGTTAAAACAAGCACTCGGAAAACAAATGCCGGTTGGCGGCAGTACGCGAAACCGAAACCACAGTTGTAGAGCAGGAGACGCCGTCGCCGTGCGTGTGCACGCTGGCTGCCCCTGCGCAAGCTGTGATGAGAAGACACGCCGAGCCGAGGTAGGGGATGTGTGTGTAAGGGGGGGTTCTCTATGTGTGTGTGTGTGTGTGTGCGTGCATGTGTGTATGCGCGGCGGGGTGGCTTGGGGGGTTCTCTATGTGTGTGTGTGAGTGTGTGTATGCACGGCGGGGGGGGGGGGTCTGTATGTGTGTGTGTGCGTGCGTGTGAGTCTGCTTCCAAGGAGCCAAGGGAGACAGGAAGCGCGCGTGACCTGATCCGTTTACGCGCGCGTGCACATCACTTGTCTCCTGTCTCCCTTGACTCCTTGAAACCAGAAACAATCACAATAGAGTTTCGCAGTGCGAAACATAAAAACAAACTGCAGCCACATCCCTTCTCCCTGCCATACACCGAATGGCAGTGCTCAGGTAGACAAATAGTCATCTCCTTGTTAAATAAAAGATGTTTAATTTTTTAAGGTAGCCCACTCTCTTCCTCCTCACTTCAGTGTGTGGACTCCTCCCTCCAACTACAAGCCAATGCACTTCCATTGTCTGGGAAGCTAGTCTCATCTCGATTCTGTGCTGTGCTAAACCAGGAGCATCCAAAGGCTTTACTTTCATATTTAGGCAAAACATTTGCGAGGCAAATTTTAAGAGTATTGTATTGTATTGTATTTCAGACTTATAAAGCGCGCTGTAACCCTACGGGCATCCTGGAGCTGCGGTACAAATACTCTATCCTCAAAAAACATATGGAGGGTCAAAGGGGAAATAATTTAATGACCTGTCAACTCATGCCCCTGACAACAACTTGAAACACCAAAAGAGAAGACCAGGTCAGAAGTGGTGTACTGTCCTGTATAGTGTGCGGAAATCACACGGACACATATTGTGAAAAAGAAAAGAGTCTTTACTGGGCTATAGAAGTCCCATCAGACCACCCATTATGGCGGCATTTCATCATATGGGGATTAAGTGGTCGTTCCGGGCATAACCTGGATCAATTCATGGCAGTGCATGAGTAAAAAACGACCAATATAGCCACAGTAATGCTCAAAGAAAATCATATAGAAAAACGTGCAGTGCTATTGAAGATGTGCTAACTAAAATTAACTACCCAGATAACTAATCGTGATTGGTCTGGGTGTCAAGATTAAAAACACGCCTGGTAGTGAGTGAATGGGACTACCTAGTGGCGATGTGCAAGTGGTCGACTAGTTTCAGCTAACAGGAGAATTACTCCAGCTTTCATCAGGACCTAAAAAAATCATAAATGAAAAGCTACTGCAACCCAAGTGGGGGGGTATATACACATGTGAGAGAAGATATGTTGAAACAATAACATGTAGTATACTCATGGAAGTCATGTCTCCCCATTCAATTGGAACCCCAGTATCCACTGCTCACAGGAGAAGATCTTCTTCCTGTCAAGGCAAAGAAAAATACATTGTATTCATTCACACAAATGGAACCATATGACACCACACACGACACCAAGACAGGGAACACCTGCAGAAACAGTGTGCGTTCTGCCCAACATATAAGCATATTAGCTTAATCACTAGGAGGCATTTCCTCCAAGTGAAACTCACCCAGCTTTGTGTGGGTGAAGACCTCACCTCGCCCGGCAACTGCTCGGGAAATGGAGGCCCTGCTCTGGTGTGCAAAAGAAAAAGACACATATTAGCACACATACCTAATGTGTCCAGCCGAATCGCTTTGCACACACTAACCCAGTAAAAGTGTGACAGTCTCATATCCAACTCGTCAGGAGAAGCTCCCTCCGTCACTATCCTATCCACAGTATTTGGTGGCACAAAAGTCTAAGGACAGGACTTGGCTTCCCAAATTAAAACAGTATAAGGGACTAGAAATCTGTAGTGCGTGGTTATTTAGAAAGGGGAAGCTGAAGGCGGGGTAGTGCCAACAGCCAACAACTATCCACCACTAGTCAAAACTGTATATTACTCAAGGTAAAAAAGCTCTGACTCAATGCTGTTACCTGCGCCAAACAGGAATGCTCCATAGGGACCCTGAGAGACCAGTATGTCAATATATGTAGACATATGAAGCACCACAGCATTAAGGACTCAGTGACACTTCACTGCTGGTTGACCAAATAACATCATTTAAACTAAGAAGGATAATCGTACTCTCCCTTAAAATACAGGCATAAAAATTAACTTCTGAGCAGGATTGTACCATATGCAACTATTGCACTATATGCAATCATTGTGCTCTATAATTTTATCCTTCAATACAATCACGGACGTTATCATTAGGTCTGGCGCATGCCCGAGACTATAGTGTTCCTTTGGCACATCCGCGCATGCGCGTTACAGATCAGTGCTACCTTTCGCGCTAATGATTTTCAATCAGTCCGCTTTTGCCCACAGCAGTGAGCATCTTTCTTACTTATAGGCGCACCTTCGAAGATAAGGTTTCTTGATCACATGGCCACGTTCCATGTCTTTACTGGCTGACGAGTGATTCAGCTTCAGTTTAAAAACGAACCGATCTGACCTTTGGGTGCCTCCCCTTCCGCTCGGATTTAGACGCGAGGTAACGACGGATAGGTAAGCTCAAAGAACCAACATAAACTATATTGCAGTGCGTTTTCTTTCCTTTGAGAACAGTATTGTTAGCGAGTGGTGCTTCATATGTCTACATATATTGACATACTGGTCTCTCAGGGTCCCTATGGAGCATTCCTGTTTGGCGCAGGTAACAGCATTGAGTCAGAGCTTTTTTACCTTGAGTAATATACAGTTTTGACTAGTGGTGGATAGTTGTTGGCTGTTGGCACTACCCCGCCTTCAGCTTCCCCTTTCTAAATAACCACGCACTACAGATTTCTAGTCCCTTATACTGTTTTAATTTGGGAAGCCAAGTCCTGTCCTTAGACTTTTGTGCCACCAAATACTGTGGATAGGATAGTGACGGAGGGAGCTTCTCCTGACGAGTTGGATATGAGACTGTCACACTTTTACTGGGTTAGTGTGTGCAAAGCGATTCGGCTGGACACATTAGGTATGTGTGCTAATATGTGTCTTTTTCTTTTGCACACCAGAGCGGGGCCTCCATTTCCCGAGCAGTTGCCGGGCGAGGTGTGGTCTTCACCCACACAAAGCTGGGTGAGTTTCACTTGGAGGAAATGCCTCCTAGTGATTAAGCTAATATGCTTATATGTTGGGCAGAACGCACACTGTTTCTGCAGGTGTTCCCTGTCTTGGTGTCGTGTGTGGTGTCATATGGTTCCATTTGTGTGAATGAATACAATGTATTTTTCTTTGCCTTGACAGGAAGAAGATCTTCTCCTGTGAGCAGTGGATACTGGGGTTCCAATTGAATGGGGAGACATGACTTCCATGAGTATACTACATGTTATTGTTTCAACATATCTTCTCTCACATGTGTATATACCCCCCCACTTGGGTTGCAGTAGCTTTTCATTTATGATTTTTTTAGGTCCTGATGAAAGCTGGAGTAATTCTCCTGTTAGCTGAAACTAGTCGACCACTTGCACATCGCCACTAGGTAGTCCCATTCACTCACTACCAGGCGTGTTTTTAATCTTGACACCCAGACCAATCACGATTAGTTATCTGGGTAGTTAATTTTAGTTAGCACATCTTCAATAGCACTGCACGTTTTTCTATATGATTTTCTTTGAGCATTACTGTGGCTATATTGGTCGTTTTTTACTCATGCACTGCCATGAATTGATCCAGGTTATGCCCGGAACGACCACTTAATCCCCATATGATGAAATGCCGCCATAATGGGTGGTCTGATGGGACTTCTATAGCCCAGTAAAGACTCTTTTCTTTTTCACAATATGTGTCCGTGTGATTTCCGCACACTATACAGGACAGTACACCACTTCTGACCTGGTCTTCTCTTTTGGTGTTACAAATACTCTATCACCATACTTCCGGGCTAACTGGTTACTAGGCTAAGCCTGTACTCAAGGGAAAAGCCAAGTTTTAATGTCTCCCCTGAACTTCATCAAATCCTGCATCTGTTTTAGCTCATCTGGCAGACTATTCCAAAGGCGTGCTGCCGCATTGCTGAAGGCTCTTCCGCCAGATTTAACTTTCCTAATCTTGGGTATATTCACAAGATTAGTCGAGGAGGACCGAATGCTACGGTGGGATTATAACAGTTTAATTTAGACTGCAGCTGTATCGGTCCCATCCCATGCAGTGCCTTGAAGACAATGCACAGTGATTTAAATGGTATCCTCCGGAATACCGGAAGCCAGTGCAGCTCCACCAGCGCCAGGGATGTGGATGACCGTCGTAGCACTATCTCACATACAAATAATGATGTTTCTTTCTTTAAAGTTTTGCGTTTTTGGAGTGCATGTATCTCAAAAGTCTACTCCTTGCCCTAAAACTCTTCTTGAAAAGTTTGACCATGACTAAACCTTCCAAGTGTCATCTCTTCTCTTTCTTTTAATGACACAATCCTTACTTTTCATCCTTCATGCCTCCTCTCTGAGTACAGCCTACTCAAAGTTATGTGATTGTTTATCTTAATCGATCAAATCAAATGATCTTTATTTCGGCAAGCTGCCATAAAAGAACAGATAAAGGCAAAAGTGGAACACTAAAACATGTTTAAAATAAATGATAAAATCAGTGGCGGCTTGTGACATTTGAAAGTGGAAAGGCATAAAAGTTTGGTATGACTTTTATGTAGTGAACAACGCGAGCATGCTAAATGGATAAACGTGGGATACAGGCTGGGTCCACCTCCATAGAAAAAAATGAAAAAAGACTGGCAAATGGCATTTTAAAGCTAATTAATTTAAGTGATAAGGCAAGGCTTATAAAGCAGTAAGAATGTATAGTCTTGAAATATTAAACACATTAAAAACTGCCATATATCTTACAGCATTAATATGTTCGACAGTTACTGTAATGTGCGAATTGTACAATGCGACAACTTCAGCCTTTTAAAGTGCATGCTTTCTCAGTGTCTTGCATTGCATGCAGCATCGACTTTGGAAGAAAAGGCTCTAACTAGGCTTCGGGAAGGACCACAGCTGCTGACTGCTAACAGTCATATAGAAATATCTTTTTTTTTTTAAATATCTTTATTAAACAGCTTGTAGACAAGTGTATAGCACCCCGACATGGGGTTCCGCAAGCACATTTGCATAGGATATCAACACAAACTTTTTCTTATGCCTTAAAAGGAAACAGCCCACATTGAACAATCCCCTCCATTCCCCTCCCCCACTCCCAGCACTATGCATATTAGTCTTAAATACCTAGGTAATAACACAGAGTGAAATGCGTCCTTTCACAATAAATGTCCCAGAACTCCCCATATACTCAATAGCACTATATTACAAAACATCATCTCAGGTCTGGCCTCCCAAGGAGATACCCAGTGAGTGGAGTCCAAAAATCTTTAGGACGAGAGGCCTCAGGTAGTTCCTCCGCATAGATTTCCAATTGGTCCCTACAATATAGTAAATCCCGGATTCACTTCCTCACTGTCGGGACGGTTCTGGCCCCCCAATTCTGCACCACAGCCCGCTTAGCAAACAGAGTGGAAATGGCCACCAGCCGCCTATTGCGTGGTTTATGCTGTTTTACCCATCCTTTTTAGTGTAAAGGAGTTAGGCCCTTAAACTGTGGGAAAGGCTGGACCTTATATATAAGTTTTTCACACAAAATGCCATCAAAAGTGGGATGGCATTTTGTGTGAAAAACGTTTTACCCATCCCAGCAGACAGCAGGCATACACCCCACCGGTTCCATCACAACATCCGTGAGCACTTGCGTAACGTGCATCCAAAAGTTGTGTATACTAGCACACGTCCATGCTATGTGCAAGAAATCTGCATCTGCCTGCCCTCACCGCACACAGCATGAACTTTCCCGGAGGCCGAATCAGCGCAGATGAAGCGGGGTGTATAGAGTTGATGTAAATATTTGAAGTGGATGATGCAGAGATTGCAGTTCGCCGTCAGCCGGCCAGTCAGCACACAGCAGAATTTCCATTCATCCAGCGTCAGCGTGGTGCCCAAGACTGTCACCCACATAGTATAGATGGGGGATTCCTCAAGGTCGGTCTCCCTGAGAGACGCGTTATATAATTTGATTTAGAAATATCTGAAGACAGGTCTTTAAGTGAGATGAAAAATGTTGGGGTTCTCTAAAAGAGAACATGTTAAATACATTTCTGTCATTCGCATAGTTTGCTACCCGACTGGTATTTTGATTTCCCTCTAAGATGTAATTGCATCAAGTTATATAAAATAACAACTGACCTACACCTAAAACCTGTCAGTATGATTGGCTTTGTCAATCGTTGTTAGTTCTTTAAGACAAATGAGTAACAACAAGGATGTGTTATAAATATTTACCTTTGAAAAAATTTCAATTCTGAAATTTCAATAGTATTGAGGCCTGTGGGAGGCGTTTTGGCCTTCAGTTATGTGCACTTTATGTTAGATATGTATGCTCTTTTTTCTGCATATTTCATCCATCTGCACATCTTCAACCACCTCTCTTTACTCTTCAGCACCCTCTTTTCGCTATTCGCTGAATGCAATTTTTCACATCTCCCTTACATCACCACTTCCAAACATACTCACTCACTCACATTTAAGCAATGTATTTCCTTTTGCTTTTGCCTTGAAAATATTTTGACATCTGTGTACCCTCTTCACAAACATTTTCTTAGAATTTCAATTGCAACTGGAATACATGACCATTGTTCTGTGTTCCTTGCAGAGAGGCCAACCCACTGGCAGGCACTTTGCTTTGGCCTCAGCATCAGAGCTCTCAATCAAAGTCCCTCATAAACACTTGACACAGCTCAAAGTACGCACAGAAAGAAAATATAGAAACTCAACATGATTAAATAGCTAACTCTTGAGGAAGGCAAGATGAAGTAAAACCTGAAATAAGAAAGGAACTAAATCACTGACCTACATTGCCTTAATCTTTTTAACACTTATTGTTTGTAAATCAATCCATGTTTTTGGCATTACCGTTGTTAGGGGCATGAAGATATGGCCAGTTTTAATGTCATACAGCAGATAACTGTCTTCTGTAAGCACATATCTCTCCCTTTGTGCTTGAATGAGATATTTGGGCCAACTTCACAAGATAACAAGAGCCCTGGCCTGCTAGAGCTTTTGGGTCAATTTCATGGACAACAAATACAGCAGCACCATTTCTAATGGGGCCAGCAATGTGCAGTCAGCGCCTAGGGTGTCATTTTGGGGGAGGTTAGCTTGTCGAGGGATTTCAGCACAATATACATAACAGAGGATTAGCATTCTAACACTTACCATTACTGAGAACTAGGAACCAAAACACACATATTTGCATCCACTCCTAACTGTGATGAATGGGAAAGGGTGGGTTCTATGCCAGTGAAGGACGGACAGCTGCTCTCACGCAGGGACGGAGACTACAACACCAGAAACCATGACACCAAAAGTTTCACTGACCTATAGTGGATACTTCCATAGACTACAATGGCAATTAAGGGCTCTAGAACAGTAAGTACTTCATTGTGCATCACAGTTCAGAAAGTTGATTTACTACCTTGCTTCCATCTACTGCTCCAGAGCGAGGCGAGGCAGGCAGCCTAGGACAAACAGCCAAGACTTAAAGACATCAATTTGTTTAGCGATACGATCGTATCCCTAAATGAATTGACCTATTTCATATTTGTACAGGAATGTGTAGGAATTTTAGGGGGGCGCAGCCCCAGAGCCCTAATGGAGAAATTGCCCCTAGATTTAATACATTCATTGAGAAAAAATCTGTTTTGTTGCATTAAATGAGTGAATGAATGAAGAGGGGAAAATAAAATAAAAACATTTCAGTATGCAGCATACTTAATCCCTTGACCAGGCAAGGGTGAGCTATTGTCTGGTCTCCAAAAGCAGTTAGAATACTGTGCAAAGTTATGCAAAGTGCAATGTTCTCCCTGTGAGAAAGTGCCCTCTTTCTTGCATGGTATGCCCCCACTTTTTGCTGAATTGCTGATATTCTTTGACTGAGTATGCCATGGGCTCCTGCTAATCAGGTACCCAGGGGCTATGTTACTTCCCTAAAACTGCATTGAAGCCTAAACCCAATTGGTATCTCTGGCCACATGTCAGCCCCTGGTGAATGGTACCACAGGTACCCAGGGCACTGTGACCAGAGAAGTCCTCTAACCGTTGCAGCACTTAGTGTGCCACCCTTACAGGCCCTGTACCCTGACACTCACACACTGCCTTTGCAAGCTGCGTGTCTTGGTGCAGAACAAAGTGAAGAGTCAACATGGCACACTTCCCTGTGTGCCATGCCCATAAACCACTGCTCTGGCATACATCAATCACCCCTCTAGCTGGGTGCCCTAGGCCAGTGGTGAGGGTCCAGGTGCATGAGCCCTGTACCCCTACAGTGCCCAAGTCCATTCCTGGGCACTGTAAGTGCAGTGCTTCCATTAGAAGATATGGTGCTGGTAGTTGTTCATTAGGAACTCCACAGCACCATAATGGCTACACAGAAGACTGGGAAGTTTGGTATCAAACTCTCAGCACATTAAACCCACACTGATGCCAGTGTGGAATTTAATGTAAAATGCACAACAGAGGGCATCTTAGAGATACCTCCTGAAATTCAACCTACTTCAAGTGATCTGACTGAGTGGCTGCTTAAGGTGCCACCCCAGACATGATTCTGGACCCCTGGGTCAAAAGCTGCTGCTCTCGGGGGCCTGAAACAATGCACATCCTGGGACTAGGTGCCAAGCCACCTCACCCAGGATGGGCAGGGTTCACGAAGGAGATGCTTCAAAGGCATGCCAACTTTCTGAGCCTCCCCAGACCATTTGCTGCTTTCAGCAACTGGTCCCCACTGGTTCTACCCCCCACTTTGGGCGGGAGAACCAGCCGGAGAAACCTGTGAGGAAGAGAGGTGTGCCCACCTCTGCCAACTCCACCCTTCAGGTGGGGGAGGAGAGGTGAAGCACAACCTTGAGTCCCCGCCATCTTGAGGATGGGGAGACCCAGCCAACCAGGGACAGGCTCCTGCCCCCCTCCCACTGGAGAGTGGCAGAATAGGGGGGTGTACCCACCCCAGGGAAGGGACACATTGGTCCCTTCCCTATACCTACCGGTAAGGCCACTAAATTTAGTATTTAGGGGGCATCCTGAACCTTCCTTCTGCAGATCCGGCAACAAAAAGAAAAGAAGATATGAAGAAGGACGAAGAGCCGTGCAGAGCTAACAAGATGACGACACCCACTGACTTAGCCCCAGCCCTACAGGCCTGTCTCCCCAAGAACCTGCTCCTGCGAAATCCCGGTATGTCCTGCAGCCAGCAACCTCAAAAACCTCGGAGGACTTGCCTGCCTTCACTTCAAAGACTGAATCTCCTGTGAACACCGGACTTGTTCAAACTGCAGCTTCTGGTGCCAGCCAGAGACTGCAAATCCAGCCCACTCTGCACTCGCAGAACACGGCCCGAGCTCGAGTGGAAGAACACCACGAGGAGGTCCCCCCGGCGATCCTGACCCGAGATCGGTACACCCCTGACCTGCCTCAAGCCTCCAGATGATGCCTGCAGCCTCAATCCAGAGGACCCCCTACCGCGACCAGAGTGGGTAAGAAAATCCGACATCCCAAGGCACCCCTGCACCCGACGCCCCACAGCCTTGTGTGCCCAAACCAATGGTGCCTAATCAACCCAAGACATCCCAACTTACCCCTCGAAGTGGAAGATTCTCTTCCCCGAGCCTGCAGTGTTTCTTTGTCCTGGAGGTTCTCTATTGGAACAACAGGGCACCCGACCTCAAAATGGCACCCTGCACCCGGTCGCCCTAGTGCTGCTGAGGGTGCACTTTTGGTGCTACATTGGTCCCCAACTTGCCCTTAGCTAAACCCTAGGAGCTTTGCTCCCACAACTGCTTGGCCTGCTTGCCAGCAGCCACCCACCGGACACCCTATAATCCATAGGATAACATTGGGCCTCAACACTCTGCACCCGGCCGCCCTAGTGCAGCTGAGGGTGCAACTCCAGTGAATCACTGACCCTGGGAGACCCCTGAGTCTAACCAGAGAACCTGAACTCTCACAGTTGTTTACTTACCTGCAAACAGATAACCTGTTTTTCCTCTATAGGATAACATTGACAATTTTCCCTCCAAAAAATGACTGTGTGGAGTTTTGAAAACTAAGGATATTCTTTCAAAATCGTACAAATAACCAAAAAGTGTTTTCTCACTTCTTTGCAGGACATGGACCAGTGCTGAATCTAGGCATCCAGCAGTGAGTTAGAAAAAGTAACACAAAAGTAACTTACCTGCAATTTGTTGAAAAGGTCTATTCATTTCAATGTACAGCTCCAAACATTTTCACAGTGTAGAGTTTTGAAATCTAAAAATATTCTTTAAAAATAGCACGAATAACAAAAATGCCTTTACTCACCTGTTTACAAGAAATGTCCCAGTGCTGAATCTAGGTAGCCAGCACTGAGTTAGAAAAGTAACCTAAAAAGTAACTTACCTGTAATTTTCTGAAAAAGCCTATTCATTTCAACGTACTGCATTTGCTTAGTGTTGCATACTACTGCTCCCCTGTAAATCAAACAAAGTACAATTTCTATTGCATTTTCTAACTGTTCTATATCTAGTAACTTATCACTGAAAAGTATTTAATGATTACCGGTGCCAGGCTTGCTTGGTTCTGAAAATAAACAGTATATTTTTATACAAAAACAAATGGCCTAGGGTTCAGTTCTTGAGTGTGTGAATTCATTTACTGACTGGGTGTGTACATCAAATGCTTAACACTGTCCTCTGATACTGCCTTACTGCTCGACCACTCTACCACTATTAGAGAGTAAGGTTCTATCTAACGTTAACCTCTGCCTACCTCTGAGGACACTTGGACTCTATATACACTATACCTCATTTTTGTGTAGTGTATATAGAGCCAGTTTCTTATATTGGTGGCAGCGGTAGGATACACTTGCATTTGTTGGACCATTTAGTTACCACCTGATCACACAACAGAACTCTTAAATTGCCTTTAGAATTCTGATTTGTACAAATTGGCATTTTTACCAAACTACTAAAAGTCTTGTTAGGGCCTTGCTTAAGTCCCTTTAGAATTTTAGAAAATAAAAAGTCACTAGAGTCCAGGGTAGAGGGGTTAGAGCTTTTTGTTGAATGTTTCAAAAACAGAACCCAGCTATTAGTGCAAATAACAATGATAACATACAGGACATGGTTGAGGAGCTCAACCTCACCCCTTACCTTCACCTGGCTTTTCAGGAGTTAAGGTCCTTATGTAAAGTCAAAAACATAGCAATGGGCCCACATCCAACCAAACAAAGGCTCCAGGAGCTGTTGGCTGAGTATGCTAAGGCCCACTATTCTGAGAATGATGATGACCAAGCAGAAGAGTAAGGAGGTGAGGAGGATGGAGATAGGTACCCACCTCCATCACTTCCTAGGGAAGAAAGGAACCCTGTTCCCTTACTTCCAAGATTTAACCTCTGGGGACTTCGAGACCAAACAGGTGGACCAGGTTCTGGGAAGGACATTGAGGGCAGCTTCAATGAGGAGGACAGCCTTTTAGCAAAGCTGGCCAAAAGATTGGATCTAGAGTCCAGACTCCTGGCTCTAGAAAAAGAAAGAAATGAGATGTGTTTAGTACCCAACAATGGTGGCAGCAATTCAAATAATAAGTACAAAGAGCAATCTTATGATCCTAAAATCCCCAAAGGGTTTGTCCCTAAATTTGAGGAGGGTGATGGCATCACCAAATGGTTCACAGCCTTTGAGAGGGCTTGTGACATGAGAAAGTTGAAGAAACCTCTCTGAGGGGCACTTCTGTGGGAACTGTTCTCTGGTAACTGCAGAGACAGACTCCTGACCCTCTCTGGGCCAGATGATGGTTCTTATGACCTCATGAGAACTCTGATTGAGGGATTTATACTCACCACTGAGGAGTACGGAATTAGTTTCAGGGGGGCTCACAAAACCCAGCACCAGTCCTGGATTGATTTTGCAGACTACTCAGTAAAGACACTAGATGGTTGGTTAACTGGACACAATGTGCATGACTTTGCTGGACTTTACAATTTGTTTATGAAGGAACATATTTAAGTAATTGCACAAATGAAAAGTTACATCAGCATTTGGTAGACCTAGACCTAATTTCTCCCCAAGAATTGAGAAAGAAGGCAGACCATTGGGTTAAGACTAGGGTGACTAAGACAACCACAGAGAGTGACCAAAAGAAAGGGGTTACCAAAACCTCCCCAGGGGAAAGGGGAAAGGTGGTGAGAATCCCCAAGATAAAAAGTCTGAGTATTCCAAAGGGCCCCAAAAACCTGCACAGGGGGGTGGGTCCCAAACTACTCCCTATACTCCACAGCCCTATAGGGGGAAGAACTTTGATCCTGCAATGGCCTGGTGTAACAATTGTAAGAAGTTGGGACACTTAACCCAAGACAAGGCTTGTCCTAACAAGAAGGCCCCTAGTCCTACAGCTACAGCTACTCCTGCTGTAGCCAGTCTCCAGATGGGATCAACAGGGTACCCAGAACAAATCAGGTTGCACACTGAAGCAGTTCTAGTTTCAGAGGGGGAAGTTGAGTTTGCCACTGTAGCTGTGTGGCCACCCAACTTAAAGAAATACTTACAGTACCCTTGCTTTAATGGATGTAGGATAGAGGTTCTCGGGGATACAGGTGCCAGTGTCACTATGGTGAGAGACACACTGGTTTCCCCTGAGCAATATTTGATTGGGCATACTTACCCAGTCACCATTGCTGACAGTGTTACCATTAACCATGCAATGGCGACATTAGACTGTGGGGGGTGCGGGGGGTTACAGGTGTGAAACAGGTAGTGGTCTCTCCAAAGCTACCAGCTGCATGTGTGCTTTGCAATGACCTGGAAACCTCATACAGCAATGCTGGACACCCCTGAAATGGTGTGTGTAAAAACAAGAGCACAGAACAAAAGGCAGGGGGAAAAATTAGTGTTGGAGCCTGAAAGAATGGCCCAACCTACCAAGAGAAAAGGTAAGAAGACTGGGGAACCTGCTTCTACACAGCAAAATATCAGGACCACTCTCCTAAGGGAGAGGAATTGAACACCTCAGAGGGAACTGAGCCTATGGAGCTTGACCCTTACCAAGTGGAACCCTTAGGCCCAGGGGGACCCTCTGGGGAAGAGTTTTGCCAGGGGCAGCATGACTGTCCCAGGCAGCAAGCTGTTTCAGAAGCAAAGGGTGATGTACCTGAAAATTATTCACCACCTCCCAATTACAGATATTACCATAACCAATCCCATTTGTATTACTAATAATCAGTCGGTTGGCAGTGTAGAAGGTCCAAGCGTTTATTAGACAAAAACAAACTCTGCCAGAGGAGCTCCTTGCGACCTAACCCCACGAGGTCCGCCAAGAAGACTGCTGGCACATTATCAGAACATCACATATATACAGTTACATTTGCAGAATCATTGCCCAACTTGGAAAAATACAAGCTGGTACAGGTTGGAGCAGAAAGGAAAGACCATATATGGCAAACAAAGAACTCTTGGTTTAGCTCATCCTAGATTAGCAAGGTCGGTCGGGTGACTCCCTTCTGCCAGCTCCTGGACGGCCTGCCCCGCACCCCTCCCGGAATGTGCTTATCAAGCCCTCCTCTGCTACCTACAACCTTGACAGGCCTAACGAGCTGAAACAGCAATTCTGCAACAGTTGGCGTATTTCTCAGGAGAATGCTTTCTGACCATCGTAAGGAGAACGGGGGCTGTTAATACAGGACTTCGAGCGAGGCCACAAAATGGCGTCGGTCAAGACAATAAAAACAAAAACACGAAGGCCAGTGCAGACTAAGGTTCTATAACGTGACAGATGTAATTATGCTGATATGTATGTGGATATGCTAATAGGTTTAGATACATCATGCTAATTCTAACACATCGATTATAGGAACTACGTTATTGCTCCTTGATGCTAGTTCCTCAAACCCTCCTTTTAGCGTGGTGTAGCTAAATAGATAGGACAGAAAATCTAATCTTCAAAAATATCTTCATTGATTGTCATCAGTTCATTTACCTCCTGTTGCAACATCTGGGCTTTAGAAGGGACTTTGGGTGGTATACACATGGTAGCGGCCCTGGAAGCACAGTAGGAACAACAGGCCGGGCCGCACTGCAACAGGACACAGCAGGTAAAAACGATACCGGCTGCCCCGCACAGAATTAACAAAATCTTCCATCCCCAGGTAGTCAGGAGTCCCCAGAACCACCCGGACAGCGACCAGGAACCATTATCGACATGCATGTCAGAGGCAATGCGATGCAACTTCTGAATGGCCAAATGAACAGAAGGGGCGGAGTCAGGAATATACACGCAGCAAGAGCTGCCAATCACGCGGCATGCTCCACCGCGATCAGCTAAGATGACGTCTAAAACCATACGGTTTTGGAGCGCAACGAGCCTTGTCGCCTGAAGCTCAGCCGTAAGGTTGGTCATGATGTCAGTAGTTATATTAATGACATTTTCCACTATCCTGGACAATCTTCGAATTTCTCGGCTATTAAAAATTGGGCCCCAGAATGGCACCAACCCTTTGCTGAAATCTGTAAATTGCTGCAAAGAGGTGTCAGTTTGGTCGACCTCAGTCGTAATAAGCTGCCTGCGCTGCCTCTGGGGTACCACTGAAGGCTTTGGGGCCATGGGACGCAACCGGTGTGTACGATGGTAATCTGAAGGTGCTATGTACACAGGCGGATAGAGGAAGGACATGTAACACCGTCCTGCCCAATTTCGGGGTAACCAAGTGTATGCATTTTCACCACAAACGAAATAAACATTGGGCGGGGTGACCAACGGAGGGCAAATGCGTTTTCGCAAACGATAGGTGTAGTTGCAAATGCTCTCCCCAACCTGCACTTTGCCTATCCCTTGTACACAGAACAATGAGGAAACATTCAGGATAGGAATAGGTACAGTACGATCTCTAGTAACATTTCGCTCAAGAAACAACTGAAAGTACTGGGATGCATTAAAATTTCTAAAGTCATAAAGTTCTTCTTCCATCCAAACCTCATCTCGAACTACGAGATACTTCTGCATACAAGCCTGTGGGTCTATATATCCCCGCCCCCCACGACCACTTTTATTAAAACCATAATGTGCATCAATGTATTCATACATCAAGTTATGCTCATTGTAATCCAAAGTTTTTCGCTGTTCACCCCAATGGCAGTATATAGCCGAAAACAGCCTAAACCATGCTTCACAGCTTCCTAAATAGGTCAGGGGTAAGGAGAGGAATAAATCATGATTATGAACCACCGAGGGCAAAAGCCCCCACACTCAGCAATCAGTAGTGTTAGCAACACTGTGAGTTTGATGAAGCATTTCAACAAAAACATTTTTGGCATAAGTCTGGCGATGGCGCTCCTTGTGGGGTGCTAAAGTGTACAGAAGATGCTCAGAGGGGGCAATAGTGGTTGGTATAAATTTCTGCAAAGGGTACTCATGTTCCAGATGGACAAATAAATCCATGAACACAGCTATTATGACAGCAATTACTACTACAAAAGCCACTTTGACCCTTGTGGTCTATGTCGAAAACATTGGTTCATAAAAAGGTATATAACGTGGGGCAATTGGAATTTCTTCTTCTAGTACAGGTCGGCCAAAAGGGTGCATTCCTAGCTAAAATAATCCTAAAAAGAAAAAAAGTAAGTCCTGGCCTAGCAGTCCGTCCTACCAGAGGGTTCTTCTCCCTGTGTCCGTTAGAGCCTCACAGGCAGGCTCCCATCATTTCCCAGAAGAACCAAAGGAAGGTGGACTAATTTTATTTCGTGCTACAACCTGGCCTTTATGTTGGCATCGGTCTTTCTTTCTGAACAGAGCACAGTGATCAAAGTTCCAGCTCTCAGCGTGTTCAGTCCAGTGTCTCGCTCAGCACCTCAGACCAGCAAGCTAGCGAACCCTGTCCTTAAGCAATCAAGTCTTTCCCTATCTCCTGACCGTGGGGTCTGAGGTACCGTGTTTTTGCTTTCTCGGCCGCAGGTTGTATCGCACACTACCCGGCACTTCCTGATCAGAGAACAGCACACCAGATATTTTATGAGAATTTTCATGTGCAGGGGTGCAAAGAGCAGGATTCAAAGCTTCAACAGATTCAGTAGAGACCAAGTTGTCTGGCCTCGCCACACTCTCCTGTAGCCCTGTCTCAATCTCACAGGAGTCGGAAAAGGGTACGAATGCAGTAGCTTTCTCACTCTCCTGCGTCAGAATACCCCCGCACGTTGCTGATCATAAGGAAGTGGAATCGGCAGCCTTTTTAGATGCGAAACATGAAGCCAATGCTTCTTCCCGTCCACTTTAACCGCCGTTCGGGTAGCCAGAAGGATCTGACAGGGGTTCGGACCACCTTGGAGCCAGGCTGGAGTCTCGATCAAATTTCTTCACCAATACCCACTGGCCGGGTTGTAGTCGATGTCCGGGGCCCTCTGGCAGCGGCTGCAATACCGAGGCCACCTGCTGATGAACAGAACGAAGGTCTTTAGTTAAAGCGTAAAGGTAATCAATCAACATAGGATATTCAATATCAGAGAAAGATCGTGGCCTGGGCACCCCCCACACGTTTGCCGGTCTACCAAAAACAATTTCATAAGGTGATAGACCAGATCGGGAATGAGGGGTAACTCGCAAGGACATGAGTGCTAAAGGCAAGGCGTCAGGCCACTTCAATCCTGTACTTTCCTGTATTTTGGCCATTTTCAGTTTGAGCGTGCCATTGTATTTTTCCACGAGCCCAGCTGATTGAGGGTGCCGGGCAGCGTGGAATTTCTGTTTAATCTGTAGGCCTTCACAGATGTGCTTAACCAGGGCCCCATGGAAGTGCCCCCGTTATCTGACCAGATCAAGCGGGGCAAACCGAAGCGGGGCAGGAACTCTTTGAGGAGGGCTTTAGCTGTGGCCATTGCCGTGTTCTCTTTGGTGGGGTAGGCCTCAACCCATTTGCTAAAAGCACAGACAACCACTAAAACGTACTTCAAGTTGTTAACGCGCTCCATATGAATATAATCCATCTGGAGTACCTCGAAAGGCAATGTCGGTGGTGCAAAATTCCCGCTCAAGACATTCTCTCCCTTCCCTGGATTGTGTCGCAGACACACCATACAGTATTGGACCAACCGGACAGCTGTCCTTTGAATGTTGGGGTTGTTCCAAACTGGGTCCAAAAGCCCACAGATACCTTTTGCTCCTATGTGTGCAGGGCCATGTGCCATAGTTACAATGGCCTGCACTAGTGCGTTAGGCAATAACCATCTTTGTTTTTCTGTCAGATCGACCCAGCAATTATTCTCATCCAATCTTCCTACCTCCTTTTCCCATTTCTCCAATTCAGCTGGTGTAGCTTCCTGCTGTAACACCCTTACACTTTCCACGGTGTTATCGAATAACTCAGAGTCCTCCACCCACCTCGCAGAAGTATTCACAAACATTTTTGACATTAGGGACTGTGCTGTCTGCTTGGCCACCTGATCCGCAAAGGCATTCCCCTCCCCCACCTCATCTACTATTGCTTTGTGCGCACTGCATTTAATGATGGCTACTTTCTTAGGCAAGGTGAGGGCATCCAACAACCGTAGCACCAAGGGACCATTCTGAATCTTCTGGCCATGGGAAGTAAGAAAACCCCGCTCCCTCCACAGCCGCCCAAAGCTATGGGCTACGCCAAAGGCATATTGGCTGTCAGTGTAAATGTTGACCTCAAGTCCCTCGCTCAATTCACAGGCCCGCAGGAGGGCCAAGAGTTCAGCTGCCTGGGCTGACCGATGCGGAACTCGGAATGTCTCGACTACTGTTTTTAGAGTCGTAATTGCATATGCAGCTGTTGTTGTTCCATCTGCCAATTTGAAACAGGACCCATCTACATACAATTCCCCCTGGGGTTCAGCCAGGGGGGTGTCCGTTAAATCAATCCTGCCTTTAGTTTCCTCTTCAGTGCGAAAAATACAATCATGTATGTCATCATTCTGTTCACCCGTAGGGAGTGGCAACAAGGTGACCGGATTCAATGTTGCACACCGGGTGATCGTGATGTGTGGTGCGAATAGTGTCAACTCGTATCCAGTGAGGCGTGCGCTTGTGAGATGCTGTGTTTTTGTTTTGTTTAGCAATGTATCCACAGCATGCGGCACCATCACTGTTAGGTTGGAATTTAAAACGAGTCCTTCTGACTGCCGGATGGCCACCGCAACAGCCGCGGTGGCCCTCAGACAGCTTGGAAGTGCTCTTGCGACATTATCCAATGTAGCTGACAAATAGGCGCAAGGTCTTTGCTTACCACCAAAGTCCTGCGTTAACACTGACAGTGAACAACCGTCGACCTCATGCACGTATAGTACAAAAGGTTTACGGTAGTCCGGAGTACCCAAGACAGGGGCAGAACAAAGAGCAGTTTTCAAAGATTCAAAAGAGAGCTGACATTCATCCGTCCAGGGAAGGGGTTCATGCACGTCCTTAGTAGTCAGATGCAACAGAGGCTTAGCAAGAAGGGAAAAATTAGGTATCCATTGGCGACAGTAAGAGGTTATGCCAAGAAAAGCGCGAACTTCACGTTGCGTGCAAGGGACAGACATTGTAGCAATGGTAGTGATACGTTCAGGTGTTAGCCGTCTACCCTCCTTCGATAGAAGATGACCGAGGTAGGTCACCTCCTGTCGACAGTATTGGAATTTGGACAAGGAGACCTTATTTCCCTTTGCAGCCAGATGATGTAACAGCTTAACGGTCGCATCCTTGCAACCCTCCTCCGTATCCGAAGCGATCAGGAGATCGTCCACGTATTGCAGTAGGACGTTACCCTGTGGCAAGTCCAAGTCATCCAGAAAAGCCTTGAGAGCCTGGCTGTATATACTCGGGCTTTCAGTATAGCCTTGAGGTGCGCGACAGAAGCGGAAGCTGCGTCCAGATAACGAGAATCCGAAGATCTGCCTGCTATCGGGATGAATGGGAATACTGAAGAAAGCATTCTTCAGATCAATGACCGAAAAATATTGTGCAGTTGGCGGGATCATCGTAAGGATGGTGGTAATGTCCGTCACCACCGGATACTGTGGCACCACAATCTTATTGACAGCTCTAAGGTCAATCACAAAACGATAAGCAGCATCTTGTCCTGGTATGCTAGAATCAGAATTCCTTTTCAGAATCGGAAGAATGGGGCTATTGCACACATTTGCGGCTGTTTCTTCCACCACTCCCTTGTCAATCAAATCCTGGATAATAGATAGCAACGCCCGCTCACCGGCCGGTGCAATCTTATACTGCGGAATGCGTGGCAGTTTTGCCCCTTGTTTCAGCATGATGTGAACCGGGGGGATGTCCAACTTACCAACATCAGCATCCCCTGTTGCCCAAAGTGTGGCTGGTATGCCATCAAACTCCGGAGGCAGGGGCTCATTTTTAGCAAAGCATTGTTTTAAATATTCAGGACAAGGTCTGATCGTCAAATACACTCCATCAGCAGAACAATGTATGGTCGCGTTTAGCTTTTTCAACATATCCAAACCCAGCAAGTTTTCTCCACAATGTGAAGTAAGCAAGAGTGGAGTGTCGACGGTAGCAGGGCCAATCGAGAAGGGAAGAGGTTTGGAAATGGGACTGACCACTGGGACTCCCGAGAATCCCACTGAAATATTATTTTGCCCAGACAGAGTCGCCCCTGGAACCAACGATCGTGCAACAGAACTATTCATTGCCCCCGTGTCAATTAGGAAATTTTCAGAAGTCCCCAACACCTCCCCTTTTACATAGGGTCCCTTTTGATTGACCGGGATCGACACTTGGCCCCTACTCTGTCCCTGGCTATCCTATGCTTGTGCATACGAATCCTGATCCTCATATTCATAATCGTTCTGATAGTACTGCCTGTTTTGACCTTTATCGAAATGGTTACGCTCAGACTTGCCTGATCCCTCTTCTCTACGCATATCGTTCCGGTCGGGGCCTCCCCGTCCACGTCCTCGCCCTCGGACTGCGCCGTTCTGAGCAAGTAACAGTGGGCACTGTGCTTTCCATTGCCCCTCCTCTTTACAATAGGAGCACTGGTTCAAGCCCACAGTCGGAGCCCCGCCCGCGCCTCGGCCCACACCCGTCCCTCGGGAAGTGGGTCCCCTAGTTCCTCTCCCCCCTCCTTGTCCTCGCACGACCTGCTGCAGTAGCACTCGTGTTTTCAAATCCTTGGCCTTTCTCTCCACTTTCTCTTTACATTCATTCTCCCTATGTTCGTAGTATTGGGCCATGCTCAAAATCACAGAAGGAGTAGAGGTAGTCCAGGTACTTTCCGCTGCTTGTAAATGTGCGGAAACTTCCGGGGCCAAGTTCGTGACAAATCTGTTCACGAATAGCCTAATTCCACCTTCGGTCGCTAGATCTTGCCCACTAAAATCGATAAAAACTCCTTCAAACCTCGTGAAAAAATCGGACACACTTTCGTCCTTCTTTTGTTTGCAAGCAGTCAATTTGTCCCAATCGACTTTTCTTGGTGGTATCAGAGTGTGCATAAAGGCAATAATTCTCGCCGGTAAGGATGTTATTTCAACCCTAGGCTTGTCTCCTGGTTTGCGATCCCTGTCCCAAACTCGTAGCTCATCCCACGTACCCCCTAATTCGGCGTGATCAGTGTCATGCACCTGTCGCCATATATCCACCGGCACAAGTAAACCAAAAAATAGTTCCACATCTGCTAATGTCATAACAGCCGAGGCAGCAGCCTCGGTCAATTCTTTGTAATAAGCTGTAGGGTTTTTGCGAGGGTCGGGCAGTTGGGATTTCAATGAAAGGACCTCACTCCTCTTCCATGGAGTGTACACCCACTGCTCCTGAAACCTAGCGTCTACCCGTTGCCGAGTAATGACCTGATTATCATCGCGCAGTTCAGGGACCTCGGGATGATAAATGGGATGGACCTCTCGCATGGGGTGCTGCGAGGTCCATTGAGTCAAGGGGTGTTCCGAAGTCCATTGGGGACATTTCAAAAATAATCTTCCCCTATACTGGACCATGGTGACTACATTTTTATACACTTCCTGTGGACTCAAATTGAACCTATAGGTCCAATCACGTATCTCATACAATATTTGAGGAGCGCTTCCATTGCTAAAGCTGACTTCCCAAGCCCAAATGAGGGAATTCGACATTTGAAACACCACGTGTTGTTGCATCACGGGCTCCAAATCTTTCACAGTGCTCCATATGTCTTCAACTGTATATGCGTTATTCCTGACCCATTGGATAGCTTGATCAGCTAACGCTTCCTTCTCTCCTTAAGCCACGGACGACCTGGTAAATAATCGTTTACCTTCCAACCCCCCTACTGCCCCTTTCGGAGTCTGATCTGTTGCACCGGGGTGGTGCTGGCTGATTGGGAGACACCTATGGGGCTCGGTACACTCAGTTGTACTCGGGGGAATGGGTAGGTCGATTTAGAATCAGGGATAAGAGTAGCCATGCCCCCGGTTGAGGGAAACGGGAGGTTCGTATCACGGTTAGGGGTGGTGGAATTCTGGTCCACGGGTGCCGATGCCGGTGGAGCAGCGGCTGCCTGGACGGGGACCGCAGGGTATATACGTTGCGGGGCATATGGCGGGGGAGGTCTTTGATCTAGTAGATCCTCGATCTCATCTTCAGCTTCATTTCTAGTTACATAGCTTTTGTCAACTTGCAACCTAAATCGTCTATCCTCTATCTCTATGTTCTTTTCTGTTTTATTCTTATCATGTGCAATAGCTTTTTGCGTAATAGTCTGTCCTTGCTGAACCCTAAGTAATTTTTCCGATCTAATACGTCTCCTTTTTGCTTCTTTCTGCCAATTATTCAGAGTGTCAAACATAGCCTGTCGGCTGCGTTTAACGAAAAGACGTTCTTGTAAATACTGAATCTTTTTCTCATCAAAAGATCCAGTCTTTGGCCACTGTAATTCTATGTTATCCTTCGTGTATTTATGCCACAAGGAATTAAAGAGAAGGGGACCAATACCGTGCTTGCAATACATATCGTGGCTGGGTGTACCTTCCGGAGGAGAAGGTTGGCTTTCGTCCAACCTCATGCTCTCCGGGCGGAAACAGCCAAAGCACAGTTTGCTGAGACACGACATTGTCCTTTTCTATGCTAAGTCAGCTGGAAAGGAATCAACGTGTTATTGTGCAAGAAAAATCAAATCACATTGCATTCAACACAATTTCATCAAGCACATGGCCATGTCATCATTCATTCAACGTACATATTCCAACATACATAAAACAAAAACGCGTTATATACAAACAAGAGACAAATGGTATACCAATATCCTGCAACCAGAAAGGGCGGAGCCCGTCGACTCCTGCCCGTGGAGAACTCTTTGATGCAATATTCAGAAAACCACAAGATCTATGTTCAATAACAGTCTTGTCCTTAGACTGCCTGGAGATAGTTTCCACAGGTTTCTAAACCACAGACCAACCTACAGGCCATCCGGCAGTATTCATGGTTCACCTCCCGGACTATGCTGGCTAAGCCCGCTTTTGCAAGCGCTGCTCCAGGTTTGTCCGAGCGCTACCCAATCTCAACTGTCGGCGTTCCCGAGGACAATCCGGCCCAAGTGCAAACCGCAGTCTCCCACAAGTAAGGCGTGTAACCGCTATCTCCAGTTTTTCCCAACAACCAAACCAGGGGCATCCACACGTGCAATCTCAATATTGCCCCGTTAGACCCCCTTTTCAGAGTATCTCCGTGTCTATCAGTCACCCAAAAATGCCAAGTACCAAGTTCAGAATCCAAAACAAAACAGGACAAAACACTCACCTGGTGCACGCAGGTCTGATTGCACGTTCTCCACTGCCAACTCTCAATAAGGCCAACGCGGCTGGTTCTCGGGTCACACCCGAAGGACTCCGGCGTGAGGTCACTAGCAGCTGAGATCCTCTCCACCGGAGGGGCAAAGCAAAAAACCCCAATTTCTCGTTGGTTTATTCTGCGATTCCCCCCCGATCGACAGTACCCCTTTTAAATGTCCCTCTCTGAGATACAGAGAGGCGACCCCAACGCGGAGTCCCGGCGGAGTCGCCAACTGATGTACCTGAAAATTATTCACCACCTCCCAATTACAGATATTACCATAACCAATCCCATTTGTATTACTAATAATCAGTCGGTTGGCAGTGTAGAAGGTCCAAGCATTTATTAGACAAAAACAAACTCTGCCAGAGGAGCTCCTTGCGACCTAACCCCACGAGGTCCGCCAAGAAGACTGCTGGCACATTATCAGAACATCACATATATACAGTTACATTTGCAGAATCATTGCCCAACATGTAAAAATACAAGCTGGTACAGGTTGGAGCAGAAAGGAAAGACCATATATGGCAAACAAAGAACTCTTGGTTTAGCTCATCCTAGATTAGCAAGGTCGGTCGGGTGACTCCCTTCTGCCAGCTCCTGGACGGCCTGCCCCGCACCCCTCCCGGAATGTGCTTATCAAGCCCTCCTCTGCTACCTACAACCTTGACAGGCCTAACGAGCTGAAACAGCAATTCTGCAACAGTTGGCGTATTTCTCAGGAGAATGATTTCTGACCATCGTAAGGAGAACGGGGGCTGTTAATACAGGACTTCGAGCGAGGCCACAAAATGGCGTCGGTCAAGACAATAAAAACAAAAACACGAAGGCCAGTGCAGACTAAGGTTCTATAACGTGACAGATGTAATTATGCTGATATGTATGTGGATATGCTAATAGGTTTAGATACATCATGCTAATTCTAACACATCGATTATAGGAACTACGTTATTGCTCCTTGATGCTAGTTCCTCAAGGGAGATGTCTGTGGTACCCACAGAGTTTATTGGGAAGAGGGCTTACTGTACACTGAGGCAAGAGACCCAAATCCTGGAGGCACCAGGAGAGTGGTAGTACCACAGAAGTGCAGGGAGTTCCTCTTAAATCTAGCTCATCACATCCCCCTAGCTGGACATCTGGTCCAAACCAAGACTTGGGAAAGGCTAGTAGCCACTTTTACTGGCCCAAGATGCACCAAAAGGTGAAGAAAAAGGCCAAGGAGTTTGCTAAGCTCTTTTCCCTGACTCCCCTGACCCCTGGTCTGACAAACTGGTATACCCATGATGAGGACACTGGTGGCAGTGCACCTGTCAAAAACAAAATCTATTGACAGTCAGACCAAGTCAAAGAAAGCATCAAAGCTGAAGTCAGCAAGATGCTGGAGTTAGGGATTATTGAACCCTCGGAGTGCCCCTGGGCCAGCCCAGTGGTTATAGTCCACAAACCTCATCCACAGGGTGGAAAGAGAGAAATGAGGTTCTGTGTGGACCATTGAGCGCTCAACTCTGTCACCAAGACAGATGCTCACCCTATCCCAAGAGCGGATGAGTTGATAGACTAATTGGGTTCAGCCAAATTTCTAAGCGCCTTTGACTTAACTGCACGGTACTGGCAGATTGGCATGGCCCCTGGAGCAAAAGAGAAAAACGCATTCTCCACACCTGATGGGCAATATGAATTCACTGTTATGCCCTTTGTGTTAAAGAATGCCCCTGCCACCTTCCAGAGGTTGGTGAATCAAGTCCTTGCTGGGTTGAGGTCCTTTTGTGCAGCTTATCTTGATGATATTGCTGTCTTTAGTTTCACCTGGCAGGATCACCTGATCCACCTTGGGAAGGTTTTAAAAGTCCTGCAAACTGCAGGCTTAACTATCAAGGCATCCAAATGCCAGATAGGGCAGGGCACTGTGGTGTACTTGGGCCACCTTGTTGGTGGAGGCCAAGTACCGCCCTTACAGCCCAAGATCCAGGCCATCCTGGACTGGGCAGCTCCAACCACCCAGACCCAATTCAGGGCATTCCTTAGCTTGACTGGGTACTACAGGAGGTTTGTGAAGAGATCTCGGTCCATTGTGACTCCCCTCACAGAACTCACCTCCAAGAAAATGCCCAAAAAGGTTACCTGGATAGTTAGTTGCCAAAAGGCTTTTGACACCCTGAAAGAAGCAATGTGCTAAGCACCAATTCTGAAGGCTCCAGATTATACCAAGCAGTTAATAGTGCAGACTGATGCCTCTGAGCTAGGGATAGGAGCGGTCCTATCTCAGACCAATGATGAAGGCCACAACCAACCTGTTGCTTTTATAAGCAGAAGGCTTCTCCCCAGGGAGCAGTCTTGGAGTGCCATTCAGAGGGAGGCCTTTGCTATGGTTTGGTCCCTGAAGAAGTTGAGACCATACTTGTTTGGTACTCACTTACTAGTTCAAACTGATCACAGACCACTCATGGCTAATGCAAACGAAAGCAGAAAATCCTAAACTGTAAGGTTCTATCTAACTTTAACCTCTGCCTACCTCTGGGGACACTTGGACTCTATACACACTATACCTCATTTTGGTGTAGTATATATAGAGCCAATTTCTTACACTCCCGCTTTCATAGTTTGCAATCCTAGCTAAAAGAGGGCAAATCAGTTAAAATAAATTTCTTTAATAATGAAAGTAGATGAAATACAGTAAGAGTTTAAGAATATGCTAGCTTAACCCCAATATCACCTTAGTTTGTTGTTGGTGAACTATGCTTTTCCTGATTCACCACATTGAGTATAAGGATCTTGAAACAGCAAACACTATGGGGCCTATTCCGATGTCGGACGGACCTAAGTCTGTCCGACATCGGGCAGCAGCTGTAACCGACCGACCTGCTGTATACCTTACAATGCAAGCATGCTTTCCGACCGGAAAGCATGCTTGCAATGTAGAAAACAGGGGTGCAGTTCATCCCTGCACCCTGTGGCCGGCCATCCGGCGGCCTCACACCCATGGGAGCCTTCTGGGGCCTCCAGAGACAGCTTCCGACTGCCTTTTCGTGCCAGACAGACCGGCACGAAAAGGCAGTGAAAAGCTGCCATCGTACTCCCTCGGTCACCCAGAGGCGACCAGGGGAGTACTGGAGAATTTCCGGACTGCGGGCAGGCTCTCCGAGCCTGTCGTCCGCAATCTGGAAATCCGAGTCGGATTCCTTCCAGACCGAGCCCATCGGAATGGCTCGGTCGGGAAGGAATCCGGCCGGCACTGACCGATTTGGTCAGAAGGGCTCCAAACATGGTCCGGAGCTCTTCCGGCCGAAATCGGAATCGGCCCCTTAATATTGACTTGTTTCAGTTTGCAAAATTCTATAAGCTTCTGTTTGCTGCTTGGTTCCTAAATTCCGATGTACTGGAATTAACCATTTTGCCCTGTCTTTCTTGTATGCTGGGCAGAAGAACAGGGCATGTTCCACTGATTAATTTGTGATTCCACAGGATGACTTGTCTTCTGCTCTGTTGCCCAGTTAGCAGTAAATGAGTGCAGTGACAGGATCCAGAGTCTGAATTGAGTAAATAACTTCCTAGCCAGTGCAGGTTCTATCTCATCCAGCTAATGCTCTGCTTTGTATTAGTCTTTCATCTGGAGGGAAGTATCTGTCAAAGAGACAACAGAGGACATAGTCAAAAGAGAACTCAGTTTATATTGTTTAAAGTTTCTCTTGAGGACAGCTTTAGAGAGAAGAAGCCCCCCCCCCTTGGGCCCTCCCACAGACATGTATTCCCCATCTTTCTCAGGGTCTCTCTTATGTACTTTAACCAGGGGAGATCTCCAGATCCAGAGAGACTAACAGCCTGATTCATCAATCATATTTGCGCTCGCAAAGGGCCAGATTCTGAGAATCTGGCCCTTTGCGAGTGCAATTTTTGCATTTGGGATTCATCATCCCAAATGCAAAATTCGCTATTTAGAAACTCGCAAATTTGCGAGGAATAGCATTTAAGGAATCTCTATTAGAGATTCCTTAAATGCTATTCTTGAAACATTTTAAAATTGTGATTTCGCAAATTTCGGCTGCTATTTACTGCGAGGTCAAACCTCGTGGTAAATAGCGAAAACTTAGAAAAATACTTTTAAAAGCATTTTTCTAAGTTGCATGTTACACACACACATGTCCTTAGGACATGTGTGTGCACAACACCTGTTGAAATGTGCATTTAAGGGGTGCTACAGGGTGTCCTTTGGACACCCCTGGCACCCTTCAAATCGCTATCTTATTTGCGATTAGGAAATTGCTAATTGCAAATAAGGAATACTCCCCATTCATTCCTATGGGCTTTTTGGCCCATAGGAATGAATGGGGAGTTATTCCTTATTTGCGATTAGCAATTTGCTAATCGCAAATAAGGAATCTGTAGGAATCGCATTTAATTTTACATGAATCCCGTTTTGTAATAGCGATTCGCTATTTCAGACTCGCAAAACGGGTCTTTCAT
Organism: Lissotriton vulgaris; assembly: GCF_964263255.1. NCBI lineage: Eukaryota > Metazoa > Chordata > Amphibia > Caudata > Salamandridae > Lissotriton > Lissotriton vulgaris. Next base: position 1,066,751,009 of record NC_141687.1, read on the forward strand.
GAATCTGGCCGCATGTATCTCCTCCAATGCTTGAGGTAAGAGTACAGCTCAGGGGTGGCCTTTATTCTTCTCAAATACAGACTCAGTTTGACGCCGATCCCATTGGAGATTGGTCATAGCCCCACATCTAGCCTAAGGGGAAGCAGTGGAGTGCTAACCGGAAGTCCCAACAGCTGCCGCAAGAATCGATTCTCTGAAATCCCCAAGGCATTTACACAATTACATCGTTACACCCCCATAGCTCTGCACCATAAAGAGCAGCACCCATGACTTGGTGGTCACAAATTTGAATCACAGGACAGGTTGGTCGAAAATAGGAGCCTGATAGGCTTTTGACAGCCTTTCCTATATGATGTTACAGTTTGAGTCTGCACCTTGAGATGTGTGGGGCCCACTCTAATTGCTTATTGAGAGTGATCACAAGCATCTGATCAAGGGGGGGTCCCCTTCAGGGGAGGGTTAGATCTATTTGTGTGGCAAGGATTTAACACCATATATGTGGTCTTATCCATAGTAATTGCCAAACCCCTCTGTTTGCAGAAATAACTGAATTTATCTAACATTTTCTGAAGCCCCATTAGGGATTTAGACAAGAGGAGCGTGTCATCTAAGAACATTAAGACTGGAACCTTCATGTTAGCTAACGTTGTGGCATCGCCCTTCCATAGATTTAGATGGGCTACCAAGTCATTTACATACAGTGTAAAAAAGGTTGGGGAAAGGATGCTTAACTCCTCTGTTAACAGGAAATTGCTCTCTGTCACTTCTCCCAACCGACCATATCTGACCTGGGCGAAATTATGCTCCTGTAGCCTTACAGTGATTCTGAGAGGGTAGTTGGGAACCCAATGTTGCCTAGCCCGTACCACATTGTGGGCCTGGGGACCAGGACAAAAGCAGATCGCAACTTCACAAACACTAGGTACAGTTGTGCACCCCCAAGGAGCACAGTTTTCCAGAATAGTAACTGAGGTCTAAAGATCTGATCAATGGTGGAGGTGCAGTCACAAGAGCTTGCCTGTAGAGGGATAAGTATATCATTTGCCTTCATCCATTTCTGTAGTTGGTTTAAGGTGATTCTACTAAACAGCCTTTGTGTACTATCAATAAGGCTTATAGGCCTATAATTAGTTGGTGAAAGAGGGGAACGCCTTTTGTAAATTGGTATGATTTTGGGCCCCGCCCAGGATGGAGGAATAGGTGTCCCTTACATAATAGTATTACATAATAACATTAAATATGGGCCCCAGAAATTAATCTCAGCCAGGAACAGATCACATGGGATCTCATCTGCCCCTGGCGCTTTGTTGGGAACAATTTCCTCAATTGCTGAACTCACTTCCTGACTCGTAATGGTTGGAATCCCTACATTTCCACTTGAGGAGAAGAGAGGGGCAGAGAGCTGACCGATATCTAGAGGTAGGATCGGAGAGAGGTGGCAAGTTGAGGTAATGAGAGGTAAGTGCTGTGGGGTACTGAGGTGTATTGAAAGAGAGGTGTGACGTACAGAGAGAGTTTAAAGGTAGAGCAATAGTGTGGTAGGTACGCAGCCATGTATAAATAGACAGGTAAAGAGGGAGTGTTTAGGTAAAGGAATGAGACATGGGACAGAAAGGTGTGACAGAGAAAGAAATGCATTTGGTGGTATAGAGAAGTGACAGCTAGTCACAGAGTGTGGTATGTAGAGAAGTAAGTTAGAGAGAAGGGCAGGGATTTAATCTCTGGTCAGGTAAAGAGAGTTAACCTACAGCAAGAGAGGAAGAGGGGAAGATGAAGGAGGCAAATGTGAGTAGAGGTGGGAGGTAGAGAGGCAAAACAAACAGGAGCTAAAAGTAAGTTATTGGGAGGCAGACAGAGGTAAAGAAGGATTAGCAAGACAGGGAAATGGATCCAAAGCTGCACCAAAGTACTACCACATGAGTTTCCTCCGTTAAAGCAGGGCGTCTAACAAAACAGACATTCAACAAATGTAAGCGACAGTCAGAACACACCAAAGACTTAAAGGAGATGCACTGGACACCTGTGGTTTTGTCAGAAAGCTGCCACTCTACACAACCCTCGACACCAAATATGAATAGTGCACAGCTCCGGGGACGTGGCTCCTATTCTCGCGCCTGTCTGTGCATCACTATTCGAACAGCGACACTGCAGAGTTTTACACTGTTCGCGTTCCCAGTGATTAACCCCTCCCCTGCTGGTGACGGAACCGCTCCGTCACCAGCCGCGGTCGCGCTGTGCTGATGACGGAGCGGTTCCGTCATGGCCCGCTCGGCACGCCTACGCGGCGCGGATTCCGCGCCTGTGCTGAGCGTTCCATTAAGCGGGCGGGGCCGTGACGCAACCGCTCCGTCATGAGCACAGCGCAACCGCGGCTGGTGACGGAGCGGTTCCATCACCAGCATGGGCGTGCCGCGCGGCCCCCCGCCCCCTTAGCGCTGCTAAGGTGCCCCCTCGAGAAACCTAAAACAATACACTAAAAATAAATAACCAACAAAATTGACGCCAAAGGCGTTGCTGCTTTAATAAAGAGAGCGAGAGGCTGGACAACGTAATGCATTCTGGGTATTATAGTCTTAGTGTCAGTGGACCTAATTAAACTAACACGTGATATCCGTTATTTAAGTGTGAGAAGCACAGGACTAGAAACAGTATCTGGAGTAACATAGCGTAGAGTGGCCACCGTAGTTATAGGACTTAATTTTCAAAAATGTTAGGAGCATACATTTCAAAATTAGTGGAATCACATAATACCATGGCAAGTAGCAATCCAAGTGTCAGAGTAGTAGCATATAGTGAGGCCCTCAGAACCAAATTAAAGATTATATTACCAGATAACCACATAAGACCTCTCAGGTCTACTGGTTGCAGCAGCAAAACTCCATGCAGCTAACAAGAAAAGCAGGTGTCCCAAAAGTACACAGAAAAAGTGGCAAGAAATTGATCGAGCAGAGAGTGGGAGAGTGGGATCTCTGCTGGAAAACTGCTCTCCCACACAGCCAAAAGACTCTATAAGCAGGTGAAATACAGACTTACTGAGGTGAAGAAGGGAAAACAACAGGCCCCACACTTCAGTTAAAAGAATGAACACACATTCGAAACTCTTTCTCCCATTCTAACCTCATCAGCAAATGTACATAACAACAGAACGTAACATATGCTCGCTGAATGCCCCTTTTTACCTGGCAGAGGTCTGCTGATCCTGGTCACTCATATGAGTGGCATGGCGAAACAGAGGTACTGCTGGCCTATCAGGGCAGGCTCCATAGTGCCTGCTTCGACATCAATTACAGGTATAAGGCAGTCAGTGGCAGCAAAATGACAAACTATGCCCCCACAGGACGCCAGATGGTTGGTGGAGGTATTTAGCTATTTCTTCTTTTGGCAGTGTCACGAGCAGATCCTGCACTTAATCTCCCAATAAGTTCAGAACTAGTCCTCGTTTCTTTGCATCCGTGACGTCTGTTGCGTCTACATAGTTCTCAAACTGTCTGACCCATTTCTCCCATCTTATTCCTGTTTGTGGTTCCGCTAAGCTAAATGGCAGTGGCCTCCTGTATTGTGTATTTGGTTTGGGGTCTGCCATCCTGCGTCTTTTTCTTGTTTCTGTTTTTTATTCCTTCTTTCTTATATTTGCGCCTTTTCTGGCACTTATTTGTCTTTAGTTTGTGTCTTTCTGTGACACCACGTGTCCTTTTTGTTTTTTCTGTCGCTTTCTGGTGCTTTTTCTCTTTCTTTGGTCTCTTATGTTGTTTCTTTTTATTTTGTTTGCATTCTTGCCTTTTAATTTCTCCTTTAATGCCCTTTTATTCTTGTATGTCCTTTGTTTCGTCCTTTTTTTGTTGCTTTGCCAGTGCTTTCCACTTTTTATTTTTATTTTCCTTATTTCGCCGATTTTTCGCTGTGCCTGACTCTTTAAAATGGCCACTGACGTTTCCTGCGATCTGATTGGCTCCTGCGCCTGTTCTTAATATGGCCGCCGGTGCTCTCGCGGGACTTCGCGTTCAATCAACGTGATGCCTGACTTCAAGATGGCCGCCGCTCTCATTCGCTGTTCCTATTGGCTCTCGCGCCTGACCCCAATATGGCCGCCGGGACTCTCGCGAGATCTCGCGCTGCTTCTTTAAGTCTTTCAGCTTTCGTGCTTTTCTTCGTGGCTCTTACCGGGAAGGCCGCTTTTCTTCGTGGCTCTTTGTGCAGCGATCGGGGTGGGCTCCCACGTCGCTGCTGGCCTCCAGATGATGCCGCACCTCTTCTTTTGTTTACGACGCGATCCAGGGTGGCCTCCAGGTTTAAATCGCGAATTCTCCGCGCTGGACACCGGATCCCACCTTCGTCGCCAGATGTCGTGTTCCCCTGACCCAAGGAACGCACACAGGACGCCAGATGGTTGTTGGAGGTACCTTTATTTGTCATTCGTCGTGGGGTATACAGCCTTGCTTATCTGCGACCTCTCGCCCCGAGGTCCTGGTCCAGTCTGCCCTCTGATCCCCTCCCCTTACCGGATGTGGTGTCCGGTGTTCCCTGTCCCCACCCAGGTCCCCTGGGTCCTAATGCCAACGTCGTGGCACGACAACAGCATGAGTGCGTTGCACATTGTAGTATTGTGTGATGTCATCACGGGACACAGGCGTAGGGGTTGGAAAGGACGGTTGGAACCTGCGGCAGAGGAATACGCATCTCAAAGAGGGGATTCTGTGTCAGTGTTTCTTCAGCAGCAGCACAAAGAATCCGTGTTTTAAGGGACCACAATCAATAACCAGTGGTACCACCAGCCCTGGCTGCACTCCATGACAGCGGGCATGCGAGTGGAAGGGCAGAGCGGCAATTGTGTAACGTAGCCGGTGCTCATGTAAAGCGCTCCAATACCTTCGGGTCCAGTTTGCGCTAAATAAATATGCAAAAATGAAAAACGTTACACAAAAGTGGCACCTATGTGGCATAGGCTCACACACACGCGCGATGACATATGTTGGATGATTAAAGTCCTCGCTACTACCTGAGATCTACATTCTGAAAGTGGTTTCACAACTCGGAGCTTTTGGTTAAGGTTTAGGAATTTTCGCCGATGGCTCGTTCAGTTTTCACAAAATTATTGTTGGGTAGCACTATCGAGAGTAAAATTATCGTTTGGTATTACGAGCTCTAAGGTTACTAAAACTCAAATTATTCCCATTGCAATTTCGAAGATATGTTTCTTTGAATTTTTAACTTTTAAATGTTAACTTCTAATCTTCGTTTGGACAAAGTAAAGTTAACGTTGTTATGCAAAGGAGGTGCAGCCACCTTAATGCCGCTCTGTTGTCTATGATAGAGCGGTAAATTTCTTCTGGTAATTTCTCAATGCAAAACCCTCATGCTACCTCTAGTTTACCGCTGAAAAGGTGTCGGGCCCTTCACACCATGTATTACCTTCAGGAGATTTAAATAAACCTGAACAAACAAAAATGTAATTATTATTATAGCCAATAAAGAGAGTATTTTAAAGGGTTTTATTTTCTAGTCAAAAGTTAATTTCTCTGACCCTTTATTCATTAGTAAAATATCAATCAGGTTACAGAATTTGGAAAACATGAAAAATAGCATAAATACAGAACATATTACAGTCTGCATATAAGCATTACATGTAGGAAAGAAAATGTGGCGCAAAATATCAGTCAAAACTCTTAAAGAGTTTCTAAGAAAAATAGTCTTGCAAGGCTAATCAATAATTAAATAGTTTGCAAAGATCTCTCTTAAAGAGAAATAAAATGCATAAGACAAATAAATCTTTTCAGACCTAATTAATTAGTCAAAGCGTAATCAGAATTGATTTCTATCCTAATGAATCCATTTTCCAACATTAGGATAAGGAAAAACTGGGGAAAAATCATAACGTTCTAATCTATACCTTGAAGTTTTCACACTGCTCTTTGATGACGGTTAATAGCTCACTGTTCAATGTTAGGATTTTAACTTACAAACTGCAAATACCAAAAGAATCTCTCAGACAAAATCAGAAACTCACTGATCATGATATGATTTTTGTGATCTGCGTGGTACACATTCTTTGCAGCAGGCATATTACCCTGGCGTAGGCAGCCAGTTTCAGCGCTATCAGCAGTCAGCAGAGTCTGTCCTCGGGTGACCCCACATATCGCACCGGACCTATCTGTGTGAAGCGGAGACGGGCTTGGGAATGGATCTACATGTTGTGACAGAACTGCCTCTGGCTATTTCATCAACTTCGATACCTTTTCTGAGGATCCCAGTCAACCTGAAACAACGCACTCAAACAGAAATTTCAAGGAACGAGTAAAAGAACTTGGGGGCATATCACCAAGGCAGACGAAATGAAATTATCACTGCTTTTGCGGCCGTTTTCGTCTGCAAAGCAGCGATAATTTCATCGCCCTATTAGCAAGCTGTTGCTAACATCAGTTAGCGACGGCTTTTAGGTGATAGCGAGCGGTTTGGGGCCCGCTTTTCATGTCAGCGATATTTATCGCTAATGACATGCAAAGTGGGCGTACCCAACCAGGTAGCGACTGAAAGCAGTCGCTAACATCGCTATCGCCTATTATCAACGCAGGCGTAGTGATTAAAATATTTGCGTTAAGCGCGAATATCGCCAAATCCTAACGCCTGCTCAGACCACTTCTTAGCCTGTATATCCAATGGGAGGTGGATATTCAGGTTAAGTCCCTATTAACGATAATGCCTGAATATCGCTGAAATTCCAGCGATATTCACGCATTTCGCCGCTATCGCCGGATATTTTATCGCTTTGGAGATAAACGTTGCTAATAGCACGTTATCTCTGCGATAAAATCCGGCGATGCGCGGCGATAAAAAAAAATTCGCTATATATCGCTAGTTGTTGATAATATGCCCCTTGGTCACCAGCTTTCAACTACATATCTGACTTCACCATGGGTTGAATTTTGGATTGTGTTAGGTGTACTTTTTCTCCTACTATGGCTCATTCTTGTTTTAAGTTTGGGAAAGCCGGTAGATGGAAAATATAGTAAAATGGACACAGCAAGTAAGAACATCAACTTGCTCCTGAAGCCACACAAATCATCTCATCGTGAACAATGAGACCTGTCATCAGTGAACATCAGACATTTCTCTAACTAGTCCAATAGCATGGGATAGAACTGATTATGACATTTATGGCCCTTTGAGCTGTTGAAGATCCCATATCAATTTAAGGTTTCCTCATCATTGTTTGCACAAATCTGCAAATCCAAGAAATGTTTTAACTTATAATCAATGGGAACATTGTCCAACACCACCAAAAGGTAGCTCTAAAACTTTCTATAGAAAGTTCCCATACTTTACAGGTTTTAATGTCACAAATCCAGAAACCTTTTACTTTAAAAATGTTAATAAGACAGGCATGAAAAGTATGTTAAAGAAATACAAAACAGATTTATTCCGCGGCCTTTTATGCTCAAATGTCGACATTAGGTTTTGACTTTTGGAAAGACAACATTGAGATAAAAACTGTCTGGGGCACAAAAGAATGGCAGGCACAAGGTTTAGAAGCATTATTCAGAGCCTGCATCATCCCAGAGCAAATACTGTTCTTAAATGAAACTGTTCAACAGACATCTTGTCTTGGCCTGGCTAAGATAAAAGATTTAAACAAACAGCCCATACCTAAACCCACATCTGATAGTAATAGAACTACAGATTAGGAGGTAGATGTAAACTACATTTTACAACAAAACAGAACTAATCCTGAATGGAAAAAATGGTTAATCTAGCCCACAGACACGAATAACTGTCAAGATAGATTCCTGAACAAGACACAAGGGTTTACAGTAACTAGGCCAGCTCCAAGATATATCCAGACACAACATCCAGGGATAAAAACAACTTACAGTATAGAAAAACTGTGCCTTGAATGGCTACAAAAATCCACACTCCCAGAAATAAAACAACACTTAACTTTACTTAAAATTGACATTGACTTACGAGTATTCTTACTTGGACCTCGCAAACCACGTCATAGACATTTCATATACGCCGGTATTTACGCTGCTTATAATGAAGCATGGAAAGTCACGCAAATGGAAACTGCAGAAGGAATACAAAAAATTGATCGTATTCATTTAGAGAAAGCACTCTCTGTAGTTGACAATGGATTAACAACTCTGTCGTCCAGAATTTATTCTTTGGACAGCATTGTATCCTCTGCCATAGACATAATGGAACAAGACTTGCTAATGTTACAACATGGCCAGTCTCAATTACGTTCTATAATGCTGCCGGGCTGGACGTTACAAAACCTTCGTTCTGGCTATGTGCCTTGGCGTCAAATCAACACCACGTCATTGTTCACTGGATTTAACCTTACAGATAAATAAATCTCTTTGGCACAGAGGGGGGCAGAGTATACAGTGCTGAGCATAGAAAAACTGGAAAGATTACCATTAACCGTTTCTGAGAAGCCAGCCGTTGAATGGATAATACATGGCACCATCACAATACCAGTGACGATTTTCCAGTTTCAGTATTGCTTAAAACACATACCAGCAGGCACGGCTCATTGCCCCTTAGGGGTGTTACACATAAGTGGTCAAATGCCCCACCCTTAGTGAGTTCTTGCCCAGGGTCTACGGGTAGCAGAGAGACAGATCTACACGTTCTGCTCTTCTGCCCCTTGTACTCAAGGGCAAGAGCCCAATGGATTATCCAATTCTGTAAGCTGAGGGGTCTAAGGGACTACAGGGAGGTTTTTAGAATTCTTAAATACAATACCACCCCCCTGACTGTGTTTGCAACAGCAAGCTTCCTTTTGTCTATGTGGTATTCCAGGTGTGCAATACAAACCAGTAATACTTGTATCTGCAATTGTATGATTAACGCAGTTTGGGTGGCTAATCCTCAACAATTCGCCTGGGCTCCCCCATTGTGGGTGTTATTGTACTGTATGTTGAGCCCTCAAGTTTGCATTTGCTCATACTTTTAACGATTGTATGAATCCAGTATTTTTTTTTAGGATTTTAATGTACTTGTAATTATTCTCATTTTACTTGTATACGTGTAAATATGTATTTTTATGGTTATTAACCGATAATAAAAGCTCTTTGACTGACTGACTGACATACCAGCAGGCCTGTATGAAAGGTTGGGTAAAGAGTACATAAAGTCGACCTGGGATTTACCATACACACACAAATGTTGGAGTGGGGGAAAAGGAGGTATTTCTTAGTGGTAAAAACTGTAAAACAACATTGAGCGGTACACTTCTTTGTCAAAGCATTAATTTACATGGAGCCTGTGATGGTTCTTCAAACAACTTATCATGCCACCTGCAGGGTTCCCCGGCAGCAGTGATATATCCAATTTTTAGGCAGCTTTCCAATGGGAGCTACATAATGCTGAATGATCACAGCTGCTGTGGAATGATGCAAGGAATAGCCTATCTCGTTAGTGCGTCAGCCAGGGTCACTTGTTGTATGCAAGTATTGTTTCCAAAAACTAAGACAGACGGAGAGTCCCCACTATGGCCTTCACTGAACATCTCTTCCATACGAATTGATACTTTAAGCAGAATGAAAGCCAGTCTTTTACAAAAAACTGTGCCACTAACCTCGTCCAGAAAGACGTATGATCTGCAAGTTGCAAGCTCCTCTGCGAAGATACATGCATTATTATCAACAAACTGCCCCATACATTTCGCAGAAATATATGGTGGTTTCTTAAACATGTCTGATACCAGTGGTATTGTACATGTATTTAAGACGATTTTTTCGGGACTGTGAGCACCCTTTGAAGCAGTCCTGGGCATTTTTCCTAACTTCTTGCACTCTGTGTTCGGCGGTCTGTCTCTCATCTTGGGACTCGTAGCAGGGATACAATTTGTATTTCCTCTGCTTCGTTATGGCAAGTCCAGTCACCAGCGATATCCAAATTACCTTGGAGAATGCTCTTCTGGCAATGCAGTATCATGAACTCATAACACAGATCCTTGGCTTGGCTCGTTTAAGAGATGTGAATACCACATGGTTCCTGTCATTCAGACCAATCTGGCAAGATTGCATCTTACATGTTCTACGATGCCTGCTTTGTGGAGAGGAATGCGTGTTAGATATATGTCTAACACTTCCATCAGCTATGCCAACGGATGTTGACGCATTACTGGGTCTGGTAATGGCTCATGTATTGTGTTGCCCACAACGGCTACCAATCCTGATGATGGCATTCATTGAGATCTCACCGGCAACTCCAGCTGTAGGTGTGATAGGCGGACCAACAGGCACACAGGTACCATCAACTGCGAACATTGCTAATGCGACGGACGCTGATGGTGATGCTTCTCATCTGTGTACAATTGATCTACTTAATGAAGTGGTTCAACTTTCATCTACTGTGGTAGACGATTTCTTTGCCAGCCTAGATGAATGAATGTTTTCTCCTGACACCAAGAATAACTTTTGAAGTTAGCAAACAGCATTCTTTCAACTCTGAAATTCGACCTTCACTTTTTTCAAAACAAAAGCTTTTAACTTTGGAACTCTATTTATTTATTTGACTTTTTCCAGACACAATGAACTTTGGCACAAGGAAATCTGCCTAAAGTAGAACTATCCCTAGAGAACAAGAATTCTTGACCTAAATTTGCAAACCATAATAGCTTGTATATTCTGCTATAGTATGGTCTCGACTTTTCTTCTGTAACGAAGAGCCATTTCATAAATGTAATTTTACAATTCATTCAGTTAGCATTGCCAATATCACACTATATGCTTACAATGAGATCATTGCTTTTAAATGCGTATTGTACAAATGCTCATTTTTTGTGTGCAACCATTTTTATGAATGCATTTTAATGTATTTTTGGGTGGGATTGTAAACATGTGCCTTAGAATATGTTTTAGCGCTTGAACTTAGTAATGTGGAACATAATAAACGGGGAGTGCGTGTTGTATAGCATTTTAGGACCCTAGTGTAAATTTCCTGATTCATGCCCTTATATAGGTATAAATCACCATATCCTTATAGAGGCATAGAAATCATAACCTTATGTAGACATAGCTCATGCAGTCCAAATACGGCATGGCTTCTTCCACTAGTTCTGAAAATCCACAATGATTTCTTGAAAAACTCGGCTTCAGCAGCTAGGGACTTCCCCTTGCTTGAATACTGACTTGTCCAAGAACTCATGGAGTTTTCAAAGAACTGAGACTCTTTGATGACGTTATTATGTCCACCTTTACGTCAAACTCGGCACCTTCAAGGTATAAATATGCCCACACTTGCCATAGCAAACACACAGTGATTTGGAGCAGTTCGACTATCTATTTGCCCGACACATCCTGCTACAGCAAGTGCCGAAGGAAGCCAACCCTCCAGCAGACGCACTGAGAGAGACGCTGTCTTTTCTCTGGCCGAGAAATCCAGCTCCAGTGTTTCCAAGCTACCCTTGCGGGTTGTTGGGAAATCGAGTCCTGAGCCTGACCTTCTCCATTCTAAACCAAGCTACTGAGCTGATTAGACCCTAAAAGAAATCTTGGATAGATTTTTGGCAAAGAATACTAAATGTATGCAACACCTCACTTACTTCTTCCCTCGTACTCGACCTAGGTTAGGTACATCGTGGTAGGCGTATTTTAGAAGCACCAGTTGAGTACTTTTTAGCCCTTGTTATTTATGTATGTATTTATCTATGGTCTAGGAACCATACAATGCTCTTACAGTATTATTTTATTCTACTCTTTTTACTGTATGCATTATATTTTGCAACCAGTATTACGATGGTAGCAGTTCATTTCTTTTGCTTGAGAAAGAAGACCGTTCAATAAATACTTTTATTAAAAACGCCCGTCTCTCTATTTTCTCTGCACCTCTGGTGAAACGAAGCATGCACAAATGACTGAGTAAAATATCTATCTATTGTTTCCAAGACGCTGAAGATCAGTTTTATCTTGGGGAAACAAAGTTGTCATGTTTATGCGGTTGTCAGAAACTAAATCCCTTCTTGTGAACTCGAGAAAGTTTCTAGTGACCTCTGAGCTAGCTGGCACTCACAATTAAGTCTAATATATTCGATAGAGACCTAGTAGACATATGTCCTACGTTAAATCTATAGGATATATTATTCAAATGCGCAGAGCCTATTAGGAATATAGGAACTACACTACACTTTCAATTTGCAAGATTTATATTTAATCAAGAGTTTCTCTGCCATCTTGCATTTCTTGTTGTTATTTTCATTTGCTCTGCAGAGGGGGCATTAGTGGGTCATCTTTGGTATATTTATTGCAATGTTTACATCTTACATATTGCAATGTTTTCTTTTATTTTATCTTATGTATTAGTGTGCATGCACTCTCATGAAATGCGTTGTGTTTCATCATATGCAATATTTCCATAATGTGGTCGCAGCATTTTCTCATACAAGTTTCTTTATGTAATTGCTATGCTTCCTTCTTGTATTCGCAATATTACATGTGTTATGTAAAGGGGGAAGATGTGTTGTATCAGGTTTATGGTATAATGCATCTTTCCTGTTCTCTGCCCTTGCTACTCAGCCAGTGTGAATGTGCTGTGTGGAATGTTGGTCTGCATGGTGATGTAAAGGAATGTGAGGATGCCTGTGATGTGGAGTGTCAGTTGGAGTATGGGCTGAGCAGCAGGGAGGCTGATCCTGGTGGGTGTAGGAAGCTGGCTCTGTATATACTATACCAAAGTGAGGTATAGTGTGAACAGCGTCCAGTGGAACCCAAAAGGTAGTCAGAGGTAAAGTAGATAGCACCTCACTCTCTATTTGTGGTTCTGTAGTCGAGCAGTAAGGCTTTATCAGAGGGCAGTGTTAAACATGTGTTGTACACACTCAGTCAGCAAATGAATTCACACACTCAAAGACTGAACTTCAGATCAATTGTTTTTGTATAAAAAAATTATTTTAGCTATTTTATTTCCTAGAACCAAGCAAGCCTGGCACAGGTAAGCGATAAGAACTTTGCAGTAAATATACAGTTTGTAAACCGTTTGAATTGCAATTGTAAATGTACTTTGATTTGATTACAGGAGTGTTACTGATAATGCAATGCTTTTCAGAATACAGTAAATATACTTTATATAGGATATTTAGCAGAATATCTGGTAAGTTACTTTTTAGATTACTTTTCTTACACAGTGCAGTATACCTGGCTACTGCACTGAGAAATTTCCTGTAAACAGGTAACTAAAAGCGTTTTGGTTATTTAGTTACAGTTTTAAAGGATTTCTTAGAAACTTTTCATAGAAAAACAGTCAAGGTTATCCTATGGAGGAAAATAGTGTCATTGGTTCAAAAGTAAGTACTTTGTTGTGGGAGTTGGTATTCTGGGGTTAGACTCAGGGGTCCCCCAGGGTCAAGGATGCACTCTTGCTACACCCTCAGCAGCACTAGGGTGGCCGGGTGCAGCGTGCTGAGGCCCAAAGTTATCCAATGGGGGATTGAGGACCTCCGGTTGGTGGCTGCTGAAGAGCAGGCCACTGCGTTGTGGGAGCAAAACTCCTGCACTTAAGCTCAGGGCAAATGGGGGTTTAGGCCAGCTCAAAAGTTGTACCCTCAGCGGCACTGGGGCGGCTGGGTGCAGAGTGCTTTTTTGGCGTCGGAAGCCTTGTAGCTTTCGGTGAGGAGTCTCCGGTTTGCAAAATCACTGCAGGCTTGGGACGAAGATCTTTTGGGTGCGACCACCACTTGGAGAGGTAAGTTAGGATCTTGGAGGTTGGTTAGGTACCGTCGGTTGGGCCACCCAAGGCCATGGGGCTTCGGGTGCAGGGGTGCCTTTTAGGGTTGGATCTTCTTACAAGCACCTGGTCGCGGTTGGGGGGACCTTCCAGTTTGAGGCATCGGCTGGAGGCTTGAGGCAGGTCAGGGGTTACCGGATCTCGAGTCAGGATCACTGGGGCTACCTCCTTTTGGTGTTGGGCCACTCGATCTCGGGCCGCGGGCTTCGAGTGCAAAGTGGTGCAAAGTTGCGGATCCTTGTGGAGCTGGAGTCTGTTGTTTGAACAAATTCGGTATTCACAGGAGACATAGTCTTTGGGATTGAAGGCAAGCAGGCCCTTCGGGGTTCTCAAGGTTGCTGGCTGCAGGACACACCAGGATTTCGCTGGAGCAGGTTTGAGGTGGGGACAGGCTAGTAGGTTGGGCCAAGTCAGTGGGCGTCCTCCTCTTGTTAGCTTCGGCATGGCTATTCGGTCCTTCTTCTTCTTTTCTTCTCCTGGTTTCTTGTCTGAGGAAGCAAGCTTCAAGGGTGCCCCTAAACACTAGATTTAGGGGTGTTACAGGTAGGTAAAAGGTTGGGACCACTGGGTACCTTCCCTGGGGTGGGTACACCCCCTATTATGCCACCCTCCAGTGGGAGGGGAGCATAAGCCTTTCCCTGGTTGGCTGGGTCCCTCATCTGCAAGATGGTGGGGACTGAGAGTTGTGCTTCACCTCGCCTCCCCCACCTGAGGGGTGAAGTTGGCAGAGGTGGGCACACCTTTCTTCCTCACTGGTTTTTCCCGCCAGTTCTCCCGCCCAAAGTGGGGGCCAGAACCAGTGGGGACCAGTTGCTGAAAGCAGCAAGTGGCCTGGGGAAATTCACAAAGGCGACAAGCCTTTGAAGCTTCCCCTTCATGGACCCTGCCCATCCTGGGGGAGGAGGCTTGGCACTTCATCCCAGGATGTGCTTTGTTGCAGGCCCTCGAGAGCAGCAGGCTCTCGACCCATGGGTACAGAAACATATCTGTTGGTGGTAGCTGAAAGCAGCCACTCAGCCTGGACACTAGTGGTAGGTCGTTTTTCAGGTGGCATCTCTAAGATGCCCTCTGTGTGCTTTTTTCATTAAATCTCACACTGGTATCAGTGTGGGTTCAATGTGCTAACAAGTTTGATACCAAACTTCTCAGTTTTCAGTGTAGCCATTATGGTGCTGTGGAGTTCGTAATGAGAAACTCCCAGCATCATATACTCTTAATGGCAGCACTGCACTTACAATGTCTAAGAATGGACTTAGAAACTGTAGGGGTATAGGGCTCATGCACCTGTACCCCCACCATTGGTATAGGGCCCCCAGCTGGAGGGGTGACTGATCTATGCCAGGGCATTGGGTTGTAGGCATGGCAAACAGGGATGTGTGCCATGTCGACTCTTCACTTTGTTCTGCACCAAGACACGCATCCTGCAAAGGCAGTATGTGAGTGTATGGTACAGGGCATCTAAGGGTGGCACAAAAGTGCTGTAGCCTTTAGAGGACTTCCCTGGCCACAGTGCCCTTGGTACCTGTGGCACCATTTACCAGGGGCTGACCTGTGGCCAGAGATGCCATTTGGGTTTTGTTTTTAGTGTAGGTTTAGGGAAAGAACGTAGGCCCTGGGTACCTGATTGGCAGGAGCCCAGGACACACTCAGTTAAAGCACATCATCAGTTCTGCAAAAAGTGTGGGCAACCATGCAGAAAGAGGGCACTTTCTCACACAACCCCCCCCCCCCCCCCACTCCAAGCGAAAGAGGATGAGACTAAACTTTCCCTAGAGAGTCTTCATTTTCTAAGTAGAAGAACCTGGAAAGTCCATCTGCAGTGGCATGGGCAGGTCCAGGTCTGTGATTCACTACAAAGTCCATTCCCTATAGGAAGATGGACCACCTCAACAGTTTAGGATTTTCATCTTTCATCTGCATTAGCCATCTGAGAGGTCTGTGATCAGTTTAAACTAGGAAGTGATTACCAAACAAGTATGGTCTCAGCTTCTTCAAGGACCAAACCATAGCAAAGGCCTCCCTCTCAATGGCACTCTAACGCTGCTCTCTGGGGAGTAGCCTCCTGCTTATAAAAGCAACAGGTTGGTCTTGGCCTTCGTCATTGGTCTGGGATAGGACCGCTCCGATCCCTAGCTCAGAGGCATCAGTCTGCACTATGAACTGCTTGGCATAGTCTGGAGCTTTGAGAATTGGTGCTGAGTACATTGCCTCTTTCAGGGTGTCAAACGCCTTTTGATATCTAACTGCTCAGTTTACCTTTTTGGGCATTTTCCTGCAGGTAAGTTCTGTGAGGGGAGCCACCAACTGATCCATATCCCTTCACAAACCTCAGTCAAGCCAAGGAATGCACTGGTTTGGGTCTGGGTTGTTGGGGCTGCCCAGTCCAGGATAACCTGGATTTTGGGCTGTATGGGTTGTACTTGGCCTCCACCAACGAGGTGGCCCAGGTACAACACAGTTCCCTGCCCTATCTGGCATTTGGATGCCTTGATTGTTAGGCCTGCAGTTTGCAGGGCATTGAAAACCTTCCCAATGTGGATTAGATGTTCCTGCCAGGTGGAACTAAAGACAGCAATACCATCTAGATAAGCTGCACTTAATGATTCCAATCCAGCAAGGACTTGATTCACCAACCTCCAGAAGGTGGCAGGGGCATTCTTTAAACCAAAGGGCATAAGAGTAAACTGATAATGATCATCAGGTGTGGAGAATGCCGTCTTTTCCTTTGCTCCTGGTGCCATGCCAATCTGCTAGTACCCTGCAGTTAAGTCAAAGGTACTTAGAAATTTTGCTGCACCTACTTTGTCTATCAGTTCATCTGCTCTTGGAATAGGGTGAGCATCTGTCTTGGTGACAGAGTTGATCCCTCTATAGTCCACACAGAACCTAATTTCTCTCTTTCTACCCTGTGGATGAGGGTTGGGGACAAGAACCACTGGGCTGGCCCAGGGGCTCTCAGAGGGTTCAATAACCCCTAACTCCAGCATCTTGCTGACTTCAGCTCTGATGCTTTCCTTGACTTTATCAGACTGGCGATAGATTTTTGTTTTTTACAGGTGAACTGTCACCAGTGTCCACATCATGGGCTCATCCATTTGTCTGACCAGGGGTCAAGGAAAAGAGCTTTGTATACTGCTGCAAGGCTTGCTTTAAATCAGTCTGCTGTTGGGCAGAGAGGGTGTCTGAAAAGACAACTCCACCCACTGACCCATCTTTTGGGCTGTATGAGAGGAGGTCATGGAGAGGTTCCCACTCTGTCTCCTGCTCCTCATCAGTCACCATCAGCATGGTGATGTCAGCCCTGTCATTGAAAAGCTTAAGGCGGTTCACATGGATCACCCTTTTGGATGTCCCGCTTGTGCCCAGGTCAACCAAGTAGATGACCTCACTTTTCTTTTCTAGGATAGGGTAAGGGCCACTCCACCTGTCCTGCGGAGCCCTTGGTGCCACTGGCTCCAAAAATCACACCTTCTGCCCAGGTTGAAATTCTACCAGGCAGATTTTTAGTCAAACCAGTGCTTCTGAAGCTCCTGGCTGGCCTCAAGATGTTTGGATGCTTTTTCCATGTAATCAGCCATTCTGGACCTTAGGTCAAACACAATGTCCACAATATCTTGTTTGGGTTCTTGGAGAGGCTTCTCCCAACCCTCTTTTACAAGACAGAGTGGTCCCCTCACAGGATGGCCAAACAGAAGTTCAAAGGGGGAAAACCCTACTCCCTTCTGTGGTAACTCTCTGTAAGCAAAAAGCAAGCATGGTAAGAAGACATCCCATCTCCTTTTGAGTTTTTCAGGGAGCCCCATAACCATGCCTTTCAATGTCTTGTTGAACCTCTCAATAAGGCCATTGGTTTGTGGGTGATAGGGTGTAGTAACCTTGTACTGCACGCCACACTCTTTCCACATGTGCTTTAGGTAAGCAGACATGAAATTGGAACCTCTGTCTGAAACCACCTCCTTAGGAAACCCTACCCTGGTGAAGACACCAATGAGGGCCTTGGCTACTGCAGGAGCTGTAGTAGTTCTAAGGGGAATTGCCGCAGGATACCTAGTGGCATGATCCACTACCGCTAGAATGAATTTGTTTCCTGATGCTGTGGGAGGTTCAAGTGGACGCACTATGTCCACACCTACCCTTTCAAAGGGAACCACAGGTAGTGGTATTAAGGGGGCCTTTGGGTGTCCACCTGTTTTGCAACTGGCTTGACAGGTGACACAAGAGCCGACAAACTCCTTTACTTTCTGAGATCTATGGGGCCAATAAAAGTGGCTAACTAGTAGGGGTGGGTGGAATTTTCGTAATTGCGTTACGCAAATCTCCGCAAAACGGTAAAAAATCTTCCTGAATATGCAGAAATTCCACGAACACGTGAAATTGCTTGTTCGCAATGCTTTTTTCTTGTTCGCAATCGCTGTTTGCGTCCTCGGGGGGAAATATCTTGTGAACACGCATTTTGAGAACGCGAACAAGCAAAAAATGTTGCGAAGTCGCGGAACGCAGAATTTTGGGCAATTTTGCGTTCTCCGCGGACCGCGAAAGTACCCAAACTCCGCAAATTCCGCGAGCGGAGCGGAATTCACCGCCCAGGCCTACTAAATAGCCTTATCCAAGTTTTTGTTTGGCCCAGATATCCAGCTAGGGGAATGTCATGAGCTAAAGTTAGTAAGAACTCCCTATACTTCTGAATGGCTAGTGGCTCTGGGTTGGGGTCTCTGGCCTCAGTGTACAGTAGTCCCTCCTCCTAATAAACTCAGTGGGTACCATTGACATCTCCCTTTTCCTGGGTAGCAGCTTACTGCCTTAGGCTTTCAAGAGTTGGACAGTCCTGCTGTCCAAAGCACAGCTCTCCCCCAGAGGGTCCCCCTGGCCCAAGAGTTCAACCTGTTAAGGGTCAAGCTCCATGGGCTCAGTTCCCTCTGGGGTGTCCAAGTCCTCTACCTGAGGAGAGGGGTCCTGATCCATTTGCTGTGAAGAAGATGGTTTCCCAGTCTTCTTACCTTTTCTCTTGGAAGGTTGGGCCATACGTTCAGCCTCCAACACTTCTTTTGTACCGTGTTTTCTGCTCTGTGCTCTTGTTTTTACACACACCATCACAGGGATGTTCAGCATTGCTGCATGGGTTTTCAATTCAGCCTCAGCCCATGCTGAGGTTTCCAGGTCATTGCCAAGCAGACATGCTGCTGGAAGCTTTGGAGAGATCACTACCTGTTTCAGGTCAGTACCCTCCCCCAAGCCTAATGTCACCATAGCCATTGCATGGTTAGTGGTAACACTTTCAGCATTGGTGACTGGGTAAGTATACCCAATCAAGTATTGCTCAGGGGAAACCAGTGTATCTCTCACCATAGTGTCACTGGCATCTGTATCCCTCAGAGCTTCTACCCTAGTTCCATTAATCCTAGGATATTGCAAATATTTCTTTAAGTTGGGTGGCCACACAGCTAAAGTGGCAAACTCAACATCTTCTTCTGAAACTAGAATTGCTTCAGTGTGCAACCTGAGATGCTCTTGGCACACTGTTGATCCCATCTGGAGACTGGCTACACCAGGAGTAGCTGTACTAGGACTAGGGGGCTTCTTGTTAGGACAAGTAGCATCTCCAGTTAAGTGTCCCAACTTTCGACAGTTGTTACACCAGGCCTTTAAAGGATCAAAGTTATTTCCCCTTTCCCTTGTACTTGTTATTAAATTGGGAAGAGTTTTGGGACCCACCAACCAGTGCAGGTTTTTTGGGGCCCTATTGAAGACTCAGGCATTTTTTATCTTGGGGATTCTCACCACCTTTCCCCTGGGGAAGTTTTGTAACCCTTTTGTTTTGCTCACTCCCAGTGGTTGTTTTTGTCACCCGGGTCTTGACCCAATGGTGTGTCTTCTTTTACAATTCTTGGGGAGACATTAGACCTAGGTCTACCAAATCCTGATGTAACTTTTCATTAGTGCAATTACTTTAAATGTTCTTTCATAAACAAATTGTAAAGTCCATTGAAATATTGCACATTGTGTCCAGTTAACCAACCATCTAGTGTTTTATCTGAGTAGTCTACAAAGTCAATCCAGGATTGGTTTTGGGCCAACCTGATTCTACTTCTATATTCCTCCGTTGTGAGTCCAAATCCCTCAGAGTTCTCTTCATGAGGTCATAAGATCCACGACTGCCCCAGAAAGGGTCAGAAGCCTGTCTCTGCAGTTACCAGAGAACAGTTCCCAAACTAGTGTCCGCCCAGTGTGACTTCTTCACTTTTCTCATTTCATAAGCCCTCTCAAAGGCTGTGAACTATTTTGTGATATCATCACTCTCTTCATATTTAGGGACAATCCCTTTGGGGGTTTTAGTATCATAAGATTGCTCTTTATCCTTATTGAGTAAATTGCTGCCACCATTGATGAGTGCTAGGTCGATCTTGCGCTCTCTCTCTCTCTCTCTCCCTCTCTCTAGAGACAGCAACCTGGTCTCTAGATCCAGTCTTTTGGTCAACCTTGATAAAAGGCTGTACTCCTCATTGAGGCTATCCTCAATGTCTTCAGTGGTACCTGATCCACCTGTGTGGGATCTAGGTACTGAGAGGTTGATTCTTGGAGTCAGGGCCACTGGGACCCTTCTCTCCCTATGAAGTGGGGGTGGTCTACCTGCTCATCCCCTGTCTCTTCTTCTGATTAGTCTCCACCATTTTCAGATGGGTGGTCCTTAGTATACCTAGCCAATAGCTCCTGGAGCTTTTGTTTGGTGGAATGGGACCCCGTGGTTATATTTTTAATTTTACATAGGGACCATACCTCCTTGAAAGACAAGTGAAGGTAAGGGGCAAGGTCAAGCTCCTCAACCTGGTCCTCTTTAACATTGTGGTTATGTTCACTAACAGCTGGGTTCTTGTTTTGAGATATTTTTAAAAAAGATTTCTGAGCTAAAATTACTTTTTATTTTTCTAAAATTCTAAAGGGACTTAACCAAGGCCCTAAGAAGACTTTTAGTAAATTTGCAAAAAATCCAATTTGAACAAATCAGAAATCTAAAGACAATTTAAGAGTTCTGTTGTGTGATCCGGTGGTAACGAATTAGTCCAACAAATGCAAAGTTGTATATCCCACCCCTGATCCACCAATGTAGGAAGCTGTCTCTGTATATACGATACAAAAGTGAGGTATAGCGTGCACGGAGTCCAGTGGAACCCAAAAGGTAGGCAGAGGTAAAGTAGATAGCACCAGTGCTTAATTTGTGTCTGTGCTTTCCGGTGCTTAGCACCAGCACTTATTGGTCAGGGCCGGGTCTACACTGGATATCAGCTGCTGCCTGCGCACTGAACAGCCTGGACGACTCGCATCAGTTCTCTAACACACATTCCAGAAATTAGTAATTGTCCCATCTCCCTTTCTCTGTGTCTAGCAGACACAACATGTAGATCCATTCCCAAGCCCGTCTCCGCTTCACACAGATAGGTCCGGTGCGATATGTGGGGTCACCCGAGGACAGGCTCTGCTCACAGCTGACAGCGCTGAAACTGGCTGCCTACGCCAGGTGCTAGCGTGCGCCCGGGCGTCTCTACCACCTGTGTGCACCCCTGGCCGCAGCAGACTTCACTTGCCAGGCAGGGCAGAAAGTTCATTTTAAGATCTGCTCAGTGCTGCTGCAATGTACTCTGAACAAAGCTGTCAGTGGTCTGCGCTGCTCACCGCTGGGGGCTGGCTCAGCTGCGCCAGCAAACTCTGGATACATTTACCCGACGTAGCATTCTGAATCACGTGCACCGGTCACATGAGAGTGCAGTGATTTGTCCAATAGCTGCACAACCGAGACTGGGCACTTAAAGGCGGGCCGGGTTGGCGGTAACTATGTGCCGTTTGAGACAGGCGCAAGTAACGGGGCGGGGCCCAGAGCTAAGTGCACATGACCAGCCGCCCAGAATCATGATTGGCCGGGCATTCCCATTCATTGCCATCGGCTGGCCGGCGGATCTAGTGGGCCTCACCGAATTGCTCTTCTTGTCTCGCTCGCTCGGTGCTAAGAAGTAAGTGCCTCCTGTGTGAGAATCAATGACTTTATTTAATAAGAGTAGGTTGCTGCTTGTGCTATAAATTAATTTGCTGCTGTTAAAGTTGTGCAGAGACGCCCCAGCAGCTCTGTGAGCGAGTTGCTTCTGCTGGCACAGTGCACGCGGCTTGTGTGATCTGGTGCAGTTGCGGCCGGACCTCTGTGACAGGCTGGCTGCCTGCGCAGTGCAGCTGTGAGCTGTAAACATTAAAAAACGTTGGTGATTTTGAAATACAGCCAGCCTGAGGTTGCCTGGCTGTGACCTATAATGTGGCTCAAGAGTTGATCAGCTTGTCTTAGCCTCGTCAACACTGACTCTCAATACTTAATGTCCGGTGTAGTCTGAGGCACCGGGCAGCTCGAGTGAGTCCGCGGACTTAGTCTGACTCTCTAGGCAGCAGCTGATAATTAGATCCGACCATTTTTGGGCCTTTCACATCCTCTTGGAAACACGAGTTCCAGCCTGGCCCCCCTGCCCGTGTCCTATGTGGGACACAGAGCGGCCTGGAATCCAAAGGGCAGTAATGCATCATGCGAATATTATTGATTGCCAATGGCAGGAGTGTAGGAGACACTAAAATTCTGAGGGAGACAGGGACAACCTTGTGGACTTTTCAGTGACCCTATACAAATCACTGCCTGTTAAACAAATACAAGCACTTACTTTCGAAGTGAAATATTGAGAAAAACATGCATGTAGTCACAGTTTGCATTATGCTTTATTGTTATTTACATTCATATAGTAATCAGACCAAATATTAAAAAACACATGCATATGAATCTTGCATCTTCATGCACCAAGCAAACAAAGGTCGCTGACTAAGGGTGGGACATCGTGTTTGCAAGTGCATTATGGTTTGAAAAGTACCTGCTGCTGTATTCCTGGTCTCCAGCAATTTTTAGGTAACAATAAAAATGTGAAGGTAACTTCGGTGATTAATGTTCTTTATTGAGAGAGATCGAAGGTTTGTCTAGTGGAAGTTTTGACTCATGGTAAGGTAGCCACAGTGGGGTAATATGCCTGCGGTAAAGAACGTGTACCACGCAGATCACAAAAACCATGATCAGTGAGTTACTGCTTTTGTCTGAGAGATTCTTTTGGTATTTGCATTTTGTAAGTTAAAATCATAACATTGAACAGTGAGCTATTAACTGTCATCAAAGAGCTGTATGAAAACCTCAAGGTATAGATTAGAACGTTATGATTTTTCCCCAGTCTTTCCTTATCCTAATGTTGGAAAATGGATTCATTAGGATAGAAATTAATTCTGATTATTAAAGAGAACCCCCCAACCATGGTGTCATGTTTTAAATTCTGAGTTTGTGCTTCTCTAATGTTGCAAAGCCACCCTGTGCCCTGGGCACTCCCCAACTTTTGCTGACCGGTCCTGGTGGTACCCGACTCTGACTGACCCTGGCCTCTGCCTAAACAGGCTCAGGGCCAGTGCTATTCTGAAGGAGACAACTACAAATACAGTGAAAACTCCTACATATACTAGGGTGGACTATGGGTTAGGGTACCCCTATGATTGGCATGACCTCTCCTATAAGGCCCTAGTACATAATAGGGCAGGGGGATTAGAACTACCTTTAAGTCCCTAGAATATAATAGGGCATGGCAGTTTAGAGGCCAGCCGCCCTTTCTACGCTTGCATGTGTGCACTGCTGAAGCCTGAGGTCAGTTTAAAAGTAGGCCTGTGTTGTAGGACTGCTTTTAAAATGCAAATTGTGCCCAAACTAGACTTTTGGGTTCGGGGACCTTGATCAACTATAATGTTGGAGCAAAATTAAGTTAAGTGGAAACATGTTTTCCACTTAACTATGGCTGTATCATATTTGCTACATAATACATGATCTGCTGCATAATCTAACAATATCACCCAAAACAATTTTGTTGCTTAAACGGATCAAAAATTACTAAAAGAAATGTGATTTATGTTGCTGTGAAGTGAAGGGCCCTTTGCAAGGTTGACTGGTCACCTTTCCCACTACTGCATTTGTATGTTACACAGGTAATAATGAGGTAAGCTTTGCAGAGGCTGTTAGTATGTATAAATATATCAAAATACGAAAGTATAAAATGTACCGCCTTTTTATAGTTGCATAATTTAGTCAACACTGCAACATAATTTTGGCCTCCATTGCTGCATAATTCCAGTGGCCCGAAAGCAGGCTGCACGTGTTAAAAGTGTTTGTGCATGAAGCAGAGATCAAGAAGTTTGCAAACTTAGGGGCTGATTACGATGGCAGATGGACTTCAGTCTGTCCGCCATCGAATCGGGGAATGGGGCCGCTGGCCTTCAAGGTAGTGGCACCACGAAAAGCATTACAGTGCAACCACCACTACAGCTTTCCCAGTGCCTATCTTTTACATTGCAGCAGGTGCTGCTGGCTGCATCACCCGCCGCAATGTGAAAAAGGGACATGTTACATATATCACTGCACTACATGGCAGGCACAATGTGGTGCCTCCCACATGGTGCAGTGAGATGTAGGGGGCATCTATGATGCCCCCCAGGTCCCGTGTCTGGGGGTTAGGGGGAAAGGGGCCGGTTACGGGCCTCAAATGTCCCTTTACGCCAGCTCTTCCATGGCGGGTGAACTGCCATGGCTAGGCTGGCGGGTAAAGGACATTGTAATATCTAGTGCGGTGCCTGGTAGGCACCACCAGCATTGTAGGAACCAACGCCCCTCCACTGCACTGGTGGGCTCAAGGAGCCCATCGGGTGTGTGGCAGTTGTTCTTTCCGACTTCCAGTGAACCACCCGCCATTGTAATATGGCGGGTGGTGATGCAGTCACCGATAGCGATGGGACCGCCATCGACGGGGCAACCTGGCGGTCTCACTGCTATTATAATCACCCCCTAAGTTTGGTGTGCATGCAAATCCTACATTGCCAACCCCTGGTAAGTTGCACTTCTACTGCTGAAAAAGGCCAATGGAGGTACCAATAGGTGAGGTGGACTGGCCTCAAGGGTCGTGTGACCTCAGTGACAGTCACATTTGATTTAGGGTGTGCTTCTTCGTATGATGGCTCGCAAGACTGGAGGTGAACTGCATGGATTGTGGTGGACAGGCCTTCAAGGTTAACTCACACTTGCCACCGTTAGGGTCCACCTGCGGGTGCTAAGACAGCAGGGCTTCGAAGGTCTATCGGGCCTTCTAAGGTGTAGCATCGGAATGAGCTCTGTCAGGAGTGTGGTCTGGTGGACTGGTCATGAAGGCTGAACATGGTTCCCCATTTCTAAATTCAGCATCTCTGGTCAGAGTGCCACATCCTCTCCCACACTTAACACCATACTGCCCCACTGAGAGAAACTCGCACTGCCTTCAGCTACAACTCAATTGTCCTGCGACTATCTCAAATTATGCTCTAGTCAACAGTAAAATGCTGCCTGAAAAAAAAAGTGAATAACACCCTGGAAAAAGCAAACACTCATAGGGAATGCAAGATAAGCAAAGCATGTGAACTGTAATCAGTAACTGTTTAAAACTCATTATTCAGAGATCAGTAAGCAATTTTGCCTGAAAAGTTCAGGACATGGATACAGGACCAGGAAGGGACCCGTTTCAATGTCCATTGCTTATATCCTTTCAAAATGTAAGCAGTTTGGTTAAAAAAAAAAACATCCCTGAACACCGAGCCCCATTTTATAAGCAAAAATAATTAAAACTGTTGAAAACAATCATAGTAAATGTTTCCACTCCACCCATCAACCAGGTTTTGCATTCCCTTTAGGAATGGTGCACTTCCCCACCCTAAGAAAACAATGTTGTTCAAAGAAAGAAAATAAAATAAAGTAGTGCTTTCACTGGCAAACTCTGCAAAGTGGCACTAATGTGTGTGGGTGTAAATAACAATCTGGCCTGTCTGCTGACCACTCAGTATTGCTTTATTTAGGTATTTAATTATTTTTTCAATCCGTCCTGAGGTTTTTCTTTTGAATAGAAAACGGTCAGAAAATGAGGACATTTCCAGCCAAAGTGTTCCACCTTTTTTGGATCCATTTCACAGGGGAACAAATAAAGAAAAGGAGAGACAAGAGAGAGTACAAGAGCTGTCTCTTGAAATCAGGATGTTAGGAGGAGTGAGACAGAGACAGAAAGGGATGGAGGAATAAAGAGAGAGAGAGGGGAGGAGGGCAGCTGCCAGAGGCAGAGCAGGAGAAGTTGACACTGTCCATGCCTTCTCGGGTCATGAAGGAAAAGAGACAGAGTTTTTTTTCTTTCTTTGCCCTTCCCAGAACGCAGAGCCTTCCTGCAGCATAACAAAGGGCAGAGGGCGTGTGGCCTCTTTGACTTCAGGCAGGTCAAGTGCAGGGCCATTAGGTAGTGCTTTCTTGCGCTAATGCCCCTGCGAATGACAAAAGGGAGAGGGAAAATTATTTTGTCCCCTCATCCCCCCCACCCTTGTCCCCCCCCTCCCCGTGTCTCCCCATTCCAAAATCTGGGGGGGATATATCCCCAGCGTCCCCCACACTTTCTGCGCCCATGGCCAATGGCAGGGTAGGAGCCAGGTGCCCCAGTCGACGTAGGCTGGCTAGAAGGAAGGATGGTCTCATTGTTTTTCTGCCGGCCCGCAGGCAACACAGGTGTCAAACTAGCGCAGGTCCGATGTTCTATTTTCTGCCTCAGCCTGTCCAGTACATTGAGCAGGAGCACTGATGCCAAAGTTAAAGGACAGCAGTCGAGTGTAATGTATGCCACAACTCTCTGCAGCACTGAGCCTCTGACAGATAATAGTATGATCATCTTAGAAAGGGGCAGGAGGTTAGTGAACTTCTTTTTCAGGTATTTTGTAGCAGTTGAGTCATCTGGTACCCTCCACCCAGTCCAGTCGGGATTTGGGGCCACCTATAGCACAGAAACGGTCCTTGTTGAGATGTTGGAGGCCATAAGAGAATGTTTGGATGCAGGCAGCAGAGTGGCCTTAATTTTATTGGATCTCTCTGCCGCCTTTGATATGGTGCCCCATCGCCAACTTTTGGCCCCTCTTTCAAACATTGGAATTTCAGGTCTAGCATGGGACTGGCTGGAATCATTTTTAGAGGATAGAACACAGCAGGATGCTGCCCCCGTTCTCCTCGGCCCCAAGAAAGGTGACCACAGGAGTTCCACAGGGCTCCAATTTGAGTTCCCTTCTCTTCGATGTCTATGTTACTCCTTTAATCTATCTTGCGGAGGAGCTGGGAGCTAAGATTATAGCTTACGCAGATGACACTCAGCTCCTCCTCACGTGGAAGGAAAACGACTGATCCACGGATTTAGCCAAAAACTGTCTTTCAGCCGTTTTTAACTGGCTTGCAAGGGCTCAGCTCAAGTGCAATGAGGACAAGTCTGAGGTACTTCTGTCTGGGCCTTTTCCCCCGCTATTCAGGGAGAATCTTTGGTCTGCAGAATATCCCAGGCCTAACTTAGTTGGCAACCCGGTTAAGAATCTGGGGGTCTGGTTCAGTGAGGACCTCCAGTTTTCTATGCAGATAAAAACAACTGGCCAGAGTGTGCTTTGGCACATTGAAATCACTTAGGAAGTTCCTGCCATTGCTACCCAGATCAGCGAAGGAAATGGCGACGAGTGCCCTCATTTTGTTGCGTATCGACTATGCCAATGCATTGTATATTGGCTTTCCAGAATACCAGCAGAAAAAGCTGCAAATTGTTCAAAACGCAGCAGCAAGAGAGCTGCTTGGTATCCCTGGCAGATGAAGCATAAAGCAACATCTACGGGACCTGCATTGGCTCCCGGTGGTGCAATGCGTCCAGTTCAAGGCTCTCACTCTTGGCCACGGTGCCCTATACAAATTGGGGCTGCCGTATCTTAGGAAGCACTTTGATTTCTATGTTTCCCGAAGACAATTGCGCTCAGCCGCATTACTTCTTGCAGTCATTCCCCGTTTTTGTCTTACGTGAACGGGGGACAGCTCTCTTTCTTTTAAGGCAGCCAAAGCCTGGAACGCCCTCCCTTGTGAATTGCGGAATACCCAGGATCTAAGGCTGTTTAAGAAGCAGTTAAAGACTTTGCTTTTCAATGAACCCACAGCTCCACTCAACTCCTTGCCTTGTCTGCAGTTGCCTTTTTGCACCGGGACACTCTTGAGTATCCATGCACGTTATAAGTGTTGAGAATTACAAAGAGAAGAACTGTAAACTGATTTCTGTGCGCAGCCATAACATACATAAAAACCATAAACATTAATTAGAAAAAGGGACCTTGCATAGTTTTCCCAGTTCTAACCACCCCTTTCAGATATTTTACAATGTGGTCAGTAAAAATGTCATCATCTAGAAACTGTAGCTTGATATAACCAGGTTGGCATAATCTCAATCCTTGCATTTATAAAAAGGCAGAATCCATATTTTCCTGATTAAAATATAAAACTTACAGAATAAAATAATATGGATTGTAGACTGTGCAGATATTTTGTCACAGGGGCAAGGGCATAGGGAGCGTGACCAGTCATTTATCTGAGGGAATGTGACCAGGTATGGAAGTTGCCTAGTCATAGGCGCGTCAATAACAACCTGTCATAGTTTCCTGGAATGAATAGTAGATAAGGTTGTATCCTCGGTTGGGTCAAGGGCAATTGATTGGCTCTGACTGATGTTTTCATAATATTAGAGGACAATCTAATCGTCTCCAAGTGGTTGATAGATAACAACTTTAATTCCTTCCTCATAATGAGAGATAAGCAGTCAAGGTTGACAAAGTACTCAGAACAATCTAAATCATGCATAAAGTTTTTAACGTATGCGAGCCAAGGAATACATTGGACCTGTTGCAAGTTCAAGCAGTCTTTTATCACATCCGGATTGACACCAGTAGTAACACCAGTCCAAACCTTATGCCTTAATAGAATCGGCTGGATTTTAATTAGACCGGACAGGTATAACAGTCCCAGTTTGGTGTGACAAATATACGTAGCTGTACTATTCGGGGCAGCTAGAGAAGATATTTTAAAAACATATTCTCAACTTGCTGGAGGGACTCTACATTTGCACGACCCCAAATACCAGCTCTATACAGAGCAATTGAAGTGCATTTGGTTTTGTAAATTGTCAGCAAATTGTTAATAGGACGCTTTTCTAACTTCCTGACAAAGTTGATCAGGGCTCCTATGGCTTATGCAAACAGCAATTTTTTGGAATTGATGGCTTTAACCCATGAACCCCTTCTATCGAAAACAATTCCAAAATATGAAAAGTAGTTAGCAAATTCGAGTTTTTTGTTGTTTATGAAGATGTCACGGCACTTGACGCTGGGCTTGCTACATTTCATAGTGAATGTTTTGTTAATATTTACATTAAGGTCTAAGCTTGACATGTAAGATGCAAAGCGCGACACAATTTTCTGTAAGCCGATCGGATTGCGGGCTAACAAGACCGCATCATTGGCGTATTACAGTGCACCAATTGGCCGTTTGCCTATACTAGGTAGATCTTGGCATTCCCTCGATAAAGTGTCGCCCAAACTGTTTATGTAGAGGGAAAAGAAGAGTGGAGCTAGCACACACCCTTCCTGACAGGAAAGTTGTGACTAAGTTCACCAGTTCTCCCATAACTGACCCTAGCCCGAGCATCTAGGTAAGCCCGTTTTAAAAAATAGATAAGTTGCATATCCACCCCCATGACCTCTAAAATGCGCCACAGCTTCTGGTGGTTGACACAGTCAAAAGCTGAGCTCAGGTCGACGAAACACAAATAAAGGCTCCCCTTTTTTGCCTGAGTATATTTACCCAGTATAAGACTCAGGTTCAAATTCTGTTCCACAGTACCTAAACCTTGGCGGAATCCATACTGTAACTCAGAGATGATACCTGTATCCTCTGCCCACAGCTGCAGTCTATTTAAAATAACGCGCCCAGCCACTTTCACAAAGGAGTTCAGTAGTGATATAGGTCTGTAGCAGACCGGTTCATTGCAGTCGCCTTTCTTAACAATAGGGACAAGAATGGACTCCGTCCAAGTCGGAGTAAAACCTTGTGTACAACAGGCCCTTAAATCCAAGGTTAGAAGTGGGCCCCAGAGCAGAGGGCAGGATTTATATAGATCTACTGGTATGCTGTCTGGTCTCTGTGACCCACCCATGTAGCCGGACACACGCTCGACCCTATCTTCACCTCCAGCAAGCACATTTCCTTCGACCACACCACAGCTCTCCATTGGACGGACCACAGCTGTGTTCACTTCAGCTACAAAACCACCTTGACCCACAACCGCCCACAACCTATTCCTCGGAGAAACTGGAACAAAATCACCTCCGACCAACTCCTCACATCACTCAACCAAAACCCTCCCACCCTCTCATTGGACCCAAACCAAGCGGCCACCAAACTCAAGCAATGGATCACCCACAGTGCTGACGAATTAGCACCCCTGAAAAAGCACCAGATCAAATCAGGCAGCAAAAAGGCTCCCTGGTTCAATGATGACCTTAAAAAATCCAAGAAGCTATGCCGCACCATAGAGAAAACATGGAGAAAAAACCCAACCACCGACAACATGGCCACCCTCAAGGCAGCCACCCGCAAACACCACCAACTGATTCGATCCACCAAGAAATCAGCATTCAAGGATCGTCTCGACAACAACGCCCACAACAGCAAGGAACTTTTTAACATCGTCAAAGAATTCACCAACCCCACCGCAGCATCGAACGACATCACTCCCTCCCAAGACCTCTGCGATGCCCTATCCTCCTTCTTCTACAACAAAATTGCCAACATTCACAACAGCTTCGAGAACACTCCCAGCTAACAACGCTCCCCACCCCCCTCAGATCCTACACCGCCAACTAACAACCTCAGCGCCTGGAATCCAATCACCACTGAAGACACCATCCGCCTAATGAACTCCATCCACTCTGGCTCGCCAACCGACCCTTGCCCCCACCACATCTTCAACAAAGCCGACTCCATCATCGCACCCCATCTCCATGATGTCATCAACTGCTCGTTCAACTCTGCCACCTTCCCAGAAAGCTGGAAACACGCCGAACTCAGCGCCCTCTTGAAGAAACCCACAGCAGACCCCTCTGAACTTAAAAACTACCGACCCATACCCCTCCTCCCTTTCCCCGCCAAGGTCATTGAGAAAGCCGTCAACAGCCAGCTCGCCGCCTTCCTTGAATACAACAACTCCCTCGATCCCTCTCAATCCGGATTTCGAGCCAAACACAGCACCGAAACCGCCCTCATTGCAGCGACAGACGACATCCGAACACTACTGGATAACGGAGAAACAGCGGCCCTCATTCTACTCGACGTCTCCGCCACTTTCGACACAGTCTGTCACAGCACCCTTATACAACTCCTCAGCAACATCGGCTTACAAGGAAAAGCCTTGGACTGGATCATCTCATTCCTCGCCGGGAGAACTCAAAGAGTCCGACTTCCCCCATTCATCTCAGAGGCCACTGAAGTCATCTGCGGTGTACCACAAGGATCATCACTCAGTCCCACCCTCTTCAACGTTTACATGAGCCCACTCGCATCCATCGCGCGCCAACACAACCTTAACATCATCTCTTACGCCGACGACACCCAGTTAATCCTTTCCCTCACCAAAGACCCTGACACCGCCAAAACCAATCTTCACGAAGGCATGAAAGAAGTAGACGAATGGATGAAACATAGCCGCCTAAAACTCAACTCAGACAAAACGGAGGTGCTCATCCTAGGACCTTCCCCCTCTGCCTGGGACGACTCTTGGTGGCCTTCCGCTCTGGGCACAGCACCCACACCCACAGACCACGCACGTAACCTCGGCTTCATCCTAGACTCCTCTCTCTCGATGTCCAGACAAGTCAACGCAGTCTCATCCTCCTGCTTCAACGTACTTCGTATTCTCAAAAAGATCTTCCGCTGGATCCCCCTCGAGACAAGAAAGACTGTCACCCACGCACTAGTCACGAGTCGACTGGATTATGGTAACACACTATACGCCGGAATCACGGCAAAATTACAGAAAAAACTCCAACGCATCCAAAACGCATCAGCGAGACTCATATTGGACATCCCTCGCCAAGATCACATCACCGGACACCTAAAAGACCTCCACTGGCTTCCCGTCAACAAGAGAATTACGTTCCGTCTTCTCACCCACGCACACAAGGCACTCTACAAACTAGGACCCGAATGCCTCAACACTCGACTGTCCTTCTACACACCCACCCGCCAACTAAGATCGTCCAATCAAGCCCTCGCCGCAGTCCCGCGCATCCGTAAATCCACCGTGGGTGGCAGATCCTTCTCCTTCCTGGCGGCCAAGACCTGGAACTCACTCCCCACCCACCTCCGCCTTACTCAAAACCACATCTCCTTCAGAAAAGAACTTAAAACCTGGCTGTTCGACAAAAAATTAACCCCCTTCCCCAAGCGCCTTGAGACCCTCTGGGTGAGTAGTGCGCTATATAAAGCCCCGAACTTGAACTTGAACCTATGCTTGCGTTAATGGCAAATATCACCACATCCACATTAAAATCAATGCAGATTGGAAGGTAGCTTAAGAGCCCTGATCTAAGATCCTCACCAATGTGGGAGTCTACATTGTTACAATATAATCTGGAAAAGTGGGTTACCCATTGATCCTCCCCAACCATGATTTCAATGCTGGGTGACATTTTAGGGACCAAGAACGGGGCGTTCGCAGCCTTCCAAGAGCCTTTTATGTCCTTTGTAACAGATGCTTGCTTAAGGGCATGCCACAGTTCAGATCTTATGGCATCTTTTCATTCTTTGAGGGACGTTTTATACGCTGCCCTAGCCCTTTTTTTTATAGCTACCTGATCTCTTGTAGGCTTGTGTAGGGCAGTTTTCAAGGCTGCATGCGATTTGCTACACATATGGAGTCAAACCAGCCTGGTTTGCAATTAGGGTTTTTTTTGGTTTCTGTTATTAAATTATTCTGAATGAACTGTGAGATTTGACAAAAAGAGTTTAAAAGTTTTGCTATTGTGATATAGTACTGTGTGAATCCTGTGCCTCATCTCCATATGCACACATGCTGTAGGGAGTCTAGGAAATGCCTAAACAGGATACACATAGAAATCTATGGATGTCGCCCACTACAAGGCTACCCGTTGGGTCTGGCCTGTTCTATAATGACTCTAGTGAAACAATGCAAAAACAATTTGGCATGCATCCCCATAAACTTGGGGGAGTATAGGTTATGTCCCTCTTTTATGTACCCTGACCTCCCGTCCTCACGTTGAGCAGCAAATATTATCACATTTTGTCTCATTTATCCCTCTTTGAATTACATCCAGTAAGAGAGTTCCCCAAAGTCCATACAGCAATTAGTAGAACAGTGCAACATGTATCAGAACCATTTTAACAGTGATATGGATGTAAAGTCCTCATGTGGCACTGGGACAACCACCTGCCAGAAGGTTATTATGAGTAATGTTATTTGCAGTTGACCTAGCACCAGGTTACGTTGAGCATATCCTTCATCTTTACACTGGTGCCCTGATAATAGTCCACATCCCTTCCAGTTCTTCAATCCTCCAGCACCTTCACCAACTTTCTTATGCTTTTCTGAGTCTTTTGGGACTTCTTCTTCCCTCAAGGTGTGTCAGGGAGGTTTTTGCCGAGTTCCGGTGCTCTCTCTCTCCTCGAGGAAGTGTGATACCTACCTGGGGTCTGTAAAGTAATGCGCCTTTCCTCCTGCCATTATCCGTAGCATGGCAGGGTATAACATACTATATTCCATCTGAAGATTGCACAGTTGCCTCTTTGCCGGTAGGAAGAGCCTTCATGCATCCAGGACTTGTTTAGTAAAATCTGGATTTAAGGATAACTTGAAGCCCTCATAGCGCAGTGTTTTCACAATGCGGCATCTCGATCTCTGTAGTTTAGGAGCCGTGCTATAATTGGAAGAGGGTTTGAGCCTGGAATTGGCCTGGGCACCACAGAGTGATGAGCACACTCCACAACAAATATCCCCTAGAAAGTCTTTCTCCCCAGAAGTGTAGTGAGGAGGTTCTCCATGTATTTTTTCATGTTTTCTATGTAGGTGGGTTCCGCCACTACCACTATTTGTATGTTGTTCCTCCTATATCCCTCTTCCAGGTCTTCTGTCTTCAGTTGTATAGTGTGAAGTAGCTTATCCAACTTTTTAGATTTTGCGGATTCCTCAGTCAGCACATCCTCTGTGTCCGAGACTCTCTTGTCTCAGTATGCTTATCCAGGTGCTCCATCATCCGATTCGTCTGAAATGTGAGCACGTCTATCTTGCCATCTATTTTTTCAGGCTTTGCTGCATATTGGTTAGTATTTGCTTCAGTTCCACATCTGTTTAGGGATCTGCAGCCTCTGACCCCGACTATGCCGTATTCATGTTGGCCTTTTCTGTCTGGGGGTCCTGCGGGACTCGAACTGTACCTTGGTCTGCAGTTTGTCCGACTTGGCAATGATGGGTTTACTGTGAGGAGACTACAGTTTGTGTGACTCAGGACGCTCTCCTGCACATCATCATTCAAGCCCAGTGTCCAGTGGTCTGCCGATCCACTGCAAGGGAAGAAGACAGCACACCGCTGTGCCTTTTACGAGGCCGGGTCACCCCCTTCGCTCCCCACGCCTGCCGCTCCTGCCTCCTGTGCCTGTGCTTGGATAGAGCGACCCAGCCGCCGCTGGGCCGCCCGGACCTCTCCTCCCGCCCTCTTGCCTGCCGCTGCCTGCCTCCGTGAAGTGAGCGACCCAGCCGCCGCTGGGCCGCCCGGATCTACCCCGCCTCCCACGCTTGACCCTGGTAGCGCGTTCCAGCCGCCCGCCGTCCAGAGGTCCCGCCGCTGCCTCCCTGCGGCCCCGCCCACCACCAGCCCATTGGCCGCCCCGCTCCCGCCACCCAGCTGACCCGCCCACCCGGCTCCTTACTTAAGGGGACCGCGGGGTCAGCTAGGGAGTGACCGCGGTGCCTTTTACGAGGCCGGGTCACCCGCTTCGCTCCCCACGCCTGCCGCTCCTGCCTCCTGTGCCTGTGCTTGGATAGAGCGACCCAGCCGCCGCTGGGCCGCCCGGACCTCTCCTCCCGCCCTCTTGCCTGCCGCTGCCTGCCTCCGTGAAGTGAGTGGCCCAGCCGCCGCTGGGCCGCCCGGATCTACCCCGCCTCCCACGCTTGACCCTGGTAGCACGTTCCAGCCGCCCGCCGTCCAGAGGTCCCGCCGCTGCCTCCCTGCGGCCCCGCCCTCAACGCCGGCCGAATCCCGGGCTCCTACCGAGCCACCCCGAGACGCACCCACGGACCCTTCTGCTGCCACTCCTGCAAGTTCACCTGCATCCGGACCTCCACTACTCCAGCACCGACCAAGACCAAGACGAGCAACAGCAGCAGCCACCTGAAATGTATCCTGCTCAACACCCGCTCCATCCACAGACACGCCGTCGAGCTCTGGAACCTGCTCGACACAACTTCACCAGACGTTGCCTTCCTCACGGAAACCTGGATGAACGCCTCTTCAGCGCCCGACATCGCCATCCCAGATGGCTACAAGATCATCCGTAGGGACCGCATCAACCAGACCGGAGGAGCCATCGCCATCATCCACAGGAACACCATCCGCATCACGACCAACACCGACGACACCCTCGCACCCGCCGAGCATCTGCACTTCCAGGTCCACATCAACCCCAAGACCACCCTCAGAGGCACCCTCATCTACAGACCCCCGGGACCACGCACACAATTCAGCGAAGACATCGCCGACTTCATCAGCCCGCACGCCCTCCTCTCCGCTGACTACATCCTCCTCGGGGACCTCAACTTCCACCTGGAGAACAACAACGACCGCAACACCACCACCCTGCTGGACAACCTCGCTAACCTCGGACTCAAGCAGCTGGTGACCACCCCCACCCACTACGCCGGACACACACTCGACCCCGTCTTCTCATCCAGCAAGGACATCACCTTCAACCACGCCACCGGACTCCACTGGACGGACCACAGCTGCGTCCACTTCAGCTTCAGAAGGACCACGATCCACCACCACCAACAACAGGTTGCACGCAGAAGCTGGAACAAGATCTCAGCTGACCAGCTCCCGACTTCCCTGAGCAAGAACCCACCCACCAGCGCAACGAACCCCAGCCAAGCGGCCACCAACCTCACGAAGTGGATCAGCGACTGTGCAGACGACCTCACCCCCCTGAGGACCCCGCCCAGCAGACCCGGCAGCAAGAAAGCCCCATGGTTCACCGACGAACTCAAGAGCTCCAAGAAGAACTGCCGAGCCATCGAGAGAACCTGGCGCAGAGACCCTACACCGGACAACATGACTGCCCTCAAGCTCGCCACCCGAAAACACCACCAACTGATCCACGCCACCAAGAAAACTGCATTCAAGGAACGACTGGACAACAACGCACACAACAGCAAGGAACTCTTCAACATCGTGAAAGAGCTCTCCAACCCCAACGCCGGAAACAACGACATCACCCCTTCGCAAGACCTCTGCAACTCCCTCGCCTCCTACTTCCACAACATGATCACAGACATACACAACAGCTTCAGCACGCAACCGACGCACGCCACGACTGAACCACCGCCCCCCACCACCACCCTCCGCGCCTGGACCCCGATCAGCACCGAAGACACCGTCCGCACGATGAACTCCATCCACTCCGGATCTCCGACCGACCCCTGCCCTCACCACGTCTTCAACAAGGCCGACGCTGTCATCGCACCCCACCTGCGGGACATCATCAACACCTCCTTCGACACCGCTACCTTCCCGGAGAGCTGGAAGCACGCCGAACTCAGCGCTCTACTAAAGAAGCCATCAGCCGACCCCACCGACCTCAAGAACTACCGCCCCATCTCGCTGCTCCCGTTCCCTGCAAAAGTCATCGAGAAGACCGTCAACAAGCAGCTGGCCGCCTTCCTCGAGACGAACGGATCCCTCGACCTCTCGCAGTCTGGCTTCCGGGCCAACCATAGCACCGAGACCGCCCTGATCGCAGCCACCGATGACATCCGAGCCCTGCTTGACAACGGAGAAACAGCGGCCCTCATCCTCCTAGACCTCTCCGCGGCCTTCGACACTGTCTGCCACCGTACCCTAGTGCAGCGCCTCAGCAACGTCGGAATCCAGGGGAAGGCACTGGAATGGATCACCTCGTTCCTCGCCGGAAGGACACAGAGAGTCCGCCTCCCCCCGTTCAGATCAGAAGCCACCGAAGTCATCTGCGGTGTTCCTCAAGGCTCCTCGCTCAGTCCAACCCTCTTCAACGTCTACATGAGCCCCCTCGCAGACATCGCACGCCAGCACAACCTCAACATCATCTCCTACGCCGACGACACCCAGCTGATCCTCTCCCTCACCAACGACCCCGCCACCGCCAGAGCCAACCTTCACGAAGGGATGAAAGAGGTAGCCGAATGGATGAAGAACAGCCGCCTGAAACTGAACTCGGACAAGACGGAAGTCCTCATCCTGGGATCCTCACCCTCCGCCTGGGACGACTCCTGGTGGCCCCCCGCCCTGGGCAGTGCACCCAAACCAACAGACCACACACGCAACCTGGGCTTCATCCTGGACTCCTCCCTCTCCATGACCAGACAAGTCTCCTCGTCGTGCTTCAACATCCTGCGCATGCTACGTAAGATCTTCCGATGGATCCCCACCGAGACCAGGAAGACGGTCACCCAGGCCCTCGTCACCAGCCGTCTGGACTACGGCAACTCCCTCTACGCCGGAACCACCGCCAAACTCCAGAAGAGACTCCAGCGGATCCAGAACGCCTCAGCACGTCTCGTCCTGGACATCCCCCGTCGCAGCCACATCTCCGGACACCTGAGAGATCTGCACTGGCTCCCGGTCAACAAGAGAATCACCTTCCGTCTCCTCACCCACAAAGCCCTACACAAACAAGGCCCAGGATACCTCAACAGCCGCCTCAACTTCTACGCTCCCAAACGCCAGCTTCGATCGACCGACCACGCCCTCGCCGCCGTCCCCCGCATCCGAAGAGCCACCACAGGGGGACGGTCCTTCGCCTACCTCGCTGCCAAGACATGGAACTCCCTCCCGACCCACCTCCGCCAGACCCAGGACCACCTCGCCTTCAGGAAGCAACTCAAGACCTGGCTGTTCGAGCAGTAGCGGACCCCCCTCCCCTAGCGCCTTGAGACCCTCTGGGTGAGTAGTGCGCTATATAAATGCTTGATTGATTGATTGCGCATTATCATCTTGTATTCTTTGTGGCACTCCAGGTGTACCTGCAAAGCAATGGCAGGGTTCACCAATATCAGCTCCGGGAGTGGTCCAGATGGCGAAGTTCGGGGCCCAATCGGTACTCCCATACGGGATCAGAGCATATCACTTCATCTAGTCTAGCTCTGTCAGGGCCACACACCCACCCCTCTCATATGAATGTGGGCTCGACGTGGCCTCTAAGCAATCTGTATCTCCGGCGGCCTTCAAGCCTATGGAGGTCTCCCTGTCACAGTTCATGTGCCACTAGCAAGTCATGAATGCACAAGCACCCTCACTGCAGGATACTTGGGGTTCAGCAGTGTACCTGTAATCCTCTTTCTGGCCGCCCACGAGGTCCTCTACCTTTGAATACGGGATAGATCGGTCATCAACTGCCTCGCTGTGCTGTCACTCTGACCCTGCGGCATGCTCCTTGGGGAGTGATTCCAGTCTTCAGCGAGTGCTGCAAGTCGGGCCCGTCGCCATTCCCACGCGGAGCTGCTGTCCTGCACCACAACCTCAGTGAGCAACAGAGCTCATGAGGCTTTCCTTTTCGCCTACCACTTGTTCGTATCACCGAACAAGGAGGGCCCAGGACTGCACCTGTTCACTGCGGGTCCCGATACTTCACCAAAGGCCCGTCGGAAACTCCGCACTTGTTCTCGGGTTCTGGTTCAGCCTCCAACCTCTTTACCCAGCAACACTAGAGTCGTGCTGAGCTGCTATTGCCACCCGGGGCTGTCTGCTGACGACGGCCTTTTCCACGGTCCCCTACTACGGTAGAAGTCGCTTTTTTTGCACAGCTGATGGGCTTGCGGCTTCTGCAGGGTACAGCAGCGTTTCGATATGCATTTGTCACTTTTTACATCAGGATGGTGCCGGATTATAGGCTAGGTTGCCAGAGCCTCGCTATTGCCGGGCCCTCTTGGAGCAAGGCAAGCCCCCCCTATCTTGTATCATCCTTCTATCCTGATGCTTGACAGATTCGATTAATGGAACCTTGTGGTTTTCCACAATTTTGATAGAACCAGGAAGGCTTTTCTTTCCTACCACAGGCTTGGTTTTCACAAAAAAAGTAATTCTTAAGGCCCTCAAACATTTCCTTGTCTATTTCCCCAATCATCCGAAGGGTCCCAACTTGGTCCAGAAGCAGATCCTAATAAAGCAGTTTCCAAAGGCTTCCCTCCACTAGTTTTCAAATTGACCCAACCAACTCCTGAGAGTATACAATGGTACTCCATTTAACTCTATACCGGTTGAAGGTTAATCGGGCTCTACTGTCAAAAAGATCAGGACAGCTAGCTAGCCCTTTACGGTAGGGGAGACCTATGCAAGAATAAAGTAATATGGTTGCTATCATATCTGAGTGTAACTATCATATCAATAAGGTGTTCTCAGAGTCTTACATCAACCAGTAAAAAATCTACTAAATTGGTGCTATGAATACGGTTAAAGGTGTGCTACCAGCCTCTATTTGAGGGGGTTCTGCCATTGCATGACAAATACTCTGATTTAGGACTAGAGCATTTAATTGTAGGGCCAGGAGAGACCATTGTCTAATGGGGGGAAATGCTAAATCAGAAATAGACCAGACTATATCTTCCTCCTGCATTAGATCATTAATGCTGCTGTCCAAGGGCTCAAATTGACAATTAAAGTCCCCAACCACAATTTTAAAAACTCCTTTCAGTACAGTGCCAGATTTGTGAAGAGTAACTCAATAGTTGGTGATTCTAATTTGTTCCCTGCAGGTTTTACATAAACATTGCATATGTAGTTAACTATATTCAAGGGAATGTTAGGTTAACACACAAAATATCATCAGTGGCAATCTTGATCTCCTTTAGAACACGCCCAAGTGTGAAGCTGACCCAGGCCGTGTGTCTCCCACATGGTCTACCCGTTCCCCATTTTATCGTTTCCTTACTGTAGTTTGAGTAACCTGCATAAAGGACCTGCAAGTTTAGCCAGGTCTATTGGAAAAGACAAATTTCATGCAGATCTATAAAGAGTCCCCAGTCAGCTCAATCTAGTTTACGTCCTAGCCCTGCATCATTTCACAAGAGTATTTTAGTGAGGGTTGGGGATTAGATGAAACCTCACAAATTGAGGTCCCTTTCCCAAAATGTCACCCTGTGTCAATGGGCGAGTTGGGTTCAAGGTATGAAACCCTGATTCAATTCACCCCCCTCCGCTA
Source organism: Lissotriton vulgaris (assembly GCF_964263255.1). Classification (NCBI taxonomy): domain Eukaryota; kingdom Metazoa; phylum Chordata; class Amphibia; order Caudata; family Salamandridae; genus Lissotriton; species Lissotriton vulgaris. The sequence continues at coordinate 1,066,791,153 of NC_141687.1, forward strand.
ATGTCACTGGGACTGGGCTTACCGGGGGACTTATGTGAGTGGTTGGCTAACTGGGTGGGATCTGCCGACTCACTGCCTGCGGAACTTGGACTGAGCCTAACCACCTCTGTAGGTTGATGAGAAGGACCTGCTAACTCTGTTTCTGCTCTAACACCCATCTCCATATAAGCCTACGGGTCAATTGTGTGATCAGCTTGTTTCCTGTTTCCAACAACCTGATGAACTAAACCGTCCTCCCACTCCCCACCCTCCTGGCAGTGTCTAGCCTTACAAAACCCATTGATGGTTACTATTGGCTGGACAGTGCTTTCAGCAACCATGTTACCAATAAGCCAATAAACTCCTTCTAGAGCATCAAAGTAATTTGAAACAGGAACACAGGAACACTAAATATCAAATGGTTGCGTTGTGGGCCAATGGGAGCTAGCACTGTTGCGGGGGGGGGGGGGGGGGGGAGAATCTTTGTTTCAGCAAAGGTCGGTCACGCCTTATGTAAAAGCTAGGTTTGTAGAAGTAGCCTAAGGGCAATAGAGCAATTTTCGTCCCACCTTCCTGTTTGCTCACATGATCACAGATCTGCCTTTGCATCAGATGTCGGTCTTTAAAGGTAATTATTATACAGTCCCCTGGGCAGCCGACCCAACCCTCCCCAATCCACCCCACCCTGTGGGTAGATAGTATGTTATTTGTCATTTAAGAAGGGGAAGTCCCTGTTCCTCACGAGCCAGTTCAATGATTTGCTTATGAGCTCCTCAAGGGATTCTCGCTGATCCCCATGCAGCTATATGGCTCCCGTCAAAATTGCCACATAAGGACATGATGTGGGGGTAAATTGAACAGAGGAACTTTCCGGCTTTGTAAGGCGTCATAAATGCTGGGGTACCAATTGATGCTTTCTTTTTAGTGTATTGGTTCCCCCTGGAGGCTTTGTTGGTATACTGACCTCATGTTTGCGGGGTATCTCCAGTCTGTGATGAACATGTGCTATGTGGAGCATTGATAACAGATACAACTGACCTAGGGGAGGCCAAAATATTGATATGACTGACTGTGCCCCACCTCACTTTTGGAGACAGCCCGGGTGCCTATGGAGTTAAAGGCTAAAGTTTGAGGATGTCTTTAAGTCCTTGCTCCATGGCTGAAAGGGGGACCAGGATTGGGGCAAATTCCATGTGCATAATGTCCTGGACCTTAGAGACGAGATCTACCACTAATTGAGCCATCCAAAGCGGATGACTATCAGTACCCCCTCCTGTTGAAATACTAAGGCACTGATCATCAAGAGATGATGTGGTGATGAGATTAACCTGGATGTCAGTCTCGATGCGTTTATTCCGAGCCACCCTTTTAGACCTCTTGACAGCTGCTGGGGACCGATGACACTCCACATTACGCACCTCGAGGGAGTGCGCTACAATAGATGAGCATGGAAGTTGGACATGGAAGTTGGACTTGGTCCCTGTCCAATTCACAAGAAACCTTTGTTTGCATAGCACTTTTCACCCTAAGTGGGATGGGTATGCCCAGACGTGGGTCCCTTCTCACTGTGCCACTGGATTCAAGCTAGCCTGGCTTATGAAAGGTAATACCCTGAAACCAGTCCCAGGATGCTTGTTTCCGGTCCAGGGAGGACCTGGCTTGGTAGTTCGGTCTGGACTGTTCCCATGAGGCACAGGGTCAAGACTGATTTGCATATGGCTGGGTCTAAACTGGGGTGGCATGGTGAGCAAAAGAACAATGGATTTAACTCAGATCTTTTGACTGGGGGCGAATGTATGATTTATTAAGCATTCCGTGCATCATTTGTTTGGGTAGTACAATTCACAAGAACCAACATTAGGAACGATGGCGGCTATACTTGCATCAATTGTATTAGCTGGTGCAGGTGAGGTCAAGTCTGAGCCCAAGGACAGTCTCCTCTCTATCAATTCAGTCTCTGTAGAGATAATCCCCATTCGCCCTCTGCAGCATCCGGTTAATCAAGGTAACTTTGGGGGGAGGGAATTCAGCCAAAGACCCTCCCAACCTTTTCTTTTGTCCATAATGCCTACACTACATGAACTAGGTTCACTCAGACACATAGAGAGTGAAGACCTCAAGAGCCCTTATCATGCGTCAAGTCCAAAGAGCCTTCCTCGCTGTGTTAATATTACCTCACAGGAAGACACAGCAGTATAAAAGTGACATTCCATAGCGTCACAACACTATACCTCAAGTGGGCATGAAAGGTGAAGGAAACTAGTTTGTGAGTAGAAGAAACCACTCATCCCAAATTAAGGACTTATGTAAGGGGAGTGGCCCAGCCCAGACTTGTCCATCCATGGACAGTCACAGATGGGCCCGTTGTGACCTGGGAGCAAGCCCGGTCGTGTCCCCCGCTGCGGGATCCATGCACTGAAAAAGAGTGTGATGTCCATTTTGCTTGCCCCACCCTGCTGCTGTGATAACTGGGTGGACGTAGTCCCCACCTGAGTCAAGTAGACTAATTCTTGGCACGGCAAATGTAATATACAGGCAAAAAGGAGTCATCAAAGGAAGCCCTTATCTCTATTATTGCATTTATGCATATTACCCATACCTCATCTCAAAGATCACAACCTGTCTTTTTTTGAAAGTCAGATAGTTCAACCTAACAATACCTGTTCTCCTCTTGCTCATCTACTAATCCCACCGACCATCTGCATGAACTCACATACACCCATACACTCTCCCCCAGTAAAGATCATACCGGATACTTATTTTAATCCACCTCAAAGTCACTGGAGTGATTTCCCTTTCTCTTTGCTGGCGGCTACTTTTCACCCTACACACCGCTTCATCTTCTACTCGACTATATGTTTAAAAAAAACTTTCTGTGAAGGATTATTTACACATGGATAGGTGCACATACAGGGGTTATTGTCTGGACTGTTTTGCCTAATAGCAGGGGCGGCTCCTCCATGTGGGCGGAGGAGCGTTGCCCCACTGCTTTCCCGCAGTACAAGAAGCAGCAACATAAAATGGTATTATAAATACTATTTTATGTTTCCCCTTCTTGCACAGCGAGAAAGCAGCAGGGTTTTGTTGGGGACGGGTGGGTGGGCGATCCTGTTCCAGGGCAGGGTAGTAGTGGCTTGCCCACTGTTGTGGGCGCTGACTGTTTGGTCGGCCCCAGGACCAACCAAACAAGTCATACGCACTCTACGTTTTCTTCATGTAGGCTGCATGCACACTACATGGAGAAAATGGCCTCCCCATAGGCACCTATGTGGTCGGCATCCCAGCCAATCACAATGCTTCCATTGCAGCATGGTGATTGGCTTTGGGGAGGGGAGGGAGGCTGCCTGCTTCCTGTATGGAGCAGAGAGAGAAGGAGACGCGACGTGGGACCAAACCGGGTCGACAAAGGTAAGTTAACGTTATTTTTTTAAATTTTAAATTACACCCCCTGCGCGATCCCACCGCGCGAACCCTTGCCTGGGCAACCCCCCCATGCCCCGACCCCCGAGTCATGCCGGCAGCGACTACCTAATAGTACTGTAACAATTCGTACCTCTATATGGGTCCTGTGCATGAGAGTATGATCCTGTTGGCTGAGTTTGGTATTGCCATGCTCTTGATAAAAATGATTATTAAAACAAAAGACACTGGAGGGGACATGAAGACAGGGAAAAAGTCTCCTTGAGAGAATTAGACTAAACTGTGTACCAAAACACCAAGAACCACTGGAAAGTACTTCAACACCATGTTAGGGCAGTTAAATGCTATATAAATGTAATTGGAATAAAACACTTATGAAGCTATCTATTATCGTTCTGTAGTGTCCAATCCTGGCCTTTCCTTCCCCTACTGACTCATCAATAGCAGGCTTTGGAGGGGCTAAGGGTCAGACAAAGGGTCATCTCTGTGGTGCAACCTTGAATTAAAAGGTGAGTGATTTCACTTCTGGCAAATACCACTGACTCTGGTAGCTCACTCACTTGCTTAGAGAGTGGTCACAAGTTTTTGACGCATATGGCCTTGGCTGCTGTGCACAGAAACCATTCCCTGCTGCACACACGGAAAATGTTTTAGAGGGAACATTGGCTCCCAGCCATATTTTGACTAGGCTGCTGTGATGATGTTCCATGGGTGCGGCCACAAAAAGCCATCAGCATTGGCCGGGGATGCAATTAGCATAGATCGGCCATAGCCATCTTCCTCTTAAACAAGGCTTCAAATGCTCAGGAGTAGACTCAAATGCCTGGGCTCAGCCATCGTGTGCCAACCACAATTTGCTTAGGCCCAACCATAACATTCCAAAACATAGCCTCAATAATCAAAATACAGCCTTGAAGCCCCAGGCAGGAACTCTAAAACTGAAGGAAAAACCTGAAGATTTCTAGTCACAATACAATATGATGCTTCTGCCCCATAATACCATAAGCATTACTCAAAGGTTGACCCTGGGTGGTACACATGAGTAAGCTTTCTTTATAGGAGCCACTTTGCACAAAGAAAGCATATACTCTGCTCCATGTACAAATATACCCTCCAAAAAGAGTCACTTTCCTTACACACATTTTCCCATCCTTTCTTTTTTTTCTAATAACAATTGACTACATACTTAAAACAATATGTGTGCCTAGTCTGGGAATACCATTTTAGTTCCACCACTTATTTGTGAAGCATTTAGCTATATTTTAATGCTAAAAATTCAACATAAGTCAATATTTTCGGGATACCTACGGATTCAGTGGCAGAGCTGCATTTAGATTAATTCCTTTTGCATGGTGCAGGTCTTCCTAGACCTGCTATGGACCCCATGAAAAACAGTAATTATGTTAGCCATATATGTAGTGCAACACTCAAACTGAATTATCTCTTGAAACCTTATTAATGTGTTACCGCACAGAACACGTTTTTAATTTTAAACCTTTGTGCACCTTGCCCCTTCTTACTTGTATGCCCGCCATGTGCAATTGTAGACACTTTTCACTAGTGTGTGGCTAGTGTTCTAGCACCTTCCTTCACTAAGGGGGTCATTGCGATGGTAGTGAACCCACCACCGGCAGCCTGCCGGTGGCAGGTTCACCTCCATTGTGCAGCCATTCTGCGCCCACCAGATAAGGATTGCGGGTGGTGTGCTGGTGGACAGCAAGCCCGTCTGCCACGGGTCCGACACAGACAATCGTTAAGATTACCTGTCGGACCTGGCCAGCATACCTAGGACGGTGACGGTGCCTAGCAGGCACCATCCGCCACATTAGGATGCAGCATCCCCGCCAGCCTTTGAATGGTGGTTCAACTGCAATTCAAAGGCTGGCTGGATTGTACTTTGGGGGCCCATTATGCCCCCCCCCCCCTGTGCAGGGGCAATACAATTGTGCACTTGGGGGGCACCTATGGTATGGGGAGTAATAACAGTCAAGTAAAATAGTGCAAAAAATCAAAACAAAAGCTAGTCATGGGCTTTAAGATTAAACAGAAGAAATACAGTGGTTACATAACATAATCAGGCAAAAGCATAAACATGGCAAAGATTAATAAAGAAAAAAAAAGAAATGTGAAGGGTTATCAAGGGGGCTTGGTAACTTCTTGTTGGGCAGGCTGTAAGCAAAATGAACGATTAGCACAATTATCAAGATACAACGTAATAGGAAGCCATAGGGCTGCACGTTTCGGCGCTAAATGAGTAGAAAAGACAAAAGTGGTGTCTAGTCTATGATTGTGACACACATTATACCACCATGCTTTGAAGGAGATGTTAGATGAAGATTTCCAATTGATGGTAATCTGTTGGAACGCAACAGCCAGCAAAAAGTCAACAATGCAAACATTAAGATCAGTACCCTCCCAACAGGGAGAAAGGCTTCCCAGGAAGATGTGAATGTAAGAAAAAGGAATATAAGTGTGGAAAATTACATTAATTTGAGCCCATACCTGGATCCAGAAATCATGAACAGGTGTTAAACAAGGAGGCATTTGGAGAAGAACAAGACCAGCATACATCAGGAGTAACAGAAAACCACTTACTGAGGGTAGAGGGTGTAAGAAGGAGTCTATTATATATGAAGAACAGGGATTGCGTCAGGGTCGCTGCTCTAGATGATTTGCGTATTTTAATCCATATCCTGTTCCATAAGGATATTGGCCACGAGACAGCGAGATTGTGTTCCCATTGATCTTCTACTTTAGACTTAGGTCTAATAGACTCTTTGGTGTGGAGGTACTTGTAGATAGTAGAAGCTTTGGAGGTGGTACGTAGGAGGGAGTGAAGTTGTGAAACGAGAGTGGGGGGGATAGGAGGAGTCTTAGTTTGTGAGAGACGGGTGAAAGTTGCCATCACCGACTCCTTGAGTAGAAGGTACTTGTGGGCAAAAGATGTAGGTAGATTGAAAGAGGAACGTAAGGCTGAGAAAGGCAAGAAGGTAGAGTATGAAAATAGTTGTGATATCCAAATTAATCCTTTTTGCCTCCAGGATTTCCAGTAAAAGGGTTTGTTGTGAATTAAGAGATGTGCATTATGCCAAATAGTGGAGGTGAGGAAGCCAGCAATAGTAGAGGGAGGAGGGGGATTAGAGGATAAAAGGAGCTTGGTGTTGAATTTGTGAATGGGAGAAAGTATTGAAGAGGGTTTGTGTGAGAAAGAAAGGTATTCAGCAAAAGAGAAGGGAGAGAGGAAAAGGCGCTCAACCTTGGTCCAAAGAGGGCAAGGAGAGGTGGGCTCTTGTAACCAAAAGTAGGCCTGCCTCAACAGAAAGGCTTTTTGATAGGCCGGAAAGTTTGGGAAATTGACCCAGCCTTCTGAAGCAGGAAGATAGAGCCGAATTAATTTTCTTTAAAAATTTACAAGGGATGGGCAATGGGATGTTGGAAATTGTGTAGAGAACTATGGGGGACAGCATCATCTTGATGGTGTCAAGGTGGCCCCACCAGGATAAATAGAGAGGGTGCCATCTAGCCGTTAAATCTGATATTTTTTTAACGCACTTGTTAAGGCAGAGGGAAATGGTGTCTGAAATAGAGGGGGTAATATGTAGACCCAAGTACTTGATGTGTGAGGGGCTCCAAGTAAAATTAGAGGCACTGAAATCAGGTTTGAAGGTGAACTTCGTTAAGGGCAGGATCTCACACTTGTCATTATTGAGTTTGTAGCCAGATATTAGGGAATAGTTCCGCACTTCCTCCAAGAAAGCGGGAATTGAGTCAGTGGGATTGGAGATGAAGAGTAAAATATCATCCGCATAGGCAGCAAGCTTGATATGGGAATTTGCAGCTTGAAAGCCATGAATGTTGGGGTTTTGACGGAGTTTAGACAAAAAAGGCTCCAAAGCCAAGTTGAAAAGAAAAGGGGATAAGGGGCAACCTTGGCGGACGCCTCTGCCAAGATCAAAGAAGGAAGAAACGAGGCCATTAGCACAAACTGCTGCACGTGGGATGGAATACAGGAGAGAAACAAGGTAGATGAATCTGGGACCGAAGCCAAACCATTTAAGAGTGTGGAAAAGGTAGGACCATTCAACCCTATCGAACGCCTTCTCGGCATCCAGGGCAATCGCAGCAAGGGGGTTCTGTAGACGTGGGGATTTCGATAATATGTTAAACAAAAGTCTGGTATTGTCAGTGATAAATCAGCCCTTTACAAAACCGGATTGCTCCTCACCTAAGAGGTCAGGAAGTAAAAGATCCAGTCGTAACCGCCAGCGATTTAGCGAATATTTTGTAGTCAATATTGACCAAAGAAATAGGCCTGTAATTTTTACAGTGTTTGGCATCTTTTCCTTCTTTGGGTATCAAGCAAATGTGAGCATCAGAGAAGGAGCCTGAGGAGCTGCCAAGGGTAATAAATGTGTCTACAAGGGAGTGAAGTTTTGGAATAAGTAATTTCGAGAAGTGAAGGTAGAATTCAACCGTGAAGCCATCTGGGCCAGGACCTTTGTTCAATTTGAGGTGCTGGAGTGCAGTGAGTAGTTCCTTCTGGGAAAAATAGGATTCCAAGTGAGAGAGATCGAGAGGGAAATGTTCAGGTTTCTGAATAGTAGAAAAGAAGTGTGCTAGAGATTGAGAGGAAGGCTGAGTTTCGGAAGAGTAGAGAGTTTTGTAGAAGAGGGAGAATTTGGGTAAAATGTCAGCGTCCTTGTATTTAAGATCAGAATTAGTATCATATACAGATTCAATATTTAACTTGTTATGCTTAACTTTCAGATAATTGGCTAGAATTTTCCCAGCTTTGTTTCTGCCCCCATAAAACTTTGCACTGGATTTCAACAAATACAGTGAGGCATCCCCTGTAGATTTCTCGTTAAACTTCATTTTGGCAGCAACAAGAGCAGTCAGACTATCTTGCGTGTGAGAGGTAAAATAGACATGTTCCAATCTCTTAATGTCTCGTAGGAGGTCCCCAGTGAATGTACGAGCAGCCTTGCGCTTCTTCGCCACGTAACCAATAATGAAGTCTCTTGCTTTGGCTTTAAAAGCGCCCCAGATGGTATGTTTTGGAATGGAGGGGGTATCATTCAACAGAAACAATTTGTCAAAAAAGTAGTAAAGGAGGAGGTGAATTTAGGATCAGAGAGGAGAGTATTATTGAAACGCCATCTTTTGGATCCAGCAACTTTAGGAAGTATGTCAATGTTGATTAGGACAGGGGCATGATCTGATAATAAGATTGGACCAATTTCGGCGTTGGTGAGGGTCTTAGCGATAGTATGAGTAACAAAAATGTAATCAATCCTTGATTGGGAGTGGTGGGACGGAGAGGAAAAAGTAAATTCTTTTGACGTCGGATTACAAAGTTGCCAGGCGTCAATGAGCTTGTGTTGGGAAATAGCCTGGGTAAAAGATTTGTGGGTTTTATTAGGAATATAAGAGACACCTGAATTCCTGTAAAGAAAGGGATCAAGGGGTTGGTTGCAATCACCAGCCAGGATAAAATTATCGTCAACAAAACGAGTAATGTGGTGTGAGAATTCAGTCCAAAAGAGAGGATTGGAACCAGTGGGAGCATAAACATTGAAAAGAGAGATTGGAACACCTCTAAGAGAGAGTCTGACATGCGTCCACCTGCCATCAGTGTCCGATTCCTGGGAAAGGAGAGAATGGGAGAGGGACTTGCGACATAGAATTGCTACTCCATTGCGCTTACCATCACCCTGAGAAAAATAAACCTCACCCACCCAGCCTCTCTTAAGTTTTGCAGATTCCTTATCAGAAAGATGAGTTTCCTGTAGAAATGCTAAATCAACATTCAGTTTGGCTAGGTGAGACAGAATCCCTGTTGTTTGATTGGAGAATTAATACCCTTAACATTCCACGAAATTACTTTCAATGACATATTGTATAGAGTAAACTGTAATAAAGATGGTGAGCAAAATTATAAGAGAAACCCATGAAAAGAATTGTGTGAAGGAGGAGAGAATGTTTATAGAAAATAAAGAAAAGGGAGAGAAAAGAGAAGACAACAAAGCTGAATTGAGTGAACTGAAGGAAAGGAAGAGGAGGTGGATCAAGAGTGAAAGAGAGGGGAGAAAACATCAAAGTGGAGAATAGAAATACAAAAGAAAGAGCAGAATCTGAGCAAAGAAGAACAATACCTGTAAACAAGTGGAGGGGAGAAATTATAGGACAATATAAGTGAGCCCATTGAAGGAATGTAAAGATACAAAAGGAGAGGAAATAGTAAGAACGAGGCGAGTAAATGTAAGGAGGCACCTTTAAACAAAGAATAAATAAGAAAAAGGACAATAGAAAGGAGAATAGGGAGAAGGCAAACATGATAGACAGAGAAGGGGAATGTACTTACGGGGGAGGGAAGTGAGGAGGTACAATCGGGAAGAAGACCAGACGTGTGGGTAGGGGGGTAGAACTAACTGGAGAGGGCAAGACGTCCAGGGTCAGTGAACCGTCCAGCCGGGGGAACCAAACAGAACAAAATGTATAATCTGTGGAGATAGGAGGTGAACATCAGGAAGACGAAGCAGTGAAGAGCAACAGGGAAATTGTTTGATCAAATACAAGGAAAAGGCAAACAGGAGAAATTGCAAGAAAACAAATGTAACGTAAAATGTGCTAAATAAACACAAAACCATGAAGTAAAACCATGGAACTTAAATACTAAAATAAGAGAAGCTAAACTGGAGGAAAAACCAACAACTCAGGAAAGTCACGGAGGAAAGGAAGAAGAGGAGCCAGAGGTATTCATATCAGCTGCTCGGCAGGAGTTCAGGAAGCTCCGAAGATGTATAGGATCCTCGTAGGTCGTCGTCTTGTTGTTGTAGGTAACTTTGAAAAGACATGGATGGAAAAGACCATATCTGGCACCAATTGAGTGAAGGTCCGGTCTCATATCCAGAAAAGCTTTGCGGCGGCTGGCCGTGGATTTAGCATAGTCTTGCGCAAAGAACAAGGTGGATCCTGACCAAGTGAGGCGGGGAGAAGCTCTGACCGCTGAGAGGACTTTTAGAAGGTCTGTGTATTCTAGAAAATACATGATGACACCTCTTTGTCTCGGAGAGGCTGAAGTAGGTGAAGAGGGGTGACCAAGTCTATGAGCCCGCTGTATGTTGAGCATAGTGTCCTCTGGTAGATGCAAAAGTTTAGGAAGAAAGGATTTGAAACAAGCATTGGAAATGCAATAGGTCTCGCATTAGAAAAGTTGGAGCTTTTGGTTTTGTAAATGACAAATATTTTATTTATTTGTTGGTTTTTAAAATAGCTAAATTGATAGCTTTGTCATTTACAACGCCAATAGTTATAACTTTTGCGAATGTGACACCTATAGCATTTGGAATGCAACATGTTTTGTATTTACGTGACTTATATGGCAGCTCTCGTCGTTATGCTACATCTCTAGAGAGCAGGAGAGTGCAGCAAGGGAGAGAAGCACAGCAATGCAATATGTCTCGTATTAGGAAAGTTTGAGCTATTGGTATTGTAAAGGACACATTTTTTATGTATGTGCTTGTTTTTAAAATAGCTAAATAATAGCTTTGTTATTTACAATGCCAATCGTTTTATCTTTCGCAAATGTGACACCTATTGTAACACAATATGTGTTGTGAGGGTGAGTGAGGGTGAGGTGTTGAGGGTGAAGGGTTGAGGGTGAGGTGTTGAGGGTGAGTGAGGGTGAGGGGGTGAGGGGTTGAGGGTGAGTGAGGGTGAGGGGGTGAGGGGTTGAGGGTGAGTGAGGGTGAGGGTGAGGGGTTGAGGGTGAGTGAGGGTGAGGTGTTGAGGGTGAGGGTGAGTGTGGGTGAGGGTGAGTGAGGGTGAGGGGTTGAGGGTGAGGTGTTGAGGGTGAGTGAGGGTGAGGTGTTGAGGGTGAGTGAGGGTGAGGTGTTGAGGGTGAGTGAGGGTGAGGTGTTGAGGGTGAGTGAGGGTGAGGGTGAGTGAGGGTGAGGGGTTGAGGGTGAGTGAGGGTGAGGGTAGGTGAGGGGTTGAGGGTGAGTGAGGGTGAGGGTGAGTGAGGGTGATGCTGAGGGGTTGAGGGTGAGTGAGAGTGAGGGTGAGTGAGGGGTTGAGGGTGAGGTGGTGAGGTGTTGAGGGTGAGTGAGGGTGAGGTGTTGAGGGTGGGTGAGGGTGAGGGGTTGAGGGTGAGTGAGGGTGAGGGTAGGTGAGGGGTTGAGGGTGAGTGAGGGTGAGGGTGAGTGAGGGTGATGCTGAAGGGTTGAGGGTGAGTGAGGGTGAGTGAGAGTGAGGGTGAGTGAGGGGTTGAGGGTGAAGGGTTGAGGGTAAGTGAGGGTGAGGGTGAGTGAGGGTGAGGGGTTGAGGGTGAGTGAGGGTGAGGCGTTGAGGGTGAGTGAGGGTGAGGGTGAGTGTGGGTGAGGGTGAGTGAGGGTGAGGGTTTGAGGGTGAGTGAGGGTGAGTGAGGGTGAGTGAGGGTGAGGGTGAGTGAGGGTGAGTGAGGGAAGAGAAACTTCGTAACATATCTTGAATTAGAATGAAATGAAGTTTTGCCAAAGACACACTATACGTGGCTACAGGTCTGAAAATTCCAAAGCCTGCATAGAGTTTTAGAAAAGTACAACATTCGCGCTTCAGCCGTAAACGCATCATATAAAAAAATACACTTTCGTAGCACATTGCTGTAGACGTCACAGGTAGGATGCATTATTTATATTCCTAAGGAAGACCACGTTTGAGATCTGCAGTCTCCCTAGGTCTTTACTGGTTGAAATGAAGTAGCAGTAGAAGGAATGAAGTATGCCATGGGTAGGAGCTTCTCGGCTCCCACAGCAGAACATTTTTCCCACATTCATAAACTATCAGATTGCTTTCAACCATTTTAAATTCTCCCGATCCTTGTCCGACAAACACATTTAAAGTTACATTGCCTTTATATCACCGACAATATTTGAAGTATTTGCAGGGAAAATATACAGCAAAAAGTGTAAAGTCCAAAGCGACATAGCGACATGGCGACATGTCCGTGTTTTCACTCTGGGCGGAAACACTGATACAGCAGCATGGTGTCTGTGTGATGTGCACATTATCACGGACAATGTATTTATCGATTAGGCAGAAGTACATCGCATAAATAAATGCATGCACCCACAATCAAAAAAATAAAACGAGCATTTGGTAAGTCAATAAGACTAGCCTTGGCAGTTTTACCGGAAGCATGTGTCAGAAAAAGAACATATGACAACACTTGCTAGGCCGACATATGCATGAAATATATTGCAAATTACAAAAAGTCATTGATGTGGCTGTTGCAATGTTGATTTTTTTTAAAATAAACCTTTCCATTGGACCATGCACTTTAATATGAGAGTAGGAACGGAGGGCATTGCTGTGGGGAGGGGGGAGGAGAAATGCGACGCGACATGGCAGGCAGGGGAGGGGGCGGAGCGGGGGTGTGGGAGGAGTGCGGGAACAGACGGCGAGGGGAGGAGAGTAGGAACGGAGGGCATTGCTGTGGGGAGGGGGGAGGAGAAATGCGACGCGACATGGCAGGCAGGGGAGGGGGCGGAGCGGGGGTGTGGGAGGAGTGCGGGAACAGACGGCGAGGGGAGGAGAGTGGCTACAGGTCTGAAAATTCCAAAGCCTGCATAGAGTTTTAGAAAAGTACAACATTCGCGCTTCAGCCGTAAACGCATCATATAAAAAAATACACTTTCGTAGCACATTGCTGTAGACGTCACAGGTAGGATGCATTATTTATATTCCTAAGGAAGACTACGTTTGAGATCTGCAGTCTCCCTAGGTCTTTACTGGTTGAAATGAAGTAGCAGTAGAAGGAATGAAGTATGCCATGGATAGGAGCTTCTCGGCTCCCACAGCAGAACATTTTTCCCACATTCATAAACTATCAGATTGCTTTCAACCATTTTAAATTCTCCCGATCCTTGTCCGACAAACACATTTAAAGTTACATTGCCTTCATATCACCGACAATATTTGAAGTATTTGCAGGGAAAATATACAGCAAAAAGTGTAAAGTCCAAAGCGACATAGCGACATGGCGACATGTCCGTGTTTTCACTCTGGGCGAAAACACTGATACAGCAGCATGGTGTCTGTGTGATGTGCACATTATCACGGACAATGTATTTATCGATTAGGCAGAAGTACATCGCATAAATAAATGCATGCACCCACAATCAAAAAAATAAAACGAGCATTTGGTAAGTCAATAAGACTAGCCTTGGCAGTTTTACCGGAAGCATGTGTCAGAAAAAGAACATATGACAACACTTGCTAGGCCGACATATGCATGAAATATATTGCAAATTACAAAAAGTCATTGATGTGGCTGTTGCAATGTTGATTTTTTTTAAAATAAACCTTTCCATTGGACCATGCACTTTAATATGAGAGTAGGAACCGAGGGCATTGCTGTGGGGAGGGGGGAGGAGAAATGCGACGCGACATGGCAGGCAGGGGAGGGGGCGGAGCGGGGGTGTGGGAGGAGTGCGGGAACAGACGGCGAGGGGAGGAGAGTAGGAACGGAGGGCATTGCTGTGGGGAGGGGGGAGGAGAAATGCGACGCGACATGGCAGGCAGGGGAGGGGGCGGAGCGGGGGTGTGGGAGGAGTGCGGGAACAGACGGCGAGGGGAGGAGAGTAGGAGGAGGAGAGTAGGGGAGGCACGGCCTAGCGGCCGTGCAATCAAGAAGTGAGGGGGCGGAGCTGGGGGAGGCTGTGAGAGAGAGAGTAGGCAAGGCAGGCGGCTGGGGGCATGTGCACGCGCATTTAAGCTCAATGCGCATGCGCATTGAGCTTAAATTTCTCGTGCACTGCAAGGAATCGCCACGATTCCTTGCAAGTTGGATAAAGAGTGGATAAGCCACCATAGACTCGCAAGCTCGATGCGCATCGACAGGCGAGACCTAAAAAGCAATGGGGTCGCTCCCCTCGCAACCCTCCACCAGGCCGTAAATCCGTAGGTTGTTACGCCTCTTTCGATTTTCAAGGTCGTCCACCTGCTTTTGGAGAAAGGAAATCTGTGAGTGCATATGAGTGACCTTGGTGGTTGACTCCTGAAGGGAAGAGACACTTTTTTCTACCAACGTGACTCTAGCATCCATCTGCGACCAGTTATCAGTCAGGACTTGTAGCTTGGCATTGGTTTCTTCCATAAAAGGGCGGAGAGCTCTTATCTCCTCCAGCAACAGCTCCATAGATATGGCCGAGGAAGACTTAGATGGTGAGGGAAGATCCTTTTTCAGCCGTTTGGTGGTGGCCTTCCCTGAGGGTTGCACGGAGTGCTCCATATTAGACTGCGACATGTGAGTGATAGGTGCCTGAGAGGCTTCTAATTGAGCCAATTCCGAGAACAATTTGGAATTCTTAATGAGGGTACGTTTCGGGATCTTGTCGACACAGTCCATTGTGATCTTACCCATGAGGTACTAACCACTACTGAAGAAACGATGTGGCTGAAGGGCCTCCGTACACGCTAAAACAGCAAAGGGCCAGAAGATGTGAGGCAAGTTTACTGAATGGCAAGAGAAGACAACATAGGCTGCAGGCAAGAAGCTGTCACAAGTAGAGTCCAGAAAGAGAGCGCCAGAGAATTAAAAAATGGCCGCCAGAGTTAGGGGAGGCAAAAATAGTTTCTTTGTGCAGGCAGAGTATTGCGCAGGGTTGCGCAGGTCACTGAAAGACACTGAGACAAAGTAATGGACAGCACTATGTGAAGGAAAGGAGAGCCAGGCATTATGGGGAGCTGCTTAAAATATAGAGGCGTCATACATGAGGTGAGGTACAAAGTTACAAAATGGCCGCTCAAATGTAGAGAAATAAAAATAGAGTATCCAAAAGGTGCAGTAGTCAGAAATGTCATTTAGATGCAACAAAACGAAATACTGGCCAACCTTGCTTGAGGAGGGAAGAGCCAGGCATCACGGACCACTGCTGAGGTGGAGGAGGCGCTGTGAGGAAGACGCGCTGCAAAGGTCATAAGATGGCGGCCATGACCGCCATGGAGCTGCGGCTGGAGAGGACTTCATGAGAAGGAGTGGAAGGCAGTCACAGAGAGCTCCGAAAAGGATGGCAGAGCATGCCCGAGACCTTCCGCACACGAAATCCTCCGTCCCCGATGAGATAAGGACACAAAAACCGCTGGTTCACCGCGGCACGAACGGAGCGCTCACACGAACGCCGCCATCTCCGTCGGGCGCTAAGCCACGCACCCCCCACAACCTAAATTTTTAACATTGTGGCGGGTGCTGTAGCCAGCAGCACCCTTCCCAATGTTAAAAATGCCTTTTGCGGCCGCCACAGTGGTGGTCGCATTGTAATTTGCTGTACGGGACAGCCGCCATATGTACAGGCGGTCCCGATACCCATGACGATGGCGGACAGACTCAAGTCCATCAGCCATCGTAAGGAGCCCCTAAGTCACATGTTACCTGTGTGCATATTCCACCTACATCTTCTGTGTGTGTGTGTGGGTACAGCACCTAGCAACATCTTGCCTGTGTGCACCTAGTCACAATGGTCCTTATTCACAAAGGTAAACTGAGACGAAACCTAACTTTACGACTTTCGGTATTCACAAAGGACATTTACGAGTAGTCAATGCGCTTTGTGAATACCGAAAGTCATAAAGTTAGACTTTCGTATCACTTTACCTTTGTGCATTGGGCCCATCGTATGTATAATGTATTTCTATAGCATACAACTCAACTATGCACAGCTTGCCCTATTAACTGTATACACATATTCATATCACCTGCATCCACATGGTACCTATCATCTGTGTGCATCCTGCAAACCTTAAATTTTGTGTGCCTACATCGCTTTGCGCCTTGTCTTTTATGCCTGTTTGCACAGAACCATCCAGCTACTCAGATTTGAACTGGACAGCTATAGCTTTCCAGGGTCACCCTGGGTGCACATAACCCCACTCTGACCTATATGCCTGCAGTACCTTTTCGTCGCATAACTAACCTCCTCTTATATAAGGGATTTTAGAGAAGGAGGTTTGCGTGTGTATGTGTGTGCGCGCGCGTGTCCCTATAGCCTGTAAGCATCAATCTCTCTCTAACTCATTTGCACCTACCCCTTCACTTGTTTGCATACAGCCCCCTCATATATTGAAATAGAAGACCCGCCAGTTAGGAGCACCTAACACTCTCTCAACTTTCAGAACACAGGCCCCCACTTACATTTACACTCCCAGTCCTCATTAATTGGAGGATGTAAGGCCTCCTGAATCCTGCGTCCTGCATTTCTTCCCTCACATGTGTTCACTGATTGCTCTCTCAGTTACATGTGTCCACACCCTCACCTGGTCGAATCTCGACTCCTCTCAACCTCGGGCACTCTGCACCCACTCACATTTCTTTTGTCAAACTTGTTTTTATTGATTTGTCAAATCATGAAGCATCAAACATCGTAATACAATCAGTCATTTCCCCCACATCTATTTCCTGGTACAGAGTTTGTCGGATAATCCGGGTAGTCACCTCTTCAAATGCATGTTCAGGTATTACCGGGATGCTTATAATACATATTTTGAACATCTCCCCTAAACTAAACCCTCCCCTAGCCCTCCTCTTTCCCATGAGTCAAAATCCTGTGTACAGCTATTGCAGGGCTGCTTCCACTTATGGGCAGAGGAAAACCCACTTACATTTTATACCTTTTCTCGACAGACAATGGAGGATATGTGTTCATAAAATGTTCACAGTCATACACACATTGTTAGCACACACAACGTGGCACACATGCCTAAAACGCATGCACACCCAAACTTTCCGAACTGATACAACATCCAACCAGACACACATTCCCAAAACATGCAGCAAAGCACACACTAAAAATCTCGTTTACATGATCACTGTTCAACACATATTCCTTAACCCCTTGGGTGCTGATGACGGCCCCGTCCGTCATGCACCACGGTGGGCGTGTGCTGATGACGGCTGGGGGCCGTCATGAACCCGCCCACTGCGGAAAACACCGCACAGGCGCAGAATCGCGGCCGCCCCCAAGGGGTTAAAGAGTAAGACACACAAAAAATGTCAGACACAAATATTCCTGTCTTCTTGTCCCTCTCTAACGTACACATGAAGCCAGAGTTATGGATTATGTTAGGGTAGGAGGAGTTCAACCTTTTAAAATTTCGCAGAGAGGATGTTTCTCAATATTTGCCACTGATGGAGCAAGGTTGGAAACAAACATTTTTGTATACCCCTGTGAAATCACTTCTCCATAACAGTAATATGAATTAACCGTGTGGATTTGAAATGAACCAACATAGAATAGAATGCAGATAAACAAACACACGTGGGATACTAAACTGCATGCAATTGCGAACCATAATCTGCTAATTATGCGCTGTGTCATGTTTAATTTGTACACATGTGTCATAATCTAATTGAAAATTGTCTGTTTTATTGTGGCATAAATGGTGGAGATTGGTGAGTAAACCATGCCTATATGTTGCTTAACCCCTTCACTGCGGCGGCAATTCCGCCGCAGTGCTAGGGGGTGGGGGGGGGGGGGTCGCACGGCTCACCTGCGCTTGTGACGGAACCGCTCCGTCACGCGCCTCGGGTGAGCTGTGCTAGTGACGGAACGGTTCCGTCACGAACGCGCCCGCTCAATATAACGCGCGGCGAAGGTGCGAAATCAGCGCCGCGCAGGCACGTCGAGCGGGCTGTGACGGAACCGTTCCGTCACTATCACAGCTCACCCGAGGCGCGTGACGGAACGGTTCCGTCATAAGTGCCGAAGGGGTTAAAAGCTAGGTAATGACTAATTGGGATACCTTAGTATGGTGGGAGGTAAACAGAAGGGTTTTATTTATAAAATGTATGTTTATTTGTGTTTGTTTGTATAATAGTTCCCGTATGTGGCCTATGTGGCCTAAGAAAGATGGACGCTGATTGCGACTCCGAGTTTGTGATGATGTACGCATGCGCAGCAAAATGAGAGGAGAAGTGCAAGCAATCTGTGCCTGTGCAGAATGGGTCAAGGACAGTGTGGCCTGCATATTGGAGTAGATGCCAACTTTTTGAATGTTAGCATCGTGAACGTGGGAATAGGGCATCGAATAACAAATTAAAAGGACACAAGCGGAAGAGGAATGATATGAACAATAGAAACTTTGTTTTCTAAATTATAACGATGACTCAGCGGAAATTGAACAATAAGGTGATGTGGTGATGCTCTTCCACCCCTCAAAGTGACCAATCACCGACAGTCTAATACCCCAAAGTTACAACTTTTAGATAGATAAGTTAGTGAAAAGGGTATAAAAGAGGACATTTGGGAGGATGAAGAGAGCTTGCTTTTCATATTTTTTCTTTGCACCCGACATGCTGTTGGACTGCACAATTTTTCCTATGGCACAGGGACTTTGACATTTTCCTGAACTTTAACTTTTGAATGGGTGTAGAGTCCAATGAGAGAGGAACATCGAGAGAGATAGAGAGGGGTTCATTGGGAACTGTTCTGTCCTTATGCTGATGTCTGTGTTTCCGAAACTTTGGTAATACAAAATTTCTACTTATTTTCAAACTGTCGTGCTAATAAATAAATGTTTTGAATTTTAAACTTTCTTTTCTAGGTTATTCATGTTTAAATAACTGTATTTAGAATTAATAAGATAAAGGTCATGCTGGAAGATTTAGTCTCTAAAAAAAATTAAATAAATGGAGAATTAAGCTGGTCTTGTTGTCCTTTAGTTAACTTTTACTAGCTGATCCATTGTCAAATAATGGGGGTGTGTTTAAATATTTTTCTTAAATCAAACCATGGTATCAGAAATAAACTGCAGATGTAAATAATGTATAACATTTTAGTTTTAGACACTCTGCTATAATCCAGCAGCTCTCCATTGTTCTTCACCGAATCCTCGGAGCAGGGTAAATGTGTGTATGAGTGACTCGCAGTGTTATGGGCCCCACTGATGAGTAATATGTGAATAGCTCCCTGGGATAAGGTGATGTTTTTACAGAGAATTTCTGGAGCCGGGCTGCATCAGTTAATTACGTGGTAGCAGAGCATTGGTTGCTATAGGTTAACTAGGATATATAATGTATAGGGTAAAATATATGGAATGTGATGTACAAAAATTATGACTAACATCTGTTGAGTTTGTATTGTGTTATATGTAGTCTGGAAAAGGCTTCCGGAAAGTGTGGGAAGCTGGTCACTATGTCTGCAGGCAGAGGAAGTGTGGCAAGTGAAGTCGCACATCACATAGTCTGTTTCAAAGTAGTGACATTGTCGTATGTTACAAGTTTAGGGACCTTTATTTGTAAAAGCGGTGAATGTATAGCGAAGGCAACCTGTGAAATCTTGGATTTGAGTTAGGGATCATTGCGTATTCTGTCTTAACACTCTACCTGGAGAGAGTAATATAGTTCAACCTAAGCTTGAGAGAAGGGTAGGGTAGAGAGAAGTGCTACTTTATCAGCAAAACTAAAATTCTGTGGTAGAGAAGAGATAAGCGCTGTCTATTGGAAATACAGAATACTTGTGTGATTGAGTAAGCTATAACTTTGGTTTTAATGAAACAGATGAATTGAGTTGTTTTATGTGGTTACTAACTGGTTTTAATTGTATAAAAGTGTAAATACAATGTGCCGATAAATTTTGTAAAGGAGGGGCCAGTAGAAGCTGCAGAAGCCGGAGTATGGCTGACGTCAAAGGTGTCGCGCTGGGATTGGTCTGCATGACCAAGACAGAGTAGGTAGGGGCTGATTGGTGCATCAGTAAAAGCAGGGAAATAATTGGTTGAGCACTAATGAAACGTATCTTGTTCTAATTGGTGCGTTAGTGTGAACCGCGCTGTAATAGGCTGGTGTTACAAAACAGTTTACAGTAGAGTGCGCAGTCGTTTGAAAGGCAGGAAATTTACAGAAAAATTGAGTTTTATTATCAAGCGGAGAAAGAAAAATCTTCGTGGTTTCAAACACTGAAAAATGTGTTTAAAAAGGATAAGATAATTGAGACAAGAGAGGGAAAATTGCTTCCTCCGCCTAAAACGCATGCATCATATATGATGACTAAATATGACTACCATACATGCAGATGGTTAGAAAATTGGGCTAGATATACAAAAAATGATGGTGCATTAGCTTTTCCAGAAGTAGGATCTTTCAGTCTTGCAGTACTAAGAAATTTGAGAGACAAAATGATGAAGCTTGAACCAAGACCTAGACCGACTCAATATGAAGCATTAGCTGAGTGGGAAGATGAGATGCATGATTTGGAGCGAGAAAGATTTGAAGATTACATAGGACCAAAGAATAGATTTCGTAGATTTTGGAGAGAATAGAATGCGCAGATGGAGAAATGCTAATATGTGTGATGGGATGTATCCGGTTAGAATGGTTGATGAATGGATAGGATGAAAATGCATAGAAAAGAGAAATAATGTAGAGACAGGAAGGAAAGGTCTTGCGGATTGTGAATCAGAGGATACAGTACAGGAGGAAATATTAAACAGAAGACCACCACCATATCAACCAAATTCTATAAGTACGACCCCAAATGCTCCACCAGTGGAGGTTTGCAGAAACCCCAAGGAAATTTTCAAATTTCAGAGATCTTCTAGAAAGAGTAGAAATGAGATACGATTCTAATACTCCATTAATAGAAACCAGATTTACTGGTACACTTAAGCAAAACGGCGAAATAAGGAAAAATGTGGTTAGAGTAGAGAGGCAAATTGAAGAACATCCAAGTACTTTTAAATATATACGTTCAACAATTGAATTAACTGAAAAGATACAAGAACTCACTAAAAATATAGAAGCTGTAACTGTCCCGGTAACAATAGGTCCTGTAATTCCAGTGTTTGAGAATCAGAAAATAAAAGAACCGTCTTTAACCATTCTTTTGAATCAGAGTTTGCAGAAAGTGAGGAAAAAAGTTTATCCAGATTTGTCAGAAGTTAGGCGTACTAGTCATATAATACCGCCTGATTTACCTTTCAATCAAAGTCTTCCATATAAGTTTCCAACAAGTGCGGAATATGATTCTGTGACTCCTGAGAAAAGTGTAGAGAACATTGATTTATCACAAACCCCAGTAGGACCCTCAGAACAGGAATTAAGTGATTGGATTAAAACTTTGAAAGTAAAAGAAAACGAACCAAAAATATTAGATGTGGCTAGACTAGAATTAATAATTGGAACAATTGGAACAGATAGATTAAAAAACTACCAAGTTGATGAATGAATGTTTATGTGTAAAAGCATTACTTGGAAAACCAAAAATATGCATGACCGATTTCAAGGGTTAGCTAGTGAAATGGATGTAGATTTTACAAAATATAAAGCATTGCAAAAACCCTATAGAGTGGATTTTACAGAAAAAGACATTGAAAATATGAATACAGCAGGAAGAATAACTCAACAACAAAAAAATTAATTGTGTTGTTGAGAAAATGGGGAGACATTGATAAGTGGAAGGTAATATGGACAAAGAAAAGAGAAGAAAGCAATGATCAATCAACATTAGCATTCCCAGTAAGAGAAAAGGAATCCGTAATAAATGAATTTCCTATGAGAGAAATACCAGGAGGACGATATGTACATGTTCCTTGGACTAGACAGGATATATTATCATTTACAAATGATTTTCCCAGAGTAAGAGAAAAAACAGTAGAGTGGTATCGACAGGTGGATCGATTTGTGAAGGTTTTAAAGGTATTATGGGAAGATTTAGATGGATTGTTTGACATAGTGGAGCCAGCACATCTATGGTCAGAGTGCAAAATTACTGTGGATTGGCCTAAAACTGAATATCCATAAGACAAAGTAACAGGTGCTCCTGGACCTGAAGTAATGCGAAAATATGAGCAAGTAATAGTATTTCTGAAGAATAAAATCCCACCAAAAGAGACAGATTGGGTAAAGATTGACAGAACATTGCTAGAAGCAAAGGAATCAGTACATGCATTTTATGGGAGACTGCTAATAGTGTTTAAACAGTACAGTGGATATGAGGAGTTAAATGAAAAAGATATGAGTCATTTTGTGTATCGCTTTGTGTTCAGATTAAGACCAGAAATAGGGGACATGATCAAGCATAATTTGATGGGATGGCAGTCCTGTTCTGTCGACGAAGTTTTGAGACATGTAAAATACTGTAGTGAGAAGATTGAGGTAAAACAAAGAAAGCTTAAAGAAAAAGCGATGTGGGCACAAGTGAAAGTTGCAGAACATCAAGTAGCTCAATTTGAAAATAAAAGTACAGAAGGAAATCAGAACAAAATGAAGGGAAATTTCAATAAACCAAAATTAATGGGAAATATAGATGAGATAAAGAATAAATATCTATGTCATAATTGCGGCAGGATAGGGCATTGGAGAAAAGAGTGTAAGTATCCACCAAAGGTTAACCCCCAAAATACATAATTGAATCCGCAGGTGCAGAATGAGGTAATTCAACAGCCATAACCACAGCAGCAGGTAGTTAATCAGCAAACTCAGGTGCCACAACCTCCACTTCCACACAGAGTAAATCTACGAAAATACAGTGCAGAGAAATGATTCTGCAGAGGAGAACAGGTAATAAGAAATCCAATAGTGAGTGTGAGTCCGCAGTATTGGTTGAAGAAAGATGGGAGTGAGTCGGATGACAGTTTCTGACGGTGCCTGAGAGAGGGAGAAGAGTGCGTACTTGGCGCTACTCTAGAGGTAGATCAATCTGGTCCTTTTGTGAATCGAAAGGTGAATGATGTAGATGTGACTTTCCTAGTGGACACAGGTGCTACCCGTTCTACTGTTAGATCAGTGAAAGTTCAAAATCTTCCTCTCTCTGGACATCATATACAAGTTGTAGGTGTAGTAAATAGGCAGATCAAAACATCCGTAACAAAACCAGTTGAAGTAGAAATTGTAAATTTCAAAGACATGCACCAATTTGTGGTGTGTGACAGTAGTCCTGTTAACCTTCTTGGCAGGGACATACTGTTCACCAGATGGCATTGAGCTCCAAACCCCAAATGAGGTTAGCTGTTATAAAATGACTATGTCACTGATAGAATCAGAGAAGAATAGTATGTTTCTTGTATTTGATCGAGAGAAAATACCTGATGAATTGAAAGAAGTAGTCAAAGAACAAGTTTGGGATATCAGAGGAGAAGATATTGGATTGATGAAAAATGTGGATCCTGTGCAAGGTTCCGTAAAAGAAGGAGTATGTTACCCAAACATCCCTCAATACAAAATGACAGCTGAAATAATTCAAGGATTAACCCCAGTGATAAATAAAATGATTGAACAAGGAATCTTGAGAGAAATAAAAAAGTAGTCCTTGTAATTCACCTTTAATGGGACTGAAAAAGCCTAATGGAACGTTTAGAATAGTTAATAAAATTGTTGTTCCATGTTGTCCAATTGTGCCAAATCCAGCAGTAATCCTATACCAAATTTCACACGATGCAGAATGGTACACAGTCATTGACTTATGTAATGCATTCTTTACTGTTCCATTACATTCTGAGAGCCAGCCAATATTTGCATTCCGGTTCGGAGACCGTATTTTGGTATGGTGCCAAATTCATCAGGGGTATACTGAGAGTCTATCTATCTTTAATTAATTGCTAAAGAAATCATTAGAAAATTTAAGAATTCCTGGAGAATCAGTTCTCGTGCAGTACATTGATGATCTGCTAGTGGCATCGAAAACAAAAGATGCATGTGTTTTTCAGACACAGTTGCACTGCTAAATCATTTGGCAGAAGGGAAACATCCTTTACAACGCAACTTTTACCACGCAGTGCTTTTACATCGCAACTTTTAGAACGCAAATCATTACAACGCATTGCGCTGGGGGGCGCTCTAGGATAGGGAATAGATTTAATTTACTATCCAACACCTTCCCTTCTGTCCACGGGGACTGGAGTTGGAATAGTAAATCAAACTATTCACTATCCAGCACCCCTCAACACTATGCGTTGTAAAGGCATGCGTTGTAAAAGTTGCGATGTAAAAGCATGCGTTGTGATGTCATACATTCTTGGCAGAAGAAGGGCATAAAGTGTCTCTGTCAAAATTACAGTTTTGTCAGAAAGAAGTACAATATTTAGGTCAAAAGATTGCTAAAGGAATTAGACAAGTCACTATAGAAAGAATTAAAAATAATACAATGAATGAACCCTCCAAAAACACAGAGACAAGTGAGAATGTTTCTTGGAATGGTAGGATATTGTCGACAATGGATTAGTGTATTCTCACTAATAGCCAAACCTTTACAGAGGTTGACAAAGGCAGATGTAAAAGATCCCATAACACTGAATAAAGCAGAAAAGGAAGCTTTTTAGCAATTGAAAACAAGTCTATGTGAAGCACCCGCATTAGGAATGCCTGATTATGAAAAAGAATTTGAGCTGTATTGCAGTGAAAGAGAAGGATGTGCATTATCCGTTTTGATTCAAAGACATGGAAAACTAAGGAAGCCAATTGCATATTTCTCTGCTGTTTTGGATCCCGCTGCAAGAGCATTGCCGGGATGTTTAAAAGCAGTAGCTGCCACAAGTGTGAGTCTGGATCAGAGTGAAGGCATAGTGATGGGATTTCCTTTGAGAGTTTATGTACCTCATTCGGGGGAGATTCTCCTCACTAGGACAAAAACGCAGTACCTCACTAATAACAGAACGACAAAATATGAGAAAACAATCCTAGGTGCAGACAATGTAACAATTTCACGATGTGTGAATGTAAATCCATCTACACTGCTACCTGATTTTATGGATATGGAAGTAAGGAATGAAGTTGATCACAAATGTTTGGATGTTCTTGAATATTGTACCACACAAAGGCCTGACATAAAGGATGAACCATTGCCTGAATCTGATTATGTGATGTTTGTTGATGGCTCATGCTAAAGAACAGATGAGGGTGCTCTGAGTGCTGCATATGCTGTATGTACAGTGGCGGACGTACTAGAAGCATCTTGTCTGAAAGGAATTCGTTCTGCTCAAATAGCAGAGTTGATTGCTTTGATTCGAGCATGCAAACTGGGAAAAGAGATAAGGGTTACCATAGTGACTGATAGTCAGTATGGATTTGGGGTTGTCCATGATTATGGCCAACTGTGGTCCCAAAGAGGTTATATGACTTCTGCAGGATCCCTCATTAGAAATGCTGAATTTGTGAGAATGTTGATTGATGCAATTCAATTACCTGACAACATTGCTGTTGTGAAATGTGCAGCTCACAAGAAAGGAGATGACTATGTCCAGAGACAATAGGTATGTCAATTCGATTGCAAAATACTGTGTCAAAAACCTTGCATCTATAAATCGGGATAGACAAACTGAACATGTTTCAAGTCCTTTAATGCTAACCACAGTAGTTGAGACATGGCAGGAAGTGAGGCAAATGCAGGAAGAAGCCAGTGAAGAAGAGAAGGGCAACTGGTTAAAAGCAGGATGTAGACGAAGAAAAGAAGATGACATTTGGGTTTATAAAGATGAAAGACCAGTAATGCCTGATAACATGATTTCAAATATGGCCCGAATGTCCCATGGTCAAGCTCACATTGGGAGGGGCTCCATGATAAGAATGTTCAGACAGACATGGTATAATCCTAAATTTAGGAAGATTGCTGAAAGCCTGTGTCAGATATGTCTTGTTTGTCAGCAATTGAATCCAAGAAGAAAAACAGTTGTGAGTTTGGGTACCATAGGACGAGAAGGAGGTCCTTTTACCAGAATGCAATTGGATTTTATAGAACTTCCACCTTGTAACAGATTTAGATGTGTTCTTGTGTAGTGTAATTCCTATATTCCCAATATGCTCTGCGCATTGGAATAATATATCCTATAGATGTGACGTAGGATTTATGTACTAGGTCGCTATCCAATATATTAGACTTAATTGTGAGTGCCAGCTATCTCAGAGGTCACTAGAAACTTTCTCGAGTTCACAAGAAGGGATTTAGTTTCTGACAACCGCATAAACTTGACAACTTTGTTTCCCTGAGATAAAACTGATCTTCAGAGTCGTGGAAACAATAGATAGATTTTTTACTCAGTCATTCGTGCATGCTTCATTTCACCAGAGGTACAGAGAAATAGAGAGACAGGCGTTTTCAATAAAAGTATTTATTGAACAGTCTTCTTTCTCATGCAGAAGAAATGAACTGCTACAATCGTAAGACTTGTTGCAAAGTATAATGCGTACAGTAAGAAGAGTAGGATAAAATAATACTGCAAAAGCATTGTATGGTTCCTAGACCATAGATAAATACATACAAAAATAACAAAGGCTAAAAAAGTACTCAACTGGTGCTTCTAAAATATGCCTACCCCGATGTACCTAACCTAAGTCTAGTACGAGGGAAGAAGTAAGTGAGGTGTAGCATAAATTTAGTATTCTTTGCCAAGGATCTATCCAAGATTTCTCTTAGGGTCTAATCAGCTCTGTACCTTGGTTTAGAATGAAGGCGGTCAATCTCAGGACTCAATTTCCCAACAACCCGCAAGGGTAGCTTAGAAACACTGGAGGCTGGATTTCTCGGCAAGGGAAAAGACAGCATCTCTCTCTCAGTGCATCTGCTGGAGGGTCGGCTTCCTTCGGCACTTGCTGTAGCAGCATGCGTCGGGCAAGTAGATAGTCGAACTGCTCCAAACCACTGTGTGTTTGCTATGGCAAGTGTGGGCATATTTATACCTTGAAGGTGCAGAGTTTAACGTAAAGGTGGACATAATAACGTCACCAAAGAGTCTCAGTTCTTTGAAAACTCCATGATTTCTTGGATAAATCAATATGCAAGCAAGAGGAAGTCCCTAGCTGCTGAAGCCCAGTTTTCCAAGAAATCGTTGTGAATTTTCGGAACTAGTGGAAGTAGCCCTGCCGTATTTAGACTGCATGAGCTATGTCAAAATATGGTTATGATTTCTATGCCTATATAAGGATATGGTTATTTATACCTATATAAGGGCATGAATTGGGAAACTTACACTAGGGTACTAAAATGCTATACAACACTTGTGATCATTTGTCTGTTTTCACGGTGGGTGGAGGCTTTTCCAACCAGGAGAAACGATGGAGTAACTGTTGCAAAACTATTGTAGCGTGAGATAATACCCTGCTACGGTTTCCCACTAACTATTGAGCCAGATTGTGGAACACATTTTCACAATGAATTAATGCAAATGATTTGTAAAGCACTGGACATTCGTCAGAAATTACACTGTGCCTACAGACCAGCGGCTTCTGGGGTAGTTGAACAAGTAAATGGAACAATAAAAAACAGAATTGCAAAGATGTGTTTGGCCACTGGACTGAAATGGCCTGATACACTGCCACTTGTTCTAATGACATTGAGGAGCATACCTGATAAAAGGACAGGATTAAGTCCTCATGAGATTTTGATGGGAAGAGTGATGAGACAAGCATTTGTGCCACTTGATAAACTGTTGACTATTAATGATGATATCATACTGGATTACTGCAAAAATCTGTCTGACGTGGTAACTTCTGTGTTCCATCAGGTGGGAACGGAAGCAAACACAAAAGAGAAACATCCAGCTCATGATCTAGTCCCTGGAGATTGGGTTTGGATAAAAGTTCACAGGAGAAGAAACTGTCTAGTGCCTCTCTGGCAAAAGCTCAGACAAGTTATTCTGGTTAGCACGACTGCAATTAAATGTGCTGGAGTAAAGAGATGGGTGCATGCCAGTCACACCATCCATGTGCCTGAGCCTGAAAATCCACAGGAAGAGGGTGAAAGCACCACTGATTCAGACTCTGAAGGTGAACCAGAAAATGATCCAGATACTGAAGCTCGACCTGTTCGTCGACATCTGGAGATATCAGATACTAGCTCTGCATCTGAAGGAGAGAGTGAAATTGTTGAAATATCAAATTTTGAAAATCGACCTGTAAGTCAAGATTTGGTAGAAAGTGATACCAGAAAGGACACTGAGCTAAGTAAAAATAAAACTGGTAATCAAGAGGATACTGAAGGACAGTCTGAAAGCTCTGACAGCAGGAACCGAAATCTCAAAACTGGTGAAAAGGAAATAACTCACAATGAGGATGAGCTTCCAAGTACCAGCTATGGAGAAGTTCCTAACAGAGTGAAAGAACGGACCAAAGAGAAAATAAGTTCAGAGAAAGAATTAGATCTTATAAAGTTCACCTTAAATAAAACTGAAGAGAGATCTGAAACTGAGACTGATGACAGTGATGATGAAACTCCAATAAGGAGAAGTTCAAGAAAAAGAGCAAGGAGAGTGGAACGAAACACTGTTGAACCTGAAATAAAGAGAGTTCGAAAAGGAGATATTTGGCCTAAAGGAACTGATGGACTGAAATTTAAACTGGTTAATAAAGCAAAAGTACTAGAATATCAAGTAAATGAAATAACCAGTCAAAAGGAGTTGTTGGGAAAGAAAATAAAGATTGTACAAAGGCCAAAAAGAGTAAGGAGACCAAATCAAAAATATAAGTCACCTGAGTGGACCTATATGTTATTGCCTCCAATAAGTGAAGTAGATAGCAGCCAAGAAAACTTGAGTTGCCAAGGTCAAGAAAAAGAAAGTGAGTGTACTGTGACTCAAAGAAAGAAAAGAGATATTTGAAAAGTTTTGGGAAACTGAGGAAAAGAAAAAACGTATATGAAACAAATTTTGGATTCTTGATTGAAAAGAACATTATAAGTGTAATACAAAGGTAAAAGAAGAGACAATTTAAAGGTGAAAAGAATATTTTAAAAAATGGCTTCTAAAGAAGTAACCCAATCAAAGTGTTCTATTTTTAGAAAATGGTGTAGAATGTGGTTGTTATGTACTGGGTTGTTAATGTTAGTATGGTTGATTCTTGCTATTATTATTCCCTTTAGACCACACTTTTCAAAATTGAAAGCAAATGAGAGTATGAAAGAAAAGAATAATGATTTGAAAAATGAGAAATTGCATGTGTATAAGCCTGAAATTCATCAAGATAACTCTATCAGTGATTTTTTACGGCATACTATTTCAAGATTGCTATCTGAGTATGTGAGGACAATGGATGCCAGCGACTGTTATGTCTGTGTGAAATTGCCAGCATCTGTGTCTGAGGGTGTCACATATAACCACCTTCCATTAACGAATGGAGTGACATGTGGTGTATTAACAAGTTTATTCTATAGAACAGGTAAATTAGAGTATTATTATTCAGATTCTGACAATGTATTTGCTAAATTGAAGATTGTAGCTAAACTGAATCAAATTAAGCCTGCTAAAGTTTTTGGAGAATATTTTTGGGAAACACAAGAATTGACACATGATTATGCATTCAAACATAATTTGACCTGTAAAATGAGAAATGAAGAAAATGTTGTTTTAAATATGGTTGTGGAAAGAAGGCTACAATACAAAAGGAAAGAAAAGGTGAAACAAACTAAATCTACGATGTGGACATTTGCAGATGATAATATTGAGGGACATAATGTAAATGTGGCTATAAGCATAGATACACCTTTATTAGGGAAATGATGTATTCGAAGAGATAACCCTGTGTATGACAATTATTTTGTAGGAGCAAGTCAATGTGAAGATATTTATATCATAAAAGGGGGTTGGGGGTTTAAAGGTTTTCCCTGGTATTTATTTTCTGTGTGGGAACAAAGCTTATTACAAATTACCAGACCATTAGTACAGGTCCTGTTACATCAGCTTGGATTTTTCTAAACGTTTTCATGTAGATAGAGGTACTAAGGGGATTCATGAAATAGGTAAACCTTTAAGTCGCAGAAGAAGAGAAAGTGTGATGGAAATAATAGGTGATGTTTTTGGAGCACTGATACCAGCAGTGGGTATATCCTTTAATGCAAATAGAATTCGAAAATTGTTAACAATAGTAGATCGTTTATCAATAGACACAGCTGGAGGATTTTTAATAGTAAATACTGAAATGGTTGCTATGAGAAGTATGGTGATGCAAAATCGACTTGCTCTAGACATAATTTTGGCAAAAGAAGGAGGAGTTTGTGGAATTTTAAAGGTGCGACACTGTTGTACCTACATTCCAGATAAAAGTCAAAACATTGAGAGATATATTACAAATCTTACAGAGTTGCATAAGGAAGTTGAACCACTGGAGGTTGATGGTGTTCTTGAGAAACTTGGTAGAAGTTTTTCAGCAGTTAAAAATTGGTTTTATGAAATAGGTAGATCTATTATAGGGAAAGTACTAATTCCAGTACCAGTAATAATAATAGTGATTTTAGTTCTGAGATTAAGTTGTCAATTTAGAAAAAGAAGAAATGTCAAAAGATCTTTAAAGAAAGTAATTGAAGAAAAACAAGACAGAGAAAGAGAAAAGGGTGATATTGAGATGGAAGAGTTTAAAGAGAAACTTTATCAAGATAGAAAGAAAATAGAAGAAACTAGAGTGGAACTCATACTAATTAAAAGAATTTGAAACATGTTGATATGAACATTTACAACATTTTGGGAGTTATTTGGTGATAAATCACCAAAGGAGGGAGTTGATGGAGCAAGGTTGGAAACAAAAATATTTGTATACCCCTTGTGAAATCACTTCTCCATAACAGTAATATGAATTAACCGTCTGGATTTGAAATTAACCAACATAGAATAGAATGCCCATACACAAACACACGTGGTATACTAAACTGCATGTAATTGCGAACCATAATCTACTAATTATGCGATGTGTCATGTTTAATTTGTAGCATTTGTCATAATCTAATTGAAAGTGCATGAATGTGCTTTTTGTCTGTTTTATTGTGGCATAAATGATGGAGATTTGTGAGTTAACCATGCCTATATGTTGCTTAAAAGCTAGGTAATTACTAATTGGGATACCTTAGAATGGTGGGAGGTAAACAGAAGGGTTTTATTTCTAAAATGTACGTTTATTTGTGTTTGTTTCTATAATAGTTCCCGTATGTGGCCTATGTGGCCTAAGAAAGATGGACGCTGATCGCGACTCCAAGTTTGCGATGATGTACGCATGTGCAGCAAAATGAGAGGAGAAGCGCGAGCAGTCTGTGCCTGTGCAGAATGGGTCAAGGACAGTGTGGCCTGCATATTACATTAGATGTCAACTTTTTGAATGATAGCACCGTGAACGTGCGAATAGGGCATCAAATAACAAATTAAAAGGACACAAGCGGAAGAGGAATGATATGAACAATAGATACTTTATTTTCTAAATTATAACGATGACTCTGCGGAAATTGAACAATAAGGTGATGTGGTGATGCTCATCCACCCCTCAAAGTGACCAATCACGGACAGTCTAATACCCCAAAGTTACAACTTTTAGATAGATAAGATAGTGAAAAGGGTATAAAAGAGGACATTTGGGAGGATGAAGAGAGCTTGCTTTTCCGATTTTATCTTTGCACCCCAACATGCTGTCGGGCTGCGCAATTTTTCCTATGGCGCAGGGACTTTGAAATTTTCCAGAACTTTAACTTTTGAATGGGCGTGGAGTCCTATGAGAGGGGAACATTGAGAGAGAGATAAAGAGGTGTTCATTGGGAACTGTTCTGTCCTTATGCTAATGTCTGCGTTTCCGAAACTTTGGTAATATAAAATTTCTACTTATTTTCAAACTGTCATGCTAATAAATAAATGTTTTGAATTTTAAACTTTCTTTTCTAGGTTATTGATGTTTAAATAACTGTATTTAGAATTATTAAGATAAAGGCCATGCTAGGAGATTTAGGGGCATATGTAGGTAATTTCCATTTTGCGATTCTCAAATAGCGATTTTTAAGGAATCGCTATTTGAGAATTGCAAAATGGAATGTAGGTAAAAAAATCACAGTTTTTTTGCGAATTGCTAAAATTCCTTAATTGCGATTAGCAAATTGTGAATCGCAATTAAGGAATGAGTGTCCTATTCATTCCTATGGGCCAAGATGTCTGTGCGCCACATGGCACTTTGAATTTTAAAAAACAATTCATTTTGACAGGAAATCGCAAAATACCATTTACTTGGAGTAGGTGGTATTTTGCGATTCCTTAAGCCAAAATCGTATTTTAAAAGTCACCCCTACATAGCATTTAAGGAATCACAAAATTGCGATTCCTTAAATGCTTGAGCAAAATAAGGATTCGCATTTTTTGCGATTCCTTATTTTGCTATGTGGCACCTAAATACCAAATGGCCGTTTGGGATTCGCAAACGCCAGAATTCTGCGAATTCCGGCATTTGCGAATCGCAAACGCCTTCCTACATATGCCTCTTGGTCTCTAAATAAAAATTAAATAAATGGAGAATTAAGCTGGTCTTGGTGTCCTTTAGTTAACTTTTACTAGCTGATCCATTGACAAATAATGGTGGTGTGTTTAAATATTTTTCTTAAATCAAACCATGGTATCAGAAATAAACTGCAGATGTAAATAATGTATAAATGTTAGTTTTAGACACTCTGCTATAATCCAGCAGCTCTCCTTTGGTCTTCACCGAACCCTCGGAGCAGGGTAAATGTGTTTATGAGTGACTCGCAGTGTTATGGGCCCCACTGATGAGTAATGTGTGAATAGCTCCCTGGGATAAGGTGATGGTTATACAGAGAATTTCTGGAGCCGCGCTGCATCACCACCTTATTCAAACTACTCTTTGCCCAGTGTTTTATTCATATAAGGCTGTTGTCAAGGAGCCCTTTGGCAATTTTGTTTTTGGCCCTCGCAAACTGTACTTTACAGTGGAGTAATCTTGCGCAATTTTTGGCATTTTCACAGTATGCTTGCCAAGTGAAATGCATAAAATTAGGCTAGGTTACATAATTAGGCCACCCTTCGGGGAAAAAGTGAGCATGAGACCAGGGCAAACAGAATGTGAGCAGCTGTTGCTTGCTTTAAGTGAACTTTAGAACTATTTTTGCCACAACATGGGTTTTTTGACCTAAAATGAGGGCAAGGATACTTTTGATGCTAAAATATAACGCAAAATGCCATATTTTGCTCTCACATATTACCGAAACTTCATGTGATTAAGCAAGAGAAAATTAAGTGAATTTTGTACCCCCCTCTATTTCTTTTGTCGCTCTAGTGATACGCCTTTCCTCTTAACATTTGCTTCCCTTCTTTCTAACACAAGCAACCTATAATATAGCCTTATAGCCCGCCGTAGAGGGCTATACCAGCTATTAAAGGCCCTCTCCAGCGTTAAAGGCCCCCAGCCGAAGGCGAGGGCCTTTAACAAGGGAGAGGGACTTTAATAGCGGTATAGCCCATCTACGAAGGGCTATAAGGCTATTAGAACATTCTGCCACTACTGCCACTAGAGGACAGAATGTTCTAACAAAAAAACAAAGCCTTTTGGAAGCGTGAGGGGACTGGAATCCCCTCAGGCTCCCTGAAGCCTTTGTTCACAGCCAGAGCTGTGAACAAAGAAACATTGGAATGTTGGAGCTCTGGCTTATACCAGCCATTATAAGCCCAGAGCACTCCATTGTTTTCAATGGAGCTCCCAACATTCCAATGTTCTAATACCAGTTACATGTCAATCATGTAGGCTACAAGTAACAACAGATACATTATAACTAACAGAACTGGTTTTGAAACTAAAAAAACTGGGTTCAGCTATTATTGGCATTCCTTGTTGTACATACGGTAAGTCTTGTGTATTTAGCTCTCCAACTGGTGAAGGTTTTTCCCATTTCAGTTAATAAAGAGGTGTGGGATTTGATATTGAAGCTGTATTCAGATTAGATTTATGCAGGGTTGGCTTTAGTACTGGTGGCGCCCACTGCAACAATCTTTGTTGGTCCCCCCCCCCCCCCCCAAAAAAAAACATCCTTCTCAACGAATTCCCTCACTACCACGCTCCACCAGTGCCCATCATCTCTCCATAGCCCCTCTCTCACATGCATTTAATTTGTTTTATAGCACCATACATACCAGTCTAAGGTGTCAAAGCACTTTACATCACACACGTATTATACAGAGCCAATGAATCATACATGTATTTATCAGTCTATAGGAAACGTTTTGTAAGACAATGAGGATTACAAAGTGTAGGAGTCACATGTCACTGATGCAAGTAGGCAGTGTATATTAAGAGTGTCTGGTCTTCAGAAGTGCAAACTCAGGATTCAAAATGTACCTCAGTGGTTTGCTTTATTAATAAGAATATATTTCTACCCAAATGACCCCTTTTTAACAACATTAGAATAATGAAAGACTGGGGGGGGGGGGGACATAACGTTCATACCTATACCATGCAGATATCAAGCAGCTTTTGGATGACAGTTCACAGCTCACTGTGCTACGTGAGGGTAGTAATTTATGAACTGCAAGTAACAAAAGGATCTCTGTGGCAAAAGTAGTAACCCACTGAGTGATCCACATAATATACAATTCAGCGATTTGAGATGTGCCTGCTCTTTGCAGCAGGCATATTAACCGGCTGCACTACTTTATGATGAGACAAAACTACCATTAGACAGAACTCTAATCTGTCTCTAACAGGAACATTAATCACCAGAGTTATCTTGCCACTTGTATTGTTACCTGAAAGTTGCTGGACACACAAGGACCTCAGCCTCAGTTGCTTTTTAACCCCTTGTTATTTTTAAACACAGCACGCCATCTCCATCTGAGGTCATCACCAGGTGCGGCTGCACCAGTCGCGCCTCCCTTGAGTCGGCCATGGACTTACTTTCCATAGTAGCTGAAAATGAAATATGTTGCAACTTCAGATCCAGGCACCTGCTTCCTCGGCCAAACACCCTCTAAATGGCTCTTATCACAGTTTGCAAAAGAGTGCTGAAGCCCTGCGTCAAGTCACAAATCTTGCACCTTTATACTTGCTGTTTGTCCGTATGTTTCCCCAAGTAGGCGGGGTTCCATTGTTGCTGATTCCAGATCAACTACTCTAAGGCTTCAGGCAGCACAGAAACCAGTGTATGAAAAACTGATACACTGGGACTGACAAGTGAAAAAATGTTTACAAATCATTTTACACAGGCATAATGAGTTTGTGTTTTTCTAAATGGCGGCTTCACCAAGAACAAGTGAGTCAAATAAAATCTAGTTTAATTTTGAAGACAGGGGACGCATGCAAACTACCAAGGGTCACAAGTCGCAGTATAGGGGTTCGCAGCCACGACCCCTTAATTGATGTCCATGCTAACCCTACACAACCTTGGTTGGCTTGGTTTCTAGCTTGGAACGATTGTTGCGATACTCCCATCACTAATAGGACATATATCCTATCTGCCATATTACAAGTGCATTTTGCCTATGGCACTTAAAATGCTGTAAATGGGATACCCACCATGTTTGGGGTGGAGTAGCCCATCCACAAAAATATAAATCAGTCTATTTATTTTGCTAACATTCATTGTTAGA
The DNA here is from genome assembly GCF_964263255.1 of Lissotriton vulgaris. Lineage (NCBI taxonomy): Eukaryota > Metazoa > Chordata > Amphibia > Caudata > Salamandridae > Lissotriton > Lissotriton vulgaris. The sequence goes on from NC_141687.1 coordinate 1,066,826,847, forward strand.
TAGTCTAGGAATATATATATATACACAGATAGGTGCAGATTTTCTTTATTTCATTAAGTCCACCTTCAGTGCTAGCAGCATAACGCGTTTTGGCACTACAAGTGCCTTGATCACCATGTTTGGGATGGAGTAGCCCATCCACAAAAATATAAATCAGTCTATTTATTTTGTTAACATTCATTGTTAGATAGTCTAGGAATATGAATATATATGATCAAGGTACTGCGGTACCGAAACGCGTTATGGCCGACTGGAGAACAGCTAAATAAATAAGATACTGCACTAAATCTTGGGTCCGTGCTCAATGTTCTGTCTTTGAAAAGACTGCAAGCTGCCAGCATATATATATATATATATATATATATATATATATATATATATATATATATATATATATATATATATATATATATATATTACCTACTGGCGGTCGCCAGTAGGTATATATAGTTAGGATTTTTTCTCTATGGGATTTTTGAAAATTCTACGTCTAATAAATTTGGCGTTTGTGGACGGAATTGGCTGACATTTTCAGGAAAATGGAACATTTTGTTTCTGAGCAGCCCCTGACAATTTGGGGGGGTTTCATCAAGGGGGGGCCGAGAAAAAAGGGGGGTCCCAAAACGCGTTTTTCCCATGTTAATTTCCATAGGGCGGTTGGCCTCACTTTTAGCTCGAACGGCTGAATGGATTTGCACGAAACTTGGCAAAATTGTAGGGACTGTTAGCCCCATGTGCCTTTGCTAGGTCTCAATATATGTGCTCCAGTGGATTTTGAATAATTTAGGTTAAAAAAAAGATATATATCTGGGCGGAGCCTAACCACACATCTGATCTGATTGGCTGTCAGCACTTCATCCAAGAAGTGTTGGCAGCCATCTTGGGACCAATATACATGATAGCACCTCATTAAAAAGCATTGTAGTTAATAGAGGGTTTTAGGACTTTAGTTACATTATAAATCATTTGTTGATGGTACCATACTCGTTTTAGGAATTGTGGTGGGTTCTAAGGTGATTTTACCATGTGAAAAAACCTTCTGCTGTGATATCATGAATATTGTTTGAAAGAAAACTAATATCTCATGATTTTCCCACAGTGGTTTGGAAGGGGATCTATAAGCTAAACTGAAAGCATATTTTCTGTAAATTCACATTATCTTTCTCAGTAATGTGAAAATGAAGTCTGACATTCTCAGTAAAACATGTACATCCAACAAGGACAGAGACTGTCAGTTGATTCCTTTGTGTTCTACTGCAGCCTCCTAGAGTGTTCTAAAGAACAACTAGAGCGCTAACAGTCCTACTTATTACAAAGGTATGGCACACCTGAAGCCATCTTGATTGGAATAAAGTGGTAACTCTTAAAACATTTAATTTAAAAAGAAACAACATGAGGGGGTATATTTTGCCATAGAAAGTATGATTAGTGCTGCAGAATGAAAAATTAGGGCACATTTTGAGTGACTTCTCAAATCCTTTTCTATTTCATTAAAACATTCTGACATGCAGTCTCCCAAAATGGCCACCAGAGACAAAAGAGCCCAAATGTAGCCCAAATATCACCCAGATGTAGCCCAAGTATAGCCCAATGACAGAATGTCCCAGAGTGTTCTAAAGAACAACTAGAGCGCTAACAGTCCTACTTATTACAAAGGTATAGCACACCTGGAGCCATCGTGATGGGAATAAAGTGGTAACTCTTAAAACATTTAATTTAAAAAGGAACAAAATGAGGGGGTATATTATGCAATAGAAGGTATTATTAGTGCTGCAGAAAGAAAAATTAGGGCACATTTTGAGTGACTTTTCAAATCCTCTTCTATTTCATTAAAAAATTCTGACATGCAGTCTCCCAAAATGGCCACCAGAGACAAAAGAGCCCAAATGTAGCCCAAATATCACCCAGATGTAGCCCAAGTATAGCCCAATGACAGAATGTCCCAGAGTGTTCTAAAGAACAACTAGAGCGCTAACAGTCCTACTTATTACAAAGGTATGGCACACCTGAAGCCATCTTGATTGGAATAAAGTGGTAACTCTTAAAACATTTAATTTAAAAAGGAACAAAATGAGGGGTTATATTTTGTCATATGAATTATGATTAGTGCTGCAGAAAGAAAAATTAGGGCACATTTTGAGTGACTTCTCAAACCCTCTTCAATTTCATTAAAACATTCTGACATACAGTCTCCCAAGATGGCCACCAGAGACAAAAGAGCCTAAATGTAGCCCAAATATCACCCAGATGTACCCCAAGTATAGCCCAATGACAGAATGTCCCAGAGTGTTCTAAAGAACATCTAGAGCGCTAACAGTCTTACTTATGACAAAAGTATGGCACACCAGAAGCCATCTTGATTGGAATGAAGTGGTAAGTCTGAAAACACTCAATTTAAAAAGGAACAACATGAGGGGGTTAATTTTGCCATAGAAAGTATGATTAGTGCTTCAGAAAGAAAAATTAGGGATCATTTTGAGTGACTTCTCAAATCCTCTTCTATTTTATTAAAAAAATTCTGACATGCAGACTGAAACATGCACTTTGAATACCAGCAGCAGACGTCCCTGGTGAGCAGTAGCTTTACTACAGTGATCTAATGTGCAACTAGAGTGCTAACATTCAGAATTTATGGCAAATGTGTGACACATCTGAATGCCTTCTTGATGGAACCAAAGTAAACAAGCATTGAAAATGCAATAGATCTCGCCCTCGTTTAAGTTAAAGCCATTCTGTTTGTAATGAGGTGGCTTTTTAGCTTTGCTTTTATTAGTGTTTTTTCAACTTTCATGTAAATAACATGCATCTGTATGCATATAAGTATATGTATGCATGCATTTATGTTTGTATTTATATAGATATACAGATGATGTATGTTTATATATGTATGTATATATATATATATTCACTGAAAAAACCATAGGCTATAGACCATATATAGTTAGGAATTAGCATTTACAAAACCTTGAAAATTCACTGAAAAAAACATAGGTTATAGATCATATATAGTTAGGAATTAGCATTTACAAAACCTTGAAAATTCACTGAAAAAACCATAGGTTATAGACCATATATAGTTAGGAATTCGCATTTACAAAACCTTATTTTACTCACACAAAACCATTGAAATTCCATATATAGTTAGTTGCACTAACTATATATCGCGCACCCGCAATCCACTGCTGATGATGTCACATATTACATCATTCATGACATGGTCAGTGACATCACTGATGACATCACTGATGACATCTCAAATGACATCACTGATGACATCTCAAATGACATCACTGATGACATCACTGATGACATCTCATTTGACATTACAGATCACATCACTGATGATATCATTCATGTGATAATACGATGAACCTCTTCAGACTCTAATATAACCTTAGATACAATCAGTGTAAACAGACACTCACAGACTGTCACTCATCCATGGAGTTACTCACACACCTAGTCAGTCATGCAAAGAATCAATCACGTCTCCATTTCCTCAACTATACAGTTATACAAACTTTACTTATTCAAACATATACTAACACATATTTACTCTCTTATACAATCCCTGATACAAGTTCACAATGATCCATACAGCCACTCACACATTCACTGGCTCTTATGCACAGTTATTTATATATGTCAACTCTCACATGTACTGGTGTTTTACATATGTACTTACTTTGACATGTAGCACTGAGATATCCATTCACTCACCAATACACTCATGCACACAGTCAACCGCCCATACAGCTGTTTCCACATGCACTTTTGAAACCATACATCTAGTGAATCAACTGCTCACACATCTATGCACAGAGTCATACACCTCCCAGCCACCCACACACACACTCAGTCTCCCATACAAATACTTGGGCAACCAATCAATAACCCATATAGTTACTCATATAGCTACTTATCAACACATGCAACAGTTTACAGAACAACAGACATAATGATGCACAAATTAAGACAGTTTAGTCACTAACCCATGCACTCAGTGAGACACATTTAATCACTCACTCATACAGTCAGTCATGCACCTACTAAATCCTTCATCCAGACACTTATACATCCACTCATTCTTCAATATGTAAGACATATTTTAACTTTACAGAAACATACAGTCACTGGATGTTGTCATCAGTGATGTCACTGACCATGTCATGAATGATGTAATATGTGACATCATCAGCAGTGGATTGCGGGTGCGCGATATATAGTTAGTGCAACTAACTATATATGGAATTTCAATGGTTTTGTGTGAGTAAAATAAGGTTTTGTAAATGCGAATTCCTAACTATATATGGTCTATAACCTATGGTTTTTTCAGTGAATATATATATATATATATATATATATATATATATATTGAGGAAACCAAAGGTTGAAGGGACTTCTAGTTAGGTGAAAATGTCAGTTGAAACATACTTTTTTAATCAAACAAAACCACAGAAAATCACCAGTTATAGGTATCTCAGGGGCAACTATAACTCACGTCCTAACGTAACAATAACTTGCACCCACGCTATACACAGTGTTGTTATCAACCATGTCATTTGGGATGTTATCAATGCAGTCATCGAACATGTCACGAAGTGATGGAATATGTGAGGGTAGCAGCACAAAAGCAGATAAGGTGATGAGATGACTATAACTGGTGAAATTTGGGGGATTTGTTAATTTAAAATAGTGTGTTTTAACTGACATTTGCATCTAACTACAAAGTTCTTTATCGTTTTGTTTTTTCAGTGACTTTCTAAATGTTTTAAAAATTATAGAGTGGAATATTATTACAGTTCCTAACTATAACATCACTTTAACCGTTTGGCTTTTTCAGTGAATTCTATTTAAAAAAAAATATATAAAGTAAGAGGATCATGCTTGTTCTCAGAGTGGGGTGTGGTGGGGTGGGGTTGGACCATGAAATGCGCCCATCCCGATGCAGGTGCACAAACCCCTTTTTACAAATGTTTGGGGTTTCATGGATCCACAGTGACACCCCTGGGGATTTGCTGTGGGTTTGGAGCAAATTCCTAGTGGTGTTGTTCTGGGTGTCGCTGTGGACCCGCGGGTCTCTCCAACAACTAATTTTTAAAAAAAAATCTTCGGGGCAGTCAGTCTGGGCCCTGCTCAGAAGGTTCAGGGGTCAAGATGCCCCGACCATGCACCCTTACATCTAATATTATTTCATAGGACTCAGGAACCGAGTCCCCGAGTCCTAAGATAGCGACTGCAATTTTTCCTTCAGGTTGTGGCCAGCCAATCACAACTAGCGGTTAAGCATGGGGATCTGCAGATATGTCATGGAACTGCTGCAGTGTGAAATTTCTATAAATTAATTTCTCAAAAACTGCTGAACTTGTTTAGGGACACCATGGATGTAACTCAGTGTGTCCCTTGCCCATACTAAAGGCTCGCCATGCCAACAGAGTTGTATTTTTGGATAATTTCCACCAGGGATAGTGTTGGGATATGGTTTGGGGTCTGCCTTTGGCATGGCCAACTGGGGCGGTCACCCAAGACTCAATCTTTGGAAAGTTAACAGTTCACCCAACTTGACAGCAAGTTCCAAAACTAATATTTGAGTATAAAGGGTGGCATATCCTATGTGCATAATTCAAATTCATGATCAGATGGTAATTACAAATTTTGACTGAAGCGGATTAGGCTCAAAGGATCATGTTCCATATAACATAAAATAGAATCATAATATCTTAACATTTTACATATTTTATTTAATTAACCTACCAACTCTGTACTGGGCCATACATCTGGCTGTTGTTGGTCAGGGCGCATGCGGCATGAATGTCCAACTCCTCTAGAGTGAAGTTGGAGGCAACATCACCTGCGCCTACAGCTATGGTGTGCCCCAAAAGAAAACCTGAACACCAAATGTTCGAAGAACTTTACTGATCGTAGGTTAGGAGGCAAGTGACACCATGGGCTACATGGGGTCTCCAACCTTTTCTGTAATAAGAGCAACTTATAGTCTATGAAAATCATACTGAGCAACTATTATTATTAGAGTTGTTATAGTGACTACTTCAGACAAGATTACATAGTGATCATTTGCAAGATTGCCAGCTGTGATCACCTCAGTGCATCAGGCATGGTTGTTAGTAGTAATATAAAAAATGCTTTGTCCACATGAAATGTACCTACAAAAGGAGTACTTAACAGCCATAGTTGCAATACCCCTGGCATCAAGTTAAAATTAGCATTGACTCTCCAACGCTGCACGAAGTATCACTCACAAATCAGCTTTACATTTATTTTAAATTTACTCCATCTTCCATGTGTGTGCCCCACAACACAATATCGCTTTTCAGAAGGGATGGGAGGCAAACTAGCGAACTACTCTAGACCAGAAACAATGGGACACGACCTATACAGCTTACAGAATAAAATATATTCCTCCCACAACTTTCTAACCATCTGGATTCTTTACCTGATGAGACCAAAGGTCCGAAGAAGCGGTAGCAGCTTGAATTACCAACTCTTTTCTAGTGAGATGTTGCATGAGATAAAGCAGGTCCCCAGGTGTGGGGCGATGCCTATGGCTCACAGCCCGATCCACTGGAGCTTCAGTCGCAGGTTTTGCCCAAGCTTCTAAGAGCAAGTCAAACAGAGACTCATTGAAAGGGAGAACAGGCTCCACTTCAGTGAAGGATATTCACCAAAGAATCTGTGGAAAATTCCACTGAGGGGAAATTGACAATCCAACACAACAGCTGCCCTTTTCAATATTTCAGTCAAGGATGAACTTTCCTCCGGTGCCATGCCAGGTGGAGAAAGAAAAATCTGAAACTGGGGAGGTCTCTCATCGACTAACCTCCCCTACCGCAGGAAGCCAATTTTCCTCCCCAGGAGATTGGACAGCGTGCAAAGGGTTTTGGCCTTCAATATTCTCTCGTTCAATCACCAAACTGTGTATTGTCATAGGAAAAACTGACAAGGGTTGAACAGCAAATGGACAGTCATCCAAAAGAGACTGAACTGTCATCACTGCACCTGGCGCCGTCTGGCGCCTTGCGGTGTCGTCTCGATGTCGGAAATAGGAATGGGATCAGCATCTATCGACGCTGCAGTCACTGGCTGAATAGACCCCGAAACACTGGGTGGAGGGGCCGATGCTGACCAGGGCCGCCAATTTTAAAGCCAGGACAGACGCCAAAGCTATGAGTTTTTGAAAGGCTGTGTACTGGCACCGTCTCTAATCCGATAGTGTCAGAGTGAGAGGTTCACTCTGTCACAGAGGTCGGACCCGCTTCTGAGGATCCAGCCAAGGCAACTCCTACCTCTTGGGGGTGCACCTGAGGGAGACTGATGCCCAGAAACCTTTTGCAGGGAAAGAAAATATTCCTGCATTTGGGCTAGAGTCGCCGCGGCTCCAGGATATTTAGAGAGGTGCGGGGTAGACTCCTGCAAGTGCTCCTCAACTGATGGTTGGGAGACTGCATCAGACTTACATTTTGACGATGGTCTCGGAGCCTTCCTTGATGTTGAAAACTCCGCACCCAAACGACTTCTCGACTGGTCCCTAGACTTCGATGAGTATGGATGATCATGCGTTTTTCAGAAAAGTGCACTGCCAGGAGTTTCATACAGAGCTTTTTCAATACCTTCAGTCAAAGACGCTGGCAGGAACCACAGTCTTCGGAGTTGTGATGTTCTCCAAGGCACCACAAACAGCCAGTATGCGGATCCATGATCGACATTTGTCTTTCACGAGTTCTGCAGGGTTTAAACCCAGACGACATAGTTTGAAAATGCAAGCTGTTCTCTCAACAAGACGTCAAGATATGCCTGGAAGAAAAGCCCTTAACCGCTCTAGATCCGTGTTGCAAGAGCAGAAAAGAAGAAACTGATGTCAGCAAGGGGATTATATGGACTCTGTTGACATCACATCCGTTGGACGGAGTTATGCAACAACCTCTGCCGCCATGTGCAAGTACAGTGGGAAAATGTTTCTGGGTCCAGTCTCAAGTCTGGGGAAGATTCTAAAGTAAAGAATCACCAGCTAGATGTCTATCAGAATGGAAGAACCTATCCAGTCACCAATGCTAACAATGTTACCACAGTCCATCTATTGGCTATGGTCGCTTTGGACTGGGGGAGTAGTTGGACAAAAAGTAGTTGTGTCCCCAACTGCCCCTGTAGATTGTCTGCTTGGAAAGGATTTGAAGACTTCCCTTTGGGCTAAAGTCTAACTGAGGACCCATGCCAGCATGGCATGTCTCTCGGGATAGAGTTGTGTTACAAACAGAGCACAGAGCAGAGCTAAGAATGGAAAAGAGGTGCTGGATCCTGGAAGACTGGTCTAGCCTTCCTAGAGAAAGGGCAAGATGACTGGGGGACCAGCTTCTAAACAGACCCGAAGTCAGAACCCCTTCTCAGGAAGAAGACTTGGTATTCTCTAAGGGGACTGAGCCTGAAGAGGTTGGGCCATGCTCTAGGGCCCAGAGGGACCCTTTAGGATGGCTCTGTGGCAGAGACAGGAAACCTACCCCACTCCTGAAAGCTTGAGGCAGAAAGTTGCTGCTCCGGAAAAGGGTGATATCAGTGGCACCCACAGTGCCTACTGGGAGGATGGGCTCCTATACACTAAGGCCAGAGACCCCAAACCTGGTGCAACCTGGAGAGTGGTAGTGCCTCAGAGTTTGAGAGCTTCTTCTTACTTTGGCCCAGGATATCCCCTTAGCTGGGCATCTTGGGCAGGATAAAACTTGGGAGTAGATTGGTCAGTCACTTCTACTGTCTACTGGCCAGGGATGTCTCAGAAGGTGAAGGACTTTTGTCAGTCCTGTGCCACCTGCCAAGCCAGTGGCAAGGCAGGGGGCCACCAAAAGGCCTTAATTCCACTTCCTGTTATTGGGGTGTCCTTTCGAAGGGTAGGGGGTTGACCGGATTGCCCCATGGACCCTCAAACAGCCGCAGGGAACAGATATATTCTGGTGGTAGTAGATCATGTCACCAGGTATCCTGAAGCTATTCCCCTAGGGAACACTAAAGCCCTTGTTGGTGTCTTTACTAGGGTTGGTTTTTCAAAGGAGGTAGTATCAGTTACAAACTTCTTGTCTTAATACTTTTTAACTTATATTTATTAAAGCACTGCATTATTGTCACCATAATTTGCACATCTTACATCATGTCTACATACTTAAAACACATGTGGTATGAGTGTGGAGTGAACTACAGGTCCACCACACGTTACCACCCACAAACCAATGGCCTGGAAGAGAAATTCAACCAGACATTCAAACGCACAATTGGTGAGCTCCCTGAAAAACTCAAGAGATGGGATGTCCTATTTCCAGGCCTGCTTTTTGACTTCAGGGAAGCGCCATATAAGAGAGTGGGGTTTTCACCCTTTGAACGTTTGTTTGGGCACCCTGTTATAGGTTCTTGGAGTCTGGTAAGAGAGGTTTGGAGAAACCTCTTAAATAACCAAAACAAGACAGTGGACTATGTGCTTGGCCTTCGTTCCAGGATGGTAGAGTACATGGAGAAAGTAAGCCAAAAACTTCAGGCCAGCCAATAGGTTCAAAAGCAGTGGTATGACCAAAAGGCTGCTCTAGTAGAATTGAAACCAGGGCAGAAGGTATGGGAATTGGAGTCTGTGGCCCCTAAGGCACTCCAAGACAAGTGGAGTGGGCCGTACTATGTCCTTGAAAGAAAAGGGGAGGTCACCCATCTGGTGGACCTTGGCAGTAGCAAACACCCCAAAAGGGTGATACATGTCGACTGCCTAAATCCCGATTATGACAGCTGACATGACAATGCTCATGGTCACAGATGAGACAGGAAAATGAGAGTGAACCTCTCCCTGATCTACTTTCCAGCAATCCCCCAGATGGGTCTGTTGATGGAGTGGTCTTTTCAGTAACCCCCACTGACCAACAGCAAGCTGACTGCAGGCTAGTTTTAAGCCAGTATGCTGAGCTCTTCTCTTAGATCAATGGTCAGACTAGCTGGTGTACCCATGTTATGGACACTGATGACAGCCTACCTGTCAAAAACTAAATTTACAGGCAGTCTGATAATGTCAGAGTGCATCCAAGCTGAAGTCAGCAAGATGCTGGAGTTAAGTGTTATTGAACTCTCTGAGAGCCCCTGGGCAAGCCTAGTTGTCTTATTTTAATTTTATTTTTATTTATAAAGTTTTATATAGCGCGAACTTGATCCCGAAGGATATCAGAGCGCTTTAAAATTTGAGGCAAAGGTAACAAATCAGAACATTAGTCTAACATGGGGAATCGAACATACACCTGGGTGAATGAAGAATATGCAAGACGATGGAGCACAATGACTCAAGGGGGGCAAAACTCAACAATCATGTACAGGAACAACAACCAAAACAAAAACAATGATCATATACAAGAACAACAATTGACAAGATAGTATGTCCGATGTGCCCAGAACTAAATTCAGGACACTCAAAACTCACGCCCTTCATCTCTCAGCACTCCCAACCCATGTTCTGCCTCCTTCCATCTTCTCTCCACACGTGTAGCTTTTTCTGTATTCATTACTGCAAGGCAAGTAGGAGATGCTTTCTTTACTAGACCTATGATCCCAAAGCATTTATTTGCACTTTTCAAAAATGTACTTTTAGATCTCAGCTCCTAACTGCTTTAGCTTTTTAATCCTTCCATAAATTCTTTAATAGCAGGCACTCTAAATAAAGACAGATGTTGTCTATTTTGTAAGTATGCTGCAATTGCTGCAAGATGTAGGCGTATAGATGAATATGCCAAGTTACATCTTTGTAAATGTAGAAGGTATCAAATGATATTTTGGATGGAAGCATTTTGGGGATCAATTTGGTTATTGTTGCACTAAATGCAAATCATTTCCATTTAGCAGCAAACCTCACTCCAAAGGTGAAAAGAAATAAATTAGGTTTTGTCTGGACTATAGGGGCCTCAATGCTGTGACAAAAACTGATGCACACCCAATCCTTAGAGCAGATGAACTAATTGACAGGTTAGAGGTGGCCAAATATCTCAGTGCCTTTGATCTCATATTTAGACTAGTAGATAGGTCTGAACTCTGGAGCAAAGAAAAATCAGCATTCTTTACCCCAAATGGGCACTTCCAGTTTATTGTGATGCCATTCGGGTTTAACTCTGTTTTTTTATTAATGTCATCAACAAAAGATCAGAGTCATTTGGCACAAATTAGTGCATGGCGAAACACGTGTTGGCTGCTTTTGGAGACATGTGAACTGGAATAAATATATTTCAAGACTTTTGAGTTGGACCTTTACTTGAAGAACCAAGTGGATGATCATATTTTGGATTTTAATTGATATTGATTGTTGAGATGTATTATGTGTTGATGTAAATTACTCAATGGATTTGTTTACTGTAAATCATATTTAGTTGTCTCTATTATACACATTGAATGCTAGAAACGGTTTTAAGGTCAACATTGACATTATAGCTAGAGTGCTGAGGGAGGAGTCTAATATTATTGTTTAGGTACTCACTATGTGAGCCCCTGTGAGGTTGTCTGGTAGCCGACCTCTTTTCTTACCCTTTGTATGCACTATTACAGATAGGTGTACTTACCATTACTCTACCCTGACTAACGGCAGTGCGCCTACTCTAGACCTGGTTACCAGGAACTTAGATTGATTAGCAGGGTTTTTGAGTTGGCTATCCACCACTGCATTGCTGCGGACCTCTCCATTGTCACTCCTCACCATGTCTACTCTCTTGCTTTCCTTGTCGGAGCGAGCCCTGTAGATATAAGAGTGATGTCCTCATTGTGGTGATAGCACACAAGAGAGCAAAGTCACCTGGCACATTCCCCTTGATGTAGGGTGGGACTTTCGAAGGGATTTGGAACTACTGCTCCTCCCTTGATGTTACAGCCTTCAATACCAATGGTTCTGTAAACGCCTCTCAGCCCTGGCCCAGCATACTCAGTGGCGTAACAAACGTTTAAGGGGCCCCCTGCAATGTACACGGAGGGGCCCAGCTCTGGATTTTATCCAGAGCGCTCAGACCAGAGTTCTTTGCGGAGGGGCCCCCTGCAGCTAGGGGGGCCACAGCATCGGGGGGGATACGGGGGCCGGTGTTACGCCCCTGAGTATACTGGGTAGCACTGGAAGGACTTTGTTCCTCTTCTGGTAAGGTAGCAGTGTTTCCAGGAGGATGCATGTCTCAGACTGCTCCCCTTCTAGTTGAACTCCGTAAGTGCCTGCAGCTCTCATAATGACTGCTGCCTGCCACGTCGTTCCAGTGAGGATGGTTTGGATGGAGAGATTTTTCCCCTTTGTCTGGTGACTCTGCATGGATGAACTGCCATTCATCTTTTGGCTCTTCCCATTTAGGAGAATTCTTCTTGTTCTTCAGTTCCTCTTACATTTATTCCTGGGGGTCTGGAATGATGGGTTTTGCATCTCCTCTGGTTCCTCTTCTGCATGTTTTTTAGAGGAATTCTGTACGCCTGGAAAGTCAGTCAACAAATTTCCTTTTTTACAGTTGTTTTTATTAGGGTGTCTAGTTCAACCAAGAGTAACATTTTATGCTGTACCTTGAGTGACTTCCTACCAGCTTTGAGCTAGACTGGATCTTTCTTTCAACATTTGTCGAAAAACTCTTTGGTGTTGAGGTAGAGTGCTTCACTGACTGTGGATCAGCGGCTTTCTGCATTGTTGTCGAGCTGTTTTTGCGGTGCCAATGTGGACACTCTCTTCGTTGCCAATGTTGAGCTGCTTTCAGAGGTCTCCCTCCTATGCTTTGGATCACTCTCTAGGTTGAAGCCAGTATCAAGGGATTTCCTCCAACAGTGTTCCTAGACTTGGGCCAGTGTGGCTCACAGGGCCTGACTTGGCACTCCAGCGTTGAGGATTTTGACGATACTGCAGGTTTTTACAAGTCTGCAACTCTCAGCTCATTCTTGTCACAACCAAGGGGCTTACCTTCTGTCTGGCCTCTGACCACTGCGCCTTTTTGTGGCTCTTACTAGCAAGCACCTTGATCACCTCCTTGAGGCCCTGTTTCTCTCATTCAGTTTCTCACTGGTTTTCAGTGCTCTTATCGTGCTGTTCCTTACTGATCGACGTATATTCCCCTTCCCTCAACTGGTTTTCAACAGTAAATTATTTGTCTAAACAGTTTCTTCTTCCGTCTGAGGTCACTCAAATTGTCAATGCAAATGCAGGGGAATACAAGGGGACTATCCCGGAACCAACCAATGGATGACTGGATGCACAGCATGTAATTCAAGTTCTCAAGCATATTGATGTGCACCTCCTTAGTCCAGTGACCTTGTATCTTCACCCTTCCCATATGCTCCTATAAGCATTACATTCTGTGTAATAGGAATCTGTGGTAATGGCCCCTATTGAGATTATGTGCTTTAGTCCACAGATCATGTGTCCTGTTGTCCACCATTTCAGGTTTTTCTGCAGTTTGCTTATAACCATGGGTTTATCCCAATATCAGAGCTTGTGACCGCAGATTTAAAAGCTGCACTTAGATCAGTCTAGTGTAACCTGGGAAATGGATGTGTGATGCATCAGTTGTTAATTATAAAATACTAGGCTCCTGAAGGAGTATATCCAATCAATCAGTGATTTGTGAAGTGCACTACTCACCCGTGAGGGTCTCAAAGCACTGGGGCGGAGGGGGGTTTGAGCAGCTCGGTCTCATCCGAAGAGCCAGGTCTTGAGGCTCTTCCTGAATGCTTGCTCTGTGGATGTTCGTCTGATGTTGAGGGGACGTTTGTTCCAGGTCTTGCCTGCGATGTTGGCGAAGGCTCTCCCTCCCACTCTGTAGTTGCGTGTGATTTCGGCCAGGGCAAGATCGGCAAAGCAGAGGCTTCTCTTGGGTGCGAAGAAGGAGATTCTTTTGTTGAGGTATTGGGTTCCAGTGTTGTGGAGGGATTTGTAGGCGTGAGTGAGGAATTTGAATGTCACTCTTTTTGACAGGGAGCCAGTGGAGTTCCCTTAGTTTTTGTGTGATGTTGTCTTGTCGCGGAAAGCCGAGGACAAGTCTGGCTGCGGCGTTCTGCATGGTCTGGAGTTTGAGGAGTAGAGATTTGTTGATTCCGGCATAGAGGCATTCCTGTAGTCCAGTCTGCTGGTTATGAGTGAGTGATGGTCTTTCTGGATTTGGGGGGATCCATGTGAAGGTCTTGCGGAGGATCCATCTGCCCAAGCATCCATCTCTCAAGCTCTCCCTATCCTACTACAGACTATAATTCAACCCACAATTCACCCTCTCATGCCTTCTCCCCCAATTTACCTGCACTTCTGCCTCACTCCCACACATATATCTCCATATCCAATACCTCAAGACTTGTCAACCCACCCCTATACAACACTAGACTCCAAAGTGGATGAGATTACAAAAAGCTTGCAAGATCTCAAGGCAGACCCATATACACTCACTCACTTCATAACAATGACAGCCAACTATCTGGGGCAAAATAAGAACCATGTGAAGCATACCAAGACTTTTGTCCAACCCTTAAACCATCCTGCCACATCCCAAAAGCTCCTCTCTACTATCCGGACCTCTCCACCCCCACTCTGTCCTCGCATTGGACTCTGAGGACGAGAACCTACCCTAACGCACCTTCATGACCAATTAGATGTAAAGTCACCCATCCAAAAACGATCTTCAAACCCTTCTCCTATCATACAGGTCCTCTCCCCCCGAGAACCTGGTTAGTCAGGAAATTATCCAGGTCTTCAAGACCAACCCTCTAAGGAACTCGGTTAGTCAGAAAACCATCCAGGTCTTTACGACAAACCCTCTAAGGGCTCCTAGACTCAACCATCGAGCTATCAACAAACATGACCTAACACAAATTAACTTCACATACTCTAACCCAGCACCCCACAAAACCCAACTGAAATGCATGCTAATCAACTGCAGATCTGCCTCAGAACATGCTGGAGATATTGCTGACCTGATCCTCCCACATGAACTTGACCTCCAAATCCTAAGGGAAACCTAGCTAAATGACTCCTCTCCATCAGTCACAGTCATGGATATTCTAGTCACCCTATTCATGGTATTACCAGACTGGATAGATCCCATAGACCAGGAGGTGGCATCACTTGCCTACACAACCTCACCCTCTATGTAGTATGTGACTCAGGGTGACGGGAGGAATGACCCTTATACTTCTGCCGTGCCTGATTTGTTTCCGTTTCCCTCTGAATCTATAGCCGTCCCTTCACAGTCCTGCTAAAGCACAGAGATACCCCTCCGGGGGTCGATTCTAGCGCTATACAAACAAATACAAATACATAGTTATTATGCAGAAGATGGTAATCCTGCCGAGATTCCAGGAATCCTCATGCATAATGAATGAGGCTAGTTTTTGGAGAAAACCGCACATCCTGTCTCTGCCACATATAAGTCCCTTGTAAAAGGTACCAAGGGCACTATGACCAGGAAAAGACCTCTAAGGGCTGCAGCACTTATTGTACCACCCTTAGAGGACCTGTTCCTTTACACATACACGCTGTCATTACAAATTGAGTGTTTTGGTGAAGAACAAAGTGAAGAGTCGACATGGCACACATCCCTGTGTGCCACGCCTACAACCCACTGCCCTGGCATAGGTAAGCCACCCCTCAATCTGGGTGCACCATAACAGTAGTGAGGGTACAAGTGTATGAGCACCTGTACCCCAACTGTGTCTACGTCAATTCTTAGATATTGCAAGTGCAGCAATGCCACCAAGAGTATATGGTCTGGGAGTTTATCATTACGAACTCCACAGCACCATAATGGCTTTACTGAAAACTGGGAAGTTTGGTATCAAACTTCTCAGCACATTAAACCCACACTGATGCCAGTGTAGGATTTAATGAAAAATGCACTCAGAGGGCATCTTAGAGATGCCTCTGAAAAACGACCTAACTAGTACACTTGCTGAGTGGCTGCTCGCCAGATGCCACCACCAGACATTTTTCTGGACCTCTGGGTCGTGAGCCTGCGGCTCTCGGGGTCCTGAAGCAAAGCACATCCTGGGACGAGGTGTCAAGCCTCCTCCCCTAGGATGGGCTTGGTCCACAAAGGGGAAGCTTCAAAGGCCTGGCGCCTTTGTGAGCTACCCAGCCATTTGCTTCTCCCAGCAACTGTCCCCCACTGGTTCTTACCCCCATTTTAGGTGTGAGAATTGGCAGGAAAACCAATTTAGGAGGAGAGGTGTGCCCACCTTTGCCAAACCCACCCCTTAGGTGGGGAAGGCGAGGTGAAGCACAACTCTCAGCCCCCATCTTGAAGATGGGGGGAACCAGCAAACCAAAATGAGGCTTATGCCCCCCTGGCATAATAGGGAGTGTACCTATCCCAAGGAAGGGACACATTGGTCCAGACCTGTACCTACCTGGAACACCACTAAATTTAGTATTTAGGGGCAACCCTGAGCCTTGCCTTATGTTTCATATAGGTACCCTGATATAGGCTCAGGTAGTAACCAGACATTTCACCTATATTTCCCCTGTCATTACACCACATAACGGTTCTTGGGACTGACCTTTTACCTAGATATGGTACTGCTTACAGGACGTGGGGTTTTCTCTGAAAACTAGCCTCATTCATTATGCATGAGGATTCTTTGAATCTCAGCAGGACTACCATCTCCACCATAATACCTATGTATAAGGGTCATTCCTTCTGTCATCCTAAGTCCAACAATGACACTGCAAGGCAGATCTACCTTGCTGTGTTATGTTGGACTTAGGATGAGGGTATCACTTTAGGTATATAAACACCATATCTTTGCTGACGCAGAAAGGAGAAGAAGGACTTCCATGCTGACACACTGACACGAGACGCTGAGGTTCCTGCACACAGACACTCCAGCTCGCAGTGGTCCGACATCCCTCATGGGGTGTTCATCTCAAGACCAACAGAGGGTCCCACAGTCTCTCACTTCAGGTAATGGGGTTGACTTTATGCTAGAGAGATTCTTGGCTCTACACCTTCATACATGCTAGGTACACTTGGGTACATCTAGGCAAAGTTGCATCGTAGGAGTACGCATTATTACTGTCATGTATTTTATATACCTGCCTGTATTCATTGATTTAGCCCTATGGTAGGAATCTACCAGCTTTTTACTTTTTTGGTGCTTATAATCATTTATATCTGTTTCTGTCTTATGGTTGTTTCAGCACACCTATTTTACACTAGAATGACGCTGGTTCAATAAATGCTTATTGAAAACATCCCCATTGTTTATTCTGTGTATCTCTCTGAGACAAAGTGAGCACAAGTGACTGAGCGAAAAGTACTGCACGGTTTCCACGATCCCTGATGGGGCAGAGTTGTCATGTTCGATAGTAGCCAAGAACTATTCTATCCTTGGTAAGAGGGGTTTCTAATGGTACTGTGAGCTAGATGGTATACAGGCAAACATAGCCAGTGGGGGTGTCTGGAATCTGTCCGGACACCAATTCCAGTCTATGTTGTCTAAACATGCAGATCATATATCGGTTTATAGGAACTACACGTCATGGCGCCCAACGTTGGTTTGGTACGTATTTAGTGGTCAAATCTGAGAAGTTCAGTCGTGCTATACTCCGAGACCCCTATTCACATTTTTCCAGAGATGTCTGGAGTGGGATCCTATGAATTGACTGTAGGTTTACCAAGCTTGAAGGACAAATAGTTTCCTGTTGTGCATAAAACCTTCTCAGTTTCCTTGAAACTTGCTCTTTTTTTCAATAATGGCTGACGAAGACACCAATGCGCCAGCACAATGTGCTGCAGCAAGGGAGGAAGAACAAGAAGGTGAAATATTAATTACAGAAGGTGTTAGAAGTGCTCTTACTTTGAAACTAGCAGACTATGGAGTCACAGCTGGGCGGGGACAGTAACATTCGTGATTGAGGCACACGTATCATATAGAACAGAGTTATTCTATGTATGGGTTAAATTCCCACAAGCAGATGCAAGCACAAATACATTTCATTCTTACTTTGAAGATGAAATACCTGAAGAATACTGTCCGTATGAGGACATTGAAATTTCGCTCACCTACCAGAGGCACATAAGCTGGTTTAAAGGCGCCCTCCCACACACAAAAGAAAAAGTGAGACTCAGTCTGCTTAGAAGAGATGGAGCAACTTGGCCAGTCTTAGCAGCTTACACACCGCATTCAGACATTGACACAATGCCAGTAGCACTTACTTCCACTTCATAAAACAAAAAAAACTTTACAGAAACCTGACAGTTTGTGATGAGAACACTCACACTTCAGCCAGCAAGGGCTACACCAGCAGGACAATTTCAGGGATCTACAACTAAAATAACACCACAAACGCTACACGCAGTTATGCGTAAAATGCCCACCAAGCGTAAGCAAATGCCACTCTGGATAGCTAAAAAAAATAACAGTTAGAGGAAGTATTTCCACACATAAGCCCTCAACAAAAACACAATGCTAGCAATCTGCTTGCCAATGGGGATTACTTGCCAGATTGAGGATTGTACCTCTTGCGGTACAGTTTTCGCTGACATATATAACAGAACTCATGGTATCCCTTCAATAGCAGTAATACCAGATGTATTAAGACAAACACAGAATGAGTATGGAGCAGAACCTGCTTCGAACTTAGGGATGAAATTGTTAGGGTTTTGAATTTGCTCACCCACAGACTCTGGCCAAACCCACAAATCTGCACCAGACACCCAAGGTCCGAGTGGCCCAACACCATAAGGAGGACTCCCCAGCAATCCTGCCCTGGGATGTGGTGATCCCTGACCTGCCTCAAGTCTCCAAACGACACCTGCTGCCCCTTTCTGGAGGACCCCCACCCCGACCAGAGACGGTAAGAGAAAGCTAACGTCAAGACACCCCTGCATTCGATGTTCCATGACCATGGGTGGCCCAACCAATGGTGTATTGGCATCCCAACTTACCTCTCCAATGGTGGATTACCTCCAGAAGATCCTCGTCCCAAAGTCTGCAGTCTTTGCTGCAACCAGAGAATCCCCATTGAAACCAGATGCAAAAACCGTACCCTGCACCTAGCCGCCACTGTGGGTGCACCTGGTGTGCTAAACCAGATCCCCCTTTGCCCTGAGCGTAACACCAGGAGCGTTGCTCCCACAACCTTGTGGCCTGCTCATGAGCAGCCACCAGCCGGAGGCCCCCAATTCCCCATTGGATAACATTTGGCCTCAGCACTTTGCACCCGGCCACCCTAGTGCAGCTAAGGCTGCTTTGAGTGCATCTTCCACTGCGGGGGAACCCTGATTCTAACCCCAGAATACAAACTCCAAAACTTAAATACTTACCGATAACACTGTTTTCTCCCATAGGAATGCATTGACTGCTTTTCTGTGAAAACCCTTCAAATTGTGGAGTTGGTTTGTATGGAACCTTAAGAAACTGCAAAAGTACAAAAACTGAAATACTTACTTTTCTCTAGGAAATGTCCCAGTGTGATATCTAGGCATTTCACATGGAGTAGAAAACTTAACTTAAAAAGTAATCTGAAAAGTAATGTACAAAATAATCTCAAAAGTAACTAAAGACTGTTGACTTACCTGTAAACAAACCAATTGCATTTCAATTGTATTCAACTGCATTTACCTGCAAATTATTATTTCACTTACCTGCACCAGGCCTGGCTTGGTTCTAGAAAATAAAATACAACTACATAGTTTTATACAAACAAATGGTTCCAAGTTCAGTCTTTGAGTGTGTGACATTTCTTGCCTGAGTGTGTATAATAAATGCTTAACACTACTCTCTGAAAAAACCTTACTGCTCGCCCACACTACCACAAATAGAGAGTATGGTATTACCTACTTTTACCTCTGCCTACCGTGGGGGTTCCACTGGACTCTGTACACACTATACCCTACTTTGTATAGTATATACAGAGGCAGCTTCCAACAAATGCCAAAGTTAGGCAGAGGTAAAAGTAGATAATACTTTACTCTCTATTTGTGGTAGTGTGGGTGAGCTGTAAGGCTTTATCAGAGGGTATGTTAAACATTTATTGTACACACTCAGGCAAGAAATGATGATACACTCAAATACTGAACTTAGACCAATTTGTATAAAAAGTATTTTATTTACTTTTAGAACCAATCAGGACTTGGTACAGGTAAGTGGAATTATACTTTTCAAGGCAGATTGATCAACAAGTAAACTCAACGAAAACTATTTTTGTTACAGGTTTGTAAAATATTCAAATACAGTTGAAATTACTTTTGATTACATTGACACCATGGAACATTTCCTAGATAAAAGGCAAGTAAAACAGTTTCACCAAAACACAATTTCTGTTTCTATACAAAAGCCCTCAATACAAGTTTTTCAGCGGAAAACCGTCAATGCAATGAATGCAATGAAATTAGGTTATCAGTTTGCAGGTAAGTAAATGGTCTTTGTGGCTGAGTTTCTGAGGTCAGAACAAGGGTTGTCCCAGGGTCGAGGATGCACTCAAAAAAGCACCCTCAGTGCCACTAGGGTGGCTGGGTGCAGAGTGCTGAGGCCCAATGTTATCCAAGGGGGTATAAGGGGCCTCCGGTTGGTGGCTGCTCCTAGATACGCCACTTGGTTGTGGGAGCAAAGCTCCATGGGTTTAGCTCAGGGCAAAGGGGGATCAGATTTAACACACCTTGTGCACTCACAGTGGCGGCTGGGTGTACAGTGCTGATTTGGCCTCGGGTGCCCTGTTTTCAATGGAAGTTGCCGGTCTTGGGTTTTGGCTGCAGGCTCGTTCCAGGAAGTCTTCCGCGAGGAACCAACAGTTGGGCAGGTAGTTTGGAGGGCTTAGGGACGTAGGTGCACCTCAGGTCCTATTCTCCAGGGCACATGGCGGCTAAACGCCGGGGTACCTTTTGAGGTCTGATTTCACCTTACTGGGTCACTCTCGGTTGGGGGGTCTCCATGTAGCCATCTCTTAGGCATCAGTTTGGGCTTATTATGCTGAGAAGTTTGCTACCAAACTTCCCAGAATTCAGTAAAGGCATTATGATGCTCTGGAGTTCGTAATGACAAACTCCCAGACCAAATACTCTTTATTGCTTTACTGCACTTTACTGCACTTACAATGTGTAAGAATGGACTTGGACACTGTAGGGGTACAGTTCTCATGCAACTGTACCCTGAGCAGTGGTAAAATGCACCTAGCTAGAGGTTTGTCTTACCTATACTGTAGGCAGTCGGTAGCAGGTATGGCACACAGGTATGTTGACTTCAGTTTTCTCTGCACCAAAACAGGCAACCTGCAACAGCAGTGTGTATGTTTGTTAAGGTAGAGGACCTCTAAGGGTTGCAAAATATGTGCTTCAGCCCTTAGAGGCCTTCCCTGGTCACAGTGCCCCTGGACTTACATGTGGCCACAGAGGTGCCAATTGGGGGTACAAAGGTACAGTTTTGAGAAAGAACACAGGCCCTGGGAACCTGATTGGCAGGGACCCAGGGCACATCAAGTCCAAGTGCATCAGAAACCTGGCAAAAAATGAGGGGGTGTTACTGCAACAGAAACCCACGTTCCTACAATTCCTCCATTGCGACACTAAAGTTCCTTTACTAAGGAGTTCCCACTACACGTAGTAGGCACTTGAATTTTACATCTGTATTTTTGGTGGTAAGTACTAGGAGTCTATTTCTACACAGTATTGGTATAGTACAGCATTTGTTGCTTGTGCAGAGGTGCATGTCCATGCATTTTATAAGAGTCTAGTGCGACATGGCCACATATAGAGTGGGTCATGGGTAGTTCCTTTAAAATGTTCACCTTTGTGCAACAACGATTGCATTGACAGGGTTCTTCAAGTAAACTGGGGCTCACTTTAGCATGCCCCTGAGCATGGGGAGGAAGCAGAATAGCATGTTCAGTTTTGGAAAGGGTTTCGCTGGAATGGTGGGGGGCTTATAGCAGTCTCCTTACATCTCTTGGGCACGGAAGGTCTGTGCCTTTAAGGAAAGGACTTCCACAAAGGTCACCCAGCATTTCTTTGGAATCAGGGGTAGTATGGGAGAAGTGTGGCTCAATGGTTAGAGCAGGCAGACCTCGATGCAGAGCTCTGGCCAGGGACCAGGGTTCGATTCCTGCCCTGGCGGGTCTCGGGCTCATTAATTCCCCTGACTGGATATTCTCGCCTCAGTGTCTATTCTGATCATGGGTCCCACGCTGCAACTCTGGGCAATAGCTTGCTTAGTCTCCACAACGGCCCCCACAACGCGAGGGATGCCGGGTCTGCACCATGGGGGTGCCCAGGAGTGGACACTTCACAGGGAAAGCCAGGAAGGGTTCCCTTGCGGTATTCGTACAAGCGCCGGGAAACCCACTGCGGGTAGCTGTGCGCTATACAAGTACAAAAAACATTTACAAAACATGGTTGACAGCCATCCTGGGGTTGGCTTGGCTGTGACCTGGCCAGCCTCTTGGTGGATTAAGAGCCGCTTCTGCCTGATGTCAAGCTCATCTGCCAGCTTTTCCAAGATGGGTGCAGCACAATCCTCGATCTGTGTAAAAAAGATCCTCACTGTTGACTAGACACTAGATCAGACTCTCTATGCATAGATTACAGTGCCCTTCTGTAACTCAGGAACCATGTGCCAGCTAGAGGTTGCTGGCAGAGACAGAACAGAAGCTGGGCACTTATTTCTCACCTGCTTAGCGCACAATGCCTGACTTGTGGGAGCAGTGGTCTGCCTCTGCATTTAGTGGAGCAGTTTTGTCCCCTGGCTTTGCTGCATTGGAGTCCTATTCGCTCTCCTTACAGAATTCTTTACACTGGGCCTTGCTGGTCTCAAAACAGAACACCCAATCTTGGACTTCCTCTGAATAACTCAGACTGTATTCTGGGGAAGGGTGCCAGCTGGGCCGCTGGGATCAGAGAGGGCCCAGCCACTTCCGTTTTGGAGGGTGCTCTTCTCTGAAAATGTCAGGGGTCTCCAAAGAAAACTTCTGCTGCATTCCAATATGCCCCCAGCGTTGTTAAATTGGATACCTTAGAGATTTTTTTTTTTTAAAAGTAAGGCAAGGCTGTACTCACTTCAGGTCTCATTGTGGTTACGGGAGACAAAAGTTGCAAACACTATGTTGGTCCACTCAAAGACATTTTATGTTGCATGTTGGCAAATATTGGGTGTGTGTTCCATCACCCCCTCCCTGTAGGACCTTTCGAAGGAGAATTCAGTAGTGACTGAAAGGGACTCAGACAAAAGAAGCACCAGGGAATTGAAGCAAAACAACCATGGTCGTTGCAGAAGGTTGAGAAGTTTGCTGGCTGGAAGAGCCACTGGAGAGGCTCTAACAGCACAGTGGTGGGTCTCAAAATAGACCCAGTCATCCAGAGAACCCCCCATGGATAGTGGATGCCTTGGAGCCATCGCAGGTCATTTGATACCCAATGGTGGGGGGAAACAAACGAAATAGGATGGAATTGGTGGCCATGCACTTTGTGGATTTAGGGAAGTCATAGCACATCCTTTGACTAACACTATCCGAAGAAAAAAGATTTGTCAGAGTTCAACACTACATGGTCCAGAATGTGCAGATCATGAGTATCTACAGCCAAAAATGCACATCTGTCAGACTATGTGAATGTTCGGCCATAATACAGCAGAACATTCTGTATATTTGCATGCATGCTTCTGTATATTCGCATGCATGCTTGCTTATTTATGCTCTATCTAAATGTAGCATATGTTAACCAGAATTGGCCTTTATCATGCTGAAACTAATAGGCCTTGAACATCAGTCTAATTATGTTTTACACAGTACATCATTATCACAAGAGCTTTCTAATGCACCCCAGTGTGAAATAAGACAGGCCACCGGTCTCGCAGTCTTTAATCACAAAGAATTGTCAGACAAAGAAAGCTCTCCAAGGACATTGGCTCTCGTTCCAGATCTGCTAGATTGTGGGCTTCAGCCTATGACTGAGCTCAACCTTGGCATTTAATCTCATGGAAGATTATCTACTTGCTCCTAATTAGCTAGATTATAAAAGAATATATACAAATTAATACTCACTCCACTCATACACTTTTTGCGTGCATTACAACCAATATACTAGTGATATTCCTAACAATTCTAGATGTTTCATTCTAAAATGTATATAACAAGCTTATAAAATACAAAAGGAATTTTGTAATAATCTGCTTCTTATGTAATGCATCTCCCTGGCCCTGGTTCTCTGCCTGATGCTCTAGCTATATGATGTCATTTGGAATGTTATGGATGTTTGTACTTGAAGGGGAAGATGGAGAAGATGGGCTGAGAAGCCAGGAGGCTGCTCCTGGTGGGGCTTATATTAAGACTTACATTGGAATTTACTAAACTGTAACTTGAAGAATAAACTACAACTACAAGAGCTGTCTACCAGACTTCATTGATTTCTACATTGGCGACGATTTAAAAGGAAAAGAACTTACGCGTGGAGAACAGAAGGCTATTTTATAGCTACTGGAACTTAAGGTACTAATATTACTAAAGACATTGAACTATTTAAGCTTTCTGGCTCCTGCCCCACCAGTGACCCTGACAACGGTCGCCCTAAATCATTTTAGGTGCCAGATCCACCTGTGTATGAAACTGTTAAGTGTATCTGCAGTCCTGTTTTAAAACTGTGAAGCCCAATGAAGAGGTATGTGCTAAATCAACCTCAAAGTGTTGAAATGGACTGGAATGTAGTGATGTCGGGGCACACAATGAGCCCCGTTAGGGGCGAAGGTCATGCCCCGGTGTTGAAGGCTGACAAGGCTCCGGTATGCCCTGATGAGAAGTGGCTGCACATGGTAGAAAATAATCGGGGGCAGATTTTGATCACATGCTTTTAAAGAATCATCAAGCCCCGCTGTTAACCTCATAGATGCTATTAAACATTCCTCCCAGTGCTGCGCTGTCCATTGGAACTAGTGCTGAATGGACGTCCAATGGTCGTGCGCAGCACTGGGGAGGTAGTGCTGCCGTCAGCCAATGCACCGAGGCAGCACTTAAGGGGTTAAAAATGTGACAGAGAACAAATGTGGAGAAAACTTTGGATTGTAGTCTACAGGCCTTTGCACAGTCTATTGTAACTGTGCAGTGTTTGCCAACCAGGACTGGTGTCTCCATGGTATTGAAATGGATTTGCAAGAAGGCCCCAGTTTGTTGTTGTGTCTCTGTGCTCTGTAGCTGACCTGGATTGCCATCAGAGTTAATTTCGTGAGTCAAGTACTGGTGATAAAGATGATTTTAATGTGAGGGTTGCCATGAGCATTGCTGCCTGAAGATCGTCACAGGTACTGTCATTTACACTAATTGAAAACTACATATTACTGAGAATGTCGCTTTGGAAAACTTAGAACTAGTGCAACACCGCCATCTTCTGGCTATGGAGCGCAATTGCACCAAGAAAAGGAATGAACTGGTTCATTCTGAGAGAAAGGATTCAAAACTGAAACAGTAATGAAATATTGCTATAAGTTAGATAGTGGGTGTATGCTCTCGATACCAGATGCAAAAGCGCCTCCATTTGAGGCAGTAAGTCTTGTTGGTACTTTCTGCCCGTGCCCTGGCTATTGCATCTCTGGACTCACTAGAGCTGTTCAATTATCAATGAGTCCTGGGCACACACTACATATACAAATAGTTAATTACCGTACAGTAGTTATTGTCAATTTACACATCGGAATAGAAAAGAAAAAAAATTATGTTTCATGTGAATAATGAT
The DNA here is from genome assembly GCF_964263255.1 of Lissotriton vulgaris. NCBI lineage: Eukaryota > Metazoa > Chordata > Amphibia > Caudata > Salamandridae > Lissotriton > Lissotriton vulgaris. The sequence goes on from NC_141687.1 coordinate 1,066,852,517, forward strand.
ATCATCCGATTCTTTAGCGTCAGCACAGATCTTTTATTTGTAGATCTTGTTCACAGTTGATGGAGCCAACACGTGTTTTGTTGATTTAGCAACCTAGTCAGGGCTGTTAATAGCGCAAGAATCTGATTACTGGCACTCTAGACACGCTAGATTGGAGGTCAGTAGGTCCCTGCCGTACCAATCGGGTAGGGAATAAAGGACAATTAGATTGTAGTAATCAAATAATTGTTCATGTGCACAAACCTTGCGTATAAGGTAAAGTTGTGGTTCCCCAATGACAGGAGTATTCGAGCGCGGGAATCTGAGTATGGTCCCTCTAGGCGTTGCTTCGTGGCATGGCCCTCGGCGTTCTGTGCCTTGAAATGTTCAAGTGTTTGAATTCATTGTATTCAGAAGCTATGCCGAAAAATTTAAGCTCTTGAGATCCGGGTGAAGTATCTGGCCCATGGTCAAAAGATTGGTAAAAACTGGTAGTCGACGGTGTGGAACCTGCAAAAGAAGCAGTGCTGGCGTGGCCACAACCGAGTGATGAGTATCAACTTGCATGGTTTGGTTCTTATCTTCTTCAGAACTTTTCAGAGAAGAGGAATTGGAAGAAAGGCCTAGGCAAGATGCTGGACCATGCAATTGAAAAGGTATTCCCCATGACCCCTGCTGGGGATGCCAACTTGCATAGTACCGGCATTTGCAGATCTGGCGAGTTACAAATAGGGGGTTACACCAGATCTGAAATATGCCCTGTACCGTTTGGTAGTCAATCTCCAGTTCGTGACACAATGCTGTCAACTTGCTTAGAGTGTCCGCAATCGTGTTCTGACGTCCCGGAACATGCTCTGCCCATAAGCGGATTCCTTGAGCTATGGCCTATTCCCATAAGACCTGAGCCTGCCTGGAGAGATGGCGAAACTTCATGACAACTTGTTTGTTGATGTAGTGCATCGTAGTGTTATTGTCCGTCCGTATTTACATATGAGTTGCAAATTCTGAGAAGAAATGCCTGTAAAGCTCGATGCACCGCTTTCAGTTCCAGCACGTTTATGTGGGATTGATTTGGAGTTTGATTCCACTTGCCACTTACTTGGAGTTCCTGGAGATAAGCTCCCCATACCTCTAAGGACGCATCCGTCGTAACCACTAGTGGAGCAGCCATTGTTGCAAGAGAAGCTCCACTGACAGATGGCTCGTCTATCCATCAGTCTAGGGCTTTTACCAGGCGTGGAGTTACGGGGACGATCTCGTCAAAGGACCCTCTTGATTGAACTCACTGCGTGTCCAGCTCTTCTTGGATTGGGCACATCTTTAGACAGCAGAAAGGAACTAGTGGTATGCAAGAGGGCATCATTCCCAAAATGGATTTGTAGAGTCAGACCAAAAGAGACTTTTCTCCTGATGGAATTTGCCAGATTGAGAAGACGCTGCTGAGGGACTCGCCTTTAAGGAGACTGTCTAAATGAGCTCCTAGGAAGACCATTTTTTTGGATGGAATCTGATTGGATTTTTGTAGATTGATCATAAGACCCAATCTCTTGAAGAGAGAAGTGCATACTTTTGTGGACTTAATTGGTGCTGCTTCGGACGGAGCTTTGATAAACCAGTCATCCAGATATAGAAAGACTTAATGTTGCTGTTGTCTGAGGAATGATGCGACTGGAGCCAGGCACTTGGTAAAAATCCTGGGAGCCGACTTCAGACCAAAGGGGAGTACTCAGAATTGATAGTGGCGTCCAGCTAACACAAATCTCAGGTATTTCCTGAGTTTTGGATAAATAGGAATGTGGAAGTAGGCATCCTGGAGGTCTAAGGTGGTCATAAAATCTCATTGATGTAAGAGGTTCAACACTTCTTGCAATGTTAGCATTCGGACCGATTGCTTTCTTAAGAACAGATTTAGGTTTCGGAGGTCGAAAATCAGTCTCCACTGCTTTAACTTCTTTCTAACCAAGAAGAAACGGGAATAGAAACCTATGCCCCTGCTGGATAATGGGACCTTTTCTATTGCTCCTTTTTAAAGCATGTTTCGGACCTCTTGCTGAACCGCTTTGAGATGCCTGTGGGCGGAGATTTGAGGAGGGGTTGTAGGTGTTTTCTGTATAAACTCTACAGTGCGTTCGAATTGTACTAGATGAAGGACCCACTGACCTGTTGTAATGGACTGCCATTGATAGAGGTAGAGGGAGATATTGCCTCCTAGGCGGGTAGGATTAGTTGGACATAAATGTGAAGGAAGGAGAGATGGAGCCGGAGTCTGTGGTGTATCATTGCCGACGGCCAGCATCCTTGCCAGCTGGTTGTGTTTTCTCCCTATTTGGTCTGATGTAGGAAGATTGAGTCAGCTGCCTCTGTTGGTACTGAGGCCGGTATGATTGAGGTATCAAAGAGTATGCTGGGTAGGGGTTTTGCTGATACCCCCCTCTGCAGGAAGGTTGTCCTCTTCCTCTACAACCTCAAAAAGGAAAGTTTCTGAATTGTAGCATCACCAATGACTTTGCAGTATCTGTGTCTGCCCTGGTGGCCTACTCTACATGACTGCCAAAAAGAGCTTCCCCATCCTATGGAAGGTCCAGTATCTTATTTTGAACCTCTGGACGGAATGAGGTGGCTTTGAGCCATCCCGTTCTGCGCAAGACTGCAGCTACAGCCAGTTGCCTAAACCCAGTCACTGCAGCATCCATAGCTGAATCTATTATCTCATTGGATGCCCTCTCTGTAACGGGAATAGCTCTGACTTTCGAAAAGGCTCAATAAAACCGTATAAAAAACAGTCAGCTTGTTTGGATGGCATGGGTATAGCAAATCTTTTCGCTGCACGCTCCAACAAGTTGTGAAATCCCCCAATATCCTCTGGAGGGGAATCTACCGGAGGAGGTGTTAGGGGAATCTACCGGAGGGGGTGTTGGTGAGGCAGGTGAAGACATTGTGTAGTCATGTTATAATCAAAAAGAGAGAGAGGAGAACTAGAGAGGCTAGTCCGTTTCCCCAGGTTATATGTTATCAATCAATGAGGGCTAGGTCTGATTTAGAGTGTTTGTATGTCTGTGGGGGTTGGGAAACCATTTGGTTTTTTATGAAGGCCCTCACCCACCAACCTAGTTGGTGGCATACTTCAACATCGGGACCCACCCGAGGCACCGAGTGTACCTCAGGTGTGCTTCGACACCATACAGAGGGTTTGAATGACAATATCCTGTGGAACAGCCTCAACAGATGAGCCCCCTCCTCCAGTCAAATCCATGGCACACCGCCCACTGGGTGTCCATATGTAGCGCTGTGATACCTTCCTTCCTCTCCTGTAGCCATCTCATGATAAGCCAGGCATGACCTACACCTACAGCGCTCTCCCCTGTCACACGCCCACAGTAGAGACGCATAGGCTTCAACATTCCTGCAGCCTTTGCACACAGTGCACCAGCACAACATACAATAGGATCATACTTGCTCCTGCCCACTCATGCCCCCAACCTATCATCGTCCGGCAGAGCACTCAGTCTCCACATAATACTTTGTCCCGTGCATATCCACACAAAATTGACATACCCCCATGTTGCCCCTACCATGAAGGGCACTAAATCCCCAAAGTGTGCGTATTTTCTTGCACATCCCCGTAAGTCCCTAACAGTGGGCTCTCCACCCGCTTATCATACTGTACAGACAGAGCGCCACTGCCATAACAGACCCACATCACTGTACAATCGCATGCGCCCCCAAGCGAAAGAGGCCTTCGGTATCACGCAGAGCCACTACTATGATAATAAATAGAGAGAGAGCGCCCCTTCATTACACTGCACAGAAAGAGTGCCGGTGTCCTAATACGCTTTAGGCCTCCATCAGAGAGGACAACAGTAGAGCATATCCTTAGGTGCTCCTAAGCGCAAGAGTCCATCATTGCCCCGCCTAGCCACCCCAATGAGCATGAATATAGAGAGCGCTATACACATCAGCAAGCGCGTCCTTTCTCTATTTCTCCCACTACAGGCACCACCTTGAGACAACAGGATGGCACTGCTCACGAGGCTCGAACACGCCCAACTACGCTTCACCAGAACACCTGACTCCGGCAACGAGCAACACCTGGCGCTGTCAATGGGTATTTAAGCGCCCTCCACACAAGAGCCCATTCCTCACGAAGCTCCTGCCCGGACAACAGGTTCAATGCGGGCCCAGCGACATCGCGCAGTAAGTACCTGAGCCCCACACAGCTAGCGGTACAGCCACCTTTCATGCCGCCTCATGCCGTGATTGTGTGTGCATCACTTTACCGCTACCCCGTTGGGTCCTGACTATTCCCTTCCCCCCTCCCACAGCCTTTTTCCTTTTTCTTTTCCTCAATCTAGAGTGCACATGGTCCTGGCCCCCGGCTGAGCTCCATGATGAGTTGTTCGCTATAAACTGGTGTAAGCAACCCCTTTTACGTTTTTATTCTGTCACCACTGTTTACGCCAACCTCGTTTACGGTACCTAGGCCTCATTATCACAAGTAATAACGCATATTGTGAGACCGGCCACCTTTTCACTGCCCGCCACGGACGCCTACACTACCGCCTTGTCCGTTGACACTACTAGGGACCCAGCACGGCCACATTGAATGCTTTTAGCTCGTAACGATGAGCCCTTACCTGAATGTTATGTCTGTCTTCTTTATCCATCACAGGTACAACCAGAGAGGAAACACCTCTTGCATGTATAAGCACCTTAGCATGTGCTTCACACAGGGCACTGACAAACCTTTCCACCCCCCTATAACACCCCACACATAAAAGGTCCTGACGAAAGGCAGTAGAAGAAAAGGCCTGTCTGAAACTAGTTGACCGCACAGGACGACGGTGGCCATAAGCCTGCCGTGCACGTCCGACAGCCTTTGTTTTTATTTACTGCCTGGGGCCCAACATTAAAGCAGTCTTTGGGACCCCAAGGACAGTATTTTAAACCTCACTCAGAGCACAATCACAGCACCCTCACGAACCAAAAAACCCCGCTCCGCAGCAATACGGCGTCGAAGCACACCTGAGGTACACTCGGTGCCTCGGGTGGGGCCCGATGATGAAGCATGCCACCAACTAGGTTGGTGGGTGAGGGCCTTCATAAAAAACCGAATGGTTTCCCAACCCCCCACAGACATACAGACACTCTAAATCAGAGCTAGTCCTCATTGTGTAGTCGTCCCATTCCGGGGCAGTGTCATGCAAGTCCCCCTCCTCATCTGAAGTGGCTAGTTCCTGAAGAGGAACAGCATGTGGAGTACTAGGGACCGATAATACAACAGGAGTATTCAGCCGCACAGGTGATGTCACCAGATATGGCGGAGGTCTATTGGTTGGCCCTGGCGGTGGAAAGCTTTGCCTGTAATCTTGTAGCATGAACTGTAAATCAGATAACAATGCAGAGGGCATCGTAACTATCTCCTCATGAGACTGCTGGTGACCTTGTGCAGGCTGTATAAAACAGGCTTTTTAAAAAATAAATGTATTTTTAATTTCATACAACTGAACAATAAGCACTAAGGAAGACATGTACGGTACAGTAACAGAAGTAGAGCTCAAATAGTTGCGAATATAATCAGTATCACTGAATCAGTTTCCCCCTCCTGACCAATGAGCCATGGAAAGCCAATGTACGCCGGTATCAACTGTTCTAGTTGTGAAGGGACTGTGTCATGGACCGAGAAATGGTTGTCGGTATATTGGCTGGATAGTCTTAGGAGATGTTATATATTAAGGTCCCTGTCGAGGTCTCCTGTGTCATGTGGCCAGTGGACTGATGCGTCACGTCCCCTGTATCCAACCCAAAGTGTTTTCTCCATGGGTCCCATATCCTATGAAATTTCTTCAGGCAGCCCCTACTACGATATGAGACTTGCTCAGCTGTCATATAGGTGTCCATCCCCTTAGTCCATTCCTGTATGGACGGACTGTCGGTCACTCCCCAATTCCTAGCTATGTCTCTTTTGACCACCACCAACCCCAACGAAGCAAATATCAATTGAGTCCTAGTGACGTCCACTTCGCTAGGGATTCCCAGGAGCACAAATTTGTTTTTTTTTGGTAATGTCACCCGCAGGACCGTTCCCAATATGTCGATCACTTGCAACCAGTATGTCCAGAGTATAGGGCAAGCCCAGATCGTATGGTAGAAATTACTAGTAGTGTTCTTGCACATCAGGCACAGCGGCGATTCTGCTCTCCCCATCCTGTGGAGTCTTTCCTTGTCATAATATGTTCGATGCAATATTTTGAATTGAATTAGTTGAAGCGGAGCCTTAATGGCCACCTCCCTGGGATGCATCAACGCCGCCTCACAGTCGATATCTTCTAGGGATCCCATGTTCTTCTCCCATCTCGTTCGGAAACCTAGCAAACTGTCGGGAAGATTGTTATTGATGGTTTTGTACGTGAAGGAGACCGCTTTATCAATAAGTTCCTCCTGCAGGAGCCTACCTTCTAGGGTAGCGTATTCCAGGAGTTGCTTATGGAGGAGATTTTCCGCCTGCCATGCGTGTCGCAGTTGTGCATACTTAAGGAATTGAGAATCAGCCATATCTTATTCCCGCTGTAGTTTATTCCAAGTTTTAAGTTCCCCTTTTTTAACTACGTGTCCTATCGTGTGGATGCCAAGAAGGTCCCAAGCCTCGAACTCTGTAAGTTTACGGATTTCTCTAAGCCAGACACACTCCCAGAGCGATGTGGAGCGCGTAAACTGCTTTGTTCATCCCATGGTCTTACTAGCCCTCTTCCTTGCCAATAGTGTCACTTGAGTCGCTGGTAGCAGACTCGAGCTGCCCTTTCCCCCATATAGATAATGTAGCTGTGTATCAGGTTCCATTGCCAATGGAATCCAGACGTCTGCCTTCTCTGTCCGTGGGTGTAGATAAAAGCGTCGCAGGATTTTTGGAGCATCGTTGAGCGGCCTGCATTACCACAGAGTCTGGTTTTGGGTGTCCTGAGAGGTACGCTGGGGAATCATCTGTGGTTTTATATTTCTTATCCAGAAGTGGCAGTACCGGTAGTACGGAGGCTAGGTTCTTAATGATCCTAAAACCTTCATCCCAGATAGAATCTGTAACAGGAATAGCTCTGACTTTCGAAAAGGCTCAATAAAATTGTATAAAAAACAGTCAGCTTGTTTGGATGGCATGGGTATAGCAAATCTTTTCGCTGCACGCTCCAACAAGTTGTGAAATCCCCCAATATCCTCTGGAGGGGAATCTACTGGAGGGGGTGTTAGGGGAATCTACCGGAGGGGGTGTTGGTGAGGCAGGCAAAGACATTGTGTAGTCATGTTATAATCAAAAAGAGAGAGAGGAGAACCAGAGAGGCTAGTCCGTTTCCCCAGGTTATATGTTATCAATCAATGAGGACTAGGTCTGATTTAGAGTGTTTGTATGTCTGTGGGGGGTTGGGAAACCATTTGGTTTTTTATGAAGGACCTCACCCACCAACCTAGTTGGTGGCATGCTTCATCATCGGGCCCCACCCGAGGCACCGAGTGTACCTCAGGTGTGCTTCGACACCATACAGAGGGTTTGAATGACAATATCCTGTGGAACAGCCTCAACAGATGAGCCCCCTCCTCCAGTCAATTCCATGACACACCACCCACTGGGTGTCCATATGTAGCGCTGTGATACCTTCCTTCCTCTACTGTAGCCATCTCATGATAAGCCAGGGATGACCTACACCTACAGCTCTCTCCCCTGTCACACGCCCACAGTAGAGACGCATAGGCTCCAACATTCCTGCAGCCTTTGCATACAGTGCACCAGCACAACATACAATAGGACCATACTTGCTCCTGTCCACTCATGCCCCCATCCTATCATCGTCCGGCAGAGCACTCAGTCTCCACATAATACTCTGTCCCGTCCATATCCACACGAAATTGACATACCCCCATGTTGCCCCTACCATGAAGGGCACTGAATCCCCAAAGTGTGCGTATTTTCTTGCACATCCCCGTAAGTGCCTAACAGTGGGCTCTCCACCCGCTTATCATACTGTACAGACAGAGCGCCACTGCCATAACAGACCCACATCACTGTACAATCGCATGCGCCCCCAAGCGAAAGAGGCCTTCGGTATCACTCAGAGCCACTACTATGATAACAAATAGAGAGAGGGCCCCTTCATTACACTGCACAGAAAGAGTGCCGGTGTCCTAATACGCTTTAGGCCTCCATCAGAGAGGACAACAGTAGCGCATATCCTTAGGTGCTCCTAAGCGCAAGAGTCCATCATTGCCCCGCCTAGCCGCCCCAATGAGCATGAATATAGAGAGCGCTATACACATCAGCAAGCGCGTCCTTTCTCTATTTCTCCCACTACAGGCACCACCTTGAGACAACAGGATGGCACTGCTCACGAGGCTCGAACACGCCCAACTACGCGTGACCAGAACACCTGACTCCGGCAACGAGCAACACCTGGCGCTGTCAATGGGTATTTAAGCGCCCTCCACACAAAAGCCCATTCCTCACAAAGCTCCTGCCCGGACAACAGGTTCAATGCGGGCCCAGCGACATCGCGCAGTAAGTACCTGAGCCCCACACAGCTAGCGGTACAGCCACCTTTCATGCCGCCTCAGGCCGTGATTGTGTGTGTATCACTTTACCGCTACCCTGTTGGGTCCTAACTATTCCCTTCCCCCCTCCCACAGCCTTTTTCCTTTTTCTTTTCCTCAATCTAGAGTGCACATGGTCCTGGCCCCCGGCTGAGCTCCATGATGAGTTGTTCGCTATAAACTGGTGTAAGCAACCCCTTTTACGTTTTTATTCTTTCACTACTGTTTACGCCAACCTCGTTTACGGTACCTAGGCCTCATTATCACAAGTAATAACGCATATTGTGAGACCGGCCACCTTTTCACTGCCCGCCACGAACGCCTACATTACCGCCTTGTCCGTTGACACTACTAGGGACCCAGCACGGCCACATTGAATGCTTTTAGCTCGTAACGATGAGCCCTTACCTGAATGTTATGTCTGTCTTCTTTATCCATCACAGGTACAACCAGAGAGGAAACACCTCTTGCATGTATAAGCACCTTAGCATGTGCTTCACACAGGGCACTGACAAACCTTTCCACCCCCCTGTAACACTCCACACATAAAAGGTCCTGACGAAAGGCAGTAGAAGAAAAGGCCTGTCTGAAACTAGTTGACCGCACAGGACGACGGCGGCCATAAGCCTGCCGTGCACGTCCGACAGCCTTTGTTTTTATTTACTGCCTGGGGCCCAACATTAAAGCAGTCTTTGGGACCCCAAGGACAGTATTTTAAACCTCACTCAGAGCACAATCACAGCACCCTCACGAACCAAAAAAACCCCGCTCTGCAGTAATCTGGCGTCGAAGCACACTTGAGGTACACTCGGTGCCTCGGGTGGGGCCCGGTGATGAAGCATGCCACCAACTAGGTTGGTGGGTGAGGGCCTTCATAAAAAAAACAAATGGTTTCCCAACCCCCCACAGACATACAGACACTCTAAATCAGAGCTAGTCCTCATTGTGTAGTCGTCCCATTCCGGGGCAGTGTCATGCAAGTCCCCCTCCTCATCTGAAGTGGCTAGTTCCTGAAGAGGAACAGCATGTGGAGTACTAGGGACCGATAATACAACAGGAGTATTCAGTCGCACAGGTGATGTCACCAGATATGGCGGAGATCTATTGGTTGGCCCTGGCGGTGGAAAGCTTTGCCTGTAATCTTGTAGCATGAACTATAAATCAGATAACAATGCAGAGGGCATCGTAACTATCTCCTCATGAGACTGCTGGTGACCTTGTGCAGGCTGTATAAAACAGGCTTTTTTTTAAATAAATTTATTTTTAATTTTATACAACTGAACAATAAGCACTAAGGAAGACATGTACGGTACAGTAACAGCAGTAGAGCTCAAATAGTTGCGAATATAATCAGTATCACTGAATCAGTTTCCCCCTCCCGACCAATAAGCCATGGAAAGCCAATGTACGCCGGTATCAACTGTTCTCGTTGTGAAGGAACTGTGTCTTGGACCGAGAAATGGTTGTCGGTAAATTGGCTGGATAGTCTTAGGAGATGTTATATATTCAGGTCCCTGTCGAGGTCTCCTGTGTCATGTGGCCAGTGGACTGATGCGTCACGTCCCCTGTATCCAACCCAAAGTGTTTTCTCCATGGGTCCCATATCCTATGAAATTTCTTCAGGCAGCCCCATCTACGATATGAGACTTGCTCAGCTGTCATATACGTGTCCATCCCCTTAGTCCATTCCTGTATGGACGGACTGTCGGTCACTCCCCAATTCCTAGCTATGTCTCTTTTGACCACCACCAACCCCAACAAAGCAAAAATCAATTGAGTCCTAGTGACGTCCACTTCGCTAGGGATTCCCAGGAGCACAAATTTGTTTTTTTTGGTAATGTCACCCGCAGGACCGTTCCCAATATGTCGATCACTTGCAACCAGTATGTCCGGAGTATAGGGCAAGCCCAGATCGTATGGTAGAAATTACTAGTAGTGTTCTTGCACATCAGGCACAGCGGCGATTCTGCTCTCCCCATCCTGTGGAGTCTTTCCTTGTCATAATATGTTCGATGCAATATTTTGAATTGAATTAGTTGAAGCGGAGCCTTAATGGCCACCTCCCTGGGATGCATCAACGCCGCCTCGCAGTCGATATCTTCTAGGGATCCCATGTTCTTCTCCCATCTCGTTCAGAAACCTAGCAAACCGTCGGGAAGATTGTTATTGATGGGTTTGTACGTGAAGGAGACCGCTTTATCAATAAGTTCCTCCTGCAGGAGCCTACCTTCTAGGGTAGCGTATTCCGGGAGTTGCTTATGGAGGAGATTTTCCGCCTGCCATGCGTGTCGCAGTTGTGCATACTTAAGGAATTGAGAATCAGCCATATCTTATTCCTGCTGTAGTTTATTCCAAGTTTTAAGTTCCCCTTTTTTAACTACGTGTCCTATCGTGTGGATGCCAAGAAGGTCCCCAGCCTCGAACTCTGTAAGTTTACAGCTTTCTCTAAGCCAGACACACTCCCAGAGCGATGTGGAGCGCGTAAACTGCTTTGTCCATCCCGTGGTCTTACTAGCCCTCTTCCTTGCCAATAGTGTCACTTGAGTCGCTGGTAGCAGACTCGAGCTGCCCTTTCCCCCATATAGATAATGTAGCTGTGTATCAGGTTGCATTGTCTTCCTTTCAAGGCGGTACGCGGGGGTGGTCTCTATGTTTGTGCGCCCATTAATTAATGAAGATCAAATGGGATGCCCAATAATTGGCTTCCACATCGGGAAGTACAATCCCTCCATTGTAGGGGTTGCTCCTCAGTGTCCGTAACATGATTCTGGGGTGTCCGTAGCCCTAGGTAGAAGGTGGTATGTATTTTGGAGGGCATATAAGAGTTGTGGCAAGGTGATTATTTTAAAGAGTGCAGCGCGACCCAATAAGGCGAGAGGAAGGTCCTTCATCTCCCTCTATCAGCCTTAAAGTTGCCCATGATGGCGTGTAGATTATCGCGTCTGCACACCTCCGCATAGTGCGTGACCAAGATACTTAAAACCTCTCGACACCACTCGCAGTTCCCCGGGCAAACGACAATCTAAGGGGCATCCGATGGGCTGTATAGCAGCGATTTATCCCAGTTGATTTTGTAACCTGAGTATTGTCCGTAGTCGGTGTGAGAAAGTGCCCTCTTTCTTGCATGGTATGCCCCCACTTTTTAGGTCTCGCGCCTAGTGATGCACTGCGCAGCGGTGCCCGAGCAGCGGGAGTCATTTTGTCCGGGGTTCAGAATTGAACCCTGGAATTGAACACGCTTGTGCGTGTGTTTTTCCTATGGTCTTCTGTGATTGTGCTTTGAGTGCGTGTTTTTTTGTAACAGAACACACAATAGGCCATAGGCGGTCGCATTGCTCTGCCCATGGCCTATTGGTGTCTGTTATGCGCACCAAAGCCCATGTGGTTTCAATTATCGTGCCCAGACACAGGTGCTATAATTGAAAGCACATGTTCGCTGTGGCGCGCGCACCACGCGCGGTGTGTTTTTTTTTGTGAAAGCGATCGCTTTTAGTGGCACTTGTTTGGATAGGCGCATGGGCGTCGCGGCACTGGCACACTGTCGGATGGTTCTGAATCTCATGAATTTCTCAGCTGCGGTTCGCAGGCTCCTGTTGGACGCCCCCACCCCTTCTCGCTGCGCTGCTGCAGATATCAGGTTTACTATCTGCTACAGGACCCGTGCTGCAGTTTACTCCTCCTCGTGCTCGCTTCCGGGGCTCACCTTGCGCGCAGAGCGGCTGCTGCGGCGCACACGCGGCCGGTCCCCTTTGTAAACTGTTGTCATTTCCTCCCACAGAGTAGGCAGTATCCTGGCCCGGAACTCGCTCCCTCCGAAGAGTGTGAGGCATCGCAGCAGGCTTCCCTTACCCGACTCCATGGAGGTCTCTGAAAACACCTCTGCCCATCGTTCCCAGCTGTTGCCCTTTCCTCCCACAGAGTCAGCGCAGTATCCCGGCCCGGATCTCGCTCCCTCCGCAGAGTGTGAGGCGTCCCAGCAGGCTTCCCTTACCCGACTCCATGGAGGTCTCTGAAGCCACTGCTGCCCCTCACGCCCGGTGCCTGTGCGCCAGGCGCTGCAGGTGATTGTCCTCTCTGGATAATGGACCCTGATTGGCGCAGGTCGAGGAGCCGAGGCGCAGCCCCCTCAGCTCCCAGGAAGGCTTGGGGCGAGGCAGATGTGCACCAGCTGAAGCCAATCTGCACATGATGACACGCACATGAATATTGATGGCCCTACCGCTGCTGCAGGCAGGTGCGTAGCAAGCAGGACCCCGGCTGCTGCAATGCTTCCCACCGCTGAGCGCCCTACTCCTTTCACCACTGCGGCCAATGAACCCAAAATCGCTTCCTCAGGTGGACCGTGGTGGAGTCACACCAGGAGGAGCCCGTGCTCGAGCTAGCCGTACCCCTCCAGCAGAGGAAAGCCATCCCCATCTCCAAGAGGTCTCAAGGGGTCAGCGAGGAAGGAGGGTCCAGCGGCGGGGAGGACTCCTGCGACCAAGCGGGGATCACTCCAGAGAGCAGCAGCCTCCAGGAGCTCGTCAAGGTTGCAGAGCAGAACCATGTCCCCGACACCCCTCAGGAGGCCCCCGAAACAACACAGGGGGAAGAGGTCCAGGAGGACGAGGAGGAAGAAGCCGACATCAAGGCGGTCGCCACCTCCCCAAACGGCCGCTTTCAGAAGTTTGACATTGAAATTGGACGGAGCTCCTTCAAGACGGTCTACAAGGGCCTGGACACGGAAACTTGGGTGGAAGTTGCGTGGTGTGAGTTGCAGGTAAGCGTGCAACTTCATGTGCTCCCTGGGGGACCACTTAAGTCTGTCTACTGCATGTACGCAATAGTTTTGTGTGTTGAGTAATTCCCGTTGTGGTAAATAATGTAAAGCTAAACAACTTGTGCCTGACACGGAGTACGTTAACCTTTATGGTAAATCTTTCTCACTGACATTCATTGTGGATATGCTAAAAAAAAGTGGATTCTAATACTTGGTAGTCCTGCAATTTAAGACACACATTGGATTCAGGGGGGTTCCGGTACAGTTGGTTACACAGGGTTTTCATCAGCCAGGGCTATCTGTCTGACCCCTAGCAATCTTTCTTGGCTCATGTAATAGTTTTGATCCGATTTTGAACAAAAAACATTGGAATGGAATGCTACGGAGAGTAATTACCAGTGGATGAGAGTCAAGTAGTGTGCTCGACGCATTCTGGTTTTCTCAGATAACACAGACAAGGTTGGGTAACTAAACAGCCCAACGCTAGCCTACAGTAAAAAAAACAATTGGAATCGACCTCTTGTTATCATGTCTTCCTCCCTCCCCTGATTTTTCGTCGTTTGCCTCCTAGTCATTGCATAGATATCTCCCATCCTGAAATCGCACACACAGGCAGTAAACTTAATTAACTGGGTTAGTTTTGAAAAAGCAGTCCCGTGTCGTGAAGCACCACGGGAAACTGTGTCACGGAGTTTATATGCCGATAACCATGATTGGACTTTTCAGCAGTAAACCGCTTGGGACTATTGTCATGTGTGCAAAGAATATACTGTTGGAGACGTTATTTTTCGTGCCGTACTTAGCAATGTTTTGTTTTGCATTCACCTGAGTAAAATTGTAATGAAGACTCAAAAGAAAGTTTTCTAAAATAGTGTTTGGAAATATGATTGTGGCGTTTGGGGAAAAACACCCTGCGTTCTGGATTGACCCCACGTTTTTAGGTTTCGCCTATTATCATTCGCTTGTGAATGTACTAGGCGAAAATTCAAGTGCTCCATTCGACTCATCAAACCACTGCGGTTTATCCACAGTGCATGTGAGTCACGTGACCACAAAAGCGAGTCACGTGACCACACAAGCACGCGCATCTCCCTAATCCGCCTGCTACACTTCTCCTCCCCTCGCTCGCATTCCCGCCCCCCCACCAGGCTCTCCCGCCCCCATCCGGCTTCCCTCCGCGCATCTGCCTGCCACACTTCTCCTCCCCTCGCTCGCATTCCCGCCCCCCCACCATGCTCTCCCGCCCCCATCCGGCTTCCCTTGTAACCTCTTAAGCCTTACGTCACAGACCGGTTTATTTAAAAAACTGTGAAGCAATCCTTGCACAGTCACAATCCAATTACCGCCTCTTTCGTACATTATTGGGACTGCCCGAGAGGTGCGTGGTTTTCACGGAACTCCATCTTTTTAACAGCAGGAAGCAGCCCCCTCGCTCGCATTCCCGCCCCCCACCAGGCTCTCTCGCCCCCATCCGGCTTCCCTTCGGGCATCTGCCTGCCACACTTCTCCTCCCCTCGCTCGCATTCCCGCCCCCCCACCAGGTTCTCCCGCCCCCATCCGGCTTCCCTTGTACCCTCTTAAGCCTTACGTCACAGACCGGTTTATTTAAAAAACTGTGAAGCAATCCTTGCACAGTCACAATCCAATTACCGCCTCTTCCGTACATTATTGGGACTGCCCGAGAGGTGCGTGGTTTTCACGGAACTCCATCTTTTTAACAGCAGGAAGCAGCCCAGAAAAAAAAGCATTCATTCAAAAACACAGAAACCCCTTCCTCTTGCGTAGCCTTCAGACAGTTAGTTATTAGCAGAGCAATGTGCGGATGCTCCATAATGTAACAAGATTTATTTCGAGTTTTAAGCCAAATAGTGTCTCAAGATTTCTTCATTTTTTTTTTTTTTACGAAGTTTCCTAACAATAAGGTTCGGCCTACTTTTATGTTTATTTCAACGAACTAGCCTTTCCGGTTAAGGGGTAGGGGAGATTGGAGAAACCTTACGCTGCTCTTTGCGCGGATATTTCGGCAACAATATGGGTATTTTTCAGCAGTTAAAACGCATGCATGATTTCCTTAAAGTCTACCAGCTGGACCCCTTCATGTCGACCCCCTGTCAATTGAAGTTCATTAAATTCGTAGGAACCCGCATGCTGTGACGCCTCGTTTTATGGGGGTATCTTAATGCCTGAACCGTGGACCTGAAGTATTGCGGTAGGTAAAGTTCTTAACCCTTTTGTGCACTCGTTGCTGCACAACCTCGTCTTTCCTGTGTGACTGTCCCTCACCTGTATTGCTGTCTCTGCAGAGACCACATACAAATAACACCACCCACTCTCATCACACACACACACACACACACACACACTCCTCAGCAGAAGACTCACAAAACGCATCACTGTGATAGAAGACCAGACACAGACATACAAGCACACGCACTTGAGCATCACTCTTCCGGGGGCATGCACGCGCTACCACAGCGGGAGGCACAGGACCAGCATAGGTGCTCGCACCAATCACTGCATGAGGTGCACACTCCTCTGCAGGATGCACCAGCGCCGCTTCCAGAGGCGGCTCAGGGGACAGCACCAGTTTTAGGGGGCAGCCCGTAGTATCAGGTCGTGGTGTTGGCTGTAACTACGTAGCAGCACTGTTATAAGCTCTGTGGTGTATGTCACCGTAACTGAGTGTGATTGTAAAAAGGTAAGAATTCTGCCACCTACTATGGGGTGCACCGCACTGCTCTCTGTGCTGCTGCATGTTGTGTTGCAGTCCATATCATTTGTTTTCTAACAGTACATACCTCGGTCATTCGGATACCGGGACTCCTAGGCCTTAGCTGTGCAGCTGTCTGTTTGTGCCCTACTGCCGCTATTTGTTGTGTTGCTCTCTGTGTGTGCCCTGCAGCTGTCTGTATGTGCCTTGCTGCTGTCTGTATGTGCTGTGTTGCTCTCTGCGTGGGACGTGCTGATAAATGTATTTGTTGTGTTGCTCTCTGTGTATGAGTTGCCTGTATTTGTTGTATTGCTCTCTGTGTGTGACCTGCTGCTATCTGTATTTATTGTGTTGCTATCTGTATGTGTCCTGCTGGTGTCTGCATGTGCCCTGCTGTTGCCTGTATTTGTTATGTTGTTCTTTGTGTGTGCATGACACCTGTCTGTATGTGTCTAGCTGCTATCTGAATCTCTTGTGGTGCTCTCTGTATGTGCCCTAATGTTGTCTGCATTTGCCTTGCTGCCACATATTTTTGCTGTGCTACTCTGTTTGTGCCCTGCAGCTGTCTATATTTTTTGTTTGTATGTTCGCTGTTGCTGACTTTATGTGCCCTGCTGAATGTAGTTGTTGTGTTGCTGTCTCTGTGAGTCCTGCTGCTACCTTTCTTTTGTTGTGTTACTGTCTTTATGTCCTCTGCTGCTGTCTGTGTGCACCCTGCTGCTGCCTGTATTTGTCTTGCTACTTTCTGTAGCACTGCCGTTGCCAATAGGTTTGGCATTTGGAAAGTTGGAGCTATTGGTTTTGTAAATGACATTTTATATTTAGATATCGTTATTGGCATTGTCAATAACAATATATAAATATAAAATGTCATTTACAAAACCAATAGCTCCAGCTTTCCAAATGCGAAACCTATTGGCAACGCCAGTGCTTGTTTAGGTCTCGGCCTATTCCCATTCCGCAGGAATGGAATAGGACAAGTCTATAGCAGTGAAACCAAGACTTAAACTAAGGTCTCCCAAAAAGAGGATTTCCACGAGTGCATGTGCTCATGCACGAGCCCGAGCCTTCTGCCTACCTCCTAGGCAATCTGCTTCTAAGCCCCCCTGGTGTTTCTGGCTTGCTCTTCAAAGGCTCCCCCTACCATTTGCTCCTGCCTCCCCGCCCACTGCTTCACACTTCACGGCCGCTAGGCCGTGACTCGCATTTCTGCCCAGCCCCCCTCCCAGCGCTGCCTTGTTTTTTTTTCGGTCTCAGTATCCAGCTGTCTTTTGCAAAGTCCTACCTATCCGATTGCCTCTTCTATGCCTCACACTCTGCCATGCCTCACCTTGTTTCTTTTTAGGTCTCGCCTGTCAATGCGCATGCGCATTGAGCTTGCGAGACTATAGGGGCTTAAACAGAGTTTACCTAGACTGGCGATTTGATGCAGTGTATGTGCACTTTTAGCTCAATGCGCAAGCGCAATGAGTTAAAATGCGCGTGCACAGCATCAAATCACCAGCCATCTGTTGCCCAGCTTGGTGCCGCCAGCAGCTCTTCCCGCCCCACCCCCTGCTGCATCAAAGGCTTTCACGGCCGGCCGGCCGTGCTTTCAGTTTCACGGCCGCCAGGCCGTGTCTCCTTTTCTGTTGCCCAGCTTGTTTGCTTCCTGTCACGCTACACCCCCTTACGCTCCCTCCCAGACCTCTTACATGCCTCTCTCCCCTCCCGTGTTGCTCTCTCTCGTCCATTTTCTTCTCTCCCATCCTGCGCTGCTCTTTCTCTCTCTCTCGTGTTTCTCTCCCCAACCCTGCACTCCCTGTTTTTAGCGTTATGTTATGTTTTGTAGTGCAGATTTGTCTACGATATGTTTTGTAATGCTCATTTCTTTCTTTTTTCCCCAGCTCCGGTCTTATAATGTGCCCCAATGAGATGCTTGCACTGGATGATGGTGTCGGAGTGCAGCGATGGCAAGGTAAGTTGTTTTTAGCGTTATCATATGTTTTGTAATGCTTATTTCTTTTGTTTTTTTCCAGCTCCGGTCTTATAATGTGCCCCAATGAGACGCTTGCACAGAATGGCGGTGACAGAGCGCAGCGATGTCAAGGTAAGTTGTACTTAGCGCTATGTTATGTTGGGTAGTGCAGATTTGTCTAGGTTATGTTTTGTAATGCTCATTTCTTTCTTTTTCCCCAGCTCCGGTCTTATAATGTGCCCCAATGAGATGCTTGCACAGGATGATGGTGTCGAAGCGCAGCGATGCCAAGGTAAGTTGTTTTTAGCGTTATGTTATGTTTTGTAATGCTTATTTCTTTTGTTTTTTTCCCAGCTCCGGTCTTATAATGTGCCCCAATGAGACGCTTGCACAGAATGGCGGTGGCGGACCGCAGCGATGTCAAGGTAAGGTGTACTTAGCGCTATGTTATGTTTGGTAGTGCAGATTTGTCTTTGTTATGTTTTGTAATGCTCATTTCTTTCTTTTTTCACCAGCTCAGGTCTTATAATGGGCCCCAATGAGATGCTTGCACAGGATGATGGTGTCGGAGCGCAGCGATGGCAAGGTAAGTTGTTTTTAGCGTTATGTTATGTTTTGTAATGCTTATTTCTTTTGTTTTTCCCCAGCTCCGGTCTTATAATGTGCCCCAATGAGACGCTTGCACAGAATGGCGGTGACGGAGCGCAGCGATGTCAAGGTAAGTTGTACTTAGCGCTATGTTATGTTTGGTAGTGCAGATTTGTCTATGTTATGTTTTGTAATGCTCATTTCTTTCTTTTTTCCCCAGCTCCGGTCTTATAATGTGCCCCGATGAGATGCTTGCACAGGATGATGGTGTCGGAGCGCAGCTATGGCAAGGTAAGTTGTTTTTAGCGTTATGTTATGTTTTGTAATGCTGATGTCTTTCTTTTTTCCCCAGCTCCGGTCTTATATTGTGCCCCAATGAGACGCTTGCACAGAAAGGCGGTGGTGGTGGCGGAGCGCAGCGATGTCAAGGTAAGTTGTACTTAGCGCTATGTTATGTTTGGTAGTGCAGCTTTGTCTATGTTATGTTTTGTAATGCTCATTTCTTTCTTTTTTCCCCAGCTCCGGTCTTATAATGTGCCCCAATGAGATGCTTGCACAGGATGATGGTGTCGGAGCGCAGCGATGGCAAGGTAAGTTGTTTTTAGTGTTATGTAGTGTTTTGTAATGCTTATTTCTTTTGTTTTTTCCCAGCTTCGATATATAATGTGCCCCAATGAGACGCTTGCACAGAATGGCGGTGGCGGAGCGCAGCGATGTCAAGGTAAGTTGTACTTAGCGCTATGTTATGTTTGGTAGTGCAGATTTGTCTAAGTTATGTTTTGTAATACTCATTTCTTTCTTTTTTCCCCAGCTCCGGTCTTATAATGTGCCCCAATGAGATGCTTGCACAGGATGATGGTGTCGGAGCGCAGCGATGGCAAAGTAAGTTGTTTATAGCGTTATGTTATGTTTTGTAATGCTTATTTCTTATGTTTTTTTCCAGCTCCGGTCTTATAATGTGCCCCAATGAGACGCTTGCACAGAATGGCGGTGGCGGAGCGCAGCATGTCAAGGTAAGTTGTACTTAGCGCTATATTATGTTTGGTAGTGCAGATTTGTCTACGTTATGTTTTGTAATGCTCATTTCTTTCTTTTTTCCCCAGCTCCGGTCTTATAATGTGCCCCAATGAGATGCTTGCACAGGATGATGGTGTCGGAGCGCAGCGATGGCAAGGTAAGTTGTTTTTAGCATTATGTTATGTTTTGTAATGCTTATTTCTTTTGTTTTTCCCCAGCTCCGGTCTTATAATGTGCCCCAATAAGACGCTTGCACAGAATGGCGGTGGCGGAGCGCAGCGATGTCAAGGTAAGTTGTACTTAGCGCTATGTTATGTTTGGTAGTGCAGATTTGTCTACGTTATGTTTTGTAATGCTCATTTCTTTCTTTTTTCCCCAGCTCCGGTCTTATAATGTGCCCCAATGAGATGCTTGCACAGGATGATGGTGTCGGAGTGCAGCGATGGCAAGGTAAGTTGTTTTTAGAGTTATGTTATGTTTTGTAATGCTGATTTCTTTCTTTTGTCCAGCTCTGGTCTTATAATGTGCCCCAATGAGACGCTTGCACAGAATGGCGGTGGAGGAGCGCAGCGATGTCAAGGTAAGTTGTACTTAGCGCTATGTTATGTTTGGTAGTGTAGATTTGTCCATGTTTTGTTTTGCAATGCTCATTTCTTTCTTTTTTCCCCAGCTCCGGTCTTATAATGTGCCCCAATGAGACGCTTGCACAGAATGGCGGTGGCGGAGCGCAGCGATGTCAAGGTAAGTTGTACTTAGCGCTATGTCATGTTTGGTAGTGCAGATTTGTCTACGTTATGTTTTGTAATGCTCATTTCTTTCTTTTTTGCCCAGCTCCAGTCTTATAATGTGCCCCAATGAGATGCTCTGCCAGGGGATGATGGTGTTGGAGCGCAGCAATGGCAAGTAAGTTGTTTATAGCGTTATGTTATGTTTTGTAATGCTTATTTCTTTTGTTTTTTTCCAGCTCCGGTCTTATAATGTGCCCCAATGAGACGCTTGCACAGAATGGCGGCGGTGGAGCGCAGCGATGTCAAGGTAAGTTGTACGTAGCGCTATGTTATGTTTGGTAGTGCAGATTTGTCTACGTTATGTTTTGTAATGCTCATTTCTTTCTTTTTTCCCCAACTCCGGTCCTATAATGTGCCTCAATGAGATGCTTGCACAGGATGATGGTTTCGGAGCGCAGCGATGGTAAGGTAAGTTGTTTTTAGCGTTATGTTATGTTTTGTAATGTTTATTTCTTGTTTATTTCCAGCTCCGGTCTTATAATGTGCCCCAATGAGACGCTTGCACAGAATGGCGGTGGCGGAGCGCAGATGTTAAGCTAAGTTATACTTAGCGCTATGTTATGTTTGGTCGTGCAGATTTGTCTATGTTATGTTTTGTAGTGCTCATTTCTTTCTTTTTTCACCAGCTCCTTATAGCGTTATTGGCCACCCTTTTCCGTTACGGCCACGTTCTACTACCTGAGCACATTTAATAATCCAGTCTTGTACTAATGCTAGTGCAACTTCGCACTTCACCAAATGGACTTAGCCATGATCTAGTAATGATCACCATCCAACACAATAGTGTTTTAACATTATAGCGGGCTAGCTGTGATGCTGTACACAAGAGATAAGCCACCTTCAAGATGTGCACCTTATAGAGGAACACAAATACACCGGTGTCATCTTCTCTTTCCTGCAGGCTTAAAGTGGAGTAATGCGTCTGTGATTTTTTTTTTATTTGCATCAAGCTCCTAAACCAAACGTGCCTTCCTGGAATTTCATGGTGCTGGAGTCGATAACATGGTTCTCACTCTCTCCTCCATTATCGCTCTCCCTGCTCTCCTCTCTCTCTCTCTCTATCTCTCTCTCTCTCTCTCTCTCTCCCTCTCTCTCTCTCACTCCAATCCCTCTCCTCTCCCTCCTTCCCTCTCGTCCTCCCTCTCTCTCCCTCCCCTCACTCTCTCACTCTCCCTCTCTCCGTCTACCTCTCTCCCTCTCTCCTCTCTCACCCTCTCCCTCTCTCTCCTCCTCTCTCTACCTCTCTTTACCTTCCCCCGCTCTCCTTTTTCTCCCTCTCCCCATCTCCCCCTCTGCCTGCTCTCCTCTCTCTCTCCCTCCCCTCTCTCTCCCCTCCGTCCTTCGCTCTCGTCCTCCCCCTCTCTTCTTACCCTCCCTCTCTCCCTCTACCCTCTCTCCCTTTCCCTCACTTGTTTTTTCCCAGCTCCGGTCTTATAATGTGCCCCAATGAGACGCTTGCACAGAATGGCAGTGGCAGAGCGCAGCGATGTCAAGGTAAGTTGTACTTAGCGCTATGTTATGTTTGGTAGTGCAGATTTGTCTATGTTATGTTTGGAATGCTCATTTCTTTCTTTTTTCCCCAGCTCCGGTCTTATAATGTGCCCCAATGAGATGCTTGCACAGGATGATGGTGTCGGAGCGCAGCGATGGCAAGGTAAGTTGTTTGTAGTGTTATGTTATGTTTTGTAATGCTTATTTCTTTTGTTTTTTCCCAGCTTCGGTCTTATAATGTGCCCCAATGAGACGCTTGCACAGAATGGCGGTGGCGGAGCGCAGATGTTAAGCTAAGTTATACTTAGCGCTATGTTATGTTTGGTAGTGCAGATTTGTCTATGTTATGTTTTGTAGTGCTCATTTCTTTCTTTTTCACCAGCTCCTTAGAGCGTGATTGGCCACCCTTTTCCGTTACGGCCACGTTCTACTACCTGAGCACATTCAAAGTCAAAGTCGAATAATTTATATAGCGCGCTACATACCCAGAGGGTCTCAAGGCGCTTGAAGAAGGGTGGGGAATTACTTGTCGAATATCCAAGTTTTAAGTTGTTTTCTGAATGCTAGGTGGTTCTGAGTGAGGCAAAGGTGAGTGGGAAGTGAGTTCCAGGTTTTAGCTGCCAGGTAGGAGAAGGATCTTCCTCCCATGGTTATTTTGTTGATGCGAGGTACAGCAGCAAGGGCTTGGTTGGAGGAGCGTAGCTGGCGGGAGGGGGTGTAGAAGGAAAGTCGTGTGTTGAAGCATTCGGGTCCAAGTTCGTAAAGTGCTTTGTGAGCGTGGGTTAGGAGGCGGAATGTTATCCTCTTATTAACGGGGAGCCAGTGGAGGTTTTTCAGGTGACTAGAAATGTGGTCTTTACGCTGTATGTCTAGTATGAGTCTGGCTGATGCGTTCTGGATGCGTTGGAGTTTTTTCTGAAGTTTTGCGGTGGTACCGGCGTATAGGCTGTTTCCGTAGTCCAGGCGGCTCGTGACCAGTGCGTGGGTGACCGTTTTTCTAGTTTCGGTGGGGATCCAGCGAAATGTTTTTTTGAGCATGCGAAGAATGTTGAAGCAAGATGATGAAACGGCGTTGACTTGTCTGTTCATTGAGAGTGAGGAGTCCAGGATGACGCCCAGGTTCCGTGCGTGGTCCGTCGGGATGGGTGCTATTCCAAGGGCCTCTGGCCACCAAGAGTCATCCCAGGCGGAGGGGGAGGTACCTAAGATAAGGACTTCTGTTTTGTCTGTGCTTCATCCACTCGGCTACTTCTTTCATTCCTTCATGTAGGTTGGTTTTGGCGGTGTTCGGGTCGTTGGTGAGTGAGAGGATCAGTTGAGTGTCATCAGCGTAGGAGATGATGTTGAGGTTGTGTTGGCGTGCGATGGTCGCGAGGTGGCTCATGTATACGTTGAAGAGGGTGGGGCTTAGTGAAGATCCTTGTGGCACGCTGCAAATAACTTCAGTGGCCTCTGACTTGAATGGTGGGAGGCGGACTCTCTGAGTTCTTCCGGTAAGGAACGAGGTGATCCATTCCAGTGCTTTTCCTTGGATTCCGATGTTTCTGAGGCGTTGTAGCAGGGTGCTATGACAGACTGTGTCGAAGGCTGCGGAGATGTCAAGGAGGATTAGGGCGACTGTGTCTCCATTGTCCAGTAGAGTTTGAATGTTGTCTGTTGCTGCGATGAGTGCGGTCTCAGTGCTGTGTTTTGCTCGGAAGCCGGACTGTGAGGAGTTGAGGGATTTGTTGGTTTCGAGAAAGGCGGCGAGTTGTTTGTTGACAGCTTTCTCGATGACTTTGGCTGGGAATAGAAGGAGCGAGATGGGGCGGTAGTTTTTGAGTTCGGTGGGGTCAGCTGTGGGTTTTTTCAGAAGGGCGCTGAGTTCGGCGTGTTTCCAGCTTTCCGGGAAGGTGGCGGAGTTGAGGGAGCAGTTGATGACGTCTCGGAGGTGTGGTGCTATGATGGAGTCTGCTTTGTTGAAGATGTGGTGAGGGCATGGGTCTGTTGGCGATCCTGAGTGGATGGAGTTCATCAGGCGGATGGTGTCCTCAGTGGAGATTGGGTTCCAGTCATTGAGGATGTTCAAGGGGGGTGAAGGTATGGCAGAAGGTTGGGTGGGTTGGTCTCCGGGTTGGTTGTTGAAGCTGTTGTGGATGTCTGCGATTTTGTTGTGGAAGAATGAAGCTAGGGAGTCGCAAAGGGTTTGAGAGGGAGTGATGTCGTTGGAGTTGGCTGAGGGGTTGGTAAATTCTTTGACGATGTTGAATAATTCCTTGCTGTTGTGGGGGTTGTTGTCTAGTCGGTCTTTGAATGCGGCTTTCTTGGCAGTCCGGATCAGTTGGTGGTGTATGCGGGTGGCGTTTTTGAAGGCGTCCCTGGTGCTGGTGTTTGGGTCTTTTTTCCAGGCCTTCTCAAGGGAGCGACAGAGTTTCTTGGATTTCTTGAGATCATCGTTGAACCAGGGAGCGTTTTTGCTGCCTAGTTTGATTCGACGTTTTTTCAAAGGTGCTTGGTTGTCGGCGCTGTTGGTTAGCCATTGAGTGAGGTTAATGGCTGCTTGGTTGGGGTTCGAAGAGTGGGCATGGGGGGTTTGAAGAAGCGATGAGGAGATCTGGTCAATGGTGATTTTGTTCCAGTTTCTTCGTAGAGTAGGTTGAGGATGGTTGTGGGTTGTGGTCTTTTTGTAGAAAAAGTGAACGCAGCTGTGGTCCGTCCAATGGAGAACTGTGGTGTGACTGAAGGAGATATGTTTGCTGGAGGTGAAGATGGGGTCGAGTGTGTGACCTGCGTAGTGAGTGGGGGTATTAACAAGTTGTTTGAGTCCGAGGTTGGCGAGATTGTCCAGAAGGGTGGTGGCGTTGCTGTAGTTGCTCTTTTCCAGGTGAAAATTGAAGTCTCCCAATAGAATGTAGTCCTCGGAGGGGAGGGCGTGTGGGGTGATAAAGTCAGTGATGTCTTCACTGAATTGTGCACGGGGTCCTGGAGGCCGGTAGAGGAGGGTGCCTCTGAGTGTGGTCTTGGGGTCGGTGTGGATCTGGAAGTGAAGGTGTTTGGCGCTAGCGAGGTTGACGTCTGAGCTGGTTGAGAAGCGGATGGAATTCTTATGGACGATAGCGATGCCTCCTCCTGTTTGTTTGGTGCGGTCCTTACGGATGATCTTGTAGCCGTCCGGGATGGCAATGGTGATGTCTGGGGCTGATGAGGCGTTCATCCATGTTTCTGTTAGGAAGGCGACGTCCGGAGAGATGGTGTCTAGTAGATTCCAAAGGTCGATGCCGTGTCTGTGGACCGAGCGGGTGTTGAGCAGGATGCATTTTAGGTGGTTGGTGTCAGATCTCTGTTTGGTGTTCGTGGATGAGGAGTTGGTCTTGGTGCCGTCATACTTACAGGAGTTGCAAGTGAAGGATCCATGGGTTTTTCCAGGAGCGGCTTGGGCGCAGTTGGGGAGTCGACCGGGGTTTAGGGCTAAGAGGGTGGAGGAGTCGTATGAATGCGGGTGCGGTGGGTGGTACGGGGGCCAGGGGGTCTGGCGCTGGGCGCGGTCCAGGCCCGGACCGGCGTAGACGGGCTTACCTTTGAGGCACCTTCGGCGCAGCCGCAGCGCGTGGACGCTGCGCGTTGATGCATCTGTCATAAGTGGAGAAGTGGAGGGGGCGGAGCGTGGGTAATGCTAGTGCAACTTCGCACTTCACCAAATGGACTTAGCCATGATCTAGTAATGATCACCATCCAACACAATAGTGTTTTAACATTATAGCGGGCTAGCTGTGATGCTGTACACAAGAGAGAAGCCACCTTCAAGATGTGCACCTTATAGAGGAACACACATACACCGGTGTCATCTTCTCTTTCCTGCAGGCTTAAAGTGGAGTAATGCGTCTGTGATTTTTGTTTTATTATGCATCAAGCTCCTAAACCAAACGTGCCTTCCTGGAATTTCATGGTGCTGGAGTCGATAACATGGTTCTCACTCTCTCCTCCATTATCCCTCTCCCTGCTCTCCTCTCTCTCTCTTTCTCTCTCTCTCTCCCTCTCTCTCTCTCACTCCAATCCCTCTCCTCTCCCTCCTTCCCTCTCACCCTCCCTCTCTCTCCTTCCCCTCACTCTCTCACTCTCCCTCTCTCCGCTTACCTCTCTCCCTCTCCCTCTCTCCCCTCTCACCCTCTCCCTCTCTCTCCTCCTCTCTCTCCCTCTCTTTACCTTCCCCCTTCTCTCCTTTTTCTCCCTCTCCCCATCTCCCCCTCTGCCTGCTCTCCTCTCTCTCTCCCTCCCCTCTCTCTCCCCTCCGTCCTTCGCTCTCGTCCTCCCCCTCTCTTCTTACCCTCCCTCTCTCCCTCTACCCTCTCTCCCTTTCCCTCACATCCCTCTCCCTCTCTCCCTCTCTTCCCTCTCCTCTCTCCCCGTCTCCGTCCTCTCTCCTCTCTCCCCCTCTCTCTCCTCTCTCCCTCTCTTTACCCTCTCCCTCTCCCTGCTCTCCTTTTTCTCCCTCTCTCCATCTCCCACTCAGCACCACCACAGCATCACTCAGCACCACCACAGCACCACTCAGCACCACCACAGCACCACTCAACACCACCACAGCATCACTTCGCACCACCACAGCATCACTCCGCAGCACCACAGCACCACTCAGTGCCACCACAGAACCACCACAGCACCACACTGAACCACCACAGCACCACTCTCCACCACCACAGCACCACCACAGCATCACTCAGCAACACCACAGCATCACTCAGCACCACCCCAGCAACAGTCAGCACCACCCCAGCATCACTCAGCGCCACCCCAGCATCACTCAGCACCAACACATTATCACTCAGCACCACCACATTAACACTCAGCTCCACCGCAGCATCACTCAGCACCACCACAACACCACTCAACACCACCCCTGCATCACTCAGCGCAAACACAGCATCACTCAGCGCAACCACAGCATCACTCAGCGTAACAACAGCATCACTCAGCGCAACCCCAGCATCACTCAGCGCAACTACAGCATCACTCAGCACCACCACAGCATCACTGGTTCAAGTATATTCTTTCAATGTTTCAAGCTGTTTTCAAGCTTTCAAGCTTTATTACAAATCACAAAAAGATTTTAATATTTCACTTTTGTTCTTGGATTTTCGTCACTATAAAAAACACTGAACATAATCTTCACAAAAGTTATTTACAAAACTTAAAGCTATTGACATTACAAATTAAATTAATTATTTAAGTATTAATTATTTAAAAAAATTAAAATCCATTGTATTTGTAATATCAATACATCTAAGTCACGTAAATACAAAACATGTTGCATTACAAATGCTATAGGTGTCACATTTGCAAAAGTTAAAACTATTGGCATTGTAAATGACAAAGCTATTAATTTAGCTATTTTCAAAAACAACACATAAATTTAAAAAAATCATTTATAAGACCAATAGCTCAAACTTTCCTAATGCGAGACCTATTGCATTTCCAATGCGTGTTTCGTAAGAGCCACTCCACTGTATTTGTGTACTTGTTTATTGTCACATCTATAGCGCCCAGCTGCTGCTCGTGTGGCATTGTGGAACAATAAGGTCCTAGTTTGTGATTCTCTGATTGCTTAGTCTTTTTTTTATTTTAAACTGTTTTTTTACTTCAAGAGTTGCACAAATATCACAGTGCTGGTATTTTGCTAATGTATCCAACATGAACACTTTCAAAGAAAAGCTGCACTGTTTGCTCTATGACTTCTGAACCAATTCAAGGTGACCTCTGTTCACCAAAATGCCAGGGGTATGTTACCTGCCCTTTCAAATTATCTCATGGTCGACTTCTTTCTTAGTCCCTCGTGTTCTTATTTGCAATTGAGAGTAGGTGACAGGCAGAGAACAGACATGGCAGAAAATAAGCAGCGCTCTTAGCACACGGTTTACTGCCTGTTGCGGTCTCTACTACTGATTGCTATCCATGATCTGAAATGTCACATAGACAGAGGGTAACTGTTGCTATCACCAGCTGCTGCAAACCATGACATTAGTAGCCATTACCTATATCCATAATGGGACACTAGTCTCATGAGTTCAGTGCAAGGTGCGATGGTCATGTGACTATGTAGAGCTGGTACCAAGATTCAACAGCCAACTAAATGTACAGCTAAGCAGAACAAAGTGAAAGGCCTTCTCTACTCATATATAAACAAGCATTTGCAATGCAATAGGTCTCGCATTTGCGACAGTTTATGCTATTGGCATTGGAAATTAGAATGCCATTTATTGATTTATTTAAAAAACCAACACATTAAAAAAAGGCATTGTAATCTACAATGCCAATAGCTCAAACACTTGTAAATGCGAGACCTATTGCACTGTAAATGCTTGTTGCTGATGTTGTAGTTGAGCTTATATAGCGCACAGCTACCCGCAGTGGGTGTCCCGGCGCTTGCTTAGGGAACCCGTCCTGATATTCCCCTGTGTGATAGCCCCAGCGGGTATCCACAAGGTGAAAGTCAGGCATCCCGCCGCGAGGGGCCGTTGTGGAGATTAAGCAAGCTATTGCCCAGAGTCGCAGAGTGTGAACCCGTGAGTCGAGAAGGCACCGGAGCGAGAATTATCGAGTCCGTGGAATTTTTAGCCCAAGACCCGCCGAGGCGGGGAATTGAACCGTGGTCCAGGACCGATCTCAGCTTCCGGGTCTGCCGCCTCTAACCCCTGAGCCACACTTCTTCGACTGAGTGTGCCCCGGGCTCCGGCTAATCGGGTACCCAGGGCCTATGTTCCTTCCCTAAAACTGCATTGAAGTCTAAACCCAATTGGCAACATGTCAGCCTCTGGTAAATGGTACCACAGGTACCCAGGGTACTGTGATCAGAGAAGGCCTCTAAGGGGTGCAGCACTTATTGTGCAACCCTTAGAGGCCCTGTACCCTGAAACTCTCACACTGCCTTTGCAGGCTGCGTGTGTTGGTGCAGAACAAAGTGAAGAGTCGACATGGCACACATTACTGTGTTGTGGGGTGGTTGTGAAGTGCACTCCGTTTATTTCTTAACTCTTATTATCCGTGGAAGAAGGTTTTACTATGTTTGGGTTGTGGTGTGCTGGGAGGGAAGGAGCGGCCAGTCTCCTTGTTGATTCAATCACTGGTATGCTAGTGACTCCGTCACTAGCCCCTATCCGCACTACCTTTGGCGGAGATCCGTCCGCCTGTTTGTAAACCAGAATAAAGATAAAAATTATCAGACTTTCCAGTTTTAGTAGATACTTTTCTTTTTATTGTTCCTTTCTTTTTTTCAAAAGTTTTTTTGTTTTTGCTTGTTTCAATAAAGAATTTTACATGATGATTTCCTTTTTACAGATTATTTATTCTCTGTTTAGAAGAACATCATACATTATGCAGCAAAATGCTATCTTATTTTGTCCCAATGCATTTCGGGAAAAGTCCCTTCGTCAGGGGAACTGCGAAAATAATAAAAAATGATAAACATTCACATGAATATTTCTTTCTTTATCAGCACACGATAGTGTCAACAATTATTTTGTAGTCTAATCATTATGTTTTCCTTATGTCAAAAAAACCATTTAAAGCATACTCTTGATTTCCTTGGATAGACAAACCCTATGTACAAATGATACGCTGAAATAAAACATGTTGTGAGTTACTACTCACTTTAGAACTCACCATTAGATATGCTGCTGTGTAACTTAAATAATATTGGTTCTGTCATGCAGTTAATGTTTCAAGGGAACCTTAAAGTGAAGAAAAGGGAGAAGGGTAAGAATAGGGTTAGCAATATATTTATTGAACTGGATGTCTATTGGAGAGTAAGATAATGTAAGATCTGAATACCTTATTAGAAAATCGCGCTTTATTTTCCAAATGTAGTGCGTTAAAGAATGGAGAACTTTCTTAGTTCAGAATGACGCTCCTGTGAACAAACAATGGGGTTACATTGTGTGTGGTCTATAAACATAGAAGGTACTACATTCTAGTTAGTTGCTTCGCTTGGATTTTACCTTCACGAGTAATTCTGTCTAAAAGAATCGCGTGATGATCTTCTGTGTGGGTCCAGACAGTCCTCGGAATAAGTGACTAAGGGAATGGATACAAAGTATATGATAATGAGAAAGAAACTGTGACGATTTGTGTCCTATTGACATTCTTAGTTTGTGAGCGAACAAGATACATTGTAATTGTTTCTAAAAAGATGAATATGGAAAATGCATGGACTGATGCAAACAGGCAGGTGTCAAAAAGTAAGACGCTGCGAAGTTGTTACTCCTATAATTTAACGTTTCAAAGAGAGAACCGGCTTTAGCCGATAACTAAAATAAGTTTCGCTTATTTTAGAAAGATATCGAGTGCTGAACTCTGAGCAGATTCTCGTTATTTTGGAATGCGGTTCCCGTAGTGGTTACACTTGTACAGTCTGTAGGAATGAATCAAACGGTTTCAATTAGACTAAAACATTGTTTAAGTCCCAGATAACATACTGCCGAAATAGCATACTTTACACAAAAAATTACTGCGTGCTTTGGCGAACTCGGGTTCAGAAGCGGAGGAGCGTTTAGCATCTGCAGATAAAAAATAATGACGGTCAGGCTAGAGAATGGAACTTAGCAGGAAAAAAAGAATGCGGCGCGGTACTAGTTTACCTGAAGAAACACGAACTGTTTCTTGACCGTTAGGGACGAGTGGCCATGGATCTGAATACGCGGTGTATCCTCTGAAGCAGAGGTCGAAATGGAGAACGGACTTAGGAAGTGCCTTCGCGTGTAGCGAGGATGAACATGAAAAAGTTACTGTGGGTTACGATAGTGGAGATTGGTTTGGAAAAGGGGGGTAATGCTAAAAAATGAAGAAAAGATGATTCTAAAAGTTAGAGATTTGTATTTTAAGTTGATGTTCTTAATTGAAGTTAAGTAAAGTAGTAAGAAACTATGAAAGTAAAAATAAAAATAAAAATAAAAAAAGGGAAAAAATACTACTCGGTTAGAAAGGAGGTCTCGATGAGTACAGAGTAGGATGGGGTGAAAATAGATGAATGGATAAATAAACTGTGTGTGTATTAAGGTCATTCTAAATAAATGAAAGATATATTTAATTAATGTTCTGATGTGAACCATCTTGATGATAATTATGTTACAAACAGTTGACAAACTAAGTTGTTAATGACAATCAAAACCAATACATTTTTTACAGGTAACATGACATATCTATTTTATCATTTAAACCTTTCGGTGTCTGGGTTTGCAAAAAGTCTATCCACCATATTTCTCTTTGTGAGAGCCAAGTTTCATTATTTCGATCTGGTTTAATGTCTATTTGTTCTAGGACTTGAAATTTCAATTGAGGAATGGTGTGTTTCATTTCTGTCCAATGGGTGACCAAGCTCGAGGTTAGGCTTTTGTTGCGGATTCTACTTTTGTGCTCTGTGATTCTGATTTTTATTTTTATTTCTGTTTTCCCTATGTATAGTTTACCGCAGGGACATTTTATGCAGTATATCACATACATTGAGTTACAATCAGTTCGTTGTCTGAGAGTGATTTTTTTACCAGTTTGAGGATGTTGTATATGCGGACCTTCCATTACATTATTGCAGTGGGTGCAATTGTAGCATTTTTTCATTCCTTTGATGGTACTAGTGGTGCTTGGATCCTTCTTAGTGTGAGTCACTATATCATGTATGTTGTGGTGTCTAGTGTGAGCAAACAAAGGTTTCTTCGCAAATATCCCGCAAAAATCTTCTTCTTTTTGTGGTAGTTCCCATCTTGTATTGATGACTTTTTGATTGAGTTTGATTGGGTTGAATATTTAGTTACAAATACTTGACGATCTGTTTTTGATTTGGATTTGGGTTGTAGCAGTTGTGCTCGTTGAATTTTAGCAATTTTCTTTTCTGCTTCCGATATAACTTCATTCGGATATCCTTTAGATTCAAACCTTTTTCTTTGGGTGATGATTTCGTTTCCCAAACTTTCCGTGGTGGATGCAATTCTTTTACAGCGTATGAGTTGTGAATATGGTAAATTTTGCAGGAGATTTCTGGGATGAAAACTGTTGTAGGACAAAGTATTATTTCTGTCTGTGGGTTTGTGATATACTGAAGTGTCGATAGTGTTGTTTTGGATCTGTATTAAAACATCTAGATATGGTATTTCTTGTTTGTTGATTGTGGAAGTGAATTGTATTCTTGGGTTTCTTAGATTAAGCTCTGCAATTTTCTCAAGTAATACTGATTCTGGTCCATTCCAAAGTAAAAAGATATCATCTATAAATCGTTTATAGAACATAGTGTGAGTCTTCCAGATGTTTTCCGTCAGGATGAAATCGTTTTCAAATTTGGCCTTGAAGGTATTGGCAAAAGATGGGGCTCCTGAAAAACCCATTGAGGTACCACTGATTTGTAGGTAATATTCATTGTTCCATTTAAAGTAGGAGTGTTGTAAGCAGAATTGGAGAAGTTCAAGAATGAATACTTTGTTGGCTTTCAAGTTGGGTACTTGTAGTAATGCCCATTCGCAAGCTTCCAAACCTTCGCCTAATGGGATTGAAGTATATAAAGATGTCACATCTATGGTGCATAGTATGATATCGTTGTCTGCTGTTGATATGTCGTTCAATTCAATTCAATTTCAAAAGCTTTTATTCGATTTGTACAAACAAATCATACAAGCAAAAAGAAGTACATAGTTAAAATATTTAAAATCACCATATGAACTCTAATAGGAAAAGATGGTAAGACAATGTACAAAAGGTTAGAGTGCAACAATTAATAAGTGATCTTGTCTCTATAAGTCAACATACCATCATAAAATGCAAGACATTCATGAATGACAGACAGGAGATCAGTAGGAATTATTCAATAGGCCATGCCTGGCAGCTGTACATCAAAATTTTTAAATAATCATAATATACTGTGGACATCTACAAATATGGATAATACCTTAATTATAAAATTGATATAAAATTTGAAGACGTATATATACAGACAGGAATGTAAACAGTAATAGCAACATAAAGCAATTCCTGGCAGCTGTATAACATTGGTACAGACAGGTAAGTATATAATATATTATAGTACAATACTTTTCCTGGCAGCTGTACATTTCAAAACAAAAGTAGCCAGAAAAAAGCAAATCTCCTCGTTCTCTAGTGAGGATAAAAATATCAGTGCTGTTTCTGTAGTACGAATATTATATTTAATAAAAATTGGCTTAAGGTATTTTACCCTGAGAAAATTAAAAAATTTACAGAAAAGTAAGAAGTGGCAACTACTCTGCCGCGAAATACTGTCACACGGACAGGGTATGTCTGAACTGGTTCTTGTGTTTGGAAAAGCAACCAGATGGTGAACAATGCCCAATATGACACGTGTTAAAACATACTGATGAGAGGGACGAGTCACAAACACAAGATAGGATTGGAATCCCGAAGTTAGATTTAAATCTTTATAAAATTTCACAGTAACAAGATTGCCAGAAATGTTATCTCGTTCTGCCTTTCGGAAGTTTAGGAACGTTGTCTTGATTTCTTTTTTTGAGATAGAAGCAACCTCTTCAGGCTCACGGAACACATCGATATTAAAAAGAAGGAGATACCAGCGGTGAATGTATCTCAACCATAATATACGTGAAGAGTGGTCCAAACCTATACAATCAAGAATAATATCCTGAGTGAATCGAGTCTCCGGCTTAGCCCAAATAGAACGCCACAATAAAAGTGGCCGGACTGCTGCTAAGTCAGAAATGAACTCGATCCCGACTTCTTCATGGATCAACTGGATGGAGGCAGAAGGGGGAACACATAACAACCTCCTTAAAAACTTATTTTCCTCCTTCTGCAAGGATATACCCTCGCTATGTCCCCACACCCCTGCCCCATACAGAGCAGAGGAGACACAGCATACATTGTATATATTCATCATGTCTACAATGCTTCGTGAGCCAAGTTTAGAGGCAAAACGAAAAATACTGCTAGTAGACCGCAGCATTTTTAGTCTGATAGAATCAAATTCCGAGATCCAAGACCCACTATTGTTGTATGTAATTCCTAGATAACAAAAGGACTTGACAGCAGTCAACTTTTCCTTATCCAGAAAAAAGGTATGCTTTACCTGTTTAGCTGCCTGACCACATGTCATTACATACGTCTTGGTTTTGTTCACACGAAGCCGCCTAACTTGAATAAACTGCATAAAATTATCGATTAGGCGCTGAAGGCCCATCTGTGTTCGGGATAAAAGAACAGCGT
Source organism: Lissotriton vulgaris (assembly GCF_964263255.1). Classification (NCBI taxonomy): domain Eukaryota; kingdom Metazoa; phylum Chordata; class Amphibia; order Caudata; family Salamandridae; genus Lissotriton; species Lissotriton vulgaris. The sequence continues at coordinate 1,066,886,587 of NC_141687.1, forward strand.
CATCCGCGTAAAGTAGCAGCGGAACAGGTTTACCACCAATCATGGGGGCATCTGCTGGGATGTCAACCAAAGAACGGTCGACATCATTAATAAAGAGGGAAAATAAAAGCGGGGCCAAAACACATCCCTGACGTATGCCCCGAGCCACTTTAAAAAACGGGGTACATTCACCAAGGGTGCCATAGCGGACTTTACAGGAGAGTTTTTCGTAGAGTCTAGCCAAAAAATGAACTATTTCCCTTGGGGCCCCAGCATCAAGCAAAACCTCCCAAAGAATGTTATGGTTAACCAAATCAAAAGCGCTGCTCAAATCAGCAAAACATAAAAAGAGGTTGCCATTTTTAGCCACAGTATATTTATTGATTAAGAGATCCAGATTTACACACTGGTCCAATGTGCCCAGGCCTTTCCGAAAGCCGTATTGGACTCTAGTTAAGATGTTAAAATCAGTTGCCCAGTCTTCCAGCCTCTTGAGAAAAATCCTACTCATCACCTTTACAGAGGCGTCCAATAATGAAATTGGACGGTAGTTAGAGGCCTCTGATTTATCCCCTTTCTTATGTAAAGGAATAATGACCGATTGGCCCCAAGTGGGTGGAAAATTAGTTTCTGCCGCGCAATTAAAAATCCTCACCAAGATGGGAGCCCATAAAGCCGCTTCATCTTTGTATAGATCCAGCGGGACCCCATCGGGGCCAGGGGCCTTGCCTCCTTTGCTTAAAGAAATTGCTTCATGGCTTTCTTCTAATGTTATTCCCAACGGGAGGGGTAGCCATGGAGTAGGCTCAGGTAGTAGTGACTCAGAGGATAACCCTTCTGGGTTAAATATTTTGGAAAAATGACTAACCCATTCACTGCAAGCCACATAAGAAGATAGTTCTGGAACATTTTCTTTATTGAGAAACGGGCTGTTAATTGTTTCCCAATACAGTTTGCAGTTTTTAGTCTCGGCTGCTTCCTTCAACTTGTCCCACGCCTCATTCTGTCGTTCAAAAGTTGAAGGAAGTGGCTTGTATCTTTTATGTAGGATTTCCATCCTTGTACAAAGATCTGAAGAAACTCATCAATGTATACTCCCAAGGGTTCAAACAGTGACCCACAGCCGCTGACTATGGGTCTCATTGGTGGATCCGTGGCATTTTTGTGAATCTTTGGAAGCAAGTAAAGTTCAGGACAACGTGGGTGTTTGGCAGTCAGATATTTTTTGGTGTTTTCAGTTATCCATTCCATTTCCAATGCTCTGTTTAGGATTCCTTCTAATGTTTTGGCTATTTCTTGCGTGGGGTTTTGTTGGAGTTTTAGGTAGGTAGTGTTATCTTGAATGTGGGTTTCTACTTTGGCATTGTAAAAAGAAGTGTCCATGATAATTAGGGCTCCTCCTTTATCTGCTCTTTTCAATGTGATTGAAGAATCCTCTGACAACTTTTTTAAAATGTCAATTTCGTGTTTATTCAAGTTTGTTCTCTGATTTTGATTCCATTTGATTTGTTGTAAATCCTGTTTTACTAGTATTTCAAACATGTCCAAAACTTTATGTGACATAGGTGCCATATATGTACTCGGTTCTTTGAATTCTTTGTACTCACTTTCTTCTCTCGGTTGGGTAAATTCTGGCATCGATGGTACTATGTTTTCAAAGAAATGTCTTAATCTTAGCACTCTCATGAATTTGAAAAAAGCTACCTCTGTTTCTAGTTTGGTGCTATGGTATGTTGGTACAAACCCTGTTCCTTTTTCTAATACATTGAGTTGTTGTTTGCTGAGCTTTTTGGATGATATGTTTATCACTAGACTTTCGGGGTTTTGCTTCTCAAATTCTGACTGATTGTGTCCTTTTCCACGGCGGGTCTTGCATTTTCTGGTGTTTCTGGGGGTTTCCCGGTTTGGGGTCCCTTGTTTAAAAAACTCTGTTGTTTGGATGTTGTGCTTGTTGAAGCCAATTCAGATTGAGTTGTGCTGCCTGAGGTTATTGTGGTTAATGGTTGCCGGGTAGTGGATAAATCTTTGTCTGAAACTACACTTTCCTGAGAAGATGACACAAATTTTGAGGGTGGTTTTCTCCTAGCATAGATTTCTGCCCAGGTGTAAACCTCATTAAGTTTGTAATCTATTGTGTCCCTCTTATATTTACGTAGTTTCATTTCTTGTGTGTCCTTTTCATATTTATCTAGTTTGTCATTAAGATCTTTTAAGGTTGCTGTTAGTTCTTCCTGTTCCATTTGTTTAGAAATTTTCAAAGGAAAAATGTCTTTTGACGCAATCTCAAATATAACGGACAACAAGGCAGAAACCAAAACATATACCACAGCGCAAGCTTCAGATATATATTCTCTAATCACAGACATCAGATCTTTCAGCACACGAAGAGGATCAGTAACTCAACAATTGAGACAATTGGAATTCATTTCTAGGAGAGTACTCAATCAAAAACTTCACGCCTCAACCTTAATACAATATCATAAAGTACAGAGAATTCCTAGAGGATTAAGGCTTTCAATCAAACCCATGCTCTACAAGTTTCAATACAATAAGCACTTCATGGACAAATGGTACTCTATACTGAACAAATGTTCTTTGGATTTAATATTACTTTTGGTTGAGGAACTAGCAAAAACCATCAGGGAGCTAGAAGAGGAAATTGATGTTCTCAAACAAGAAATTTCTAAACAAATGGAACAGGAAGAACTAACAGCAACCTTAAAAGATCTTAATGACAAACTAGATAAATATGAAAAGGACACACAAGAAATGAAACTACGTAAATATAAGAGGGACACAATAGATTACAAACTTAATGAGGTTTACACCTGGGCAGAAATCTATGCTAGGAGAAAACCACCCTCAAAATTTGTGTCATCTTCTCAGGAAAGTGTAGTTTCAGACAAAGATTTATCCACTACCCGGCAACCATTAACCACAACAACCTCAGGCAGCACAACTCAATCTGAATTGGCTTCAACAAGCACAACATCCAAACAACAGAGTTTTTTAAACAAGGGACCCCAAACCGGGAAACCCCCAGAAACACCAGAAAATGCAAGACCCGCCGTGGAAAAGGACACAATCAGTCAGAATTTGAGAAGCAAAACCCCGAAAGTCTAGTGATAAACATATCATCCAAAAAGCTCAGCAAACAACAACTCAATGTATTAGAAAAAGGAACAGGGTTTGTACCAACATACCATAGCACCAAACTAGAAACAGAGGTAGCTTTTTTCAAATTCATGAGAGTGCTAAGATTAAGACATTTCTTTGAAAACATAGTACCATCGATGGCAGAATTTACCCAACCGAGAGAAGAAAGTGAGTACAAAGAATTCAAAGAACCGAGTACATATATGGCACCTATGTCACATAAAGTTTTGGACATGTTTGAAATACTAGTAAAACAGGATTTACAACAAATCAAATGGAATCAAAATCAGAGAACAAACTTGAATAAACACGAAATTGACATTTTAAAAAAGTTGTCAGAGGATTCTTCAATCACATTGAAAAGAGCAGATAAAGGAGGAGCCCTAATTATCATGGACACTTCTTTTTACAATGCCAAAGTAGAAACCCACATTCAAGATAACACTACCTACCTAAAACTCCAACAAAACCCCACGCAAGAAATAGCCAAAACATTAGAAGGAATCCTAAACAGAGCATTGGAAATGGAATGGATAACTGAAAACACCAAAAAATATCTGACTGCCAAACACCCACGTTGTCCTGAACTTTACATGCTTCCAAAGATTCACAAAAATGCCACGGATCCACCAATGAGACCCATAGTCAGCGGCTGTGGGTCACTGTTTGAACCCTTGGGAGTATACATTGATGAGTTTCTTCAGATCTTTGTACAAGGATGGAAATCCTACATAAAAGATACAAGCCACTTCCTTCAACTTTTGAACGACATATCAACAGCAGACAACAATATCATACTATGCACCATAGATGTGACATCTTTATATACTTCAATCCCATTAGGCGAAGGTTTGGAAGCTTGCGAATGGGCATTACTACAAGTACCCAACTTGTAAGCCAACAAAGTATTCATTCTTGAACTTCTCCAATTCTGCTTACAACACTCCTACTTTAAATGGAACAATGAATATTACCTACAAATCAGTGGTACCTCAATGGGTTTTTCAGGAGCCCCATCTTTTGCCAATACCTTCATGGCCAAATTTGAAAACGATTTCATCCCGACTGAAAACATCTGGAAGACTCACACTATGTTCTATAAACGATTTATAGATGATATCTTTTTACTTTGGAATGGACCAGAATCAGTATTACTTGAGAAAATTGCAGAGCTTAATCTAAGAAACCCAAGAATACAATTCACTTCCACAATCAACAAACAAGAAATACCATATCTAGATGTTTTAATACAGATCCAAAACAACACTATCGACACTTCAGTATATCACAAACCCACAGACAGAAATAATACTTTGTCCTACAACAGTTTTCATCCCAGAAATCTCCTGCAAAATTTACCATATTCACAACTCATACGCTGTAAAAGAATTGCATCCACCACGGAAAGTTTGGGAAACAAAATCATCACCCAAAGAAAAAGGTTTGAATCTAAAGGATATCCGAATGAAGTTATATCGGAAGCAGAAAAGAAAATTGCTAAAATTCAACGAGCACAACTGCTACAACCCAAATCCAAATCAAAAACAGATCGTCAAGTATTTGTAACTAAATATTCAACCCAATCAAACTCAATCAAAAAAGTCATCAATACAAGATGGGAACTACTACAAAAAGAAGAAGATTTTCGCGGGATATTTGCGAAGAAACCTTTGTTTGCTCACACTAGACACCACAACATACATGATATAGTGACTCACACTAAGAAGGATCCAAGCACCACTAGTACCATCAAAGGAATGAAAAAATGCTACAATTGCACCCACTGAAATAATGTAATGGAAGGTCCGCATATACAACATCCTCAAACTGGTAAAAAAATCACTCTCAGACAACGAACTGATTGTAACTCAATGTATGTGATATACTGCATAAAATGTCCCTGCGGTAAACTATACATAGGGAAAACAGAAAGAAAAAGAAAAATCAGAATCACAGAGCACAAAAGTAGAATCCGCAACAAAAGCCTAACCTCGAGCTTGGTCACCCATTGGACAGAAATGAAACACACCATTCCTCAATTGAAATTTCAAGTCCTAGAACAAATAGACATTAAACCAGATCGAAATAATGAAACTTGGCTCTCACAAAGAGAAATATGGTGGATAGACTTTTTGCAAACCCAGACACCGAAAGGTTTAAATGATAAAATAGATATGTCATGTTACCTGTAAAAAATTTATTGGTTTTGATTGTCATTAACAAATTAGTTTGTCAACTGTTTGTAACATAATTATCATCAAGATGGTTCACATCAGAACATTAATTAAATATATCTTTCATTTATTTAGAATGACCTTAATACACACACAGTTTATTTATCCATTCATCTATTTTCACCCCATCCTACTCTGTACTCATCGAGACCTCCTTTCTAACCGAGTAGTATTTTTTCCCTTTTTTTATTTTTATTTTTATTTTTACTTTCATAGTTTCTTACTACTTTACTTAACTTCAATTAAGAACATCAACTTAAAATACAAATCTCTAACTTTTAGAATCATCTTTTCTTCATTTTTTAGCATTACCCCCCATTTCCAAACCAATCTCCACTATCGTAACCCACAGTAACTTTTTCATGTTCATCCCCGCTACACGCGAAGGCACTTCCTAAGTCCGTTCTCCATTTCGACCTCTGCTTCAGAGGATACACCGCGTATTCAGATCCATGGCCACTCGTCCCTAACGGTCAAGAAACAGTTCGTGTTTCTTCAGGTAAACTAGTACCGCGCCGCATTCTTTTTTTCCTGCTAAGTTCCATTCTCTAGCCTGACCGTCATTATTTTTTATCTGCAGATGCTAAACGCTCCTCCGCTTCTGAACCCGAGTTCGCCAAAGCTCGCGGTAATTTTTTGTGTAAAGTATGCTATTTCGGCAGTATGTTATCTGGGACTTAAACAATGTTTTAGTCTAATTGAAACCGTTTGATTCATTCCTACAGACTGTACAAGTGTAACCACTACGGGAACCGCATTCCAAAATAACGAGAATCTGCTCAGAGTTCAGCACTCGATATCTTTTTACATTGGTAAACATAAACCAGCGAAACTTATTTTAGTTATCGGCTAAAGCCGGTTCTCTCTTTGAAACGTTAAATTATAGGAGTAACAACTTCGCAGCGTCTTACTTTTTGACACCTGCCTGTTTGCATCAGTCCATGCATTTTCCATATTCATCTTTTTAGAAACAATTACAATGTATCTTGTTCGCTCACAAACTAAGAATGTCAATAGGACACAAATCGTCACAGTTTCTTTCTCATTATCATATACTTTGTATCCATTCCCTTAGTCACTTATCCCGAGGACTGTCTGGACCCACACAGAAGATCATCACCCGATTCTTTTAGACAGAATTACTCGTGAAGGTAAAATCCAAGCGAAGCAACTAACTAGAATGTAGTACCTTCTATGTTTATAGACCACACACAATGTAACCCCATTGTTTGTTCACAGGAGCGTCATTCTGAACTAAGAAAGTTCTCCATTCTTTAACGCACTACATTTGGAAAATAAAGCGCGATTTTCTAATAAGGTATTCAGATCTTACATTATCTTACTCTCCAATAGACATCCAGTTCAATAAATATATTGCTAACCCTATTCTTACCCTTCTCCCTTTTCTTCACTTTAAGGTTCCCTTGAAACATTAACTGCATGACAGAACCAATATTATTTAAGTTACACAGCAGCATATCTAATGGTGAGTTCTAAAGTGAGTAGTAACTCACAACATGTTTTATTTCAGCGTATCATTTGTACATAGGGTTTGTCTATCCAAGGAAATCAAGAGTATGCTTTAAATGGTTTTTTTGACATAAGGAAAACATAATGATTAGACTACAAAATAATTGTTGACACTATCGTGTGCTGATAAAGAAAGAAATATTCATGTGAATGTTTATCATTTTTTATTATTTTCGCAGTTCCCCTGACGAAGGGACTTTTCCCGAAATGCATTGGGACAAAATAAGATAGCATTTTGCTGCATAATGTATGATGTTCTTCTAAACAGAGAATGAATAATCTGTAAAAAGGAAATCATCATGTAAAATTCTTTATTGAAACAAGCAAAAACAAAAAAACTTTTGAAAAAAAGAAAGGAACAATAAAAAGAAAAGTATCTACTAAAACTGGAAAGTCTGATAATTTTTATCTTTATTCTGGTTTACAAACAGGCGGACGGATCTCCGCCAAAGGTAGTGCGGATAGGGGCTAGTGACGGAGTCACTAGCATACCAGTGACACATTACTGTGTGCCATGTCGACTCTTCACTTTGTGCCATGCTCACAAACCACTGCCCTGGCATACATCAGTCACCCCTCTAGCTGGGTGCGTATTGTAGTGTAATTGCATTTATATAGCGATTACTACCCCTGACGAGGCGTCAATACGCTTTTTCGGCGAGTAGCACGCTACTCCGGGACCCATAGAGGATTAGTGTTGAATTAGTATAGTGAAACATGCAAGTACATTTTAAGTGGTGGATAGGTTAGTCAGTTAATTGGATTTGGAATGAATGCAATAGAATAGAGAAGGACAAAGGTTTGTATTTATATAGCGCTTGTTGGCGCATGCTATTCAGGAAGCCTACAAAGAATTAGTGGTGAATTAATATGGTGAAATATAAGGTAATTTCAGTGGAGGATATTAGTCAGTTACTTGGAGTGAGAAGGATAGCGGAGGGATAAAAGGGGAAGAAAGATTTGCATTCATATAGCACTTGTTACCCTTGATGGGTGTTGACGCGCTTTTCTGGTGAGAAGCACGCCACTCCGGAACCCATAAAGGATTACTGTTGAAAATTAGTATAGTAAAAAAAATGAAGTAATTTGAGTAGTGGATATGTTATTCAGTTATTTGGGTAGTATATTAGTATAGTTTAATATGGAATTTCAGGAGTGAACATGTTAGTCTGTTAATTTCGATTGAAAAGGATAGTGGGGGGATAAAAGAGTGAAGGATTTCTTTTTTAGGTCTTAGCAGTAGGAGGAGGCTTTTGGATGAGTAAAAAGGAGTTTTGGAGGGGAGGAGTCAGAGGGAAGAGTTTAGAAAGGTTTGTTTTAGGGGATCGGTATAGTAAAAGAGGTGTCAGATGATGCAAAGAAAAGGGAGAGTAGGAGAGAGTCTAGAAAGGTTATTTTGGCAATCATAGTAGTGGTATGGGGTTTGGGAAAAATGAGAGAGTGGATGTAGAGGATATATTGATAGATGTATAGGATGAGAGATAGGGTAGTGCATTGGAAGGAGTAGTAGAACAAGTTTGAGATGAGTCAGAAGGTTGGGCTAGAAGATCTATTGAGCGAAGTACAGGCTGAGAAACAGGGTAGTGCATTTGAAATGCTAAATCAGAAGAAAGTGATAAATATATAGATCCATAATTACATTGAAAGCATGTAGATACAGGAGAAAGGCAACAGACACAAATCCAAGTACATGGAAGGTACATAGATGCACAATGGAAGTATGTACATGTAGACCAAAGATGATTTTTATTTATTTATTATTATTTTTTTCTCTCAACAACATAATTTTACACGCCCATACAAAGTAATACACAAAGATAGGCACACATCCGCAGTGAAAAAAATGGTTGTATACAGAGGGACACGCCGTAAATTCCCGTTTGCGTATTGTGCTTATGTGGGGAAGAGGCAAATCTTGAGTAGTTTTCTGAAGAGGTAGAAGAGTGATCAGTATTGTGTGTGTTTGTAGCAGGTGTGTTTTCAGTGATGGTATTAGCTGTATTAGGATAGCAATCGTGTAGCTGTTCTGTATCGTGTTCCTCATCCACCATGCTAAGAAGGCATTTTGATGGGTCTGCATGTGTATGTGTGGGAGATGGTGTTTGAGAGTGAGTTGGAGTGCTGTATTGCTTTTGTGGTGTAACATTGTTGTGAAGTAGACATGGGAAGCAAAGTTGTGAGGTGTGGCACGTTGCTTATGTGTTTTTTGCGTGTGTTCAAGGCGGAAGGTGTATGAGTCAGGGGAGGTGGTGCAGCATTTGGGTGATGTAGTAATCTTCTAAATTATCCAATAGATGAGGGGGGGTTAGAAGAAAGGTGCTGTATTGCTGCATCTGTGTTAGGTGTGGTGGAAGAGTGAAAGCTTGGCATTGGAGTTTGTTCCTTTGTGTGGTTTGAAAGGTGGGTATATGTTTGTATTTTGTGATGGTAAGTATAATGAGGTATTGCGCTTTGAAGATCTTGTGCTGGTATGTGTGATATGTTTTGCTTTTGAGGAGTAGTGAAAAAGAGTGCGGTTGTATATGTTTCATGCAATGGATTTGATTGGGTAGTATTGTTTGTGAGAGGAGGTTGTGACGTAGAGGGGGTGGTGATGTGTTTATGAGTAGAGTGTATGTTGTGTGTAGGAGGGAATGAAGTAGAGGTGAGTGTGTATCTTAGACTGGTTTGTTGCAAGAGTTACAAAGTGTGGTGGTGTGCGTGTTGTGTGTTAGTGTTATTATGGTAGAAGGGAGAGGAGGGTGTTTGTTGGACAACTGATGGAAGGATGATTATATGTTTGTTAGTGATAAAAGGTGGTCTGTTGGGTGTAATTGCAGCAGGGAAAGTGTGTCTGAATGGGATGTAGTTCTGTATGGTGCTGATTGGCGTTGTGTTAGTGATGAGTGTATTGGTTAGAGGTATAGGATAGAGTTGTGTACTGTTTGTAGGTGATGGTGGATATGTGTGATAGTAAGGTGTGTAGATGTGGTTTGGTTGGGTTTGTAGTGCATGCTGGTACATTAATCTGTGCATAGTGTTGTGTGTGGTGTACATTTGGTGTGAGTGTGTTGCTCTGTTTGTGGATGGTGTGGGTATTGCTAAATGAGAAAAAGGGCAGCATTTCTGGCCACAGTCTCTAACAGGCAACTGCCCTTGTCCTCTCTGCCCTTAACATGCTCTAACAGGCAACTGTCCTTGTCCTATCTGCCCTTAACAGGCTCTAACAGGCAACTGCCCTTGTCCTCTCTGTCCTTAACAGGCTCTAACAGGCAACTGGCCTTGTTCTCTCTGCCCTTAGCCTCGACACCCGAGCTGCGACGCCCTATCCCTGGCTTTTTTTTATAGCCCTAGTAATCAGGTGACCCCTTCAGCCAATGAGAACCCTAACTCTATCCAATCACAACACTAGCCCTAAAATCTAGAACCAATAGGAGACCAGGACCTTACAGCCAATCTAAGCCCTAGTCCACGCACCCAATCAGTTAAAAAACCCTGATCTCTACATCCAATAAAGGCCCTAAGCCCTACTAGTAGTCCCAAAACAAGTCCATGCAACTAATTGCAAAAGTAACCCTAGTCCCTACTTCCAATAGAAAGCCTAACCCTACTCCAAGTCCCACACCTAGTCCAGCAACCAATCACACCAGAAGCCCTAATCGCTACTTCCAATTAAAGTTCTAACCCTAGCCCTAGTCCCACCCTATACCCAACAACCAATAACATAGGAAGCCCTAGTCCCTACTTCCAATAGAAATCATAACCCTAGTCCCAACCCTACAATGATTGAATCACAGATCCAGAAACCAATCAGAACCCTCAAACACCCAACCAATGAGGACATTAACCCTAATCCAATAGAAACCAGGTACAACCACCAATCAGTGTAGTCATGTACCACTCACTAGCAGACCATATAAGGTCTCAGCGACCTCAGACAAGGTTTGCTGGCCAGGGAGTTGGAAGCTGCTTCTCCTGTTCAGAATCTCCTAGGAGACAGACAGGCTCAATCCACACTTTGGACTTCAGCAGGTAAGGGCCTCACTAATTTGAAATCTAACAATACTGTTTGAATAAACCGTTACTCCCTCTGCTGGCCAAAAAACGAAGTGTACATGCCCTAGTAAATACAGTTTAAACAGCTCACAGAAGCACCCTCTGATGTAGAAAATCCCTGTTGCGGGGGGGCTGGGGGCAGGGGGCTGGTCTCACTGGCTTGTGAACACAAAATGGTGGCTGGGATTGCACTGTTTTAACATACAGGTCTTAGCACAGAGCAAAGAAGAAATTTGGAGGGAAAACAGAATTGTCACCAAGGAATGAGAGGGGCAAACTACAGTGGTTGGACTGCAAATCCCACAATTCAACACGCTAAATGGAGGCAATCATGTGCAGGGAAAGCCACACGTTTAAAACACAACACAGGTGATCAAATATACAACTACAGGCAGGCTAAAACTGCAATTTTTAACTGTAACAACCACAGGCAAAGACAGTAAAAACAGAAAGTGAAAATCGTTTTTTAAACAACTTTTTGTCTTGGGAAGAGACAGTACTAGTCTGTCTCCTTACCACTTCCTGTACTCTGCTCACTGCAATCTGGGGCACAGTGCTGCCATTAAAAGTATATTGTGCAGGGAGTTTGTCATTACGAACTCCACAACACCATAATGGCTACACTGGGAAGTTTGGTATCAAACTTCTTAGCACATTAAACCCACACTGATGCCAGTGTGGGATTTAATGTAAAATGCACAACAGAGGGCATCTTAGAGATGCCACCTGAAACTCCACCAACTCTAGTGACCTGACTGAGTGGCTGCCTAGGCTGCCACCACCAGACATGTTTCTGGACCCCTGGGTCGAGAGCTACTGCTCTCGGGGGGTTGAAATAATGCACATCCTTGGACAAGGTGCCAAGCCTCCTCCCCCAGGATGGGCAAGGTTCACGAAGGAGAAGCTTCAAAGGCATGCCGCCTTTGTGAGCCTATCCAGACCATTTGCTGCTTTCAGCAACTGGTCCCCGGTGGTTCTTACCCTCCACCCGGTATTGGGCAGGAGAACCAGCAGGAAAAACAAGTGAGGAAGATGTGTGTCCCCCTCCAACAACTCCACCCCTCAGGTGGGGGAGGCACGGTGAAGCACAACCTAGAGTCCCCGCCATCTTGAGGATGTGGGGACTCAACCAACCAGGGACAGGCTCCTGCCCCCCTCCCACTACCCCACCCCTCAGGTCGGGGAGGCATGGTGAAGAACAACCTAGAGTCCCTGCCATCTTGAGGATGTGGGGACTCAACCAACCAACCAGGGACAGGCTCCTGCCCCCCTCCCACTGGTGGTGGGAGGGGGGCAGGACTGAGGGTGTGCCTACCCAGGGAAAGGACCCATTGGTCCCTGCCCTTTATCTATCTGTAGTGCCCCTAAATTTAGTATTTAGGGGCACCGGGAACCTTGCTTCAGCAAATCCAGACAAGAAAGAAGATAAGGAGGACTGAAGATCCGTGCAGAGCTAACAAGAGGACGACACACACTGACTAGGCCCCAGCCCTACCCCTCAAACCTGCTCCTGCGAAATCCCAGTGTGCCCTGCAGCCAGCAACCTCAAGAAACCCAGAGGACCTGCCTGCCTTCACTTCTAAAGACTGCATCTCCTGTGAAGACCGGATTTGTTCAAACTGCAGCTTTTGGTGCCAACCAGAGACCACAAATACAGCCCACTCTGCACCCACCAAACCCGAGCAGAAAAACACCATGAGGAGGTCCCCCAGCGATCCCGACCAGAGATACGGCAAACCCTGACCTGCCTCAAGCCTCCAGCCGACGCCTGCAGCCTAACTCCAGAAGGCCCCCTAACCACGGCCAGGAGCTGGTAAGAAGATTCGACCCCAAAAGGCACCCCTGCACCCAATGCCCCACGGCCTTGTGCCCAAACCACCGGTGTCTAACCAACCCTTAACTTTTCAACTTACCTCTCCAAGTGGTGGTCGCAACCAGAATTCCTGAGTCTCCCTGCCTGCAGTGCTTTTGCAAACCGGAGGTTCTCCATAGAAAACAGGGTGCCCGACGTCAGAACAACGCTCTGCGCCCGGTCGCCCCAATGCCGCTGAGGGTGCACCTTTTGTGCACTGTTCCCCCATTTGCCATGACCATAACCCCAGGAGCTTTGCTCCCACATCCCAGTGGTCTGCTTGCCAGCAGCCACCAACCGGAGGCCCCTTATCCCCCATTGGATAACATGGGGGCGCTACACTCTGCACCCGGCCACCCTAGTGCCGCTGAGGGTGCAACACCAGTGCATCACTAATCCCTGGGAGACCCCAGAGTCTAGCCCCAGAACCTTAACTCCCACAGTTGATTACTTACCTGATAACCGTTAACCTGTTTTCCCTCAATAGGATAACATTGAGACTTTTTTCTCCAAAAAGTTTCTAAGTGTGGCGTTTTGAAATCTAAAAGTATTCTTTAAAAATAGCACGAATAACCAAAACGTGTTTATTTACCTGTTTGCAGGAAATGTCCCAGTGCTGAATCTAGGTAGCCAGCACAGAGTTAGAAAACTAACGATAAAAGTAACTTACCTGTAATTTATTTAAAAAGCCTATTCATTTCAATGTACTGCATTTGTGCAAGTGTTGCATACTACTGCTCCCCTGTAAATCAAACAAAGTAGAATTTCAATTGCATTCTCAAACTGTTCGATATCCAGTAACTTATTACTGAAAAGTGTTTAATGCTTATAGGTGCCAGGCTTGCTTGGTTCTAAAAATAAACAGTATATTTTTATACAAAAACAATTGGCCTAGAGTTCAGTTCGAGTGAATGAACTTATTTGCTGACCAAGTGTGTACATCAAATGCTTAACACTGTTCTCTGATACTGCCCGACCACTCTACCACAATTAGAGTGTACGGTTCTATCTAACGTTAACCTCTGCCTACCTTTGGGGACACTTGGACTCTATACACAGTATTCCTCATTTTGGTGTAGTATATATAGAGCCAGTTTCTTACAGTCAGAAATCAAAGAGAACCAGTATTATCGTCTCAGGCTACGTAATATATAGCAGGAGATCATCCGCGTAATGGGAGATTTTCTCCTCTTACGTGTCTGCAGTTGTGATGTGGAAGCCCCGTATCAAAGATCTTAATAGCGCAGGCAAGAGACTCCAGAGTAAGCACAAAGAGGAGGGGTGATAGGGGGCAGCCCTGTCTCGTCCCTCTCTCAATAGGAAAGGGAGCCATACATCGATCATTGGCCCTCACTATAGTCATTGGACGATTATATAAAAGTGCCACCCAACCTCGGAATTTCGTCCCTATTTCGAATTTAGCCAATGTATAAAACAGGCTTGATCATAGTATTGTTGATCATCATCATCATATGGCTGACACTTTACGTGTTGCTCCGAAGGACTATAAGCGTCTCCAAATGGACCACTATCCTGCTCGGAATCTTCATCACCTTCCAGTAGACGAGTCGGTAATAAAAGTGTAATTCTACTGTGCGAAGTGTGCTCTGGTGTAATTTCCACTTCCTGTGCCTTTTCCAGTGATTTTTTCTTCATAGACACAATCATCGACAACAGTGTCTTCAGTTTCAAAGATTTTGCCTCAGTTGTCGAAAGTAGAGGACAGATGTGGTTCCAAGTCAAAGATGCTTTATTCGAGTTTTTCTCATAAAAGCAGATACAATCACATATATAAAAACATTGCTAAAATAAAAGCACCAATACCTTCAAGAACATTAATACATATATAAAATATACATAAGATATACAGATAAAATAAAATACAGACGATCCCTGAGAGCAATAAAAACAATCAGTTGCCTAAAACCCTCTGTCTGATAGTCCATGCCCATCCAAGATATTTAGTTGTAGCTATAACTAAAGGCAACAAAGTACTAGTGCAAATAATTCTTAAGGCTACATCACTTCTAGTGGTACCTAGGTTTTTGCACACTGGTGTTAACCAAATGCGCCTGGGTTCAGCATAGGATTTACAAGCAAACAGGAAATGACCGATTGTTTCCTTGTTTGCTCCACAGGCTGGACAGTTGCTATTGGATGAACCCCCCCCCCCACCTGCCTGTTAAAGACCTAAGGGGGAGAGCACCAGCTCTATTTTGAAAACAGAGCTTCCTGTCCCTGGGCGAGGTTATAGTATCCCAATAAAGTTCTAGGCTGGGGTAAAATTTTGCTTCTAAAAAACCTTCTGTCATAGAACCAGCCTTGGTGGCTCTCCAATTCCGGGAAGCCACATATTCCCAATAAATTTCCTTTAAGGCTTTTTTACTTGGGAATGGGACAACTGCCGGGTCATCCCAGAGTGGTTGGAGACCAAGATCACCCAGCATGGTTCTAAGGACTTTTAGCCAGCCTATTTTATGGAACACATCCGCTTTAATTATAGCTTGAAATCCCTCAGCATAATGATGGAGCTCAGGAGTAGTCCAGAGCCTCCTCCAGTATAGAATTGGACGGAGCCTCGCTAGATCTACTACAGCCTTTCTACCCAGATCGTACATAAGTGGGAGTAAAGGAGTACTTTTGGGGAGACCTATGATTGCCCTGAGAAACTTGTTTTCTGATATTTGTAACGGCTCAAGCTTCTCGAAGCCCCACAACTCGGCACCATATAGTGCAGAGCCGAGGGCCTTGGCCTCGTAGACCTTCGGAGCTGGCTTAACTGGTTTAGTCCTAGATTTTCTGTGCTCTGAGCCAAGAGCACCGGCCAATTGTCTATGCCTTAAGACTGCAATATTTATGTGCTGAGACCATTTAAAATCATCTGTTATAAAAATACCTAGATACATAAAAGCTTTGACTATCTCTAGAGGGCGATCATTCATACTCAGCTTTGATCTAAATCCTCGATGGGGGTTGAAGGCCATTAGCTTGGTGTTCGCCACGTTGACTTCTAAGCCATGCTCCCCACAAAAGTTATCAAAGATGAGTAATGCACGCTGCAGGCCGCTCGGAGTCTTAGATAAAATCAGGGTATCATCTACAAACATTAAAATCGGTGTCTTAGTACCAGCCAAAGAGGGGGCATCCACGTTAGCAGACACCATGCGAGTCACTACACCGTTAATAAACAGGGAAAAAAGTGTGGGGCCATTGAGCATCCTTGCCGGACTCCCCGCTCCACCGGGAAGTCTGTGGTGACAACTCCTTGATCTTCCACCGCCCCCCCGACCCCCCACAGGTTCTTGGCAAAATTCGCTTTGTGCAGTCGCATTATCATTGTCAGTAGATCTTCTGGAAGACCCAGGTTCCTCAGTACGACCACAGTTTAGTCCTTGACACCAGGTTGAAGGCAGCCCGCAGGTCGACAAACGCCGCGTACAGGCTGCCCTCGCCCAGCAACACAGTTCGCCACTGCAGTAAGGTAAATCGGAATAGCTGGTACTAGTGCACTTCTGAAACCCGTCTTGGAACGGAGGCAGGACATTGTTCTCCTCCACCCAAGTCAAAAGCCTATTGACAACCATCCTCCCCACTACCTTTTGGATGGTGTCAGTTAGGCTTATAGGCCTATAATTCCCGGGTTTGGATCGATCTCCCTTCTTGAATACAGGTATTATGATTGCACCTTGCCAGAATGTCGGTACAGGAGCACCCTGTGCCACTGCATTAACGAGAAGAAAGATATATTTTCACCACAGCTCTTTGTCATTGGTGATGTGGTTCCATCCACGGGAGAGATTTCGACGACTACGGTGATTGTCCATTCCGGCAACATCTTCATAGACAGTGGCATGCTCGATGACAATTACTGCCTCGTCGACCGCTGAAATTTCAACGTCTCCGCCGACAACGACTTCGTTGACTGTATCTTACTCGACGACGGTCCCAACATCGGTTTCGTCATCGACATCGACGACTTTCGTAGACAATGCTTTCTCCTTAGATATCTGAGGAATGGTCAACCAAATTGGACCCAGTATGGACGATGACAAGGATGTCGACGATGACAAGGATGTCGACGATGAGAGCCATAGTACAGGTTGTGAACGTGTCTGCAAAACAGCACCTCTCAGACAAAATTGTTGAAATAACCTCCTTCACAAGAGAACTGACTGATGGCTTGTCAGAAGTGTTTTTTATATATATTTCTTTTTATTAAAACAAACATCAGCATAAAAACATTACAGTGGGTCAATTACAGTAGCTGAGCAAACGTACTGGGACGATAGGATATACAGGATTCAAGAAAAACGTCGGAACTTCACGGGGAGGGGGAATCATCGGATACAACCTTAAAGGGCAGTGTACAAATTACTCCACTGTAACTATTCCATGGTACCCAAATCTTTGACCATTTTCAAGGGCGCCCCCTAGCAACATATGTAGTCTTCTCCCTAAACATACACCAGTCTAAATTATTTTTCTACACTTCAAGTGAGGGGGCCCGCCCCGCACCCCAAAGCTGTGCAATATCACGTTTGGCAATCATGTAGCCCAGAGCAACCCATTGCGTCTGTGAGTTATTTAGGTCAGTGGGTTCCCATACGTTAAGCAAGCATCTCCTCGCCTCTGGGGAAAGGGAAACCCCAAGCACCTCTCCCATTATATCATGAATGCTACGCCAGTATGTAACAACAGATTCACACTCCCAAATAATATGCATAAAGGTACCAACAGAGCCACAGTCTCGTCTACGAAGCCCCGATTCTGAGAGACCCATTTGCACGAATCTAGGACCAGTGAGGTAAATTCTGTGTAGGATTTTTTTTAACTGAACCAGACGGAGGCGGGCTGGAATCGCAGCCTCTCTAGGCGAAGACACTGCTAACTGCCAGTCTTCATCGTCCAGTTCGATTCTGTCCTGTATCCATTTGTCCCTCAGAGCCCCAAGAGAGTCGGCCCTATGGTTAAACGATTTCTTATATATGAGAGAGATTGTCTTGTCAGGCAAATGTCCGTCCAGTGTCCTGTCTTCCAGAGGGGAAGGCTCTGAGGGCTAGGCACCACCGGGCAATAGTGACAGAAGAGAGTGCCGAACCTGCCCATACCAAAAATATTCAGAGGGTGCAAGCTTATATTCCTTTTTCATCACATCAAATGATTTAATCTCCCCCTTTCCCCAAATATCCTTGACCAAAGAGATACCAATAAGGTCCCACCTATCAAAGCCTTTCGTCTTCCATAGCTTACCAAGGCTCTCAGAGTCCCACAGCGGGGTGGCCATGGTCAGCCTATCTTTCCAGCCCATGGAGTCCGTAGCCTCATGCCATACATGTACAAAATGCTTAGTAGGCCCCGTCAGCTGCACTCTATTAGGTCTAGAATATAGGGCTCTGTTATAGTTATTACCTGGAAGCAGCCACCTATCCATAGCGTAACCAGGATCGTCAATCCGACCATAAGTACAGTGATTAATTGCCGCCAAATGGGACGCCCAATAATATCGCTTGACATCCGGAAGGGTGATGCCACCATCATACCATGAAAGTCAACTTGTGTAGTGAATACGCGGCCGCCCCTCCCACAACAGACTTCGCTGTAGACTCTCAATTTCACGGAAATAGCTCGATGGCACCACATCTAGAGAGTTTTGTAAGGCATAGAGAAAGCGTGGGAGGACCATCATTTTAAACAATGCCACTCTGCCTAGTAATGAGAGAGCGAGTTTCTATCAGTTGTATATTTCACTCCTGAGTCTAATAAGAGTGGGAAGATGGTTGCGAGAATACCTTACCGACGAATTAAGAGATACATAGATTCCAAGATATTTGAATCCTTGTACACTAACCTGTATAGTACAATTACTAGGAGGTACAGGAGGGTCACCCCTTAACACAAATAAGCCCGATTTGTTCCAGTTATTAGAGAGGCCAGAGTTGCTTCCAAAAGAGGCAAGGACATCACACACCACTATGAGAGACTTACGCAGGGAGGCCAAGTACAACAAAATATCATCCGCATACAGGGAGATTGGTCCTCCCATTCAGGGGACCACTGCAGCCCTCTAATCGAGGGCTCCCAGCGCATCCAGGCCGCCCGAGGCTCCACAGCCAGTGCGAAAAGAAGAGGGGACAGTGGGCAGCCCTGTCGGGTGCCGTGCCCCAACAAAAAGGGGGCTGAGACTTTATTATTCACTACCACTTGTGCCAAAGGTTCCAAATACGATACAAAAGGGGATGATGGACGGAGCGTTTGAACAAATCAAACACTCACCCCCAGTCAACTGATCTGGGTTTAATCCATCACCATTCTTTAGTTCACTCAGCCACCCCAGTTCAGACATGGCTAAATGCAAATCAGTCTGACCCTGTGCCTCATGGGAACAGTGCAGCCCGAACTGCCAAGCCATGTCTTCCCTGGACCGGAAACAAGCATCCTGGGACCGGTTTCGGATTCATAATCCTCATCAGCCAGGCTATCTTTTTTTTTTGGGGGGTTCAAATCTGCTTTATTGGATTAAACAGAGTACAGTACACAGCTTGGTTCGCCTACAACCCGGAGGCCGGCAGCAGGGTGGAATGAACAGTACACAGCCATGTAACCGGCATCCCGGGGGACCGGCGGCACGTCATATTCACATGTGAAACTTGTTCCGCAGCCGGTGGTGTAGGACTAGCAAGGATGAGCAGCAGTCGAACAGAGTTTTTTATCGAGAGAAGATTCTCTCCGTTTTGTTGAAAGTCAGAAAAATAACCGAAACACCCCAACTAGGTAGCAACAAAGAGGCAGTACATGACTGTGTAGTAGGAATAAGTGATAGTGGTGCAGCGCGGCGATGCAGGCAGGCAGAGGTGTGTATGAGATCTCGTGTCCAGAACTCCTACCCCAGTACAATAAAAACCAACAAAGGCCTGTCTCAGGTAGGTGTAGAATGCCCCGGAATGTCACCCGCCGGGGATGCAAAAGCGCGCCATGGGTGTGGAATAGGGTATGCATGCTCAGAGAGGAGGGAGGGTCAGGTCAGTCAAGGTAGAACAGCCTAGAATGTCAAGGATCATGCAGGGGTACAGGGGCGCACGGACGAGGAAACCAAGATAGCGCAGCAGGAACTATAGGTCAAGGTCTAGGAGAGAGCTCGGGGTTCTAAGGTATGACAAGTTGACTGTCCGACTGCGCATCGTCATCCGAGCGCTTGAGCAGATAATGCACCAGCGGATCCCAGATATCCCTGGGACGACACGAGGGAGGTAGCAGTTCAGCAAAAGTAGTATGCTGATCTTGGCAGTATACCAAATCTGTAAGCCAGTCCTTGAATTTGGGCGCCCTTCCTCTGCCCCAATGGCACGCGATACGCCGCTTAGCCAAGAGCAAGGCAGTGTCAATGAATTTCCTGCAATCTCTGGGCATTTGCATCGTATACCCGAGGAGGGCCATCAAAGGGTCCGCAGGGACCGCCTCCCCCACCATCTCCGCAAGAGCCTCCATCACCTGTCGCCAGTAGTGAGCAACCTGGGGACAGTCCCACGCCAGATGAAGAAAATCAGCATGGCCGGCACGACAACGCTTGCAGCGGTCATCATCTGCCAACCCAAATCTATGTTTCCGCATTGGCGTGTAATATACCCGCTGAAGGAATTTATAATGGATAATTTTCAGTCTGCTACTGGCAGAGATGTGGGAAGTGAGTGCACAGCAATGTTTCCACTGGTCATCTGAGATATCAGTGGCAAGTTCAGCAGCACAGCGTAGCCGAGCAGTGGATGCCGGTTCTGGAGCAGCACTGCGGATTTGACGGTAGAGCCCAGAGACCAAGTGAGTCCCGTCCTGCGATCCTAAGAGGAAGTGTAGCGGTGGCAGGACCTCGGGCTCATCAGGGTAGTCGGGTAGGATGTCTCGCATCCCCGCACGCTATCGAATGTAGTAAAAGAGCTCGAGGGGGTACGCTCATGTGTTTTGAAAAATAGGTCTACTGATTTGAAATGGCTCTCATGGAACAAATCACCCCAGCAGGTGACAAGTAGTTTATCACAGAGATGTCGGAAACCCGGTTCCGATAACAGGGTAAGTTTTGGGTGAAAGGCGAGCGGTAACCTGGGGGAGTAGGGCAGTGGGCACGATAGCCGTTTAGCGATGCGGCGCCACTCATCTAATGTGCAGGAGACTGAGGTATTCGGTGTGGTGATGGATGCCTCAGGACAGTGTAGTAGTCCATTGAGCGGGAGTGGGTGCACGATCCAGTCTTCCACCGCTATGTGCGGCATGAAGGGGGTAGGAGCCATCCAGTGGTAGGCAAAGTGCGCCTGCGCGCACTGGTAGTATGCCTCAAAATCGGGGACATCAAAGCCTCCCCTGTCATAGGGAAGGGTCAGCGTTGACCATTTCAACCGGGGGGACTTGCCTCCCCAGAAAAGTCTGCGCAGCTCCGTTCGGAGCGTCTTGAAGAAGAAGGCACCAGGGAAGTAGGGGATATTGAGGAAAAGATACAGAAAGCGGGGTAATATCACCATTTTTATGAGCGAGGCCCTCCCAGCCATGGAGAGTGGCAGGGTGATCCATCTGTCGACGGAGGCAGTTAATTTGGTTATGGCCACTCCATAATTGGATCGCAGCGTCTCGTCCTTATCACGAGAGATGCGGATTCCCAAATAGCGAAGATCCTCGCGACACCACTCCAATGGGTAATCGAGAGGGAAGTCATGTACCGCATCTGTAAGGGGAAAAAACTGCGACTTGGTCCAGTTGATGTGGACACCTGAGACCCCACCAAACAGGGAAAATTCCCGAAGTAGGGGATTGAGATGTGTCTCAGGATACTTGACGTACAGTTAAATGTAGTCCGCATAAAGGGATACATCAATTTGTCGCTGCAGGCACTGCACTGCTCCCGCTCGATGTAACTGTCGTAAGCGACAGGCGAGTGGCTCGACCGCGATGGCAAATAACAGGGGAGAGAGTGGACATCCCTGACGGGTGCCTCTTGTGAGTGTGATAGGATGCGGCAGGCGTCCATTAATTAGCACCCTCGCCGTGGGGTCCGTGTATAGGAGGCGGACCCAGGATAGGAACAATTTAGGGAAACCCATGCTAGCAAGGACCGAGAAGAGGTAAGGCCACTCGATCGAGTCGAATGCCTTGGTGGCATCGAGGAACACAGCCGCTACAGGAGTGTCGGGGTGAACCGTGCGGAGCAAGGAGAAGAGGGTGCGAAGGTTATGGGACGTGGCTCTACCCGCTACGAAGCCAGACTGATCAGGCAATACAAGTCTGGTCATTAACAGCCACAGTCGGGTGGCCAGAACCTTAGCGAGTATTTTGACATCGCAGTTTAAGAGGGAAAGTGGACGGTAAGAATCGCATGAGGTGGGGTCTTTATCCGGCTTTAAGAGGGAGGTGATCACTACCTCGCGCATAGAACAGGGAAGTATCCCGTCAGCAAGGGACTCCGTACACACCTCGCGAAGCACGGGCGCCATAATGTCGATATAGGCTTTGTAAAACTCGGCAGGTATGCCATCGAGTCCCGGAGCCTTGCCATTCTTAAGGGACATGATGGCCTCGCGAACCTCATCGAGCTCAAAAGGTGCTGCAAGGAATTCCCTGTCTCCGTCGCTGAGCCAACATAACGCCACATCATTGAGGTACGCAGCATATGGCGCATCTGTCTCTGCCGTGGAAGTGTAGAGTGAGGAGTAGTGTGCTGTGAATGTGTGTAGTATCGCATCCGAGTCTCTGATAGTGGTGCCGGAGGCATCAGTAAGCTCCAGTATGGTGTTAAGCACCCGTGAAGGTTGTGTGAGCGCAGCAAGCACTTTTCCGGGCCTATCTCCTTCACAGTATTTCCGGGCTATCCAGTGTTTACCCCGATATTTCGCCTCTCTGGCGGTCTCCTCCTCATATCTTGACAGTGTCTCCCTAAAGGTAGCGTGCAGGGTTGGGTCAGTATCTGATGTCATGCGGAGTTCCAGAGCCCGCAGTTCCTTTTCCAGTGTGGTAATGGAATGTAGGACATCTCGTAGTACTCCGTGGCTCTTAGATATGCAGAAACCCCTGATAGTGACCTTGAAAGCCTCCCATATGTGTTCAACTGACTCAACCGATCCCTTATTTCTAGGAAAGAAATCTGCTATCTCCTCCCCCAGCTCAGTGCGAAACAGGTTGTCGAGAAGTACGTCAGGGCGCAGTCTCCACAGCGGTCGCGGATTGTCCCACCCAGGAGTGCGGAACTGCAAAAACACAGGGCTGTGATCAGAATAGGTTCTTGGCAGATGGTTCACCCTCATCAACTCCACAGCAATTCCCCTGTTGACCAAAAAGTAGTCTAAGCGCGCCCATGTCCCGGTGTGAGAAGTGAAGTGTGTACCCTCCCGTCCATGAGGATGTAGGTGTCTCCAGGCATCTAAAAGACCGCCCTCCTCCACAGCTCCCTCTAATGCCTCTCTGGCCCTGGGCTTATAGGAGCTAACACCATCCGCCCTGTCTAGGGAGGGCGTCAGCGCTAGGTTGAAATCTCCACCCCAGATTATGTGTCGCGCCCCCAACAGCCACAATCTTGCCCCATAGAGTGGTAAAAAAGGCAGGTGAATCAACATTTGGTGCATACATGGACACAAACAAGTAGACGTCTTGACCTATCCTGCCCCACAATAAAGCATAACGGCCCTCCCTGTCCACCACCTCTCCGAATCGTTAAAAAGGCACTCCGCGGACGATGAGCACCGCCACACCTCTTGCATAAGTCGAATACGAGGAAAAAGTACGGGTACTGGCCCATTTCTTCGCAAAAGTGGCACTGCCCTGCGCGGGCAGATGTGTCTCCTGCAACATGGCAACCTGTATATGATGTCTATCGAGGTAGGCAATAACATTTCGGCATTTCTTAGCATTATTCAACCCCCGGACATTCCAAGATAAGCATGTCAGTTGCGCATTCGCATTCAAAACAGCCATGGACAGAGCAACAATAAACACGGCAGTGCCCGAGAGGGCCGCATAATGGATCCACCCCCGCCCCGCCAGCGCCAGAATATACACCAGGTCAGCGCATATATACACAGTCTAAGCAATGTAAGCCTCTTGAAACCCATCCTCCCCCCACCCACCCCAGCATCCCAAACATGCCAGTGGCCACAGAATCCCCCCCGTAGTCCCCCCTCCTCCCTTCCCCCCCAACTGTAGTAGCACAAACAGCAAAAACCGTAACAAGACAATGGGGATCACCCAGTAGGGGTACAGCATAGAGTGCGCACAGCCACTACCCGGTCCTTAGCTCCAGATCTGTACCGCCCTCGGTGGAGACTAGGGCCGAGAAAGTGGTCCTTGGTGTACATTACCACTGGGGTGCAGAGTCCGTGCAGGTCCATTGTTCATGAATCACCCCAACTTCCGAAGTCCGAGCCGCTGTGTGAGAGCCAGCCGGCACGGAGAATATTCTACTCGAAGTGCACAGGGGCAGTTAGTCATCGTGTGGCGCTGGAGGCAAGTCAGCATCCTCCTGTTTATCTGCAGCAGCATTATTGTCCCTGCGCGCCCTTCGTATCGTTTTTAGGAAGTCCTCTGCTTTTTGCGGGTTGGTGAAAAATCGTTGCTTACCCTGTTGGGTAACTCGAAGCTTCGCAGGATACAAGAGAGCATAGTCTATTTGGGCCTCCCGCAACTTCTTCTTCACCGGCAGAAACTTGCGCCGTTCATCCTGAACCATCGGCGTGAAGTCAGGGTAGATGGAGAAAGTAACCCCGTTATACTGCAGCGATCTTTGGGTCCGGGCCGCCCTGAGGGCAGTGTCGCGATCGTGATAGTTCAAGAGCCGAGCAATGATGGGCCTGGGCGGCAAGCCAGGCTGAGGCACAGGTGCCAGGGAGCGGTGGGCCCTCTTCACAATAAATTGAGGCGAAAAGGCCTCCTCTCCGATCGAGCCTCTGAGCAATTTTTCAACGTACAGTTCCATCCTACCCGTATCTGTGGACTCCGGCACATTTGTGATGCGTATGTTATTCCGGCGGCTGCGTGCTTCCAAGTCCTCGTTCTTTGCCTCTATAATCCGGAGTAGATTGTCCATCCTGGCCAGTTGCGCCGAATGGGTCGTGGTGACATCGGTATTATCGGATATTCGCTGCTCCGCGGTTGTGATGCCCTCCTCATGGCGGTCTACCTTGTGCACCAAAGCGTCCAGCCGGGCCGTGACCCCATCCACCTTCTCAACAACAGTGGCGAAGCCCTGTCGCATCTCTTGAATCAGGTTGGTAAGGTCCACATCAGTAGCAGGAGGTGGGGTAGGTTGCGGAGAAGACGCGCTAGGCCCCGGGTTCATCTGCGTCGATTTGGCGCCTTTTCGCACGCTGTCGAAGCTCAGCTTGGGTTGGCGATTCTCAGTCCGTCCCATGGCAATGTCCGGGGACGGCGTTCAGGCCAGGAAGCAGGATGGCAGGGCAGCCTTATATGAGCACAGTCCACTCGGAAAGGGCACAGCCGGCAGCGGGCAGGAGAGCGCGGTCGTGGTGCAACCCAAGGGATTGCGAGAGGGGCGCAGTCAGGAAGTAGCGCCAGGCGCCCTCCAAGCGCTAAGATGGTGTAGGGGTCGATCAGCTAGCGCCACGTAAACGTAGTGGTGGATACTCTCCGCTCAGTGCCGGCAGGGGAGCGGCTCGGATATCACTGTCCACTGCAAGCGGCAGGGTCTAGACCAGCAGGGCAAGTAGTGGCAGTTCCCTACGAGGCAACACGTTTCACAGAGTGGCGCCGCACAGGGGAGTAGTCCAGGGCCCCTGCGTGTGGCAGCCACGCAGCCTCAGCACAGGCGATAGCGTTTCCCACTCCTGAGTCAATGCAGGGGCCTCTATGCAGCAAATGTGGCTCGTGATGGCGGCGCCAGGTGCAGCGAGGCTGGTCACGACTCCCGGTCAGCAGGTCCGACAGCCCGCGCCGCCCAGGTCAGGAGCAGCAACGAGGCGGAGGGCCGGCACGACAGTCCAGGGACCCTGTAGTCCTGTCCGCCGCGCGAGGAGCAGATCCCCTCCCAGTGTCAGCGACGAGAGCCAACAGCAGCAGGGGGAGGGGCGGGGGTCTCACGGCAGAGATACCGGCAGCCGCCTACCTTCGCTGCAGTCCCCGCACGACGTCCCAGCAAGATCGCAGCAGCCACTGTATGATGCGGCCTAGAGCCTCGTGGCAGTCCCCAGGGTCGCGTGAGCAGCAGCGGCCGGCCACCCGCTCACGGCAGCTCCAGAGCAAGTGTCGGGCAAAGTTCAGTAGCGTGTAGCTCCGGTCCTGAAGCACGCAGAGCTCTCAGAGTTGGGTCGATTGCGGAGAGCGATGTCCTGAAGTAGGATCCGAACTTTGGGGGTGATACAGCACCCCGTGGCGCAGGATTTATGGAGGATTATTCACCAAGGAGCGGGAGCTACGCACCTAGGCAGCCATTCCACAAGCGCGCCCTCTAGCGCCCCCATCAGCCAGGCTATCTTGAATCCAGTGGCCAAGTGAACAAGGGACTCACGTCTGAGCATACCCTGCCACACTTAGGGCGAACAAAGCGATACAAAAGGGGATGATGGACGGAGCATTTGAACAAATCAAACACTCACCCCCAGTCAACTGAAATACAGCAGGCGCACCCAGCCAATGAAGCCAGGGCCAAACCCAAACTTGGCCAACACCGCCCACACATATGGCCATTCAACCGTGTCAAAAGCCATTGTGGCGTCTAAGGACGCAATTACAGCTGGTTCTCATAGTGTCTGTACCCTAGCCAAAACTCCATGCAGTCTACGCAGATTCAGAGCCGTATTTCTGTGGGGCATAAAGCCCGATTGCTCAGGATGTGCCAACTCAGTAATGACCTTTATAAGCCTATTTGCCATCTGCCATTTGCCATCTGCGTTAAGTAGAGAGAAAGGCCTATATGAGGCACAGCTAGTCTTAACCTTACCCTCTTTATGTATCACAACTATTGATGCTAACCTCTGGTCCCTCGGAAGGGATCCTTTTTCTCTGGACTCCAAAAACATTCCTCTTAAATAGGGCGCCAGCGGTTCGGCCTAAGCTTGTAGAGTTCTTTGGGGAGACCATTAGGACCAGATGCCTTACCAGAGTGTATAGAACGGATAGCCAAGGCGATCTCGTCGGCCGTAAGGTCACTCTCCATAAAATTCTTATCTTCCAAAGAGAGACATGGGAGTTGTATATCACAGAGTAAAAGACAAGAGTCGGCCTCCAGCCGGGATGAAACCGAGGTATAGACATTGTGAAAATGCCTTAAAGCACAATGGTTCATCACTCCCCACAGCAAACAATAATAATCAACTAAAGGTTTGAAGAATCCGTTCAGGTGGGCTTAAAAAATTATTTTATTCTTTTTCTTCATACAAAACGTAGCATTGTGGAAATGCCTAGGGAACTCATCAGATATAGACTGAGGATCTGTAAGTCCTTCACCCTCCACCGTAATCAATTCAGGGACAAGATGGCTAGCCAGTTCCTTCTTATCTAGCCAAGCGATAAGCTTTCCTGCCTTGTCCCCTAGGTCATAGAGCCTGCCCTGTTGCTCCCTACCGAGTGCCTTCGCCCTGTCCTAGACTAGCTCCTTATAATCATGTTGTTTAAGGCTTAGACGATGAAGCCTACCCTGCGTCACCCCTTGCTCCAACTCTCTCAGACCCCTCATTCATGCCAAAATATTCTTCTAGTTTAACAAGAAGGTCCTTACAAATCTTGGGACTACGCAAATACCACGGATTTATTGGGGCCACTCGCCCTGCTGAACCGCGATGTAGAACAACATGGACCCACACTGGAGAATGGTCTGAAATCCCTCTGGCTAAATGGCTGACCTCTGCCACATATAAGGATTGTACTGCCGGGACTAGACAATAGGCAAATCGCGACAAACTTTAATGCACCCCAGATTGGAATGTGTAATGCCTCTGATTCGGATGCAACAGTCTCCCGCAATCCACCAGACCCATCGCCTCTATGAAATCAGGTAACCATCTCACCGCCGGGCCCAACTCTCGAGGGGGATGTCTGTCCATATCTCCTGAGACAACCGCGTTAAAGTCGCCCCCCAAAATCAAAAAACCCTCCGGGAGTGACAGGAGGACCGACCCCAGGTCCACGAAAGCTGTGGCCTGCAGCCCAGGTGAAACATAAATAGAAAGAAAGGTGATGTGGTGTAACTGGGACAAACCTTTGTTCTCCTATAGAGAGCAAAAAGTCTCAAAGATGCCTTGGTCCATACCCGCCCCCGCAAGACACAGGAACCAGTCAGAAGTATTTTGAATGCTTGGGGCTTACCACCTGTAGTGGGTCACTACCCTTGTGGTAGTTGCAGCGTGTGTCCTTTTACAAGCAGTTCAAAAACCCTAGAGTTGGAACCCAATAAGATCTGGGAACAAAAAAGCCATACCAATTGTAATACAATGAACGTTGTTTATTTAACCACATCAATGCTAAGGCAATTCCCCCCCGGTGCTCATTTTTTTCAAATCCCATTGTCCATGACGAGCTCAGCTCGTCATGAGCACACGACCAGTGTACTGCATGACGAGCTGAGCTCGTCATGAGCAGCGAAGGGGTTAATAACCTGTCCCTGTGGCTTAAAATATGTGGGGATGACGAAAAGGATGGTCAAACTCTGCATATGCGAACATAGGAGTAGTATAAGGTGTGGCAAAAGTAATACTAAAATGACCACACATTTTCTAGATCATAAACACTCCCCCGATAACATCCACTGGACAGTGATCGAACACCTACAACATGGTAATGAGAAAAGATTATTTGAGCAGGAACAGAGATGGGTATACCGTCTTGCGTCTCACCAGGTGGGACTCAATGACGATATCCCGTGGGGTAGTGTACTGAGATAACACCCACCAATATACCCCGAATTCTTGCCTTATAGTTTCACTCCTCTGCCTCAATGTATTTTTTGACTCCTCTACAATTGTGTCATTATCTCCCTTCACAGGTTGTTTAATTTTAAGACGCCATTCCCGGTTGTGATCAGAAATTAAGTTTTTTCTTGACCGCAATTTATTGTCACCCACTTTAATTAAATTTTTTTAGAACTCCACACTAAGTGAGCATTTCATAGTAATTGTCTGGATGAGAACACTATCCACTATGAATAAGGGTCAGCGGTCTAGACTTCCAACCAGCATCACCGGAAGTGTATTTTTATTGTGTAGGGTGTGACCAGAACAGTGCTTCTATTCACCTGTTTGTGACATAACCAAGTAGTATATACAGATCGGCCGATCTAACAATGATATAGACAATGATTAATAACCATTAAAAACTTTTTCAAAATAAACCCTTCCAGCAATGTTTATATTTAAGCATGGGCGAATTTTGCGAATCTGGCGTTCGCGAATTTTGCGAATTTGCGAACTCGCAATCCGCAAAATCCGCGAATTCTCACGAATTTGCGGATTTTTTTTTTTGTGTTCGCAAGGATTTCTGCCAGTTCGCAAGGATTTCTGACAGTACGCGAGGGTTTTGTAACAGTTCGCAATCGCGAACTTACATGTCGGCTCGCAACGGTCACGATTATGTTGTTTCTACGTCTGGTTCATCATCATAGGTTCCCAGCACCCTCTGTTTCACCCCTGCCACCCTCTGTTTTACCCATGCCACCCTCTGGTACATCAATGCCTTATGCCACCCTCTGGTTCATCATCACTGTAGATTATGGGGGGAAAAAGCAAGCACACCTGCCTGCTTCAACTGACATGAATTAATTTGGGGTTGATTTATTAATGTGTCACTGTTTTAAAATTCCAGTCTGGCACCTGCATCCTTATCTGTAATTTGCTTTCTGTTGCAGTGCAATTTTTTTTTCGAGGACCTTTGTGGCCTACTTGTAGCTACTCTATGAGCCTGCTGTGAGGGTCAGAGCAGGGTCATACAATTGTTGCAACCAGCAACTGAACAATTGTTGCAACTAGCAACTGAACTTTGGAGGGGCCCTTGTCAGGAAGCACTACAGGGAACGGTTACTAATGATGAGTTTGAACTTTTGAACCTGCTTTCACTTTTGCAAAACTCGTTTTTCTGCAGAGCAGCATTACAGCAACTTTAATGCCCCACCAAGCTTATATGAGAAAGTTGATTTCTAATCCAAAAGTTATCCAAAGAAAATCAAAAGGCCTCAAATCTAAAAAAGTGCAGGCAAATGTCAACCTGAGGAGTTATTCTGATAAAAATAATCATTTTCAGAAGGTCTATGCTGCTTGCTAGTAGATTTCTTGTGCGGAATTGCAATTTTTGTAATTTCGCGAGTGCGAGATTGTTGCTGCCCGCCGCACCTACATGTTCGCAATTGCGAACTTACACCGCAAAGAAAAAAAATCCGCTGCGTGCGAATTTGCGGATTTTGCGGGAAATTCGCGAACCTCGCGGATTGCGAATTTACCGAAAATCCGCGAGCGTAATGGATTTTCCGCCCATGCTTATTTATATTCCGGTCACGTGACTGATTACGCAGCCGCGTACTAATCACGTAACTTTAAATACAATAGAGACGCCTTCAGGGTAAGATCCGGACAAAAGTGAGATGAACTCCTAGGTTCCGTGCGGCGAGTCGTCCTGTACGAAGTAAGTCAGTGCCTTTTGAAAGCACGTGTCAAATATCTCGGCAGGGTGATTTATGCCGCAGCATGGACAAACGAAGAGTGGTAACTCGCTCTGTTTTGTTCTGTTTGTTTGTTTTTGCTAGACGGAACGGGATGTGAAGAGATGGCCACACTGTGAGTCCATGAGGCACGCCAACTTCTTAAGCACAGTAAGTGCACTAGAAATTACCAGTTCTTTCTCCGTAGTTCTGTCTGTTATTCTGTCTATGTGGCCTCTGACAGGGGGCTAGAGGGACTGGGATTTTTATGGTTTGTACATCTGGTATTTTTAACGTGTAACTTGACTTTAAGGAACTACATGCCTCTAATAGGAGATATGAAGCTATTTAGCTTAAAAATAGCTTTTAAATTAGCAAAACACTCAAAAATGAGTCAAAAACCCTAACTTGAAATAAGTTTTGAATAGCAGGTCGATTAACTAACAAGGACATATCTAATATGTATGTATATTTTCCAAATTGTTTCTCAGAGTGTATCCAGATGAATAGCAGGAGCACTGACTGCGGGTAAAACCGTGAGTGAACTGAGGAGAGTACTGAATCTAGGTCTTTTCTCTTCTGTCCTAACGGTGTGGGCACGCCTTAGCGTGCGTGGACCCCCGTAGGATGGTGTTTTTGTATTATAATTATGGTCCTGATGAAAGCTGAGCTTAGATAGCAGTAAACAGCAGAAACATGTTGACCACTTACACCAGGTCACTGGGGTTCTAATATAAACCTCCAAGTGACTTCACTGTTTTTAATGTGAACAACTGTCCCTTTAATAAAGTCTGTGAGGGTACAGCTGTGATCTTTTATTACACCACTCATTTGTCACCGATCACACATATCACGTTTTTTGCACATACCTGCTCCGCTGCACTTGCAGGCGTCGAAGCACACAGGGGGGATAGTCGGCCCCTCCTGTGACGAACCCCATGATGAAGCATGTCACCACTAGGGTGAGTGAGGGTTCATTTAGAAAATAGTTTTTTCTCTTTTCACTTATTCTGTTCTTTGACCGCACATTCTATTAAGTCTAGTCACTGTGTATTTCCTCACTAAGGCATCATGTCGTTCAGAAATTCACAATAGTAGGCGCTCTTTTGTTGTTAATAATAAAGATGTGGTGACCCTCCCACAAGCCCGATACCCCGACATATCTACCCCATCCGTCCTCCCAAATGGAGGCAACAGACAGCGGAAATACGTTACGGAGCAACACTCCCACCCCCCTCGAACTAGAGGTGAACCCTGAATGTGCAATCAACTTATAACCCATCCTGTACAGTGCCTTACATGAATTGCCAACCAGGTGAGTCTCTTGGAGTAGTACCACATTCAGTGACTGCCTCTTAACCCCTTGCATGCTTGTGACGGAACCGTTCCATCACAAGCCTCGGGTGAGCTGTGCTTGTGACGGAACAGTTCCGTCACGGGCCCGTTCGCGCGCCTGCGCGGCACGAATTCCACGCCTGCGCTGACGAATTATTGGCCGGGCGGGTTCGTGACGGAACCGGAATAGCCGCCGCAGCGAAGGGGTTAAGAAAATGAAGAACTACTCGCGTTTGATCTTGTCCCTTAACCCTTTGACATTCCAAATCAACACTTTTATTTCACTACCCCCATCGCCTACCCAGCACCGCTTGCCTCCCCCACATGCTGCACATTGAAACAATAATTGATGCTGATGGAACCTACAATTCTAACGATACTAACCATGAGCTTTACACCCCAACAATCCCCCTCCCCGCTTCTCTGCCCACGGGGCTCAAAACTGCCCACTGAAAACTGCAGAGTGCCTGTCGCCCCAAACACTTCAAAGAAAGAAAATAAACAAAGGAGGAGGATCCCGCTCCACCACACCCGCCCCGAACCCCGCACAACAACAAAGTTCCCCCTGAGCCCAAAGTCAAATCAGCCCTCAAAGTTCCAGAGGGTGAAGATGCCACCCGGTTTCACTCAGTCCCAGGCACCTTTCCCATTAAAGGATCACTAGAGGGGCAAAGAGTGTCTCACTCCTGTTCCAGTACTGCCTCATCTTCCGTCCGGCCCGGCGACTCCGCTCCGTCTCTAGGGAGAGTATCCAACCAGTCAGATGCAATCTCAGGGAAGTCAAAAAACAAACCTTCCCCCGTACCTCCACCCTCAAGCGTACAGGAAACATCATGGCATATTTCAAGCCTCTATCTCGAAGTTTCTTTTTGACTGCCAAAAAATTCCGACACTGCTTCTGTACTACCTGTGTGAAGTCCGGGAAGAAGGAAAGGGTAGCGTTTTCAATACGCACAGGGCCTCCAACCCTGACCGTCTGCAGGATAAGGCCTCTGTCTCGAAAGTTCAGTATTCTAGCAATCAGCAGGCGAGGCAGAGCCCCGGGTTTCGGCCTCCCCCCGGGCACCCTGTGTGCACGCTTCACAGTGAAAAGCTTACTGAGGCCCTTGGGCTGGAGCTGTTTGAGGACAAGGTCCTACACAAAGAGGTCAGGAGCGGACCCCTCTGATTTTTCCGGAACCCCTAGTATTTGTATATTATTTATCTGGACCCTACTTTCATACTCATCCAGTGTGCGTTCCACCGGTTCATGGGAGGATTGGAGCACACGTACATCTTGCTGGAGCTGCGCATCATCGTCAACCAAACTAGAAGTCTTAATATCCAATGCTTTGACCTTCTTGTTCACCTTGGTTAGATCCGCCCGTATTAGGTTCACTTCTATAGACACCGTATCCAACTTGGCATCCATGGTCTCCATTTGCTGTCCCAGGGAGGTTTTAACTCAGTCTATAGCACCCATAATGTCTTGTAGCGTGACTTCACTCTCTTTGTCCGAGTGCGCCCCAGAAACCATCGTTGGAGACCCCGCTCCAGATAGCGAGTTTTTGGGCTGGGTATAGCGGTCCAGTTTATTGGTTTGTACTGGCTTCAAGACTCTTTGTGATCTTGAGGAGTGCTTCTCCCCCTCCTGTTTAGACGCTATTCTATTAGTAATTTAGTGCCTGGTCCAGCCAGCCCTACAGTGGCTCCTCACCCAGCTGTGCCCTACAATAGCACTCAGTTCCCCAACAGCATCTCTAGGCAGGCGTTCCTGGGGGCAGTCAGATGCTTCGTGACATTCCCAGTCAGTCAACTCACCACAGCCGGGTGCTCCCGCGCTCCAGGTCTGGGAGAGCCACTGCTCCGTTTGTCTCCCTTATGGCTTGCCACACCAACACCGGGACCACCAGAGAATGCTCGTAGCGCACCGAAATCCACTGGGGGGCACCACACAATCACGCCCCAATTTTCCTATGCCACCACGGAGCACAGAAGGTCATTCGGGGAATGGGGGCGATGGTGACACACATTCGCCCCCTTCGATGTCCTGAAGCCAAACCCACTCCTGTGCCATCTGTCTCAGAAGAAGCCGCCCAAAATGCCTCCGGGCCGTCACATCACACCGCCCAGAAGGTGGGTGGGGAACACTCAGCCGCAGCTCCCGTTATGCGGTCCGCCGCTCCCGCCCATTCTGCGCCGTCACTAAGGGGGACCCAACCAGACACTTCCGGTTTCGGGTCCCGGTGTTGTTACACTCCGGGGCGGCCGGTATCATCACTCCAGCCCCACAGCTAGCAGGCCCTAGTTTTTAATCGGGCACAACTTCCGAACGATGCCTCTCCGAAGTCCCGGTCCAAGCCCCAGGCGCACCGCTTGCCCTCCGATGCATTTTACCGGGCTCAGGAGGCAGGATAAAGGACAGGATGTTGGGGCCGGCGGACGGACTCGGCAGAGCCGAGAGTCTACTCCGCCATCTTGCCGAGGTACGTAGCTCCTCCTTCCAGAAGTGGTTTTTTTTAATGTCAATATAAGTTGAGCTGGAGGTGCATCCGTCTCAGATTTTCTTAGAAAGCTGCTCTTTTTGAGAGAGCCCTTACTGTGCTCAGAGGAAGATCCGTGAGAGGACTTCTTGGCGCATTTGACAGGTTCCTTATCTGACTGAAGGATCCCTGGATTTTTTTGAAGTTTTAGAATTTGACTGCTAACTTTGTAAATCGGATACAGGATCAGACCTAGTTTTTAATTTCTTAAGCCAAATTAAAATAAGCTTCTTGATCCCTCAGGGTTTTATTTAAGAATGTATGACAAATCTTGCAGTCTCTAGCCTTATAAGAAGGGTACAAACAATAAATGCAGTATTTATGAGGGTCCTCTATAGACACCCTCTTCAAACAAGTGGCTAATTCTCTAAAGGCAGCCGTTTTAGTCTTTCCAGCCATAGTTCAGTCCCAACAAATAAGTGAATCCACTCTATAAAAGTCAATATAATGAAGTTAAAGTACTTTCCTGACAGAGAATCCTAAAAAAGTCCTTTGGAAGAGAAAACTGATCAGAGCTCGGAGGAGACTCCCTTAGCACAACGTGCAGTAGAAAATCAGAGTTTCTGATCTTCTCACTGGATGCAGATTGGTTGAGGCAGAACTTTGGTTCTTTTTAAATAAGGACTGAGTGAAGTTGGCCTGGTATATGATGTTCACTATTCTAGTGAGCACCTTTCACCAGTCCAAACAACCCTTATGGTGATGGTTGTAAAGTCAACCTTATAGACCAGCTATCCTAGGGGTAGCATGGACAAAGCAGTCTTAGGCTAAACTCAAGAGGGCATGTGAAGCCAGCTGTTTTACCATATGCAATCCCTTTAATACCAAATGAAAGGACACCACACAAGTTATATATTCAAAATATATATGTATTTATTTCTAAATCAATCCCCTGAACTCTTTATGAGCACAGAAGCACAAG
This sequence comes from Lissotriton vulgaris, assembly GCF_964263255.1. Taxonomy (NCBI): domain Eukaryota; kingdom Metazoa; phylum Chordata; class Amphibia; order Caudata; family Salamandridae; genus Lissotriton; species Lissotriton vulgaris. The sequence goes on from NC_141687.1 coordinate 1,066,921,760, forward strand.
CGCATAACAAGTAACTTAATATAACATACAAAAGTTGCACAAATATGGATAGGCCCGGGTGGCCCGCTAAACCTTATACTAAAATAGTGGTATAAGAACCACGTCACGAACAATGGTAAGGCCTAGGGCCTTGGGAATCGCTGGGGCTACACTGGGCTAACAATAGTTAGGGAGCAGGAGGCCCACGGGATGCGGGTGCAGTGTCTAAATGCACACACGTGCACACATAGAAGTCAATGGGTGCGTAAAGTTAGAAAGTTAAAGGTTTGGGAGTCTTCCGACTGGACTAGAAGCTAACCACTTGAAACTAGGACACGAACCCCCACATGCATCAAAGCATTTTGGAATCGCAAACGGTGCGATTCCTTAAAATCGGCCGTTTGCGACTCCAAAATAGCTTTTTGGAATGCATCATTCAATTTTAGAATTCGCATCATTTTTGCGATTTCTAAAATTGCATTTGCTTTTAAGAAATCGCAAATATGCGATTTCTTAAAAGCAAATGCATGAATACTTTTCAAATTGCGAATTCGCAATTAGGGGGTTAAATTTATCGAGTGGTTGAACCACTCGGTAAATTTTGAAAAAGGTGTAAAAATGCTTAAAAATGCTTTTTTTAAGCACTCATTTACGGGCACACATGTCCTTAGGACATGTGTGTGTGTAACATGATGCGAAAAATACATTTCAGGGGTGAAGGGGGGGGTCCTTTGGACCCCCCCCCTGCACCCATGAAATGCATTAACAAATTGCGATTTTCAAAATGAAAATCGCAATTTGTTAAAGCCTTCCCATTGATCCCTATGGGCCTTTTGGCCCATAGGAAACAATGGGAAGTGCGAATTCGCACTTTGGAATTCGCATAATATTTGAGAATCGGTAAAAATTGCGATTTTTACCGATTCTCAAATATTTTGCACAAATGTACATGCATCCCATTTTGCATTTCCTAATTTGCGATTCCCTAAAAATCGCAAATTAGGAAGTGCAAAATGAAACAATGATGCATGTGGGGGAAAGAGAGTTACTCTTCACAGGAGCACCGCAGTACTTGTGTTACCTCACCCACAGGAAGCGGGTGCATAGGTCCCAAAGTGTGTTGGGTTTGGTCGTGGAGTTCTATGGAGCCTTGGAGAAAAGATGCTGCAGGCGGCCAGGAGGGAAGTGTCCGGGTGGATCCAAGGGTGGATCAAAGATGAAGAGGACCTGAAAGCAGAGGGGACAGAGTCTGGGTCACTAGCCATTGACCAGGAAGGAACCAGGCGATGTCGCGAAGCAATCAGGTGCTGATGGGAAGCTTGTCTCTGCAGCCACGTGGACCAGGAGGCGTCGACGATGACCAGGAGTCAGGCACGTACTGTCCCACAAAGGCTCTCGCTGTCGGCGGTGTCGGCTTCAGGATTGGAGTCAACAAGCCTTGGCAAAGGCAACCCACGCAGGATACGAAGTAGGCTTCTTACTCAGACCAGCAAGGTCTGAGGGGCTGCTTCTTTTGAGGGAAGTAAGGGCCAGTCTGGAGCAACCAGACCAGTGGTGAAAATTCAAAGGATCGTCGCCAAGATGGCAACTAGCCAACGGGCAAGTGACCGGTCAGACGCGTTGTTGGAAGGGGCCGACCTCAGGGGTCAAGATTGCTCTCCTAACCACCCGAGACCCTCCTCTCCCACAATTCCTGCCGAGTCTTATCGAGGGAGGGTCCCCACCGGGGAGGACTAATCGTACACACTGTCGGCACACCACACTTACGAACGGACACCACACCGTGGATCTTTATCAAGTATGAACTTTATCAAAGGTAAAAAGGTAGCAATATACAGCGATCGAAGGATCGTGAAAGTCTTGTAACACAAGGGAACGGGGAAGCGGGACAGTCTCAAGGGCCGGCCAGTACATAGCGTACCCTGCGCACAGTTCTCAATCCTGGAACTGGGGGGTACGGAGGCTGGCAATGGTACTTGCTGTCCTACTCGCTTCGGTTCGAGGTAGTCGTGCTGGTAGCGTCGATGGTCCAGCCGGACCAGAGGGCTCCTCAAGCCGCGACGAGGTCAGCAGGGCTCGACCTGGAGTGCACCGTAGTGCTCGTAGTTCAGGAGGAGCCGCGACAGCGTCAGCAGGGCTCAGGATGGTAGAAGTGGGACAGGCCGTCGGCATTGGCGTGGTCGGCACCAGGCCTGTGTTCAACAGTAAAATCTATCCCCTGGAGGGAGATAGACCAGCGTAGCAGTTTGGGGTTCTCTCCTCTCATCTGCATGAGCCACCGGAGAGGACGGTGGTCGGTCTGGACCAGGAAGTGGGTACCGAACAGGTAGGGCCTCAGCTTCTTCAAGACCCAAACCACTGCGAAGGCCTCTCGCTCGATGGTGCTCCATCTTTGCTCTCGGGGAAGTAGCCTCTGGCTGATGAAGGCTACTGGGTGATCAATCCCCTTGTCGTCCACCTGGGAGAGCACGGCTCCAATGCCATGTTCGGAGGCGTCTGTCTAGACCACGAACTCTCGGGAGAAATCGCCGGCCTGCAGTACTGGTGCGGTGCACATGGCATTTTTCAGTTCCTCAAACGCCTTCTGACAGGCGGGGGTCCAACTAACCTTCTTGGGGTTTGCCTTGGCTGTCAACTCTGTGAGGGGGCCTACAATACTCCCGTAGCCCTTGATGAATCTACGATAGTACCCTGTGAGTCCTAGGAAAGCCCGCACCTCGGTTTGGGTCGTGGGGGTTTCCCAGGCATTGATAGCGTCTATTTTGGGTTGGAGGGGGCTACGAGCCCGCTTCTGACCTGGTGCTCGAGGTATACCACGGAGCTCTGTCCTATCTGGCATTTGCTAGCTTTAATGGTGAGGCCTGCACGGTGCAGGGCTTCCAATACCTCCCAGAGGTGTTGCAGGTGCTCGGGCCAGTGGGCACTGAACACGGCAATGTCGTCGAGGTATGCCCCGCTGAAACTTTCCAACCCTGCCAGGACCTGGTTGACCAGTCTCTGGAAGGTGGCGGGGCGTTTTTCATGCCGAAGGGCATTACTCTGAAGTGGAAGTGGCCACCCGGAGTGGAGAAAGCGGATCTTTCTTGGGCCCTCTCCGTGAGGCCGATCTGCCAGTAGCCACTGGTGAGATCGAAGGTACTGAGGTACTGAGCCGACCCTAGGCGGTCAATGAGTTTGTCGGCTCGGGGGATGGGGTGTGCGTCGGTTCGGGTGACTGAGTTGAGTTTGCGGTAGTCTACGCAGAACCTCAGCTCAGGAACAGTGCCGGGGGCGGCGGCCTTCGGAACCAGGACCACGGGGCTAGCGCATGGGCTGTCGGAGGCTTCTACCACTCCTAGGGCCAACATCTTGTCAACTTCGGCCTTGATGCAGGCTCAAACTTGGTCAGGGACCCGGTAGGCTCTGTGCCGCACCGGAGGGCTGTCCCTGGTGTCCACGTCGTGGATGCACCAATTGGTGACGCCGGGGTGAGGGAGAAGAGGTCCGAGAACTGTCACATCAACCGGCGACAGTCTTCACGCTGCACGGGGGTGAGGGAGGGGGAGAGACTCACTCCCTCTACGGAGCCATCTTGGTCCTTCGCACACAGGAGATTCGGTAGAGGGTCCGTTTCCTCTTCCTCTCCGTCGTCAGTGGCAAGGAGTAATCCCAACTCGGTACGCACAAAGTGGGGTTTGAGCCGGTTCACGTGGAGAACCTTCAAGGCATTCCTGGCCGATTGCGTATCCACGAGGTATGTGACCTGGCTCTTGCGCTCTATAACTTTAAAGGGTCCGGTCCACTTGTCCTGAAGGGCACAAGGTTCCACCGGGGACATGACAAAAACCTGTTGGCCGGGCTGAAACTCGACCAGAGTGGTGTTCTGGTCGTACCAGCGTTTCATCTCTTCTGGGCAGGCCTCCAGGTTGGCCTCGGCCAGCTCGCGAAACCGTCGCGTCTGGTTCCGGAGGGCCAGGACGTAGGAGAACACATCGGGGGGTGTGCTCGGGGGGGCTGTCTCCCAGCCTTCCTTGACCAGGTTGAGGGGACCCGGACAGGGTGCCCGTAGAGCAGCTCAAAGGGGCTGAACCCCAAGGACTTCTGGGGAACTTCTCGGTATGCGAACAGGAGGCAGGGCAGGAGGACGTCCCACTAGCGTCGCAGGGGCTCCTCGAGACCCATGATCATTCCTTTCAGGGTGCGGTTGAACCGCTCAACCAGGCCGTTACCTTGAGGGTGGTATGGGGTGGTGAACTTGTACGTCACCCCACACTGTTGCCAAAGGGACTTCATGTACCGGGAAATAAAGTTTGTGCCTCGGTCGCTCACCACTTCCCGCGGGAATCCCACCCGGGAGAAGATCCCCATGAGGGCCCGGCCCACGACAGGGGCCGTCACTGTCTGGAGCGGAATGGCTTCGGGGTATCGGGTGGCGTGATCTACCAAGACAAGAATGAACCGGTGACCTAAGGAGGTCCAAGGGTCCAGGGGTCCGAGAATGCCGATTCCCACCCTCTCAAAGGGGGTACTGACAACTGGGAAGGGTTGGAGGGGAGCCTTGAGCTTTCCTCCGCTTTTGCCGCTAGCCTGGCACGTGGGGCAGGACTTACAGTGGGTTTCCACATCGGCACGCATACGGGGCCAGTAGAAATGGGTCACTAGTCGTTGGTAGGTTTTATCCTGGCCCAAGTGTCCCGCCAGGGGCACATTATGGGCCAGGTTGAGGAGGAGGCCGCAGAAACGTAGGGGTACCACCAGCACTCGTGCTGACCCTAGTTCGGCGGTCTTCTGTTCGCTGTAGAGTAGGCCGTTTTCCCAGTAAAGGTAGTGGGAGCCGGACTGGTCTCCGGTGGCTTGGCTGCGGCCTGTTGCCGGGGCCCCTCAAGGGCAGGGCAGGAGGTCTGCTCCTGGCAGAACTCTTCTCGGGATGGTCCTCCCTCCTGGCGCCACTGGGCCAGCTCGGGGAGATCGGTCAGGGTTGAGATTGGGTCGACAGAGGGTCCGTGGGGACCGTCGTCGGACTCGCTTTCTTCACTGGAGGGCCGGTCGGGGAACGCGGGTCGCTCGCCTTCCTCCGGGGCATCAGGGGCTGTACTGGGGACCCCGGACTCTTTGTCCCCGGGGTTGGTCATTCTGGCTGTCATGGCTCGGGTGCTCACACAGGCCCAGTGGGGCAGACCCAACATCTCTAGATGGGTCCTCCTTTCTACATCTTTCCACTTCGAGCTCTCTAGGTCATTCCCCAGGAGGCAGTCCACGGGCATGTCCGTGCGGACCGCTACCCGTAGGTCGCCCGAGACTCCCTCCCACTCAAAGGGAACCTGGGCTATTTTGCATGTGCGGACGGAGTTGTCGGCTGCTATCACTCTGCAGGAGGCGTGAGGGATGATTAGGGACTCAGGGACTAGCGTGTATCTGACTGACGTGATGCTGGCTTCTGTGTCTCTAAGGGCTCCTATGCTGCGCCCATTAACCTTAACTGTCTGGCGATACTTTTCAGTGTTGTCGGGCAGGTAGTCTCCGGAACCATCTCGCTATTCCCCAGGGAGACTAAGACCATGGCTGCGGGCTCCCACTCCCCCTGCTCTTCTACCTCTTCCTCTTCTAGGGCTACCGAGGATATCTGCCTGGTGGAGGAGCCAGTGGGAGTGGATTTCTGGAACATGGGACACCGGGGATCACTGGCATAGTGCTCTGGCTGCTGACACTTAAAACACGCTGTGCTGGGGCGGGGCCCCGGTGTACCCACGATCGGGGCCGTTCTCGTCGAGGGAGGAGAACGGGGTGTCTGGTTTCTGGGGGGGGGCTACACTGGGGCCCTGACTGAGATCCTTGCTGTTTACCTCGACCTCCCCCACCCCTCTGGCGGGAAGATCCTTGGTCGTTCCGTGGGTGGTCTCCCCCGGGCCCCTTCTGGACTCGGGTGGCCACCCAGCGATCGGCTTCGACAGCCAGTTTACGTGGATTGGCAAGCTTGCTGTCCAGGAGATGCTGCCTCAGCTCCACAAAGCAATTCGTGAACAGGTGCTCGTAAGCGATGAGGTCAACCAGGCCTTCGGAGGTGGTCACATTGCTGCCCTTGATCCACCCATCTAAGGCCCGGGTGTAGTAGTTTACATAGTCCACCCATGTGGTGCCAGGGATCTCCTTGCACTCCCTGAACCGCTGGCGATACATCTCGGGCGTGAGCCCGTAGCGGAATAGGAGGGCGTCTTTCATGTGGGTGTAGGCGTTCATGTGCTCAGTTGGCAGGTCCAGCAGGGTGTCTCTTTCCTCGCTGAGGAAGCGGCTCCACAAGCCGGCCCCCCAGTCCTTCTCGGGGACTCGGTGGGCGAACATGACGACCTCGTAGGCCTTGAACCACTGCTGGATGTCGTCTCCTTTGTAAAACTCCTTCACGACGTCTTTAGGGATGTGGACCTTCGTTTCCCGAGGGATCACCAGTTCCCTGAGTCCCAGTGGTCTGGTTGCATCTCTTCTGGCGTTTAACTCTAGTTCTTTGAGGCCGCGCTCGTGCTCGAGCTGGAGTTTCCGGCCCTCATACTCCCTCTGGAGCTTCTTCTCTTCCAGCTCCCCTTGGAGCCATAACTGCTCGACTGCCAACTTCTTCTCAGCAAGTTTGAGTTCTCCCTTCATCTTGAGGCGTGCTAGTTCTAGTTCATGGCTTCGGTCACGTTCTCGGTCAGCCATCTCTTCCGACGACCGATCCCTCCCGGTTGCTGGGCTCCGGGTTTGTTGCTGGTTTCTCTCACCGGTCGGTGTACTGGGTTCGGTCTGTGGTCTCCCTTCCCCGTTGTCTCCGGGCGGGGGAAGGGATGACCCGGACTCCACCCAAGCCATTAGCGCTTTTTGGAAATCCTCCTTGGTATTTAGTCCGGTACTAGCGATACTCAGTTCTTTGCAAAACTGCTTGAGCTCTCTATGGGTGTAGTCTCCCAACAGGTCTTTATCGAATGGCGTCTTCTCACTGGATTCTGCGGACAACATCGTTGCTCTTTCTTTCTAGTTCGCCGCTGCGTGTGGGTTCAGGTAGTGTGTCAGTGGTACGATCTCCAGAGTCTTATCGAGGGAGGGTCCCCACCGGGGAGGACTGATCGTACACACTGTCGGCACACCACAATTATGAACGGACACCACACCATGGATCTTTATCAAGTATGAACTTTATCAAAGGTAAAAAGGTAGCAATATACAGAGATCGAGGGAAAGTCTCGTAACACAAGGGAACGGGGAAGCGGGACAATCGCAAGGGCCGGCCAGTATGTAGCGTACCATGTGCACAGTTCTCAATCCTCGAACTGGGCGGTACGGAGACTGGCGATGGTACTTGCTGTCCTACTCGCTTCGGTTCGAGGTAGTCGTGCTGGTAGCGTCGATGGTCCAGCCGGACCAGAGGGCTCCTCAAGCCGCGACGAGGTCAGCAGGGCTCGACCCGGAGTGCACCGTAGTGCTCGTAGTTTAGGAGGAGCCGCAACAGCGTCAGCAGGGCTCAGGATGGTACCAAGAGTCTCTTGTTCTCAAGAGTGGGCCGCGACGAGGTCAGCAGGGCTCCGATGGTTCAAGTCTTTCTCCTTGAGGAAGAGCCGCAACAGCGTCAACAGGGCTCGGTGGTTCCAGTCTTTTTTTCTTCGAGAGGGGCCGCGTCAGCGTCAGCAGGGGGTGTGATTCAGTTCCGTAGCTTCGAGGACAAGCCGCAACAGCGTCAGCAGGGCTTTCTTGTCCAAGATACAACTGCCGGCTGTATGTGAGGCAGGCTGTCTTATAGCTCAGGGGCCCCTTGATGTCCGGACCCTCATAGGCAGGGGGCCGGTGGTCCGAGGGCCAGGCGGCCGATTATCTGGGCGGCTGGTTCTTTGATGCTTTGGACCGTGCGTCCAGGGATTCCCAGACGCCCATCAAGGTTTGGAGCCAGCTCGCTAGGAGGCCAAAGGTGTGATCGAAACCAGCCCCCAGGGATAGTTCAGAGGTGTGAGGTGAACCAATTTCTCGGGAGGAGGCCGGAGGTGTGATTGAAGTCTTGGTTTCGGGTACTTGGTGGGTCCTTCACCCCCCCGGGCGGGTCCGGGCACGCCGGACGCGCACGCCTGTCTGCAGCCAGGGTCGGCCAAGAGCTGCCGAAAGGGAAGAAGGCGGCCGGCCGGCCGGTGTGGCCAAACATGGAGTCTGATGGTCACATGCACGGGTCCAGGCACGCGGTCTGGAGATCGGCTCAGGTCCGGTGTAGAGGGGTCGTGTACAGTTATGGGCGGGCTGGGGTCAGGTCCACCAGTAGTTCTTGGGTTGCGGGAGAGGACCACGCCACGAGGCCGGGTCCAACACGCGTTGAGCAGGAAAATGCAAAAGGGCCCCACGCAGAACTTGTGGAGGGTGCAGGGCTTAAGCATGAGCGAATTTTGCGGATCTCGCGTTCGCGAATTTTGCGGATTTGCGGATTCGCAATCCGCAAAATCCGCGAATTCCCGCGAATTTGCGGATTTGTTTTTTTTGTGTTCGCCCGTGTTTCTGCCAGTTCGCGAGGGTTTTGTACACTTTCGCAAATTGCGAACTTACCTGTCGGGTCGCAAGTTTCGCGAACTTGTTGTTTCTACGTGTCCAGCCTGTTTGGGACACTCTTCTTCATCACTGCCACTCTCTGTCACCACTGCCACTCTCTGACTACTCATGCCACCCTCTGGCCCACCCATGCCACCCTCTGTTTCATCACCACACCCTCTGGTTGTCCAGTGTACATTATTTTCGGCAAAGCAAAGCACACCTTCCCTGCCTCAAGTGACCTGAATTAATTTGGGGCTGATTAATGTGTCACAGAATATTTTTTTAGCTGGCACCTGCTTCCTTAGTGCGCCCTGATTAGTGATCTTTTGCACTTGCTAAGTGCTTTCATTGTTGCAAAATTAGTTACAACACCTGCCCTGCCCCAACTGACAATAATGAATTAGGGGCTGATTAATGGATTTTAACTTCCAGCCTGGCTCCTGCTTGTCTCCCTTAGCTGTAATTCAGGACCTTTGTGGCATATGTGTAACTATTCTGAGGTTCAGAGCAGGGTCACATAATAGTTTCAACTGGCAACTGAACTCTGGAGGGGCCCCTCAGGAAGCACTACAGGAAATGGCTACTAATGATGAGCCTGAACTTTTGAACCTGGTAAGTAGTTACTTTCAGTTTTGCTAAGATCGTATTTCTGCAATTTTGCACTTATTCGCGGGGCGCGAACTCACGCGAACAGTGCGAGCAGTGCGAGCAAAATCCGCTGCTCGCGGATTTGCGGATTTTGCGGGAAATTCGCAAATCTCACGGATTGCGGATTTCCCGAAAATCCGCAAAATCCGCGAGCGGAACGGATTTTCCGCCCATGCTTAGCAGGGCTGCTCTTTGGTGCAGATGTTCGGGGCTGGGGCTTCTCAATCCCCAATGCACAGATTCGAGGAGGTCTCGGGGGCTGCACAGTTAGCAGGTCGCAGACTTTTCAAGATGGCCGGTCCCACGTCTCTCGTCGCCTCCACGGGTCTCCGCTTTGTGAACTGGGCCTTTAGACTTCAGGTCTAAAATTAGACTTCAGGTCTAAACGTAGACTTCAGGTCTTACTTTACCTTTGTGATCTTGGCCCTAAGACTTCAGGTCTAAACATAGACTTCAGGTCTAACTTTACCTTTGTGAAATCAGTCTTAGACTTCAGGTCTAACTTTACCTTTGTGACCTCAGCCCTTAGACTTCAGGTCTAAACTTAGACTTCAGGTCTTACTTTACCTTTGTGAAATCAGTCTTAGACTTCAGGTCTAAACTAAGACTTCAGGTCTAACTTTTCCTTTGTGAACTGGGCCCTTAGACTTCAGGTCTAAACTTAGACTTCAGGTCTAACTTTCCCTTTGTGAACTGGGCCCTTACACTTCAGGTCTAAACTTAGACTTCAGGTCTAACTTTACCTTTGTAAATTGGGCTCTTGGACTTTAGGTCTAAACTTAGACTTCTTTACTATTGTGAATAGGACCCTCTTTCTCTGCAGCAGCATATAATCACTGCCCAATCACGTGCTTTACTCAAGGTAACCAACATGGGTTGAGCCAACACCTTCTCTTAGTTGTGCCCTTCATAGGTTTTTTTCTGTTGATCACACAAGTTCTAGTGGCAGCTGCACTATCAAGCCAAATCTAAAAAGGTAAGTCTCTGAAGTACTGAAATACACCCATGAAGGTGCTGAAAAACAATCTAAAGCACTATTCAAGTGCATTAACTCTTCGACAATTAAGCATGGAGTTCTATCGTATTTTATTTCTAAAATTGTTTATTTGCCCTTGTTTTTAATCTAACCCTCTGCCCACACACTTGCACTATATTCGTGCCCCCACCGCTGTTTTAGCGGTCAGAATTGTGGTTTACAGTGCTTGTTGTGTATCGCCGCCATGTTGGGGGTAGCCGGGGAGGTCTCGTGGTGCCATCGGGCTGGGCGCTCCAGTGCTCAGGCGGACGGTGAGGTGAGCCTCTACTTAAGACGACCACTTTGGTGAGTCTGTCCTAGGGAAAGGCTGTATTTTATGACTCGCGGCGCTTCTACACTCTACCAGCGCTTGAACGAGCTTGCTGTAGGAACTATCAGCGCATTTTAAAAAAATTACAGTTTTTTCATATTTTATTTCTAAAATTGTTTATTTGCCCCTGTTTTTAATCTAACCCTCTGCCCACACACTTGCACTATAATTGTGCCCCCACCGCTGTTTTAGCTGTCAGAATTGTAGGTTACAGTGCTTGTTGTGTATCGCCGCCATCTTGGGGGTAGCCGGGGAGGTCTCGTGGTGCCATCGGGCTGAGCGCTGCAGTGCTCAGGCGGACGGTGAGGTGAGCCTCTACTTAAGACGACCACTTTGGTGAGTCTGTCCTAGGGAAAGGCTGTATTTTGTGACTCGCGGCGCTTCTACACTCTACCAGCGCTTAAACGAGCTTGCTGTAAGAACTATCAGCGCATTTTAAAAAAATTACCGTTTTTTCGTATTTTATTTCTAAAATTGTTTATTTGCCCCTGTTTTTAATCTAACCCTCTGCCCACACACTTGCACTATAATCGTGCCCCCACCGCCGTTTTAGCGGTCAGAATTGTGGTTTACAGTGCTTGTTGTGTATCGCCGCCATCTTGGGGGTAGCCGGGGAGGTCTCGTGGTGCCATCGGGCTGAGCGCTCCAGTGCTCAGGCGGACGGTGAGGTGAGCCTCTACTTAAACCTCCCACGACCTCGCGCAGCGGTGACGCGCAGCGGGCGCGCCCGACTCGCGCCGGAGTCGAGCCAGAGTCCTGCCCGTCTACACCCATCAGCGCCAAGGAGGCGTTTGAGGCGGGAGACTCTGTGCGGACTCTGGTCTTTCGCAACTCACATTCAGGTATGTCTAGGGTGTTCTTGCTTTCCCGCAATGTGCCCCATGTACATTGTCATGACGTTCTAAATCCTGGCAAATGGTTTGGCCCTGTTTGCTGTGGCCTTTGTAAGCTTACGCTGACCCCTGAGCCTATCCTGAAAACATCCTCGCATTCCTCTGTCCTACGGGGAGGATTAATTAACGCTTGGTCACTCTCCAAGAATGCCCAGAACATTCATGATCTTATTGTGGAGACCAACCTCGACTGGCTCCTCGTTACAGAAATGTGGCTAAAACCCTGGTGTAATCCCGACTTAGCCATAGCCCTCCCGCAGAATTTTCTCATCCAACGGTTAGATAGACCTGAACTACGGGGAGGGGGTCTGGCTATTATCTACCGTAACTCCCTTTAATGTTCTACTCAAGAATTGGCAGATATTAAAGGGGCAGAGGCGCTAGCCTTCTCTTTGGGCATCCATGACTCTTTTACCTTTTCTGGTGCCCTCATCTATCGCCCTCCGGGACCCCCAACAAAGTTCCTGGAAACTGTGGGCGATGTACTGAGCGAGTTAGCGCTTAGATTCTCCCATTTTACAGTACTGGGCGACTTAAACCTGCAATTAGACTCCCTTAAGGAACCAGGAGTTGGTTGCTTTATGGATATCATTGACGTGCTTGGACTTACTCTCCTGAATCGCGAACCCACTCATCTAGCAGGACATTTATTGGATTGTATCTGCTCTAACTCCACTAGCCTGAGAGTTAAGCCCCCCAGCCCTCAGATTTGGACCGATCATTTCTTTGTTCCTTTTCATATTTCACTAAATCCTAAACCTATAGTCACCTCTATAAAAAGTACTAAAAGTCCCGAGGAAAAATACACTCCTAACTGGAAAGAACTACCCAGCAGACCTGATGTTGTAGAAAAGTTAAAAGTCAGTATACCGGTTCTATCAGGTCATACTTCTGCTGACAATCAGAACTTTTGCGACTGGATTGCCAGAGCGGGTGCCTCGTTGAGATCAACCAGCAATAATAATTCAAGGGCCATTAAGACCAAAAAGAGTGCCCCATGGTTCTCATTGACCTTGAAATTGGAACTGGGAGAAGTGAGAGTTTTGGAACGGAGGTGGCGTAGGAACTACGATGCTACTGCCCGTAACACCTATAGATCAGCGAGACGGAAGTATCATGCTGGAATAAAGTTAGCCAAGAAAGCCCATTACCTACGGGCCATCTCCATGGCGGGCCAGGGACAAAAAGAAATCTTCAAGATAGTAAAGGATTTTATGAACCCATCAGCCCTTTCGCAGGAGATTCCTCCGTCTCAAAATCTCTGCAATGCGATATCTGATTATTTTGACAATAAGATCCTTGACATCGTGAAGACTTTCCCTTCAGTACCCGCTATGTCGGTAGTTCCTGAACAGACAGAGGAGGTGAGGATCCCTGCCCGCTTGGAGGAATTTGCCCCGGTCTCCCTTGAAGAGACCTCTAAGGCTATTCTAACCAGCAAATCTGGATCCCCTTTTGATCCTTGTCCCCCTTTAGTCCTACAGACCTTAGTAGAGGTGGTTAATCCTATTATTAATAGGATTATTATTTCATCATTAGCTACGGCAGACATTCCTAATGACTGGAAGCTTGCAGCTGTCAAGCCTCTCCAGAAAAAGGCACTAGCTGACCCTAGCACCCTTTCCAACCTGCGTCCTATCTCCCTGCTTCCGGTGCTGTTCAAACTGGTGGAAAAGTTCGTCAATAGTCAACTGACGAGCTTTTTGGAGAAGAACAACATTCTACACCCCAACCAGTCAGGGTTTCGGTCAAAACACTCTACCGAGTCGGCCCTGCTATTTACAGCAGAGACCCTACGAACGGCCATGGACCAGGGAAAGAAGGCTGTCCTAATCCTACTTGACCTGTCGGTAGCCTTTGATACGGTCTTACATAACATCTTAGTGGACCGGTTGGCTGCCGCAGGAGTAGGAGGGCAGGCCTTGGCATGGCTCAGGAACTTCCTCAGCAATAGACGCCAAGTCACAGTGTTGGGTCAATACCAGTCTGAAGCAAAGGTCGTCAGCTCCGGGGTCCCTCAGGGCTCGAGTCTAAGTCCTGTACTTTTTAATCTGTACATGGTACACCTAGTGAAACTGATCGCATCATTTCAGATCAGCACAATATCATATGCTGACGACACCCAGCTCATCCTGGTGTTAGACAGGGAAAGGCCTGGTGCCGAGGAAGATCTTAAGGAGTGTCTAGCAGCAACGTTTAAATGGATGACTGACAATCATTTAAAATGTAATGCTGGAAAGACAGAAATCTTGCCATTTGGGAATCATAATCTGTTTTCCCCAAAAATGTGTTGGCCTGCTGATGCAGAAGCCCCCCCCAACACAATTACATCTGCTCGTAACTTGGGTATCAAGTTCGACGATCAACTGTCTTTCAAACATCAAGCGGTGGCCGTAGCTGGGACGTGCTTCCAGATTATAAAGGCTTTGAGGAAGTTTTTTGATCTCCTCCCGTTGCCGGCCAGAAAAACGGTCGCAGTGGCCCTAATAAATTCCTGGTTGGATTACTGTAATGGCTTATATGCTGGAGCTAATAAAGCCGTACTCCATAGGTTACAAATGGTCCAACATGCAGCGGCCCGCCTTGTATTACTTTGGCCCCGTAGGTCTTCAGCCTCAGCAGCACTCAATGCGCTCCATAGGCTACCAATTGGTAAAAGGATTCTTTTTAAGATTCTTATAATCACCTTCAGGGCATTTCAACAGCAAGGACCAAAATACCTGTGTAATGGGTTCAAAAGATATCACCCGACACGCTGTTTGAGGTCTGCCAGTCAGAATCTGCTCACAATCCCTCGATTCAAGCTGGCTACAAAAGGTTGCAAATCCCTTTTTGTACTGGGCGCCAAAGCCTGGAATAAGCTCCCGCCCTCTTTACGATCATTGTCCCAAGAAACTCAATTCAGGAAAGCATTAAAAACCTGGGTCTTTTCTTTATCTGATGTTGCCTGCAGGGCGCTGGTGTAATGTGTAGTGCAAAGTGTAAGTCATCTCTTTTCCCTCCAACCCCTCCATCTGGGTTGGGTGAGCGCCAGGATACTCCTTGGCGTGATAGGAGCGCTATAAAAGTGTCCTTTACATTACATTACATTACATCATGTGGCGGGGAGTACTGGTGAACATCAGTAAAGTATTTCAAAAAACAGTATTAGTTTAATTTAAAATCCCCCTGTTCTCACTCCTTTGATTTAAGTCTTTAGTGCCAAGAATTTTGCACCTTTTCTTTCTGCATCTATTGTGCCCTTGACTACTAGTGGTAATGTAGTATTGAGTGAATCGTAGTGACTATATAGAGTTTGGAGTCACACAGTGCATAGTTGGTCAGTTTGAGTACATACATACTCTTTCTATTAGAGGACATGTGTCAGACCCTTTCAGTGGGTTTGGTGTAAGTATGGGCTAATTAGACCTCACTTTTAGGGCTGGAGTTGTTTGCCTCTGATGTCCAGAAAGCCATCCTATTAAATCTGTAAAAACTGGGTCAAGTACATCCTCTGCCGCACTTCAGTGGTATCCATGGGAAACAGTCACAGGCTTTTTAGGGAGGTAGTGAGGGGTGTACAAAATCAGAACTCAACCAGCCAGCAGAACAATTTGTTTGCCCAGTATATGGATTAACTTGGATACGTTGAGAACTCACTAGAAATAGGATGTCACATAGGTATTAGTATATACAAATTTTAAACACAATTAATGATGTGAATATTATTTCTTCACAGTCAACAAAAAGTCAGACTAAATCTGAACATACAAAACACATGGAGATGTATTATTAGCTTGATTCAGCTCAAAAATACAGGAGACCCAACACAACAGTGTATACAACAATTTCTACTGCAGTTTATTTACAAATTCATAACATTTCAACAGAAAGAGAAGGGAAGGAAAGGAAATGGTGCTCAAGTAAAAGGAGGGTGTAAATATAGATTTGGAAGTAGTTTAGTGCAACAGAGAGATTATTTGTACATTGCACAGGTTAAGCCTACCCATTCACAATCTATATACAATATTATACAAGGGGACAGGAAGGGGCAGGTGTAGGCTTTAAGGAAGTAACGGGGGGGGATCGTCGACGTTTGGACCCTGGCGCAAAAAGGGAAAGTCACGACCTCTGCTGCGGGTCTTCTTCAGGACGGTGGTAGGGACAGGGGGCGGGGAGGCACCTGTAATGGTAAGTATAAATATTTTAACGATTTTTATACTGGGATTCCAATCTGAAGGGAATTTAAAAGGAAGTGTTGGGTACATTACCAATTAAAATTGGAAGGGTGTCGCAATTTCCAGATCAGTTGGGCGATGCACCTATCGGAGGTAAAGACAGACCGGAAAAAACTGTTAGCCCATCTCCAAAGGCACAGTCCTCCCAAGTTTGTCAAGGAAGAGGTGTTCATTAAAAAATAAGACTCACCTCGAGATGAGAATTTCTGCTCAGAGTAGGGAATCAATCCAAAACTATTAGGTACACAACGAGCAGTCGTAATCAACCGTGCTGCATAAGGGAGAGAGGAACCAATCAGTCCCTTGATATAGTTGAACGCCCAGCAACATAAGTCCCATACATGAGAGAACACTCACCCTAGTCCAGTAACACGGGAGACATGGTACCGATGGTCAAAGGCGAGAATGGAACTGATTTAAGTTCAAGTGAATCTGTTCAGAGAAAACAGGGTATAAGCCCATATTGTAATTCCTACCAATACATAGGCAAAAATTGCTGAGCAAACAGAAATGCCCATACAAACAATCGTTATGTGGGTGGATCGGCATTAGGTGTATCCTGTAAATTAACCTGTATTATAACAAAACACAAAATGCACCCTTACTAATTAATGCCAGTGCAGGATGACCTGTATTATTTGCACCCATCTTACTCAGAGTCTAAACTTAAGAGTGGATTAACCAAAAACACAATGAGTCCCGCTACTGGTGTCCAGATTAGCGTTAAATGAAGAGAAGTCTAAAAAAGGTGGCCACAGTAAAACGCTATGCGTGCCGCTATTCTAATTCACATTGGGAAAACGCGTAATCCCCTAGCCGCAATGCGTGCCGCTAATGTCAATTACCTTGAATTAACAGCGTTAGCCCCAAATGTATAGAGACGGGGGGCTGCCAAACCGCTGTTCGCAAGGGAATTCGAAGTGTATTCAGGCAGCTTCCGCGACCGGCTGGAACCACGTGATCGAACGCCACCAACTGCGGTTAAGTGGGCGCGTATACAGGCAGGAGGGACTCGGGCTTAGTAGAAATCAGCGAAGGACTGCAAAGCTAAAACGCGAGTGAATATAAAAAGGGACTGAATCCAAGATGAAGCAATGACATTGCTACAATAGGGTTACGAGTACGCTGGGGCTGCCATATTGATCGAGGATTTAGACACCGAATCCATATTAAGACCAAGTTAAATCAACACATTTTCACGAGTGAAATAGATAATTAATAAGAACATTTTTCAAGAATTATTTCAATAAACATTTCCA
This sequence comes from Lissotriton vulgaris, assembly GCF_964263255.1. Classification (NCBI taxonomy): domain Eukaryota; kingdom Metazoa; phylum Chordata; class Amphibia; order Caudata; family Salamandridae; genus Lissotriton; species Lissotriton vulgaris. The sequence goes on from NC_141687.1 coordinate 1,066,938,616, forward strand.
TAAATTGCTGAAGGCAAGAACAATTCCAACAAAAAAATACAATAATGTACATAAACAACACAATGTAGACAGTCACAGAGCACAGTATATATCAAATACATTCGCATGGGAATAGAGTGTTATAGCTGAAGTTAACACCCTTTACCATTGAATTGCAGACAGTCACAGAGCACAGTATATATCAAATACATTCGCATGGGAATAGAGTGTTAATAGCTGAAGTTAACACCCTTTACCATTGAATTGCATAACATATGGCAAGGAGGCATGAGAAGGGACCCATATCACAGATAGAAGGGAGTCACAGATTGAGCAGGGGTCAGCCTGTTGGTAAAAGTACCATTTGTTTCATGACTTCTTCCTGTTCATTCAGGCCCCTATTCACCGTATCAAAAAAGTGCATCCACCTGCACTCCCGGAAACTGATTGAGTGTGCCAGATTCCCTCCCCTTGGATTGGGATTGACCTTCTCAATAACACACCATGTGAGACTTTCGGGTGTGTGATTGAATCTGACAAAGTGATCAACCAAGGGCGCTCCCTGTACTTTACACCGGATCCTGCTACAGTGCTGCAGGATGCGGGTTTTCACCTTCTGAATAGTTTGCCCTATATACATAAAACCACAGGGGCAAAAGATGGCATATATTACCCCCGTGGTATTACAATTGGTGTGATTGCCTTGGCCCATCAACCCAGCCCTCTAATCAATCTTTCCAGCCATGTATTGACTAATGACGAACAAAAAATCCTGGAGAAGGGTTTATCCTTTGTCCCGACCAATCTGCCTAATAGTTTCAATCTAAAATTGGAGTTACACCAGTTCTTCCGGAAAGTCCGTTTGAAACAATTCTTTAATAAAATACCACAACAGCCGGTATTTAGTAATACAGGTTTGAGACCACCCTCCACTTTTACTCCACCCGCTCACATGATGCCATCTAAGGTTTTGGCATACGAGCAAATTGTTACGGGTGATATAAACAAACTACTGAGGGACAAGAAATATGTGAAATATAATGTTTCTAAACAGGAAAGGACTGCACTCCAAAATTTGAAGCTAAATCAAGACATAGTGATCAAGCCCGCCGATAAAGGCGGGGCAATTGTAATTCAAAACAGGGATGATTATATTAAAGAAATCAGTAATCAACTATCGGTGACTGAAAATTATACTAAATTATCAGCTAATCCCACCAAGGACATCGCCACAGCTATTAAGAAAGTCACAGACAATGCTCTCGGTGAAGGATTTATTACCAAACAGGAACATGAGTACCTGAACAATATACACCCTCGTGTGCCCACGATCTACACCTTGCCCAAGGTACACAAAGGGCTCCATAATCCACCTGGGAGACCTATTGTGTCTGGGTGTGGCTCAATCCTTGAGCCACTGTGTAAATTTATAGATATCTTCATCAAACCTATTGCAGAGAACACAGCCTGTTATCTGAGGGATACTATGCAGGTGATTAAGTTGGTAGATGAGAAAGCATTTAATCCCAGTGAAGAAATATTGGTAACTATGGATATCACCTCCTTGTATACCAACATCCCACAACATGCAGCCCTGGAGGTGATAAGAACGGTTTTGGAAGACAGGGCTAGGCCACACCGAGTCCCTACCAAATTCATAGTAGACCTATTAGAGATCGCTATGAAGCGTAATTTCTTCATTTTTGATGGAGATTACTTCATGCAGATAAATGGTGTAGCCATGGGTGCCAGTGTTGCCCCAAACCTGGCAGTGATCTATATGGACCATTATGAACACAATTGGGTCCTGTCTGACAACAACCCACATAGAGGCAATATCAGTCTATGGCGTCGTTACATCGACGACGTCCTGCTTTTGTGGAAAGGCCCGAAGAGCGACCTTCTTAGTTTTCAAAACTGGTTGAACGGGAGAGATGCTAACATCCAGTTCACCATGGAGTGTAGCAACCAAGCTATAAACTTTCTGGACATTACCATTAAGGAGGAACATGGTGTGCTACATACTACCTTGTTTCGAAAACCGACAGAGAGAAATACTCTGTTGAGATATTCCAGTCACCATCCCCGCAATCTTAGGGACAATCTCCCTTATGGACAGTTCCTGAGATTGCGGAGAAACTGTAGTTGCAAAGTGGACTATTTTACTGAGTCTACCATCTTGATGACGCGTTTGGTTGAGAGGGGTTACCCAAGGAGTCTGGTGAAAAAGGCTCGAAAAAGAGCATGGTTCTGTCACAGAGAGGTATTGTTAGAACCAAAAGCAAGGAAGGTGAGTGAAGAGGAGAGACTGATATGTGTTACTACATTTAACACCAAAAGTACGGAGATTAAAAGAATTATCAACAACCATTGGCACCTAGTAGCTGAGGAGACAGGTCTGCCGGACCCCCCTATGCATGCCTTCCGTAAAGGGAAGAGCGTCAGAGACTTTGTTGTGCATTCGATGTTGCAGAAGAAACATGTAGAGAGTCAGACCACATTATGGAACCTTCCCACTGTGGTAGGTCATTTTAAATGTGGGTCTTGTAAAGCCTGTGACATGGCCTTGGAAGTCAAGGAATGCAGTTATAATGATTATACTCATACCCTGCAAAATCACACCAATTGTAATACCACGGGGGTAATATATGCCATCTTTTGCCCCTGTGGTTTTATGTATATAGGGCAAACTATTCAGAAGGTGAAAACCCGCATCCTGCAGCACTGTAGCAGGATCCGGTGTAAAGTACAGGGAGCGCCCTTGGTTGATCACTTTGTCAGATTCAATCACACACCCGAAAGTCTCACATGGTGTGTTATTGAGAAGGTCAATCCCAATCCAAGGGGAGGGAATCTGGCACACTCAATCAGTTTCCGGGAGTGCAGGTGGATGCACTTTTTTGATACGGTGAATAGGGGCCTGAATGAACAGGAAGAAGTCATGAAACAAATGGTACTTTTACCAACAGGCTGACCCCTGCTCAATCTGTGACTCCCTTCTATCTGTGATATGGGTCCCTTCTCATGCCTCCTTGCCATATGTTATGCAATTCAATGGTAAAAGGTGTTAACTTCAGCTATTAACACTCTATTCCCATGCGAATGTATTTGATATATACTGTGCTCTGTGACTGTCTGCAATTCAATGGTAAAGGGTGTTAACTTCAGCTATAACACTCTATTCCCATGCGAATGTATTTGATATATACTGTGCTCTGTGACTGTCTACATTGTGTTGTTTATGTACATTATTGTATTTTTTGTTGGAATTGTTCTTGCCTTCAGCAATTTATGGAAATGTTTATTGAAATAATTCTTGAAAAATGTTCTTATTAATTATCTATTTCACTCGTGAAAATGTGTTGATTTAACTTGGTCTTAATATGGATTCGGTGTCTAAATCCTCGATCAATATGGCAGCCCCAGCGTACTCGTAACCCTATTGTAGCAATGTCATTGCTTCATCTTGGATTCAGTCCCTTTTTATATTCACTCGCGTTTTAGCTTTGCAGTCCTTCGCTGATTTCTACTAAGCCCGAGTCCCTCCTGCCTGTATACGCGCCCACTTAACCGCAGTTGGTGGCGTTCGATCACGTGGTTCCAGCCGGTCGCGGAAGCTGCCTGAATACACTTCGAATTCCCTTGCGAACAGCGGTTTGGCAGCCCCCCGTCTCTATACATTTGGGGCTAACGCTGTTAATTCAAGGTAATTGACATTAGCGGCACGCATTGCGGCTAGGGGATTACGCGTTTTCCCAATGTGAATTAGAATAGCGGCACGCATAGCGTTTTACTGTGGCCACCTTTTTTAGACTTCTCTTCATTTAACGCTAATCTGGACACCAGTAGCGGGACTCATTGTGTTTTTGGTTAATCCACTCTTAAGTTTAGACTCTGAGTAAGATGGGTGCAAATAATACAGGTCATCCTGCACTGGCATTAATTAGTAAGGGTGCATTTTGTGTTTTGTTATAATACAGGTTAATTTACAGGATACACCTAATGCCGATCCACCCACATAACGATTGTTTGTATGGGCATTTCTGTTTGCTCAGCAATTTTTGCCTATGTATTGGTAGGAATTACAATATGGGCTTATACCCTGTTTTCTCTGAACAGATTCACTTGAACTTAAATCAGTTCCATTCTCGCCTTTGACCATCGGTACCATGTCTCCCGTGTTACTGGACTAGGGTGAGTGTTCTCTCATGTATGGGACTTATGTTGCTGGGCGTTCAACTATATCAAGGGACTGATTGGTTCCTCTCTCCCTTATGCAGCACGGTTGATTACGACTGCTCGTTGTGTACCTAATAGTTTTGGATTGATTCCCTACTCTGAGCAGAAATTCTCATCTCGAGGTGAGTCTTATTTTTTAATGAACACCTCTTCCTTGACAAACTTGGGAGGACTGTGCCTTTGGAGATGGGCTAACAGTTTTTTCCGGTCTGTCTTTACCTCCGATAGGTGCATCGCCCAACTGATCTGGAAATTGCGACACCCTTCCAATTTTAATTGGTAATGTACCCAACACTTCCTTTTAAATTCCCTTCAGATTGGAATCCCAGTATAAAAATCGTTAAAATATTTATACTTACCATTACAGGTGCCTCCCCGCCCCCTGTCCCTACCACCGTCCTGAAGAAGACCCGCAGCAGAGGTCGTGACTTTCCCTTTTTGCGCCAGGGTCCAAACGTCGACGATCCCCCCCCGTTACTTCCTTAAAGCCTACACCTGCCCCTTCCTGTCCCCTTGTATAATATTGTATATAGATTGTGAATGGGTAGGCTTAACCTGTGCAATGTACAAATAATCTCTCTGTTGCACTAAACTACTTCCAAATCTATATTTACACCCTCCTTTTACTTGAGCACCATTTCCTTTCCTTCCCTTCTCTTTCTGTTGAAATTTTATGAATTTGTAAATAAACTGCAGTAGAAATTGTTGTATACACTGTTGTGTTGGGTCTCCTGTATTTTTGAGCTGAATCAAGCTAATAATACATCTCCATGTGTTTTGTATGTTCAGATTTAGTCTGACTTTTTGTTGACTGTGAAGAAATAATATTCACATCATTAATTGTGTTTAAAATTTGTATCTAGGACCATTTTCTTTATATATATACAGTTACCCAGGTCCTATTGATTTCTTGGGTTTGCCCCATTGTTTTCAATGACATAGGTATTAGTAGCAGGTGCAATAATATACATTGGCGCATGAACTACTGTGCCTTGGGATAATGCCCATTTTAAGTCTCGCCTGAGCCAGCTCATGTGCTGCTCTGGAGAGACATTTAGTAGCTGGCTTTTTAAAGTGCTACTTTTGCCGGCCACCAGCTTGCTGTTACGCGCACAAGCGCGCGCGACATGCACAGCTGTCATCTGACTTTCGTGCCGCACGGCTGTGTCAGTTTCACGGCCGCACGCGGCCATTGCTTGTTATCAGTGTGACCATAGCAGATGACGCAACTAACTCGAAGGTACAGCCCCAACTGTTTTCAGGTTGAAGTTATAAATAAACGACTTACCATAAGGCTCGCGATGTACAGTAAACACATTCTTCATTGTAATGACGCAGAGGGCCAAAAAAGCAGATCATAGGTAAACTGTTCGCTGTACGGGGTTAGCGTGAATCAATCTCCGACGGATTACTTGCGAACAGTCTTGAAGGCCCAGCAGATTAGTTATTTCTTCACAATGGAAACCGTGTTTGCTCTGCCTCTCCATATCGACTTGTGGAGCCGGAGAGGCACCCTAAAATCCACAAAGAAAAGCTGGGTATTTTATTTACAAGTCGAATATGAAGGAACTAGTCCTCTTCCACGTGACGGAGGGCGTGTTTTTAGGTCTCACCTAACGACGTAGCGCATGCGTTTCTCGCCTTGGCGAGAACTATTGTTGTTGATTTGGTGGGTGAAGGGGGACAGGAGATGTTCACTCCGTATGCGTGTACGTCTCTTGTCCCCGCGTAGGGCTGGCGTGCTTTCACTTTTGCACAGGACGCTTCCCCGTCGGCTCCAGATCATCTCTGAAGCTCCCGGGGACCCTGAACGGCGTCAGCAGTCTCAGGGTCAGCTCTAATTCCCCTCTAATTCCCCTACTCCTCAGTTTCGTCCATGTTTCCCTTCTCGCAATCATTTTGCTTCAACCCTTCCTGGCCCAGCACTCCCTGTGCACACACACTGCATCATCTTACTCCTGTCGCTGCTGGATAGGCCATACATTTCAAGATAACCCCTGCGGAGCCCCTGATTCTGTTCTGCAGATTTGAGAAGGGCAAAGGGAGTTTGCTTCTGAGTTAATACGTTATTAAGGAGAGTGCGGTGGTCTTGTGCACTGCCTGCACCCCTGCCCCCTCTGTTAGTCACTTCAGCTGCTCCCTCGTCCGAGTTCAAAAAAGAAGCAACAGGCAGTGGGGCTGCATCTTATTATAAATGACAGCGCAGCTTAGCGGGTTCAAGCCCCTTCTGCAGAGCTCTATGTACAGTGTGATAGCTTCATTGTTATGCTTGACTCCAGCCTGTTATCCTTCCAAAATAAAAAACATGCATTTGCAATGCAATAGGTCTTGCATTTGCGAAACTTTCAGCTACTGCCATTGTAAATGACAACGCTTTTATCTATGTGTTGATTTTAAAAACAGATAAATAAAAGGCATTGTCATTAACAATGCCAATAGCTTAAAATTTCACAAATGTGAGACCTATTGCATTGCAAATGCTTGTTTTCCTTGGAGTCACGCCTCTTGTGTCAGTCAGCCACCCAGATCACTTCATTTCAGCCACCATGGCCATAAAAGTACAAACAAGTTATAGCAACAATAAATAGATAAAAACATTCATAAAAACATAGTTACAGATCAGAGCTACATTAAAAAAAACATCTAAGTGCAATCTTAATCACAGATTTGAAAAAAGGAGTGCACATAGATATGACAACAGGATTTCCCCAGGATACATAGTCCAAGTGATATCAGGCAAATACAGGGGTACCTTCCTTCTAAGGCCCCACATAGCAGCCAAGGATTTGGCAACAGATATGCCAACAATCAGGCGGCTATCCACCCTGAAAATGTCAAGGGCGACAGAATAATTACATACGTCTAGCAGCCTACATATAGTATCTAGCCAGGAGCGGCGGGGGAAGCGTAAGCTGGACATTAGGTGCCAGGGGAGCGCTACGCTCTGCCCGTGGAGTGTGCAGAGATTTGCCTACTCCACAGAGAAGGCAAATCTCTGCACACTCTGCAGCGGAGCAGAGTTGACCAGCCCCCACCTCCACCCCACCTATTAAGAATTAATAAAAAATACATTAAAGGTGTAAGAAAAACACACTTACCTTGACTGCGGCATCTCCGGGCGTCCTTGCGAAACATCTGCATGCAGGTGTACGTGCGCATGCGCAGATCACCCTGAGACGGCGAGGAAGAGGACGGCAGCCGGGGATGTCGTAGTCAAGGTAAGTCTTTTTTCTTTTACCTTTAATGTATTTTTAATTCATTCTTATTAGTGGGGTGGAGGTGGGTGGCGGAGCGGAGTTCCACAGAGTTTGTTCCCAACTCCGTGGACCTCCGCGTAGTCTCGCTTGGCCAGCTCCGCCCAGGGTTACTGGACACAGAAAGAAAACATGTGGAATGCTCTTGACTGGAGAGATACAGGCAGGGCATGGAGAAGCTCCCCCACCTGCCCAATTGGAAGTGAACACTCTCAGTGGGAGGGTACCCACTCGGAACTGGAAGTAAAGCTTCCTGTCCAGCACAACAGACACCTGATTCCAGAAGGTCTCAAACCCACAAGTGAGCTTGAAATCGATAGAATCATTAGTAAGCTTAGAGCAGGCAGCTTTTCTGGATTCATTGGCCATTAGTGTTGCTCAGTAATGTTTTTTCGGAAAATCTTTGGACGGGAAATTAATGGAATCTGGCTGATCCCACAACTCAGGCATCCTGAGTCAATGTAATGCCTCCTTGATTGTCATGAGCCAGGGGACCTTGCTGAAGTGGTCAGCCTTCATGACATCCTTAAGACAAATCACATAGTTTAGGGGTGGTCCATAGGCATCTCCAATAAAATAGGGGGCATAGACGAAGTTTACCCACAACCCTATTTACTCCCAGGTCCATAAAAAGTGAACAGAGTGGAGTCCTAGGAGGAAGATAGTCAAGATAATTTATTTCCAGTTATGGTAATTCTTCATGGTTGGAAATGCTCTACATTTCCACCCTGTATAGGGTGGAACCCAGTGCGTTGGCCTGGTAAAGCCGGAGTGATTGGTTTGGTGTATGAAGCTGAATACTCCTTAAGTAACACACCAGTGGTCTGCTTAAGTTTCAAGGTTGCCTTATTGATGTAGGGGTGCCAGGTCATACCCCCAGAAAATATTACCCCAAGATAGGTAAAAGAATCAACTCCCCCCCCCAGGACTATACTCCCCTTGTACGATTTATGTGGATTGAACAACATCACTTTTGGTTTTAGAGGTGCTTATCTCCAAGGCAAGCTAGGTGAAGCGAGTCAAAAGTGTCTGAAGCCCAACAAAGTGTTGTCTGCAAAGAGGAGAATCAGAGATCGGATTTGTGCCAAGGAGGGAGCATCTGTATCAAAGTGCGACAGGAAGTGAACAATATCAATTATAAATTACAGGAATCATGTGGGGTCCAGAACACAACTCTGGCGAACACCTTTGCGAACTGCTAACCTATCAGTCAATTGTCTTTGCGCCCCCCCCACCTAATATTTGCGTAATGGTCCTCAGGTAAACGGATTAGTAATGATAGAATGTGAGGAGGCATAGCCAGATCAGCGAGTGATTTCCAAAGGCGAGCCGGGGGATCAAGTCAAAAGCCAATTTTAGATCGACAAAGGCAATGTAAAGGTTGCACTGGCCAATCACAATGGTTCTCCCAATAGATTAACACAAAACAGAAGGCCTGGTCGATGGTTGAGACCTTCCTGTGAACTGGGACTGAGGACATCTTGTTCCATAATCCAATCCCAGATGATTTTTGACAGCAGAAAGAGGCAAAACACTTTTTGGAGGCAGTCTATTAAGATTATTGGTCTGCAATTGCTTGGTTGAGATAGGTTGCCTTTTTTATGAATGGGTAAAACTACTACGCCCTTCCAAGAATCAGGAATGGGTGCCCCATCAGTGATGGCATTAGCAATGGATAAAATATAGCTTCCCAATCCTCCAAATCAGATAAGAATATGTCAGCTGGAACACCATTGGGTTCTGCGCTCAGCACCACGAGACAGTGTTTGGGAATCGATGATATCAGTGATATCAAACGTGGGAATGACACAGGAGGGAGGCGGAAGGACTTCGGTGGTAGCCTGTGTTGGAGTGGTAGAGTCACAAAGTCAGATGGAGCAGCGTTATTTGATGGCTTCAATGTGGCTGAAGCGCATCACATGCGACTAATTGCCAGAATTTGGTTGAATTTGTGGCTGAACATACATCCAGAAGGGCCCTCCACCTCTGTTCATCCCAGTCCCATTTAGCATTAGAAATGGTCATCTTGTAGGCCTTTCTCTACAGGGAAATGTGGACCAGATCCTTAGATTTGATGGCTGTTACTAGGGAATGATTGAGTTTGAGACATTATTTATTGAACCAGGATCGATTTTTATCAGTACTTTTCCTGTTGCGTGAAACAGAGATGGTGAAATTACCTAAAATGCGCTCAAAGGGGGCCTTCTGAATATGTATTCAATTGGTCTGGTGTGTCTAACTGGTCGTCCTTAATTTGAGCGAGGACTGTTTTAAGGTCCATATCTACGACAGATAATATATCAGGAAGAGCATCTACCTGATGTCATTTCAGGTGATGTTTGTCAGCAGTGTAGGTAATATCCCTGGTGTAAGAGGGCAGATCAAGATCTGAAGGGATGCTCTCACAAAAGGCTTGGGTGGTCAAAGAGAGGGGGCTGTCATTGCTTTCTGATCATTCTAAAACAATCATATCGATTACAGATGGCCACGGCCTTGAGTCGACTAATATGTAATCCATTCGGCTCGCGTGATGTGGCTTGTTGTAAGTGTGGACACCTTTTAAATCATATTTAGTTCTACCATTAAGGGCCCTGATCCCGTGCTCCACTGTAAGTGCCTTTAATTGGAGAGCGGCTTTAGTCCATCTGTTTATTGGTGGAATATCTAACAAAGGAATAGCCCACGCATAATCTTCATCCCTGGTTAAATAAACGTCATAATTGTCGAGTGGCTCAAATGTTATGTTCAAGTCACTCGCTACAAAAGACAGTATTAGTAAAAGCACCGTTCAATAAAGTTTTCAAGCACCTGTTGCGTTTGTAAAACCATACTGTCCCTGACCCCTCCTACATAGACATTAAAGATGGTTATTCCTGGTTACTTCCAGTGTTCAACTGGATACCCAAGATGTCAAGAGAAATAATCTTAAATTGACGTATTCAACAGTTTAGTGAGGCTCTAACCCATATGACTAGACCCCAGAGGCTCTACCCCTCTGGCTCGGAATTGCAAGAATGAAAAACCTAGGATAACCTGGCCTGTGGATTGAATTCAGTGGCCAGGCTTCTTGTACTAGATATATATCATAATTGTCCATAAATTGGTTCCAATCTGGAAGAGTTACTTTGGATCTAAGTCCTGTCACATTCCAGGAGACAAAGAGCTGCTCACTGGGCTTAGAAGATGGAGGTCCCTTGTGTATAGCACCATCACGGCTGGACTGGGAACCGAAACTGGCCCTGACAAACAGGCGTGCTAGTTTGGAAGCACCACTCCCATCTCACTGCTACAGCTTTTTTTACAGTGGGCCGATATTGCAGGTATGTTACAAAACCACCCACAGTAACAAAAATGGCCTCCCAGGGTCCAAACCCGGTCCCCACCCCAGCATCCCACTGGGTAAATGCCCGGTGCCCACTACAGCCATTCTGGCCCTGAGCACCAATACCCAGACATCTCAGCAGCGATTACACTATTGGACACGGAAGGAACATAATTGTGAGGACCACTAGAGGAATATTCACTAGCAAGCGATGGATTAAAGTTAGCATTAGACATGATCAACACCTCAGAGGAACAGGAATGAGTTGGATGGTCAGATCCCCTAGCATCCATTGGACAGCCAGGCAGAGCAGAATTGAATGTAAGCAAGATTGATGAGTCACAAGGTGGAACAGCCGCCCCCCTGAGGCAGTCATTATCACTAAGATGTGAGGTGGAATTTACAGACACCATAGGGGATCTCTCGTCCGGGAAGTGTACTGTCTTGGATATTTAAATTAAATACTGTAATGACTATGGGGGGCTTGTCCTGACATCAACCATTGTTTTGGACGTGAGAATTTGTTCTATCATGCCTATGTTGGAATCAGGGATGACTATCCTTTTGGCACTGATAATGTCATCTCGGATAAGTGAATGACTACCCCTGACGTAACGTATCCTTTGTTCTTTATATATTTTTCCTCTTCATGGCTAATTTAATGGGTCAGCTTAGGACATGGGCCTCCAAACTTTTCAGTAATAATAGCTACTTATGTTCAATGAAGGTCATCCTGGGCGCAAATGCCTCTGCAAGTACATGTAAATGAAGATGGCCTGGAAGTGCAGCGATGTTTATTTGCTGCATTTCCAGGCTGTCTTCATTTACTCGGAAACCCTTGAAGTGGGATCAGAGTGCTGTGGGGCCGTATGTCAGTGAGTGTGGTGCTGTGCTGTGGGCTTGGCTGGGCAGTGTTTGGAGTCTTATCTCTGGCACACCCAAGTTCTTCACAGGTCTTTAAAGACCATTTGTATATTTACATACCATTGTATGCCTCTGTTATTTTTCTGATTCCAGAACCCCCTATTCCTTACATTTGTATTTTACATTTACTAGTGTGAGAATGCATTTCATGAAAAGGAATATAAAGTAGAGTTGCCAAAAGAAAAATGCCAGCCCTGTGTTGTTTAAAAAACCTGCACAGACCTTGTCTTGACACTAAATAGGGTTATAAATAAAGAGTATCTATTCATTTGTAATGTGACTTTCCTGTCTTTGATCCCTTTAATTATCAGTCAGGAATCATTCAGGCAGCCGTAGGACACAATTAAAAGTGCTTTGTATTTATATTTGCTGTTCGAAGTGCGTACCTGTTTATTTTTGTACTGTCTGCGACATCAAAATAAGCGGCCAACTCTAATCATAAGACTGGAAGTTTGTTGTAGGATCAGCACATTACTTATTATCTCCACCCTCGATCCCTAATTATGCCATAATAGCAATAGTTTAACTTATATCTGGAACCCTACGCCGCCATCAATAACATGCTGAGTTACTTCATGTGTCTGGGAGTGCACCCTGCATTCAGACGACTCACTCCTCATTCCTCCCTTCACTTTCACGCTCTCCCTGCACTCACAGCGAACACAATGCTCTCACACTGATCACAATTGAAATGTAGCAATCTAGGCAACCAGAACGAACTAAATCAATATGTAAAGATACTATGAAGGGAACTAGGCTACCTATTATAGAAACAGAGAAAATAAATTGTATCTTATACATCTATATAACATCATCTTATGTAAATGTATGTTTTAACTATGAATTACACCACAAAGGTACCTAGACCTTTTGTGTTTGTGTTGAAAGTCTTTAGAGTATTACCTAGCTCTGTAGAATACACTCATTACCCTAACTTACCAATAGATCCCTTTACGTGTGTTGACTCTATCAGATGCCTCTCAATTATGTATAAAGTTAGTATTGCAAGGAACTGAAACCAAGTATATTGATATGCCAAAATGTCACGACTATTATGAATAAGAAGGTCTAACTTGTAGCTACTGCAACAATTTATATACTGTGTTTTTATACTTTTTTATTTACTGTATGTAATTTTCTCTCTTATGCAAATTTATTTCTTTAGAAATTTTCGTGGCTGCTCCAGAAGAAGGCGCTGGTTCGCCGAAACGCGCGTAGAGAAATATCTTGCCACTCTCTCCCCTTTTAACTTTATCTGTATTCTTATATGTAATTTGATTTGTGTATGGTGTTTAATAATCTTTTAATGTATAAACTATATATATATTTTTTTGCATATTGATTCTGAAATATGAAACTGTAAAACATTTTTTTTGGTCAATTTTTAATAAACTGTGGAATCTTTTTAACCAATATTGTTGTTGTAGCCTAGTTCCCTTCATAGTATCTTTACATATTGATTTAGTTCGTTCTGGTTGCCTAGATTGCTACATTTCAATTGTTTACCTTTCCCTGGTCTAGGAACCGTATCTCCATGAACTCAGGGGGTCCTTGTTAAATATATGCTACTCACACTGATCACATGCACTCACACCATTCACCCGCTCACCCTACACTCACAGCGATCACTCTGCACACACAATGCACTTGCGCTGTTCACCCTGTACCTCAACCAACAGTCACACGAGTACACTACTCACCCGCACTCATGTGAAACTTCACTCACCTGTCCCTCTCACTGCCCAATCTGCAATCTCACTAAAACAAGTCCATCACTAACCATGCATTCATTCGTCCCACTCTACACTTACATCCACACCCGAAATAATATGGTCACCTCACTCACCCTGCAGTCACTTCTTTTACCCTACTCTCACACTGTCGCATCACTCACCGTGCACTCACATGGGCACTCCTACCACCCACTCAGCGCAGAGGGTTAATGTGCCTCTACAAAGAACGGGTGCCATGTGGATCACAGAACTGAGTGTGAGTAAACTATGAGTAGTGCTATTGAAAAATGAAACGTTTGTCTGAAAGGGGCTATAAAGAGATGAGGTGCATTGCTGGGGAGTAGTAGTGAGGGAATTCATGGAGGAGAAAATAGGGGAGGGGCGCCAAAAAAGACTATTACACCGTGTGCGGCCAGTGCTAGGGCCAGCCCTGGCTGGGAGTGTTAGCCCCCCGAAGTTCGGGTCTAGCTGCACCCCTGGTGTGCTGGCAGGGTCAAAGAGGTTGCTAAAAATAAAATAAAAAGCCTACGTGTTTTGTGTTTTCACAATCTTGCAGGTGTGTATAAAATAATGAAATAACAACTTAATTGGATAATAAATGCAAGTTAAACTAACCGGTGATAACTGTACTCTTTAAGGTTATGAAACCTCAGTTAGTGACTACCATCACTGCAGATGTCTGTGTGTGTTAAAGCTAAGCAACACATAATTGAACCCTAGTTGGTTCAGAGGAATAGTGACCTTTGTATTTATAGTCCCGGCCAGTGGAATTAAGCAATTGTGCGGTTTGGGCATTTTGCGCATAGTTGTGGATTTCCCGCATTTGCCACATAATCCATTGTCTGCTACATAATTTGCAGATTTAAAAGAAAAACTTGTTTCTAGCTCAAACTAAACTAAAACTAAAAATACACATTACCTCACAGTGGAAGGCACTTTCAAAAGGTTGACTGGTCTCCTTTCTGTTGCTTATCGCTATATGTGGGTATTAATGTGGTACTTATGAAATAAAGGCAATAAAGCCCAGGGCAGTGTTAACAAGTGTACAAATTGCAAAATAATGCAGTAATGCTATGACAAAATATGCAGCATTATGCAGCATAATTTGACTTTACTTGCTGCTAAATTTAGTCAACCCTGCTGCATATTTTCACCTTCTCCTGCGGAATAATTCCAGTGGCCCTGTTTATAGTGCTATGATAATAATAAGCATGGGCGGAAAATCCGTTCCGCTCGCGGATTTTGCGGATTTTCGGTAAATTCGCAATCCCCGAACTCTCGCGAATTTACAGAAAATCCGCAAATTCGCACGCAGCGGATTTTTTTTCTTGGTGATACAATATTGCGGCGTGCGGCGTTCACTTACCGTCATTCAGCGTTTGCCGAGTTGTTTTTCTCCATATTTTGCGAGTGCTGCGCCATTTTGGATCTTGCTGCGGGATCCCGCAGGAGTTTGGCGACGCATCACGAGAGTTCGCAATTGCGAACATGTAGGTGCGGCGGGCAGCAACAATCTCGCACTCGCGAAATTACAAAATTTGCAATTCTGCACAAGAAATCCACTAGCAAGCAGCATAGACCTTGTGAAAATGATGATTTTTATCAGAATAACTCCTCAGGTTGACATTTGCCTGCTCTTTTTTGGATTTGAGGCCTTTTGACTTTCTTTGGATCACTTTTGGATTAGAAATCAACTTTCACAAGTAAGTTTGTTTGGGGCATTACAGCTGCTGTTCTGCAGAAAAACGAGTTTTGCAAAACTGAAAGCACTCAGGTGCAAAAGTTCACTCATCATTAGTAACCATTCCCTGTAGTACTTCCTGAGGGGCCCCTCCAGAGATCAGTTGCCTATGTTTGTTTGGGGCATTACAGTTGCTGTTCTGCAGAAAAACGAGTTTTGCAAAACTGAAAGCACTCAGCAGGTGCAAAAGTTCAAACTCATCATTAGTAACCATTCCCTGTAGTGCTTCCTGAGGGGCCCCTCCAGAGTTCAGTTGCCTACTTGCAACTATTTTATGACCCTGCTCTGACCCTCACAGCAGGCTCATAGAATAGCTACAAGTAGGCCACAACGGTCCTGGAAAAAAATTGCACTGCAACAGAAAGCAAATTACAGATAAGGAAGCAGGTGCCAGACTGCAATTTTAAAACAGTGACACATTAATAAATCAACCCCAATTTAAATCATGTCAGTTGAAGCAGGGCAGGTGTGCTTGCTTTTCCCCCCCCTTAATCTACAGTGATGAACCAGAGGGTGGCATCATTGATGTACCAGAGGGTGGCATGGGTGAAACAGAGGGTGGCAGTGGTGAAACAGAGGGTGCTGTGAACCTGTGATGATGAACCAGACGTAGAAACAACATAGTCGCGACCGTTGCGAGCCGACAAGTAAGTTCGCAGTTGCGAACTGGTACAAAACCCTCGCGAAATGGCAGAAACCCTTGCGAACACAAAAAAAATCCGCAAATTCGCGCGAATTTGCGGATTTTGCGGATTGCGAGTTCGCAAATACGCAAATTCGTGAACACCAGATTCGCAAAATTCGCCCATGCTTAATATGTAAGTCATTATTTTAAAACAATATTTACACACTCCAAGCTAGGTTGGTGCATCTGTATCCAATGCAGACATTTTTGTAAGTGTCTCCCCTATTCCAGAACTCAGCTGATAACATCCTTACATTACATCTCAAAAAGAATACATCTTTGCCACCATGAAGCCTTAAGCAGAGCCACTGGAATTATTCAGCAGAAGAGGACCACATTAAGCGGCATGTTTGACTAAATTATGCAGCAAGAAAAGG
This sequence comes from Lissotriton vulgaris, assembly GCF_964263255.1. Taxonomy (NCBI): domain Eukaryota; kingdom Metazoa; phylum Chordata; class Amphibia; order Caudata; family Salamandridae; genus Lissotriton; species Lissotriton vulgaris. The sequence goes on from NC_141687.1 coordinate 1,066,954,870, forward strand.
TAAATTATGCGGCTCAATGCGCCACATTTTGTGGTTAGCATTACTTCATTATTTTGGCATTTTAACTCAAGATAACGCTGTTAGGGGAAATATTTCACCTCATTATTACCAGTTTAACACCCAAATACAGCAGTAAGCAACTACAAGATTACCAGTGAATCTTTGCAACGGACGTTCCAATGCTCTGGAACACTTTGTCACGCTTTAAGTAACTTTTGTTCTTTTGTTCCGTTTGAGCTAGTTTCATGTTTCTTTAGTTCAAATCTGCAGATTAGGGAGCAAATGCAGTAAAACTATAATTATGTGGAAAACACTGCTGATGCAGAAACTCATAATTCCAGTGGCCCTGGCTTTAAATGACTCAATCAATTAATAGCTGGTAAGCAGGCTGTTTTTTTTAACTATCTGCACGACCAGCACACCCTTCGCTTTCAGGCAGAGGCACCTCAAAGTCAGTATTAACCATTCAGGGGCAGTTTTTTTGTGAAAGCTGAGTCAAAGGGGTGGCAGGTAGAAGGCAAGCAGGGTTGCATTCAAATGCAGAGCCCTAATCCTCTCGATCCCTGGGACCTCACAGTAATGGTCTAGGAGACAGAGTAAAGGAGCGAGATTCATGGATTTTGTCAAAGAGAAGACCCAGAATGTGGAGCACTGTATGGGGACTTATTTTTATGTTTACAAATGGCCAGAGACAGCTTCTTCAGAGATATACCCCAAAGAAGGGGATAATATAAGAGTTTTTTTTAGGGACATTCATTAGTGAAGCTGGTACTGCTACCAAGTGTGTAAGTAGACACTGCTGGTTATCATTAAGGAAGCAGATGCATCAGGACTATGGCCCAGGAATTTGAGAGGTCCACTGCATCTCAGTTATGGCTGTCTACCTTTAAAAAAGGGGCATTGGAGCTTATTTTCCTTTCAAGCATTAGGACCGAGGGTATGATCCATCATGGTGGGCAAGAGGTAAAAGATGCAGAGGAGATAGCCTGCTACTCAGGACTGCGGTTATCATTAGTGCAGCAGGTAGAGTTGCATTGGGGTCAAAGAGTTTGAGGGGCTCACAACACCTCAATTATGTGGAGCAGTTTTTTTGGGATAATGTCTGTTTTTGTTTGATGCATTTGCTGTTTTATAAATCTCATTTTTAGTGTGGTTCATAAGCTATAGAAAAAGCATTCTTGAAATCAACTCGTAAGCCCCGGGGGGGGGGGGGGGGGGGGGGGCGTGGAGCTGACCTCAAAACATTTTGTTTATGGAGGCTCAGAGTAAAAATGTTTGAAGACCTCTGCTCTACATGGATAAGACATAACAACTATAGATGTAATGCAGCTGGCACCAAGGTATTAATATTAGTAGTACGTCTTCCCAATGCCACCTGATTTATTTATTTTTATTTTATTGTAAGAGGTTTTATATAGCGCTGGCTACACCCGAGGGTATCAGAGCGATTTACATCAACATTGGAGATGAGAGGAAACATAAAATAAACAATATATGAGGCAAATAACAACAAACATCACATGAGAATAAAAGTATAAATAGAATAACATAATGATCATCGTGCATAAATTGTAATAGAGAGCAAATAGTTATGATCAGTGGGTCGTTGTTACAAGTAAACTATATAATAAAGTAGGGAGGACAAGTAAGACAGTCTCCTGAGTGGGCGGTAGTATTATGAGGGGGACACTAGGCTCAAAGTTACCCCAAGAATTTGGTGAGGAGGTGAATTTTAAGGTCTCTCTTGAAGCTGTCTTAGGAGGGGTTGCATCGGAGGTCTTTGGGGAGGGCGTTCCAAATGGTAGGGGCCTTGCCAGAGAAGGAGCGGGATTTAGATGAGCTTTTTTTGAGAAGAGGTGGAATGAGAAGAAGGGTGTTGGAGCTTCTCAACAATCTGGTGCTGCCAGCTTTTTTGAGTTTCGTTGAAATGTATGTTGGAGTGTCCTGATAGAGGGCTTTGTGTGTGATACGGGCAATTTTGTAATAGGGTCTGCCTTCAATGTGGATCCATTTGAGGGTAGGGGAGATGTGGTCAAAACGTTGACTGTTAGTTGTTAGTCTAGCTGCGAGGTTGAGGACGGATTTCATGGGGGTGAGGTGGCTTTTGGGAGTACCAGAGAGAAGGGCATTCCCATAATCAATTTTGGATAGGACGAGAGATTGGATAATTAGTTTGAAGTCGTTGTCTGAGATAAAAGGTTTGATTTTTTTGAGGTGGCGGAGTGTGAAGAGTGCACTTTTAGCTGAGTTTTTTTACATGGGAATTGAGTGTGAGTTTATTGGTGATGGGGATACCAAGTGATTTGACAGAATCAGTAAGGGAGAGAGAGCAGTTTTGGGCGTTAAGGTCCGCGATCCATGCTTGGATGGGGAGAGGGTTGCTTTTGGGCGAGAAGAGGATGATCTCGGTTTAGATAGCAAAAACCCTATTCTGTTTTCGTGGTTATTTACAACACTCTCTTGCCTATTACTTAAGTAATAACCACGAAAACAGAATAGGGTTTTTGCTATCTAGAAAAAATAAGAATTGCTGTGATGTACACACTTCGCAGAGTATGAAACCAAAGCGACTAATATACTCTATCTGAAAACACTTTGCCTTAGAGAACAGTGCCCATGTTCTTTCAGCCAGTCTCAGAGAGCGTCTTTCATTATTAAGGTCAAGAGTGAACCATTTTTTTGAGGGGACATTTTTTTGGGTCTTTTTTTTTAGTGGGGTAAGTTTGTCTAGAACCTCTGAGATAGTCTTATTAAAGTGCTCAGTGAGTTCATTTGCGTTGGAGGAGGGGGCAGAATGACCGAGATGGGATTTGAGTTCATGCGCTAACACTCCAGGGGGGATTTGCCTAAGATTTCTGGACATAGTTGTAGTTTTAATGTTTTGTTTAGGGGCGGGTGGCACTGTGGGGGGAGATAGTAAACAGGATAAGATGATGGTCAGACCAGTCAATGGGGATAATGTTGGATAAGGAAGCTAGATAAGGTTTGGAGATGATGGCGTCAAGGGTAGCTCCTTTAGCGTGGGTGGGGGCATGGCAAATCTGCTTGAGGTGGCTAATCTCGAGAAGGTTATTGAGAAGGTTGGTAGTAGGATCATTGGGTTCATTCCAGTGGAGCTTGAGAATTCCAAGGAAGAGTTAATTGGAGTTGGAACGCAGTAGTGAAGAGGAGATAAGATCAGAAATTTCTTATGCAAATGGGAGGTGATCACCAGGTGGGTGGTATATGTTATGGAGTCGTATTGGGGGAGGCGTTTTTTATTTTGAGTACTGCTCCTAAGTATTCAAAGGTAGAAAAGTCAGGGTTGTTACTTTGGGCGAGTTGTAATTCTTCTTCGAAAATAATTGCTAGGCCTCCCCCTACTTTTTCAGGTCTATCTTTTCTGAGAATCGAGTAGCCAGGGGGAGTCAGAAGGTCAATGATGGGTGTTGAGTGGTCTTTGAGCCAGGTTTCCGAAGGGAAGGCAATGTCCACATCCTCATTGAGGATGGTTTCTGAGATTTCGGTCACATGACGGACTGCTGAGCAGCAGTTCACGAGCATGCATGAAAGGGGTTTCGGTTTGGAGTTAAGGGCAGGGAGGAGTTGAATGCTGGTGAGTTAGGGTGCGGCCTGGGGAAACTCAGAGACTCCAGGTTTCTGCAGGTCCCCAGAATGACAGGGATGTTGGAGTGAGGGGGAGAGGGGTCTATAGGAGGGGAGTGTTAAGGTAGTCGTAGTTAAGGCCAGATAGATCGAAGGCGGAGTAGGTATTTGTGGTGAGCAGTGGACTGTTAGAGCGTGGGAGGAGGGTCGTAGTGGACCAAAGATTGGGGTATGGGTGCTTTCTATGAATAGTGTTAATAGCATGGGGCCAGGAGGGGCGCACAAAGGGGTTTGATGGATTTAATTCGATTGAAGTCATTTCTGAGCAGTGTTATTTCAGCTGCTAGGGTCGAAAGATTGAAATCTAGGTTGCGAAATAGCTGGAGGAGGTTGGGGGGGCATAGTCGGGGCTAAAGGAGGGGTTTTGGACGGAGTGGTTAGGTAGTGAGGGTTGGAGGCATGGAGTCGTAGTTTTAAAAGGGGGTGGTAATGTGAGAGGTTCTATGTTGGGAGGAGGATTGGGGAAGGCCAGGGGATGGGAGGGGAGTATAAGCCTGGGAGTGGTGGGGGTGTTAGTTGCGATGTGTGCTGGACTGGAAGGGAGAAAGGGGGAAGGGGGTAGGTGGAGGCAGGGTATGCGGGGCCAGGGGGGAAGTGGGAGCGGTGAGGTGGATGGGCGTGCAGTTTACGAAGGCAGGGGTGGAGATATGCGGGGCATTGTTCGATGAGGGGCTAGTGAGACGGAGAGGAGGAGTAATAGGGAGTGTCGGAATTGGTCGGTCATTAGGGGATGTGGGGGTTTGGCGGAGTGAATTGTGGGGGTGGCTGGGGGATGGTTCAGGAGAAGAGGAAAGGGTAGGATTAAAGGTGAGGGGAGTGTTGTTACGGGCAGGAGTTTCAAGGAGGAGTGGAGTAAGACTCTGGGGGGCAGAGGAGGGTTGGCGGGGGGGTCTGGAGGGGGGCAGGTGAGGAGAGGTGGAATTGGATAGCACTAGGGGGTGGTTCGAGTGCGGCTGACAGGGTAGGAGCATTTGCCAGCGGACAGTCATTTTGGAGAGGGTTGGGAGAAGTGGTGGCCGAGGGGGGTTCAGAGGGGGATTGGGACTGAGGGGATGTTGGAGGGGGAGTAGAACGTGAGGGGGATTGGGACTGAGGGGATGTTGGAGGGGGAATAGAAAGTGTCAGGTGGTCGGACAGAGTTTTGAAAAGGAGTTCGAAGATTAGGAGGTGCTCCTCAGAGGCTTGGATCAGGATATTTCCAGTTTTGTACATGGAAATGGTTAATTTTAACAGGAAAAAGAGAGGAGGGGGGAGTGGCGAGTTTATGACCATGAGGGATTTCAATCGAGCTAGAAACTGGAAGGTGTAGTAGGAAGGTGCTCTTCCATTTAGATGGGCGTCTGGTGTAGAAATAGTAGTTAGTTTTAATGGGCGATGTGAGGCTGTGATAGTTATCTTCAATGAGGGTTTCAGGATTACGGGTGAGGAGTTTGTGTTTGAAGTTCTTTTTGGCATTTTTAGAGAGGATGGGCGGTATGGAATTGTCCAGAAGTTGGGACCATGTTTGATGAGTGAGGGGGGGATTGTTAGTTAGATCCTGAGAGGGGGAGGTGTGTAGGTGGTGTTGAGGTCGGACATGATGGTGAGTGTTAGACGGGAACCCGGAGGGTCGGCCAAGCAAGGGGGAGAGGCCTCCTGGCGAGGGCCCCCTCCTTAGATCGTACGGACGAGCAACTACCCCCCCACAGATGGACGCCACACAAAGATAGGTTCTGTACACTTTTATCAGTATTCTTAAGCAGGTTAAACTTGACGGTACAGCAGGACCAGGATACGGTGATCCCTTCAATTCTAGTCTCTGGGGAAAAGGGGGTAGCGGGACAGTCTCGGTACCGGTCCGGTACAGGGGTACCTGGCGTATAGCTCTCAATCCTCGAGCTGGAGGGTTCTCAAGTAGGGGCCGCGGCAGCGCCAGCAGGCCTTCAAGGATAGTTCACGAGGATGAGCCGCGGCAGCGCCAGCAGGCCTTCAAGGATAGTTCATGAGGATGAGCCGCGGCAGCGCCAGCAGGCCTTCAAGGATAGTTCACGAGGATGAGCCGCGGCAGCGCCAGAAGACCTTCAAGGATAGTTCACGAGGATGAGCCGCGGCAGCGCCAGCAGGCCTTCAAAGATAGTTCACAAAGAGGAGCCGCGGCAGCGCCAGCAGGCCTCCAAGGATGAGTTTGTCTAGGTGTCTCTCGACTCCAGGATACAACTGCCTTCCTGCTCTGGAGCTACCCCAGTTATAGGTCTGGCGCCCTTTGATGTCCGGACCCTCGCACTTGGAGGTCGGGGGGTCCGGGATGAGGGAGTCCAGACACCCAGCAGGGGGGTGGAGCCAGCGCCCAGGGAGGCTGGGGGCGATCGAAACCAGGCGGAGGGGAGCAATCGACACTCCTTCTTCCATTGACTCGCCAAGTGGTCTCTTTACCCCCTGGGTGGATGGTGGTGCCTCGATGTCGGGGCCTGGCTGGGCCTGAGGCGGAGGTCGACCCGAGGCCACGAGGCCTGGCCGTGGAGGGTCCGAAATGGCGGCTGGGCTGGGGACGGTGGTTCGGCAAAGGGCCCGGGCCAGCCGAGAAGGTTGTGGTTACGAGTCTGGGTTCCGTCGGGGAAGAGCTGGGGGGTGACCCGGAGGGCTGCAGGTGTGGTTCTTGTCCGGGTGCGATTGAATCGTTCCACTAGTCCGTTTCCTTGCGGGTGGTAGGGGGTCATAAATTTGTAGGTGACCCCACACTGTTGCCATAGGGACTTCATGTATCTGGAGATGAAGTTCGTGCCCCGATCACTGACGGCCTCTCGGGGGAAGCCCACCCGCGAGAAGATCCCTATCAGGGCTCGGCCCACACGGGCGCTGTCACGGGCCGGAGAGGTATGGCCTCGGGATAGCGGGTGGCATGGTCCACCAGGACGAGTATGAACCGGTGACCTTGCGCTGTCCGGGGCTCCAGGGGCCCCACAATGTCGATCCCCACCCGCTCAAAGGGAGTGGTGACGATTGGAAAGGGTTGCAGGGGGACTTTTAGTTTACGGCCGCTCTTCCCGCTGGCCTGGCAGGTGGGGCAGGCCCAGCAGTGGTTTATCACATCGTTCCGCATCTTAGGCCAGTAGAAATGGGTCACCAGGCGGCTGTAAGTCTTGTCTTGCCCCAGGTGCCCGGCGAGAGGCACATCGTGTGCCAGGTTCAAGAGGAAGTCTCTAAATCAGAGGGGGACCACCAGCACCCGGCTGGCCCCCAGTTCGGCAATCTTCTGTTCACTGTAGAGGAGCTCATTGTCCCAATAGATCCAGTGGGCCCCCGAGGCATCCCCTGCGCTCTGGGCTACGGCTTGCTGTCGGAGCCCCTCGAGGGAGGGACACGCTCTTTGTTCTTGGCGGAACTGTTCCTGAGTGGGGCCACCTTCTTGGCGCCACTGGGCCAGCTCCGGGAGGTCTCGGAGTGGGTCAGGCTCTTCGTTGTCGGGCCCCGGTGGACCGGGTTCAGGGGTGGTCTCTTCAGTGACGACAGGCGGTGGAAGTTCGGGCCACTCGGGTTCTTCAGTGGATGGGATGGCGCGGGCGGCCATGGATCGGGTCGTCGCCCAGACCCATTCAGGGAGACCAAGCATCCCCAGGTGCTCTCTTCGTTCAACGGCTGCCCAGGGGGAGCTCTCGAGATCGTTCCCCAGGAGGCAGTCCACGGGGGCATCGTCTCGGACGGTCACTTTCAGCATGCCCGACACTCCCCCCCACTCGAAGGGGACGCGGGCCATCTGGCACAGGCTTTCGGAGTTGTCCGCAGACCGTACTGGACAAAGTACGTTGGGCAAGATTTGATCGGGGTCACCAGATGGCAACGGACTGCGGTCACACTGGCCCCCGTGTCACGGAGGGCTTCGGCCCGTGTCCATTAATGGTGACCCACTGGCTGTACTTCTGCGTGTTGGCTGGGATGGGGGCCAGCGGGACCATGACCCTTTCTCCTAGACATACCAGGGACATGGCTGCAGGTTCCCACTCTGTCTGGTATTGTTCGCAATCTTCGGCTTCTTCTTCGCCTTGCTCTTCTCCGAGGGTGACGGCGGCGATCTGGCGGTTCATTGGACCCGGGGTGTTGTTGGACTGGCTTCTCGGACAGTTGGGGTCATTGGCGTAATGGCCGGGCGGCTGGCATTTGTGGCAGACAACGTTGGAGCGGAACCCCGGTCGCGTCGGAGGACTTCCTCTTCCGGCCGAAGACTGGGGATTGCTAGTGGGGGGCACCGTGGCGGTGTCCCAGCCCCAACCCTGGCCTCCTCCTCCTCCTCGCAGACAGTGGGACCCCTGGGAGGCTCTGTTTTGTTCGCCCCGCCAATTCAGGGGGACCCGGGTGCTCTCCCATCGATCCGCTTCGATGGCGAGTTTCCGGGGTTCGGTCAGCTTGCTGTCGAGGAGATGCTGCCTTAGTTCAACGAAACAATTATTGGAGAGGTGCTCCCACACAATGAGATCGACCAATTGTTCATAGGTGGTGACCTGGCTGCCTTTGATCCACCCCTCTAAGGCTCGGCTAAAGAAGTTCACATATTCCACCCAGGTGGTACCGGGGATTCTTTTACAGTCTCGGAATCGCTGCCGGTACATCTCAGGGGTGAGCCCATAGCGAGTGAGAAGGGCGGCTTTCATGTGCTCGTAGGAGGTCATCTCTGCGTCGGGGAGTTGTAGCAGGGCATCTCTTCCTTCGTTGATGAATCTCCCCCACAACCCGGCTCCCCAGTCTTTCCGCGGAATACGGTGGGAGATCATGGCTACCTCGTAGGCCTTGAACCATTGCTGGATGTCATCGTTCCGGTAGTATTCTTGGACGACGTCTTTGGGAATGTGGACCTTGGTGTCCGTAGGGGGAGCGGAGCTCTGGTTCTCGGGGACGCCGAGGTCCCTGTTTTATCTTCGAATCTCTAGTTTTTTTAAACTGCGCTCGTGTTCGTACGCTAGCTTCTTCTCTTCCAGCTCCCTCTGGCTTTTTTTCTCTTCTCGTTCTTCCCGTAGCCGTAAGTGTTTGAGGGCTATCTTTTTTTCCGCTAGTTTCAGTTCCCCATCTAAGCGGAGTCGAGCCAGTTCCAACTCGTAGAGCCAGCTCCTCTCCCGTTCTCGGGCCTCCTCGGGAGAGAGGCCCGCTCTTCTTTCTTCTTCGGGGGTTGCAATTGTTTCTGTGGTCTCGATGCTTTTGTTTTGGGGTGGGGACGCTCCTGTCTCCACCCAAGACTCCAAGGCGTGCTTGAGGTCATCTTTGGTGCTCAGTCCCGTGGTAGCAATGCCCAAGTCTATGCAGAATTGTTTCAATTCCTTGTGGCTGTATTCTTCCAGCCGTTCCATCTGGAATTTTGCGGTTGTTCCGGTCTCTTTCGTCGACATTGTTGCTGTGTGTCGTGGGGCGAGTTACTCTCCGTACGATTATGCGTCGGCTCGGATCGCGCCGCTGGCCACCAACGTTAGACGGGAACCCGGATGGTCGGCCGAGCAAGGGGGAGATTCCTCCTGGCGAGGGCCCTCTCCTTAGATCGTACGGACGAGCAACTACCCCCCCACAGATGGACGCCACACAAAGATAGGTTTTGTACACTTTTATTGGTATTCTTAAGCAGGTTAAACTTGACGGTACAGCAGGACCAGGATCCCTTCAATTCTAGTCTCTGTGGAAAAGGGGGTAGCAGGACAGTCTTGGTACCGGTCCGGTACAGGGGTACCTGGCGTATAGCTCTCAATCCTCGAGCTGGAGGGTTCTCAAGTAGGGGCCGCGGCAGCGCCAGCAGTCCTTCAAGGATAGTTCACGAGGATGAGCCGCGGCAGCGCCAGCAGGCCTTCAAGGATAGTTCACGAGGATTAGCCGCGGCAGCGCCAGCAGGCCTTCAAGGATAGTTCACGCGGATGAGCCGCGGCAGCGCCAGCAGGCCTTCAAGGACAGTTCACGAGGATGAGCCGCGGCAGCGCCAGCAGGCCTTCAAGGATAGTTCATGAAGAGGAGCCGCGGCAGCGCCAGCAGGCCTCCAAGGATGAGTTAGTCTAGGTGTCTCTCGACTCCAGGATACAACTGCCTTCCTGCTCTGGAGCTACCCCAGTTATAGGTCTGGCGCCCTTTGATGTCCGGACCCTCGCACTTGGAGGTCGGGGGGTCCGGGATGAGGGAGTCCAGACACCCAGCAGGGGGGTGGAGCCAGCGCCCAGGGAGGCTGGGGGCGATCGAAACCAGGCGGAGGGGAGCCATTGACACTCCTTCTTCCATTGACTCGCCAAGTGGTCTCTTTACCCCCTGGGTGGATGGTGGTGCCTCGATGTCGGGGCCTGGCTGGGCCTGAGGCGGAGGTCGACCCGAGGCCACGAGGCCTGGCCGTGGAGGGTCCAAAATGGCGGCTGGGCTGGGGACGGTGGTTCGGCAAAGGGCCCGGGCCAGCCGAGAAGGTTGTGGTTACGAGTCTGGGTTCCGTCGGGGAAGAGCTGGGGGGTGACCCGGAGGGCGGCAGGTGTGGTTCTTGTCCGGGTGCGATTGAATCGTTCCACTAGTCCGTTTCCTTGCGGGTGGTAGGGGGTCGTAAATTTGTAGGTGACCCCACACTGTTGCCATAGGGACTTCATGTATCTGGAGATGAAGTTCGTGCCCCGATCACTGACGGCCTCTCGGGGGAAGCCCACCCGCGAGAAGATCCCCATCAGGGCTCGGCCCACCACGGGCTCTGTCATGGTCCGGAGAGGTATGGCCTCGGGATAGCGGGTGGCATGGTCCACCAGGACGAGTATGAACCGGTGACCTTGCGCTGTCCGGGGCTCCAGGGGCCCCACAATGTCGATCCCCACCCGCTCAAAGGGAGTGGTGACGATTGGAAAGGGTTGCAGGGGGACTTTTAGTTTACGGCCACTCTTCCCGCTGGCCTGGCAGTTGGGGCAGGCCCGGCAGTGGTTTATCACATCGTTCCGCATCTTAGGCCAGTAGAAATGGGTCACCAGGCGGCTGTAAGTCTTGTCTTGCCCCAGGTGCCCGGCGAGAGGCACATCGTGTGCCAGGTTCAAGAGGAAGTCTCTAAATCAGAGGGGGACCACCAGCACCCGGCTGGCCTCCAGTTCGGCAATCTTCTGTTCACTGTAGAGGAGCTCATTGTCCCAATAGATCCAGTGGGCCCCGAGGCATCCCCTGCGCTCTGGGCTACGGCTTGCTGTCGGAGCCCCTCGAGGGAGGGACACGTTCTTTGTTCTTGGCGGAACTGTTCCTGAGTAGGGCCACCTTCTTGGTGCCACTGGGCCAGCTCCGGGAGGTCTCGGAGTGGGTCAGGCTCTTCGTTGTCGGGCCCCGGTGGACCGGGTTCAGGGGTGGTCTCTTCAGTGACGACAGGCGGTGGAGGTTCGGGCCACTCGGGTTCTTCAGTGGATGGGATGGCGCTGGCGGCCATGGATCGGGTCGTCGCACAGACCCATTCAGGGAGACCAAGCATCCCCAGGTGCTCTCTTCGTTCAACGGCTGCCCAGGGGGAGCTCTCGAGATCGTTCCCCAGGAGGCAGTCCACGGGGGCATCGTCTCGGACGGTCATTTTCAGCATGCCCGACACTCCCCCCCCACTCGAAGGGGACGCGGGCCATCTGGCACAGGCTTTCGGAGTTGTCCGCAGACCGTACTGGACAAAGTACGTTGGGCAAGATTTGATCGGGGGTCACCAGATGGCAACGGACTGCGGTCACACTGGCCCGCGTGTCGCGGAGGGCTTCGGCCCGGTGTCCATTAATGGTGACCCACTGGCTGTACTTCTGCGTGTTGGCTGGGATGGGGGCCAGCGGGACCATGACCCTTTCTCCTAGACATACCAGGGACATGGCTGCAGGTTCCCACTCTGTCTGGTATTGTTCGCAATCTTCGGCTTCTTCTTCGCCTTGCTCTTCTCCGAGGGCGACGGCGGCGATCTGGCGGTTCATTGGACCCGGGGTGTTGTTGGACTGGCTTCTCGGACAGTTGGGGTCATTGGCGTAATGGCCGGGCCGCTGGCATTTGTGGCAGACAACGTTGGAGCAGAACCCCGGTCGCGTCGGAGGACTTCCTCTTCCGGCCGAAGACGGGGGTTGCTAGTGGGGGGCACCGTGGCGGTGTCCCTGCCCCGACCCTGGCATCCTCCTCCTCCTCGCAGACGGTGGGACCCCTGGGAGGCTCTGTTTTATTCGCCCGGCCAATTCCGGGGGACCCGGGTGCTCTCCCATCGATCCGCTTCGATGGCGAGTTTCCGGGGTTCGGTCAGCTTGCTGTCGAGGAGATGCTGCCTTAGTTCAACGAAACAATTATTGGAGAGGTGCTCCCACACGATGAGATCGACCAATTGTTCGTAGGTGGTGACCTGGCTGCCTTTGATCCACCCCTCTAAGGCTCGGCTAAAGAAGTTCACATATTCCACCCAGGTGGTACCGGGGATTCTTTTACAGTCTCGGAATCGCTGCCGGTACATCTCGGGGGTGAGCCCATAGCGAGTGAGAAGGGCGGCTTTCATGTGCTCGTAGGAGGTCATCTCTGCGTCAGGGAGTTGTAGCAGGGCATCTCTTCCTTCGTTGATGAATCTCCCCCACAACCCGACTCCCCAGTCTTTCAGCGGAATACGGTGGGAGATCATGGCTACCTCGTAGGCCTTGAACCATTGCTGGATGTCGTTGTTCCGGTAGTATTCTCGGACGACGTCTTTGGGAATGTGGACCTTGGTGTCGGTAGGGGGAGCGGAGCTCTGGTTCTCGGGGACGCCGAGGTCCCTGTTTTATCTTCGAATCTCTAGTTTTTTTAAACTGCGCTCGTGTTCGTACGCTAGCTTCTTCTCTTCCAGCTCCCTCTGGCTTTTTTTCTCTTCTCGTTCTTCCCGTAGCCGTAAGTGTTTGAGGGCTATCTTTTTTTCCGCTAGTTTCAGTTCCCCATCTAAGCGGAGTCGAGCCAGTTCCAACTCGTGGAGCCGGCTCCTCTCCCGTTCTCGGGCCTCCTCGGGAGAGAGGCCCGCTCTTCTTTCTTCTTCAGGGGTTGCAATTGCTTCTGTGGTCTCGATGCTTTTGTTTTGGGGTGGGGAAGCTCCTGTCTCCACCCAAGACTTCAAGGCGTGCTTGAGGTCGTCTTTGGTGCTCAGTCCCGTGGTAGCAATGCCCAAGTCTATGCAGAATTGTTTCAATTCCTTGTGGCTGTATTCTTCCAGCCGTTCCATCTGGAATTTTGCTGTTGTTCCGGTCTCTTTCGTCGACATTGTTGCTGTGTGTCGTGGGGCGAGTTACTCTCCGTACGATTATGCGTCGGCTCGGATCGCGCCGCTGGCCACCAACGTTAGACGGGAACCCGGAGGGTCGGCCGAGCAAGGGGGAGAGGCCTCCTGGCGAGGGCCCTCTCCTTAGATCGTACGGACGAGCAACTACCCCCCCACAGATGGACGCCACACAAAGATAGGTTCTGTACACTTTTATCTGTATTCTTAAGCAGGTTAAACTTGACGGTACAGCAGGACCAGGATACGGTGATCCCTTCAATTCTAGTCTCTGGGGAAAAGGGGGTAGCAGGACAGTCTTGGTACCGGTCCGGTACAGGGGTACCTGGCGTATAGCTCTCAATCCTCGAGCTGGAGGGTTCTCAAGTAGGGGCCGCGGCAGCGCCAGCAGTCCTTCAAGGATAGTTCATGAGGATGAGCTGCGGCAGCGCCAGCAGGCCTTCAAGGATAGTTCACGAGGATGAGCCGCGGCAGCGCCAGCAGGCCTTCAAGGATAGTTCACGAGGATGAGCCGCGGCAGCGCCAGCAGGCCTTCAAGGATAGTTCACGAGGATGAGCCGCGGCAGCGCCAGCAGGCCTTCAAGGATAGTTCATGAAGAGGAGCCGCGGCAGCGCCAGCAGGCCTCCAAGGATGAGTTCGTCTAGGTGTCTCTCGACTCCAGGATACAACTGCCTTCCTGCTCTGGAGCTACCCCAGTTATAGGTCTGGCGCCCTTTGATGTCCGGACCCTCGCACTTGGAGGTCAGGGGGTCCGGGATGAGGAAGTCCAGACACCCAGCAGGGGGGTGGAGCCAGCGCCCAGGGAGGCTGGGGGCGATCGAAACCAGGCGGAGGGGAGCCATTGACACTCCTTCTTCCATTGACTCGCCAAGTGGCCTCTTTACCCCCTGGGTGGATGGTGGTGCCTCGATGTCGGGGCCTGGCTGGGCCTGAGGCGGAGGTCGACCCGAGGCCACGAGGCCTGGCCGTGGAGGGTCCAAAATGGCGGCTGGACCGGGGACGGTGGTTCGGCAAAGGGCCCGGGCCAGCCGAGAAGGTTGTGGTTACGAGTCTGGGTTCCGTCGGGGAAGAGCTGGGGGGTGACCCGGAGGGCTGCAGGTGTGGTTCTTGTCCGGGGAACAGGGGTAGTAGTAGTCCGGAACCCGCCATGCGGGGAGGTGTCGGGCATGCCACGAGGCCGGTCCAACAGTGAGGCTATATTGGGGGAAAAGAAAACAAAAAGGGGAGAGTGGACAGGGAGGGGCAGGCAAGGAGGTGGGGGGTAATAGTGGAGGGAGGTTATAGCGAGTAGTGATGCGTGGGAGGATATGAGAGGGGGGGAGGGAATTTCTATCTGGGTCTTTAGCAGGTGGGGTGGTGAGTATAGGAACGGGAGATGCAGTGATAGCACGTATGAAGGTCGGAGAAGTGCGGAGTGATAAGGAGAGTACGTGAGAGAATTGTGCAGGATACCAGGGGGGACAGGATATCCACTGACTTTGTTAGAGCTAAGATTTATCTCTCAAATATCAGCTTTAAATATATTTGCGAAATTATGAGGTTTCAAAATACACGTAGTTTTGTGTTGAATAGACACTTTTAAATGTTAGTCAATACGACTAATTCAACCAACCAAAAGTGTCGGATTTAGTAGTTTGGGCTGCACACAGGAGAGCTACTTACAGGTGGGTGGAGAGCTACCAGTAGCTCATGAGCTACTCATTGGAGAATCCTGGCTTAGGAACACCGATCATCATTATGGAATCAGCACTGGCAGGTCTACTTTTAGTGGGGCACAGGGAGTTGTTAGGTTTATGACTGAGATTGGCCCCAAAGGAAGAAGAAGAGGGAAAACTATCCAGAGTAAAGTGCCCAGTATGAGCGCCTAGCTTTGAGTACTCGAGGTATTGGAAGTTACCCCTTTGTGGTTAAGCGCCCATAAAGGCACATGACTGGGAATTTTCTGATGGTGATTAGCAGTGGGAACATCATCGGATATGGGATCGGCACCCTTATTCACAGGAGTCACGGTCTGGGTACAACAGCAGATGGTCTGGAAATGGTTGCGGGTAGATCAATTTGTCCAGTAACTGCATGCTTGTTGCTAAAAGCTAGAAGCTTGTCCAGTTACGCTAGGAGTCCCACAAGGTTCCTCGCTATCCCCTACACTCTTTGACTTATTCATGGAACCACTCACCGATCTGCTACAAGCGTCCAACGTGCAATTTCATATGTATGCTGACGATACCCAACTGTACCTCAAGGTCAACACCCCTGAAGACATTAATCTGCTTAACACCACTCTTAAGTCCACCCAAACATGGCTGGCAGAAAATCACCTCAGATTGAATGCTTTGAAAACCGAATTCCTCCTTTTTGCTCCACCTGCCAAAGTCCCGATAATGCACAATTGGATCAAACAGCTTACAGCACTCAACGTTCAACCAACCATTGTGGATTCAGCTAAATCATTTGGTATAACTCTGGACTGCAACCTCAATATGCAGAAACACATTAATAACGCCACGAAGGGAGCAAACTTTCAGATTAATACATTAAGGAAGTTGAAACCCTTCCTACCTCCCAATGACTTCAAAATGGCGGTTCAAGCTCTAGTTCTACCACAGCTGGACTATGGAAGTGTCTCTCTATGCGGTCTCCCCAAAGCCATTACAGCTCCCCTAAGAGCCGCCACCAACGCAGCTGCAAGACTCATCACTGGCTCGAAAAGAAGGTCCCACATCTCCCCTGACCTAAAATCTCTAAACTGGCTGCCATTTGAAGCCAGAATTCACCTGAAAATAGCCTGCATGACACGCAAGGCCTTAAATCACCATGCTCCCAGCTATCTCACACAAAAACTCACAATATCCGGGGGGAAGAGATCCACAAGCAGTGCGGAAAACCTCCTTTTGAAACTACAAAAATTCAACAAGAAAAAACTTACGAACGATCATTCTCCGGAATGGCACCCAGGATATGGAATGCCCTTCCACTGGACATAAGACTGAACCCCGCCACCTCATCCTTCAAGTTGGAAGTAAAAGGAATCCTTATGGCAAAATTCACCTAAACATAATCCCAGGTTTTCATGACCTTGCATCATCAGCCCGCCCTTACTCTGCACCTTACCACTTTGCAGTTTGTATACTCAACATTTTGCTATATATATATTTTTTTCCCCTCATTATACTACTATGATTCACCAGGCTGCTCCTGTTCTGCACCATGTTGTTTTACTTTTGTCTTCATAAATAATGCTGTGCTCTATGGTCTCTCAATGTATGATATAACTAAACTCATCTACTGTAAAGAGCTCTGGTACCCGCAAGGGTCTTCTCCGCGCTCTATAAAACTTTCAAATAAATAAATAAAGAATTGGTCAGTGATGTAATCATGGATTTTAGAAGCCCCCACCTCAGTTTTCAAATCTAAGATAAAAGCAGTGTAAGAGGCCTGGTCAGAGGAGATGGGAACAGAAACATCAGGTTCCGTGGAAGAACGCACCAAATTATTAGCGACATCCTAATCGTTCGTCATCTCGGCCAATGAGGCATAGCGGTTACTGCAAGGTAAAGCATCCTCAAATGTAGACTGTAGTTGCTAGACAGAATTGGAGTGTACTAGTGATGTTAGTTATGTTAGGGAAGATTTATAAAGCGCACGCACACCAACAGGTCTCTTGGTGCTAAGTTGGCACAAGTGCACAGTGGCTGTGTGCTGATAATGAGCTGAGCTCATCATGACCTCCGTGGAACGCCCACGGGTGTATAATTACCCCGCTGTGCTGGGCGTTCCATTGAACGGGCGTGGCCATGACGAGCTCAGCTCGTCATCTGCACACGGCCACCGTGCTGCATGAGGAGCCGAGCTCGTCATCAGCACTGCGGTGCCGTGCGTGGCCCCCCTCCCCCCGCGCCGTGGAGGAATTAGCACCACGTCGAAGGGGTTAACAATGAGTATGCTTTACCCACAGTATGTTGCTCCTGGGCCTGAAGAGTATGTTTCTTAAACATTCCCTGGATTTGATTTTGCTTGTTTGTGCTGCCTGGGGGTGGAAAACTAATGGGGGGAGGAGGCGAGGCAGCGGGGGCTGCAGCAAGTATCTCCTCACATTCAACCAACAGATTGTCTTGGCGGTCAAGCACACAATTGCCTCCAGCATGTTTTTTGCAAATTTGTGGTTTTCTTTTTTACCAACCCCCCATCGACCCTCCCCCATCCCGTTCAGTGACATTCCTTTTTCCCCATTTGTAGATGACAAGGGGTGTACACCAGGGCTGAAAACAGAGCTATGAAATGGTGGATTTGAACATTTTCAGTGAGGCAGACTCGAACAATCAAGGCAGCAAGCTTACTTATCAGATCAATGCAAACTGACCCAGTCAAACAGCTTAAGATGCTTAGATGCATCTAGGAGTTGCAAGATATAGCAAACAGTACATTTTGGTTGGGAAAATAGATGTTAGGGGAAGGTCCAGCCTCCTCCGGGTACGGACGTGCCCGCTCTTGGCCCAGGCTTTGTGAAATAGCGCTGTTGATGAATCCCAGGTGAGGGTCCCAGGGTTGTGAGACTTGGAGTCCCTATATGTGGCGGCAATCAGCTGCCGCGGCTCCCCCGTTAGGCAGATGACAGCGTGGGTTTAGTTATGAAGCCCCAACTTAGCAGGTCTTCAAGAAGGTCTGTCCACCACCCACAACAAGTGCAAATGGTCCCAAAGGGAAAAGCAATACTCCCTCATCTTGTGACTCTAGAATTGTCCCCCTTAGGTTAGAGAGTTTTGTGTAACACGATTGAAGGCTCAGAAGGAGACACCCTAGTTCAGTAATGTTTGAGCTCAGCTCAATCAGGAGAGAGGAGTTAGCCTAACTGCTAGGGCGGTCGACCTCGAATCTGGCAAACTGGGTGCGAGTCTCAGCAATGACGCTGAACATCCTGTGATTCAGGGCAAATCACTTAATCTCCCCATGCCTAACAAAAAATGAATGTGTCCTCATGTAATGCAACTGGTGCTATGTAAAGTGCTCTGATACCCGCTTTGGGTCATGTTCGTGCTATATAAAACTCTGTAAAAAAAAATCCAGCCTCCTTTGATACTATCTCACCACAACACTGTCTACATGTCCTTTTGACAGCAAGTGTCTCCACTCCCTCTCACTTCTGGGATGTGACGTGGTGGTTGCAGAAGAGGCCGTTGATCTTGGTAAGCTGTTATCAGGATGGGTCGTTCAATTGGTGGCTGTAGTTCTTCGACAACTGCAGATACTGGTGGTGGGAGCACACTGCAGGCATTGGACCTACTTCTGGGTCACTTGAGCAGCAGATGGGTAGCCATTTAGACAAGGACACAGCGGCATGCTAGCAGTCACAGTGAGCACTTTGTAAACGCAGCAGTGGTGGCGGTCACAGGCACAAATCTTAGCTTTGATGGCAAAGATCTCCATGGTCACAGTTGTTTCACTTTACCAGCAAGGACACTCCTAATCGTTCTTATTGCACTGCCGCGAGGTTAACGGACAATACGCAATTTACGTTTGCCACCTCACTTCTGGAGAGACTGTGCCCATGCTATCGGGCTCACCAATCAGTCTTTGCCGTCTCCATTATTCCCTTGGTTTGACCCTCAGCACTAGGGTCTGGGTCTGTTACTCAAACACCTCCTGCAGGGTTGGCAGGATATTTCCTGCTCTCAGTAGGCCGGCTGGCTTCCAGACACTTAAGGTCAAAGATACAGCTCTCCCAGCAAGACAAGACTCCAGGGAATAACCCCTGTCATCTGGGAAGTTGGCTGTAAAACAGACACCAGCTCTGGGTGCACAGCAGTCCTCACGGTATGCTGCAGAGCAGAGTGATGCTCCCTGTAGTCCAGTAGTCTCCATCCAGGAGTAACCACAACAGAGGCACAAAGAGAGGTAAGCTTTCTATATCTGGCGTATCAACAACCACACTATGCAGTGATCAGTGGAAATACAAAAGGCTGGCTCACCTAAAAGATCCTTTCCACACTGAAAAGGAAACTTCAGTCCCACCCTTCACCGCCACCATCTTCCAAGTGGCGTCACTACAGGAAGACTAATCAACAGCTCCTCTCAGCAAAAGGGCTTCAGTGAACTTCTGAAGGTGTCTTGTCTCCACCCTCCAGCTTTAGGAATGTCAGCAAAACACTTCCACTGTCTGGGAAAACAATCTCACCTCCAGCTTGTGCACAGGAGCAGATTCGGGGCTTCCAGAATGGAATCCAGAGGCATCCATTACACGGGCACACTGGTGTACATATTGCATGTACCAAACAAGACACAACATAAACACACACAGCATATATTTGGAATGTTAGCAAAAGGGTTAGGATTAGCGCACTGAAGCAGAACTTCACACTGGTGGGGCCTCCACTCCAGTGACACAGATAAAAAGGTCTGATCATGACTATGCATTCACAAAACACAGTATGCTGTGCGATCGATCTACATGCTAAACCCGTGGCAGGCTGGTAGTCCACTATCATGACAATGAGGGCATGCTTGACATGTCTCTCCAGGTCACAGGATAGGTCCATGACCTCCATCATGTCAAGGGACAGCATAGGCCTCTATGCACTAGATTACCACAAGGCTAGGGCCAAAATTAAATAATCTCTGGGACACCAGATACTCACAGTTGAGTTTGCAGGATAGGTAACCTGACATACCTCATAGGGGACATTCCAGTCCCAATAACATGTTCAGGCAATATTATGTTTTCCTAAATTAATATGGCTTCCTATATGGTCTTTCCACTCTGTACGTGCAAATCTGATGTTTTGTGGGTTCTAAACAAGTGCACATGTGTGTCTTAATGTATAGTCACTGGTCTAAACAAACATTATTTCTATGCACACATGGGGTAATAGCCGCTCTGCAGGCTGTAAACGGTAAAAATGTGGAGAGCTGCTGAGTGGCCTGTAAACCTGATGAGGGGCCTGTAAGTCACAAGCTACAGCCCCTCTACATGAGTTCAGAACAGAAAGGATCAGCCAACCGCAATAACTGAAGTGGTAGTACCTGAGGACAGCTTGGTTCCTTAGCAACACACTAAAAAGGCCTTCACACCCCTGACCCTGGCTGTTTGCAGGACACACAATTGAAATAATTCCCACTCACCAGTGTCAGTATTCCTCCTTTGCCTTCCCACTGCTCAACCACAATTCTAGCAGCACAGCTCAGTTCACCAGAAAAACAAAACATGAAAGCAACTACAATTAATCACCTTTAACCTTCCTAGCCATAGAAGAATTCACCAATGCTGAAAACTCTTGCCTTTGGGATAAGTCTGTCTGCTTGTGCCTAGCTACCCAGGGGTGAGCAGGGGTTATCTTGAGTGTATATCCCCCTTACCCTGACTAGAAGCAACGGTCCCAATTTGGACAAAGGTACCTACCTCTGACAAGTAGAGAACCCATTTCCAACAATAAAGTAACATGTCATAAATAGAAATATTCATGTGCAGCAAAAGGATCAAACACTGCTATGAATAATTTGCCCTTAGTATCTAGCCCCCACATAACTCAACTCTAGGGAGGAATATAGGCGTAAACATGGACTCCAATCTTTCAATCATAATCAGATTGGGTTTGTCGAATGTGTCAAAACTACAAAATGTGTCACTTCTTTCCCTCATATTGGCTATAGATATGGCTCTGCCCGCATTGCCTGAAATTCTTGGCCCGCACCACTTGCTGGAAGTGTAAGCCCCCCCCCCCCCCCCCCCCCCAACGTTTGGGTTGTGTTGCTCTCCTGACCTGAGCACAGGTTTATCGCAGAGCTGCCAAGTTTTCCGGGTCCATCCGTGTTGTGCTGCTCCAGTCCACGTTTTTTTTCCTGGAATTCTGGGACTTGTAGTCTTGTTTATTTCATTATGAAACAGGACTACACGTCCCATAATTCAGAGGAAAACACCTGGACTGGAGCGGCACATCACACAATGACCGCAGAAACTTGGCAGCTATGATAAGACTCAGGGAAAGTAGAAGCACCCCGGAGCAACACACAGTAAAGATTGTTCTAGAAATTCACACAAGTGAGACCCCATCACGAGCCTGGTGAAGAATGAGAGCTGCTGCTGTGAATGGTTCAACGCCCACGAGAGGTGACCTATTTATCAGCTTGGACGCAACAACTGCTCCCGCGTGTGATTGGTTCGAAGTTATCTCACTGTGACCAATAAAGAGTGGTTATCATTGTGCTCTCTTGGTAAAGTTCATAATAAATTGTAGCGTATGACCCCCCTGTGTCAGTGTCTTCGCACGTGCTTGTATGGATGTGTGTGTGTGAAAGTTGTGACAGCCTTACGGCCCCGCCTTCCCAGCAGCAGAATGCTGTGGAATGAACACCTGTGACGTGCCAGGCCCTCCACTGTGACGTCACGAGGTCGAGGCCAGCACCAGCAGGGGAATCCTATGGATGGAACACCTGTGACGTCCCAGGCCCTCCACTGTGACGTCACGAGGTCGAGGCCAGCACCAGCAGGGGAATCCTGTGGATGGAACACCTGTGACGTACCAGGCCCTGAACTGTGACGTCACGAGTTCGAGGCCAGCACCAGCAGGGGAATCCTGTGGATGGAGCACCTGTGACGTGCCAAGCCCTGCACTGTGATGTCAGGAGGTCGAGGCTAAGTGCAGAGGGGGAGGGGGGGGGGGGGGGGCCTCCGCTGCAGCAGAGACAAGGAGAGGCAACTGAGGGGCAGAAGGTCGGTCAGGAATAGATCGTCTTTGAGGCTCATCGCAGGATCCTTTTGTGACTAAATAGATTTTTGCTTTTTTTTAGGTGATTGAATTAAAACCGTGCCTCGCCTGCTCCCCTCCCCCCTTACACTGCCACACCTGTCATCGCCCATAAGCCAGTGATGCAGGATGACAGGTTGAAGGTCTCTATTGTGACGTGTCCGTGGTATACAAGGCTGGTAACCAGGCAGCCGCAGCATTGCACTCATGAGCACCGGACGGAGAGGACCACTGCTGGCGGCCGGAGCCGAGGCCCCCGAGAGGCCGAGGGGGCCGGGGCCTCACAGGCTCCAAAAGAACTGGGCGGGGGTGGGTGAAAGGGACAAGGTGAGTATAGAAACCAAATGAAAAACGAACTTGAAACTGAACTGAAACCAAACTTTAAACTGACTTGATACTGGCTTGAAACTGACTTGATACTGGCTTGATACTGACTTGATACTGGCTTGAAACTGACTTGATACTGACTTGATACTGGCTTGAAACTTTCCTTCCCTTTTCCTTTCTCTTTCCCGTTTTTCATTCTCTACCTTACATTCCTATCTCTCCTCTCATATCCCCTTCTCCCCCTTTCTTTTAAGTTCCCTTTTCACCCATCACTCTTTATTCCTCTCCCCTTCTGTCACTCCCCTCCCCTTCCCATTCAATCCATTCCGGTCCCATCCTGCACTCTCTCATCTCCTTTTCCATCTCTACCCCGTCCCTTCTCTTCCCCTCATTCCGTCCCATTCACAGCCTCTTTCCCTTCCAATCTGTTCCCATTGCCTCTGCTCCTTTTCTGCTCCCCTTCCACTTACCCATCCTTTCTTCCTTATTCTTCCTTCCTTCACCTCCCTTCCTCTTCACCATTCCCTCCCCTTTCTCCTCACCCATCCCTTCTTCCATACCCTACCCTTCCCCTCACTACCCTTCCCCTCACCTCCCTCTCATTTGCCCTCTCCCCTCCCTTCCCCTTCCTTTCCCTGCCTTTCTCCTCCTTTTTCTTCCCCTTCTTCTTCCCCTCATTCTTCCTTTCCTTTCTATTCCCTCCCCCCACCCTTCCCTACCCCATTCCTTCTTTCCCTTTACCCCACCCTCCCACTACCCCTTTCCCTCCTTGTTCACCTCCCTCTCCCCTTTATTTCCATTACTTTCTTCTTTACCTCTTTAATCCTCTCCCCTTCTGTCACTCCCTCATCCCTTCCATCCCATTCACCGCCTCACCTCCCATCCCATTCTGTTACCCCACACACACAACCCCACACACACAAAAACCCCACACACATACAACAACACACAAACAACCCCACAAACACAACCCCCCATACACAAGCCCCCCACACACAACCCGCATAACACACAACCCCCCCACACACACAACACACACACAACCCCCCACAGACACAACCCCACACACACACAACTCCCCCACACACAACCCACAAACACAACCCCACACAATCACACACAACACCACACACACAAACCCCCCACACACAAATCCACACACACAACCCCCCACACACACAACTACACACACAACCCCACAGACTCACACAAAACCCCACACACCCACAACCCCACACACAACCCCCACACACATAACACCCCACCCCCACACCCCCACACACTCACACAACCCCATGCTCTCACATACGCAACCCCCCACACACAACTCCCCCACACAAACAACCCCCCACACACACAACCCCATACACAAACAACCCCACACACATACACAACCCCCCACACACACAACCCCACACACACAACCCCCCACACACAACTTAACACACACAACCCCACACACACAAAAAACCCACACAGAACCACAACCACACACACAACCCCCCACACACGACACATACAACCACACAACCACACACACAACCCCACACACCACACAACCCCACACACACAACCCCCCACACACACACAACACCACACACACAACCCCCCACACACAACCCACACACACACACACACACAACCCCCACTCACAACCCCTCACACACACAACCCCCCCCACACACACAGCCCCCCCAAACACACAAACCCCCCACACACAACCCCCCACATACAAGCCCCCCACACAAACCCCCCCACACACAACCCCACCACAACCCCCCCCCAAATACACAACCCCACAAACTCACACCCACACACACAACCCCAAAACCACACACACAACCCCCCACACACACTGCCACACACTGCCCCCCACACACACAACCCCCACACACATTCCCCCACATACACAACCCCACAAACTCACACCCACACACACAACCCCAAAACCACACACACACAACCCCCCACACACACACTGCCACACACTGCCACCACACACAACCCCCACACACAACCCCACACACACAACCCCCCACACACACACAACCACACATACATAAACCCACACAACCACACACACACAAACCCACAAGCACACACAAACACACAACCACACACACACGCCCACACACACAACCCTACACACACCACACAACCCCACACACCACACAACCCCACAAAAACACACAACCACATGCACACCACCACACACACAACCCCCTACACATACAACACCCCCACACACAACCCCCAAGCACACAACCCCCTACACAACCCCACAAACACAACCCCCAAACACAACCCCCCACACACAAACAACCCCACACACACACTGAACCCCAACACACAACCCCCCACACACACAACCCCACACACACACACAATACCACACACATAAACCCACACAACACACAACCACACACAAACACACAACCACACACACGCCCACACACACAACCCTACACACACAACCCCACACAACCCCACAAACACACACAACCACACACACTAACACACACACACAACCCACTACACACACAAAACCCCCACACACACAACCCCCCATGCACACAACCCCCCACACACAACCCCCCCACACACAACTCTGCCACACACACAACCCCACACATAACCCCACACACACAAACAACCCCACAAACACACAACCCCATACACAAACACAACCCCACACACATACACAACCCCACACACACACAACCCCACACACACAACCCCCCCACACACAACCTAACACACACAACCCCACACACACAAAAACCCCACACACAACCACAATCACACACACAACCCCACACACACAACCCCCCACACATGACACATACAACCACACAACCCCACACACAACCACACACACACACAACCCGCACACACCACACAGCCCCACACACACGACCCCCACAC
Organism: Lissotriton vulgaris; assembly: GCF_964263255.1. NCBI lineage: Eukaryota > Metazoa > Chordata > Amphibia > Caudata > Salamandridae > Lissotriton > Lissotriton vulgaris. The sequence goes on from NC_141687.1 coordinate 1,066,979,711, forward strand.
ACACAACACCACACACACAACCCACCACACACAACCCCCACACACACACAACCCCCACTCCCAACCCCTCACACACACAACCCCACACACACAGCCCCCAAACACACAAACCCCCACATACAAGCCCCCCACACAAAACCCCCCACACACAACCCCCCACATACACAACCCCACAAACTCACACCCACACACACAACCCCAAAACCACACACACACAACCCCCCACACACACTGCCACACACTGCCCCACATACACAACCCCCACACACAACCCTACACACACAACCCCTCACATACACAACCACACAAACTCACACCCACACACACAACCCCAAAACCACACACACACACACATAACCCCCACACACACACTGCCACACACTGCCCCACACACAAACACACACACACAAACCCACAAGCACACACAAATACACAACCACACACACACGCCCATACACACAACCCCACACACCACACAACCCTACAAAAACACACAACCACACACACAGCACCACACACACAACCCCCTACACACACAACACCCCCACACACAACCCCCAAGCACCCAACCCCCTACACAACCCCACAAACACAACCCCCACACACACAACCCCCAACACACACTGAACCCCAACACACAACCCCCCACACACACAACCCCACACACACACACAACCATACACACACAATACCACACACATAAACCCACACAACACACAACCACACAGCCACACACAAACACACAGCCATACACACGCCCACACACAACACTACACAACCCCCCAAACACACTCAACCACACACACTACCACACACACAACCCACTACACACACAACACCCCCACACACACAACCCCCCATGCACACAACCCCCCATGCACACAACCCCCCCACACACAACCTCCCCCCCACACACAACTCCGCCACACACACAACCCCACACATAACCCCACACACACAAACCCACACACACACACAACCTCCCTGACAAAATCCCCCCACACACAGAACCCCCCCAAACATGACCCCCACACACACAACCCCACACACACAAACAACCCCACACACTCACACACAACCCCAACACACACAAAACCCAACACACAACCCTCCCCCACACATAAACCCCCCACACACACACACAACCCCCCACACAACCCCACACACACAACCCCACACACTCACACACAACCCCACATACACACAACGCCACACACTCACACACAACACCACACACACAACCCCCCACACATAACCCCCACACACACACAACCCCCACTCACAACCCCTCACACACACAACCCCACACACACACACACAGCCCCCCCAAACACACAAACCCCCCACACACAACCCCCCACATACAAGCCCCCCACACACACAACCCCACCACACAACCCCCCCACATACACAACCCCACAAACTCACACCCACACACACAACCCCAAAACCACACACACACAACCCCCCACACACACTGCCACACACTTCCCCACACACACAACCCCCCACACACAACCCTACACACACAACCCCCCACATACACAACCCCACAAACTCACACCCACACACACAACCCCAAAACCACACACACACACACAACCCCCACACACACACTGCCACACACAACCCCCACACACAACCCCCCCCCACACACAACCCCCCACACACAACCCCACACACACACACACAACCACACACAACCCCATAACCACCCCTACACAACCCCCCCACACACAGCCCCCCAAACATAACCCCCCACATACACACAACCCCACACACTCACAACCCCCCCACACACAACCCCACACATAACCCCACACACACAAACCCACACACACACACAACCTCCCTGACAAAATCCCCCACACACAGAACCCCCCCAAACATGGCCCCCACACACACAACCCCACACACACAAACAACCCCCAACACACACAAAACCCAACACACAACCCTCCCCCACACATACACCCCCCACACACAATCACACACACACACAACCCCCCCACACAACCCCACACACACACAACCCCACACACTCACACACAACCCCCACATACACACAACGCCACACACTCACACACAACACCACACACACAACCCCCCCACACATAACCCCCACACACACACAACCCCCACTCACAACCCCTCACACACACAACCCCACACACACACAGCCCCCCCAAACACACAAACCCCCCACACACAACCCCCCACATACAAGCCCCCCACACACACAACCCCACCACACAACCCCCCCACATACACAACCCCACAAACTCACACCCACACACACAACCCCCCACACACTGCCCCACACACAACCCCCCACACACAACCCTACACACACAACCCCCCACATACACAACCCCACAAACTCACACCCACACACAACCCCAAAACCACACACACACACAACCCCCCACACACACACTGCCACACACAACCCCCACACACAACCCCCCCCACACACAACCCCACACACACACACACAACCACACATACATAAACCCACACAACCACACACACACAAACCCACAAGCACACACAAACACACAACCACACACACACTGCCACACACTGCCCCACACACACAACCCCCCCATACACAACCCCCCACACACACAACCACACATACATAAACCCACACAACCACACACACACAACCCCACAAGCACACACAAATACACAACCGCACACACACGCCCACACACACAACCCCACACACCACAAAACCCCACAAAAACACAACCACACACACAGCACCACACACACAACCCCCTACACACACACCCCCACACACAACCCCCAAGCACCCAACCCCCTACACAACCCCACAAACACAACCCCCAAACACAACCCCCACACACACACAACCCCCAACACACACTGAACCCCAACACACAACCCCCCACACACACAACCCCACACACACAACCACACACACACAATACCACACACATAAACCCACACAACACACAACCACACACAAACACACAACCACACACACGCCCACACACACACAACCCTACACACACAACCCCAAACACACAACCACACACACTACCACACACACACAACCCACTACACACACAACACCCCCACACATGCAACCCCCACACACACAACCCCCCACACACAACTCTACCACACACACAACCCCCACACACAACCCCACACATAACCCCACACACACAAACCCACACACACACAACCCCCCGACAAAATCCCCCCCACACACAGAACCCCCCCAAACATGACCCCCACACACACAACCCCACACACACAAACAACCCCACACACTCACACAAAACCCCAACACACAACCCTCCCCCACACATAAACCCCCCACACACAATCACACACTCACACAAAACCCCACACACAACCCCCACATACACAACCCCCGTCACACAACTCTCCACACACACACAACCCCCCACACACATCCCCACACACTCACACACAAAACCCCCACACACACAACCCCACACACACCACCCCACACAACACCCCACACACTCACACACACAACCCCACACACCACCCCCACACACAACCACATAACCCCACACACAGCCACACACAACCACACACACACAACCCCCCCCAAACACACAACCCCCCACACACCCCAACACACAAACACACACACCACACAAGCCAACGCACTCACACACAACCCACACACACAGCCCCATACACAAACACAACCCCACACACACACCACACACACCCACAACCCCCCCACATACACAACCCTACACACACAAAACCCCCCCACACACAACCACATAAACAACCACACACAACCACACACGCAACCACACAACCCCCCCACACACAAACCAACCCACACACACCACACACAAATCCCCCATACACAACCCCGCACACAACATACCACACAACCCCACACACACCACCCCAACATACACAACCCCCCACTCACAACCCCCACACACACACAACCCCGACCACACACAAGTCCCCCCACAACAAACCCCACAGAGACAAACCCCCCACACACACAACCCCCCACACACAAACCCCCCACACACAAACCACCCACACACACACCACCCACACACACAAACCCCCACACACACAACTCCACAAACAACCCCACATACACACACAACCCCACGCACACACAACCCCACACATATACAGCCCCCCACACACACAACTCCACACACATACACAACCCCACACACACACACAACCCCCCACACACAACCCCCCCACACAGATACAACCCCCCACACAGACACAACCCCACACACTCACACACACAACCCCACACACAACCCCACACACCACCCCGTACACTCTTACAACCCCACACACTTACACACAACCCCCCCCCCACACACACAAAGCCCCCACACACAACCACACACAAAACCCCACACAAACACAACCAACCCTACCACACAACCCCCACACACCCTAACACAAACCCACGCACTCACACACCACAGACACTACCCCCCCACACACACAACCCCATGCACAAACAACCCTACACACAACCCCCCCACACACACAACCCAACACACACAACCCCACCCCCACACACAACCACACACAACCACACACACAACCACACAACCCCCCCACAAACACAACCCCCCACACAAACAATCCCACAAACACAAACCCCCCCACACACAACCCCACACGCGACACACCATACAACCCCGAACACACACACAACCCCACACACACAAACCCACACTCACAACCCACACACACAATCCCCCCCAACACACACAACCCCCCCCACACTCACACCCCACACACACAAAACCCAACCACAGAGAAGTCCTCCCATAACCAACCCCCCACACACACAAACCACACACACATCCCCTCACACACAACCCCCACACACACAACCCCACAAATTCACACACACAACCCCAGAACCCCACACACAACCCCACATTCACACACAACCCCACACATACACAACCCCACACACTCACACACAACCACACACAAAACCCCACACACACAACCCCTCACACACAAACCCCCACACAGACACAACCCCCCACACAGACACAACCCCACACACTCACACTCACAACCCCACACACCCCACCCCACATACTCGCACAACCCCATGTACTCACACAAAACCCCCCACACACACCCAAAAAAACCCACACACACAACCCCACACACAAACCACCACACACACAACCCGCCACACACACAACCCCACACACAAACCTCTACACACACAACCCCACACACAACCCCCCCCACACACACAACCCCACAACCCCACATACACACACAACCCCCCACACACACAACCCCACACATACACAGTCCCCCACACACACAACCTCACACACATACACACCCCCACACACACAACCCCCCACACAGACACAACCCCCACACATACACAACCCCACTCACTCACACCCACAACCCCACACACTCACACAACCCCACACACTTACACACACAACCCCCCCACACACAAAGCCCCCACACAAAACCACACACACAACCCCACACAAACACAACCCCCCACACGACCCCCAACACACCCTAACACACAAACCCACACACTCACACACTACCCCCCACACACACGACCCCATGCACAAACACAACCCTACACACAACCCCACCCACACACACACACACAACCCAACACAGACAAACCAACACACACAACCCCACCCCCACACACAAGCCCACACACAACCACACAACCCCCCCACACACAACCCCACAAACCCCCACACAAACAATCCCACAAACACAAACCCCCACACACACAACCCCACACACAACATACCATACAACCCCGAACACACACACAAACCCACACTCATAACCCACACACACAACCCCACACACACACAAACCCCCCACACACACAACCCTACAAATTCACACACACACAACTCCAGAACCCCAAAGACAACCCCACATTCACACACAGCCCCACACATACACAACCCCACACGCTCACACACACAACCACACACAACCCCACACACAAAACCCCACACACAACCCCACACACACACAACCCCCACACCCCACCCCACACACTCGCACAACCCCATGCACTCACACACAACCCCCCCACACACCCACACACACCCAAAAAACCCCACACACAAACACACACACACCCCCACACAACCCAACCACACACACAACCCCACACACAAACACAACCCGCCACACACACAACCCGCCACACACACAACCCCACACACAACCCTCCACACACACAACCCCACACACACACAACCACACACACCACACACCACACAACCCCACACACCACACACAACCCACACTGACACACACAACCCCACACAACCCCACACTCTCACAACCTCCCCACACACCCAAACCCCCCCACTCTGACAGACACTCTGACTCACACTCTTTCACAGATTCTCTCTCGCAGACACTCTCACAAACTTCAGACATTCTCTCACTTTCGCAGTCACTCACTCTCAGACTCACAAGCACACTCTCACAGACACACTCTCTCACAGACACTGTCTCCCAGACACTGTGTCACACTCTCAAAGAGAGACACTCTCACAGACTCTCACTAACAGACACTCTCTCACACTCTATCACAGACACTCCCTCACAGACTCTCACAGACACTCAAGGCACTCTCTCACAAGCACACTCACAGTCTCACAGACACTCTCACAGTCTCACGGACACTCTCTGACTCACAGACACTGTCTCAAGACACTCACAGAAATTCTCTGGACACTCTATCACAGACACTCCCTCACAGACTCTCACAGACACTCTCTCACAAGCACACTCTCACAGACACAGTCTCTCACAGACACTCAAGACACTCTCTCAGACACTCTCAGACTCTCATAGTCTCTCACAGACACTCTCGCACACTCTCACAGACTCTCACAGACACTCTCACACTCTTTCACAGACAGACGCACACTCTCACAGACACTCTCACAGACTCTCTCTGACACTGTCACAGACTCTCTCTCACAGACTCTCAGACTCAGAGACACTCTGACTCTCACAGACATTCTCGACATTCACAGACACTCTCACATACACTCTCACACACTCAGACTCTCACAGACACTCTCTCACAGACTCTCACAAAGTTTCAGAGACACGCTCTCACAAACTCTCACAAACACTCACACTCTATCAGACATTCCCTAAACTCCCTCACACTCTCACAGACACTCTCCCAGACTCTTATAGACACTCTCTCACACTCTCACAGACACACTCACAGACTCTCACAGACACTGTCACAGACACTCTCTCACAGGCACTCTCTCAGACACACTCAGTCTCAGACACTCTCTCAAAGACGCTCTCTCATAGTCTCTCACAGACACTCTGACAGACTCTCACAGACACTGTCTCACACTCTCTCACAGACACTCTCTCACAGACTCTCTCATGGTCTCTCACAGACACTCTCTCACACACTCTCTCACAGACTCTCACAGACACTGTCTCACACTCTCACAGACACTCTCTCACAGACACAATCTCTCACAAGCACACTCTCAAAGAGAGACACTCTCTCAGACTCTCTCAAGGACTCTCACTCACAGACTCTCTCACAGACACTCTCACACTCTTATCACAGACAGTCCCTCACAGACTCTCACAGACACTCTCTCACAGACACTCAAGACACTGTCTCACACACTCTCACACACTCTCTCACACTGTCTCAGACAGACTCTCACAGATACTCCCTCACAAGCACACTATCACAGACACACTCTCTCACAGACACTCTCACAGACTCTCTCACAGACTCTCACACACTCTCTCAGACTCACAGACACTGTCTCAGACACTCACAGAAATTCTCTTGACACTCTCAGACACTTGATCACAGACACTCTATCAGACACTCCCTCACAGACTCTCACAGACGCTCACAAACACTCTCTCAGACACTCTCACAAGCACACTCTCCCAGACACAGTCTCTCACAGACACTCAAGACACTCTCAGACACTCTCTCACAGACGCTCATAGTCTCTCATAGACACTATCTCACACTCTCACACACTCTCACAGAATCCCACAGACACTCTCCCACACTCTCTCACAGACTCTCACAGATACTCTCACACTCTCTCACAAGCACACGCTCACAGACACACTCTCTCAATAGCACTCTCTCCCAGACACTCTCACAGAATCTCAGACACTCTCACAGACTCTCTCTCACAGCACAGACACTCTCTCAGACTCACAGACACTGTCTCACACTCACAGAAATTCTCTCGACACTCTCACAGACACTCTCTCACAGACACTCCCTCACAGACTCACACTCTCACAGACTCACACTCTCACAGACACTCTCTCACAGACAGACTCTCAAAGACACTATCTGCTGCACTTGGCCCTTCTGGCAGGTTCACCCCTGAACTTTTTGCTTTTTATATGTGACCTGGGTATGGTGATTCTTGGTTTCTGCTCACGTTCACTGTGTCCCAGTGGTAAGTGCGTGCACACTCTGAGTGCGTGTGGTGAGATAGGCCTGCCCTCCCATAGGAATGCATGGGGAATGTATGTGTCCCTGGTAGTTCCTGATGCGTGGGGTGTGCAGGCTCGAGTCTGGTATGTGCGGACTTGTGTGATTGAATGCTGCGCAATGATGCGTGCAGCGTGTTTGTGTCTAATATGGAAGTGCCACTTCTAGAAGTGTGCCTGTGCAGTGAAAGTGCTGGCTTGTGATTGGCTGGAGCTGGTTGGTGTGCCAGGCTCCATGAGTCATGATGGGTCTGCCCCGGTGGTGAGTGTTGAGATTAGCATGTGTGATGTGAGGGAGTGGTGCACCTGGGACCTGAATAGGGCTGTGCTTTCCCCACACAATGCTGGCTCCGCCCCCTGTGGTGCGTCTAATGTCCCTAGCCTGGCCAGTGAAAGGAAAGGGTGGTTGAGCACATCACAGTGCTCCAAAACTAGCTGCTACTGGTTTTTCCCCCACCCTGCACCCTGAGACAAAGGAATTCACTGTATAAAAAGGGGCTGTGTCCCCTTACAAAATGTTCTTGTTTCCAACTCGAATCTACTAGGGGCGTGCTGCTGCTGGGGCCCAGGGGAAGACTTGCCTCCCTGGGCCCTGCCAAGCCCCTGGACTGCTGATCTCCTGGACTCCTGAATGACTTTGTTGCTGACTTTTGGGCCACTAGCGCCTGGGAGCACTTTCTTTTGGCCCCTAGCGCTGGAGAGCTCTCTATTTTACACTAGCGCCTGGGAGCGCTTAATTTTGCCCCTAAGCGCTTGGTAGCGCTTTTATCCCACTTTCGCGGCTGCCCACGCCGCATGTTGCCGGGTACCTGCTGTTGACTTGCCCCCCAGCGAGTGCCCACCTTGCTTTATTATTGTTATTTAAGGGTGCCACTCCTTTTCCACGTTTAATTTCTCTACCGAGGGAGCCTACCCTTCATTTTAACCCCCGACACGAGAAGCCGCCACCGCGGCAAAACCGGAAGTCCAGCCCGCGCCTGCCTGACTGTGGGCGGGGCTGGGATGGACTCACTTCCGCTTCCCCCTGCCTGGGGGAAGCCGTGCCCGCTTTTGCCGGTCTCCCGTAGGGAGAGGGAGACCGGAGATGATGCACGCCCGCGCTGCCGAGGATGGACGCTGGTGTGGCATGGGGAGGCCGGGAGCCACCCCGCCTCCCCGAGTGGGGACCAGGGTAGCGGGCCGGGCACTCTGTGAAGGCGGGGCTCTCATGTGGTGAGAGAGCCCCGCAAAGCGCTACCGCCGCACCGGGCAAAGGAGGAGACACCGCAGGAGAGGAGACGCCACCTCCCAACCAGCAGGTGAGTGCAGGCGTCTCCGCGGGTCATTCCTCTGTGCCCCCTCCGCGAGGGGCTCCAGGGGGCATGATTTTGTATTTTTCGAGTCCCCCGAGCGGGACTCCAACGATGGGCCATCTTCTGTTTCAAGAGCCCACGAGGCTCCCTGGGGGCATGGTTGTTTTAGAGCCTGAGAGCTCCAACGTTTGGCACAAGTGGTTGCTCGGGCCCAGAGGGGCCCACACTTTGTTGTTTAGGGGTGGTGGTGTTGGGGCACATTGTCGGTGCCCGCCCCCCCGTGCCCATACCAGCAGTGCCCGTTTTCAGAGTGGCCCCGATGGCAGCGGGCCGCTCCAACCTATGGGGGCATATTTAAGGAGCTAAGGTGCCAGAGTGCTCCCATGTGCACCATGTGTATTCCTAGAGCCTAGAGGGCTCCCAGTTTGCACAGTTTTGGTTCCTGAGGGGCTAGTGAGAGCCCCTGGCGCAGTTTGCTTCTCAGCTGCCCAGCAATTAGTGGGCAGCTGCACCGTTTAGGTATTTTGCTTCCTAGGGACATGTTCTTTTGGACTCAGGAGTGAGTCGCACTTCTTCACCCCTTCTTGGCCTTTCCCAGCTGCGCAGCACTTAGTGCCAGCTGCAGCGTTTAGGCCCTGTTCTGTCCCTGTCCTCAGCTGCCCAGCCAGTAGTGGGCAGCTGCCATGTTTAGGTTTTTGGCGCAGTGGCGCAACCTGGACTTTGTAGTGGGTTATGTGCTTCTTAGGGTGCTAGGAAATGTACTGTGTGTACAAAGTTGCTTTCCTACACTGCTGAATGTGTTTTATGCATCATGTGTTTTATCTACACCGCTGAATGTGTTTTATGCGTCATGTGTTCCTTCCCTACACCTCTGAATGTTGTGATGCATCATGTGTAATATTCCTATGCCTATACCCCTAAATGTATGGTGATACTTAGGTGGTTGTTTTCTCCTAGTACAGGTGTTGCTAGTGAGGTCCTGGTTCCCTGCGTGACATTCTCCTAAGGTGGTTAGGGTTGCGTAGGTGGTACTTATCTGTTACCAGTAGTTACTGGTTGTGTGCTCTATGTTTCATTTTGGTCCTACAGTGATTATTATTCTAAAATCTACAAGTGCATATTCCTGACAGTGGTCCATGCGGCCCTGTCCTGTACATACTCCCCTGTAAATTCTGCCCGTGCCTGTTGGCACATTGTAAAGTGTGTGTTTCTATCTAATGTGTTTTGGTGTAATACAAAGGCTATTTTTATACATACCTTGTGTGGAGTTCCTTTGTGGTGGGCCTTGGGTGTTGTTGCTGGGGGTGCGTGTGCAAACACTTAACTCACATTACCTCCGAGTTTAGCCTTACTGCTCGTGTCACGTTACCAAGGGGGTGAGCAGGGGTTATCTTGGCGTGTAACTCCCTTGCCCTGACGTAGAGTGGTGGTTTCTGCCTGGCTTTGGCGCAAGCCTCAGCCAGCTGGAAATCCCATTTCTAACACTCTCTCACAGACACTCTCTGACACTCTGTCACAGACTCTCTCTCACAGACTCTCTCAGACTCACAGACACTCTCTCAGACTCTCACAGACATTCTCTTGACATTCACACTCTCTCACATACACTCACACACTCAGACTCTCACAGACACTCTCTCACAGACTCACAAAGTTTCAGAGACACGCTCTCACAAACTCTGATAGACACTCTCACACTCTATCACAGACATCCCCTCAAACTCCCTCACACTCTCCCAGACTCTCATAGACACTCTCTCACACTCTCACAGACATTCTCACAGACTCTCACATACACTCTCTCACATACACTCTCACAGATACTCTCTCACAGACTCTCTCACAGACACTGTCTCACAGACACAGTCTCACAGACATACTCTCACAGACACTCACAGATACTGTCTCACAGACACTCTCACAGTCACACAGACACTCTCTCAAAGACGCTCTCCCATAGTCTCTCACAGACACTCACAGACTCTCACAGACACTCTCTCACAGACACTGTCTCACACTCACAGACAGACTGTCACAGACAGGTTCTCACAGACACTCTCAGACACTCTCACAGACTCTCTCATGGTCTCTCACAGACACTCTCGCACTCTCTCACAGACACTCTCACAGACACTGTCTCACACTCTCTCACAGACATGCTCACACACTCTCACAGACACTCTATTACAGACACGGTCTCACACTCTCAGACACTCTCTCACAGATACTCTCTCACACTCTCTCACAAGCACACTCTCACAAACACACTTTCTCACAAGCACTCTCTCACAGACACTCTCACAGACTCACAGACTCTCAGATACTATCTCACACTTTCACAGACACTCTCTCACAGACTCTCACAGTCACTCTCAGACTCAAACACTGTCTCACAGACACTCACAGAAATTCTCTCGACACTCTCACACTCTCTCACAGACTCACACAGACTCTCTCACAGACACTCTCTCACAGATACTCACTCACAGACACTCTCTCACAGACATACTCTCACAGACACTCTCACATATACTCTCTCACACTCACAGCCACTCTCACAGACACACTCTCACAGACACTCACACTCTCACAGACACTCTCACAGACACTCTCTCACACTCTCACAGACACTCTCACAGACTCTCAGTCTCTCACAAACACTCTCACAGACTCTCACAGACACTGTCTCACACTCTCACAGACAGACTCTCAGAAACTCTCACAGATACTCTCTCACTCTCTGAGAGAGTGTCTGTGAGAGAGTGTCTGTGACAGTGTCTGTGAGAGAGTGTCTGTGAGAGACTATGAGAGAGTCTGTGAGAGAGTGTGAGTGTCTGTGAGAGAGTGTCAGTGAGGGTCTGTGAGAGTGTCTGTGAGACTGAGAGTGTGTCTCAGAGAGTGTCTGTGAGAGTGTCTGTGAGAGAGTGTCTGTGAGAGAGTGTATGTGAGAGTGTGAGGGAATGTCTGATAGAGTGTGAGAGAGTGAGAGTTTGTGAGTGTCTCTGAAACTTTGTGAGAGTCTGAGAGTGTGAGACGGTCTGTGAGAGAGTGTCTATGAATCTGAGAGTCTGTGAGAGTGTCTTTGAGAGATTGTGAGAATGTCTGTGAGAGAGTGTCTGTGAGTGAGTGTCTGTGAGTGAGTGTCTGTGAGTGAGTGTCTGTGAGAGTGTCTGTGAGTCTGAGAGGGTGTGACAGTCTGTGAGAGAGTATCTGAGTCTGTGAGAGAGTGCTTGTGAGAGAGTGTGTCTGTGAGAGTGTGCTTGCGAGAGTGTCTGTGAGAGAGTGTCTTTGATATAGTGTCTGTGTGAGAGTTCCTGTGAGAGAGTGTCTGTGAGTGTGAGACTGAGAGTGTCTGAGATTCTGTGAGGGAGAGTCTGAGAGTGTCTGTGATATAGTGTCTGTGATTGTGAGAGAATGTCTGTGAGTATTTGTGAGAGTCTATGAGAGTGTGTCTTTGAGAGTGTGCTTACGAGAGTATCTGTGAGAGAGTGTGAGACAGTGTCTGGTGAGAGTCTGTGAGAGTGTGTGAAAGAGTGTCTGTGAGAGTGTCTGTGAGAGACTATGAGTCTGTGAGAGAGTGTGAGACAGTGTCTGTGAGAGAGTGTGAGCGAGTGTCTGAGACTATGAGAGAGTCTGTGAGAGAGTGTCTGTTAGACGGACCGGGAGGGTCGGCCGAGGACAAGGGGAGAGGTCTCCGGGGAGAGCCGTCTCCAGCGATCGTACAGACAAGTAACTTCCCCCCCACAGACGGACACCACACCAGGATAAGGTTCAACGATACTTTATCAGCAATTCTTTAGGTACGGTAAAATTATACAAGGAGGTCTGGACTCAGGGGTCCCCTCGATTCTGGTCTCTGGATTGGGAAAAGGGTAGCGGGACAGTCTTGTTACCAATAGATGAAAATAGCTCTCAATCCCCGAGCTCGGCGTTCGAGATGATCGGGCCGCGGCGGAGCCAGCAGGTCCCGAGATGGATGAAGGAAGCGACGGTCCGCGGCGGAGCCAGCAGGTCCCGATGAAGATGGTGGTTACAAACGGTCCGCGGCCACGCCAGCAGGTCCCGACGACGATGAAGGTTACGAAGGTTGCGGCAGCGCCAACAGGCAGGACGATGGTTCGCAAGGCAGGGCTACGGCAGCGCCAGTAGTCCGTCAAGGATGAGTTCTTCACTGCGTCTCTCGACTCCAGGATACAACTGCCTTCCTGCTCTGGAGCTGCCCCAGTTATAGGGCTGGTGCCCTTTGATGTCCGGACCCTCGCACTTGGAGGTTGGGGGGTCCGGGATGAAGGGGTCCAGACACCCAGCAGGGGGGTGGAGCCAGCGCCCGGGGAGGTTGTGGCGAGCGGCACCTGGCGAGGGAGAACCATCGACACCTCTTTCTCCCATTGTCCTGCCAAGTAGTCCGCTCACCTCCTGGGTGGATGGTGGTGCCGGGATGTCTGAGGCCTGGCCAGGCCCAGGGTTGGGGTCGATCGGGGGCCACGCGGCCTCGTGGCGGAGTGTCCAAGATGGCGCCCAGGCTGGGCGCGCGGGCCAGTAATGGATCGGGCCCACGAGGTCGATATGTTCAGAGGCAAGGGTCCCGGAGGGGACGGAAAACGTGAAGTGGTGGTGTGTGACACTTGAGGGACCGGGCTCGGGCCTGGTCGGGCAGAGGGGGAGCGGCCCTTCATGTGGCCTGTCCAACATGCGTCCCCCCCAGCTGAAGGCGGGGAGAGTCACCCATCCGCTTGGGGACTCTCCTCGTCGAGGCGGAAAAACCGGGACAGGCCATCTGCGTTGGCGTGATCTGGCCCAGGCCGGTGTTCACCAGTGAAGTCCATCCCTTGTAGGGAGATGGACCAACGTAGTAGTTTTGGGTTTTCCCCCCGCATCTGCATCAGCCACTGCAGGGGTCGATGGTCGGTCTGCACCCGGAAGTGTGTGCCAAAGAGGTAGGGCCGGAGCTTTTTGAGGGCCCATACCACGGCGAAGGCCTCCCTCTCGATGGTGCTCCAGCGTTGTTCTCGAGGTAGGAGTTGCCTGCTGATGAAGGCCACTGGCTGGTCAAGGCCTTCGGTGTTCAATTGAGACAGGACCGCCCCAATGCCGTGGTCGGAGGCATCCGTCTGGACGACGAATTCCCGGCTGTAGTCGGGGGCCTGGAGCACAGGGGCGGAGCACATGGCGGCCTTCAGTTGTTCGAAGGCTGTTTGACAATCTGGGGTCCAGTTGACCTTCTTGGGTTGATTTTTGGACGTGAGCTCTGTGAGGGGCCCCACTATGGTACCATAGTCTTTCACGAACCGTCTGTAATAGCCCGTGAGTCCCAAAAAGGCGCGGACCTCGGTCTGGGTGATGGGGGGCTGCCAGGACTGGATGGCGGCAATCTTGAGCTGCAGAGGGGCCACCAGGCCGCTTCCCACCTGGTGTCCGAGGTAGGTTACGGACCCCTGACCAATTTGGCATTTGCTGGCCTTGATCGTGAGGCCAGCTTGCTGAAGGGCCTGTAGCACCGCTCGGAGGTGGTGGAGGTGGTCGGACCAGTGGTGGCTGTACACAGCGATGTCGTCTAGGTAGGCGGCGCTGAATCCTTCGAGCCCGGCCAAGACCTGGTTGACTAGCCGCTGAAATGTTGCGGGGGCATTCTTCATGCCGAAGGGCATGACCTTGAAATGATAATGGCCATCAGGAGTGGAAAATGCAGATCGCTCTTGGGCCCGGGGTGTGAGGCCGATCTGCCAGTAGCCCGCCGTCAGGTCGAAAATACTGAGGTAGCGGGCAGCTCCCATGCGGTCAATTAGCTCGTCGGCGCGGGGGATGGGGTGTGCGTCCGTTCTGGTGACCGCATTCAAGCCCCGGTAGTCGACGCAGAACCGGAGTTCCGGTGTGGTGCCGGGAGCGGCTGCTTTGGGGACCAGTACTACTGGGCTGGCCCAGGGGCTGTCTGAGGGCTCAATGACCCCGAGGGTGAGCATTTTGGTTACTTCTTCCTGGATGCAAGCTCGTACCCGATCTGGTACGCGGTAGGCCCGGGGGCGGATAGGGGGGCTGTCCCCCGTGTCCACGTCGTGCACACACCAGGAAGTGACACCGGGGGTGAGGGAAAACAGGTCGGCGAACTGCAACAGAAGGTCTCGACATTCCTGGCGTTGGTCCAGGGTGAGGGCTCCCGAGAGCCGGACCCCATCCAAGGAGCCATCTTTCTCCCGAGTCCGTAGGAGGTCAGGAAGGGGTTCGGAGTCTTCTTCGGCTCCATTGTCTGTGGCCATCAGGAGGCTGAGTTCTGAACGCACAAAGTGGGGTTTCAGCCTATTAGCGTGGAGGACTCGGAGGGGGTTCCGTGAAGATTCCATGTCGATGAGATAGGTGACAGGACCCTTACGCTCGACTACTTTGAAGGGCCCCGTCCACTTGTCTTGCAGGGCGCAGGGCTCGGTGGGGGACATCACCCATACCTGTTGTCCGGGTTCAAATTCGATGGAGGAGGCATTTTGGTCATACCACTTTTTCATGTCCTCTTGACTGGCCTCCAAGTTTGCTTTTGCCAGCTCTCTGAACCGTCGGGTCTGGTTGCGGAGGGTTAGGAGGTATTTGAAGACATCTGGGGGGTTCTTTAGAGGGGGCATTTCCCAGCCTTCCTTGACTAGACTGAGAGGCCCCCGTACGGGGTGTCCATACAATAACTCAAACGGGCTGAAGCCGAGGGACTTCTGGGGGACCTCTCGATATGCGAAGAGGAGGCACGGCAGCAGCACATCCCACTGGCGACGGAGGGGCTCTTCCAACCCCCCAATCATCCCTTTGAGCGTGCGGTTGAACCGCTCAACGAGTCCGTTTCCTTGAGGGTGATAGGGGGTCGTGAATCGGTAGGTGACCCCACACTGTTGCCAGAGGGACTTCATATATTTGGAAATAAAGTTTGTGCCCCTGTCGCTGACGACTTCTCTGGGGAAGCCCACCCGGGAGAAGATCCCCATCAGGGCCCGGCCGACCACCGGGGCTGTCACAGTTCGCAGGGGAACAGCCTCGGGGTAGCGGGTGGCGTGGTCCACCAGTACCAGGATGAACCGATGTCCTTGTTTTGTACGGGGGTCCAGGGGCCCCACAATGTCTATCCCGACCCTCTCGAACGGGGTGGTGACCACGGGAAATGGTTGCAGGGGGGCCTTTAGTTTGCGGCCGCTCTTTCCACTGGCTTGGCACGTGGGGCAAGATCGGCAATGCTGGAGTACATCATTCCTCATTTTGGGCCAGAAGAAGTGGGTTACTAGGCGGTTGTAGGTTTTATCCTGACCCAGGTGTCCAGCCAGGGGGACATCGTGGGTCAGGTTTAGCAAGAAGTCTCTAAAACGGAGGGGCACCACTAGCACTCGGCTGGCCCCCAACTCCGCGATCCTTTGTTCACTGTATAGCAGATCATTGTCCCAGTAGATCCAAGGTGTTCCGGAGGTATCCCCTGCGCTCTGGGCGAGGGCTTGTTGGCGGAGTCCCTCGAGGGAGGGACAGGTCTTTTGCTCTTGGCGAAACTGTTCCTGTGTGGGTCCCCCCTCTTGATGCCACTGGTCGAGGCCAGCGAGGTCCGGAGGTTGAGCTGGTTCTGGGGGGACGGCACGGTCGGTGTCTTCGACTGGGGCGACCGGGGGAGGAGGCGCCGGCCATTCGGGTTCCTCTTGTCGGGGATTGGCACGGGCGGCCATGGACCGGGTGGTGACGCACGCCCAGTCCGGGACGCCCAACATCCCCAGGTGTTCTCTTCGTTCTACGGCTGCCCAGGGGGAGCTTTCAAGGTCATTTCCCAGGAGACAGTCTACGGGAGCATCATCTCGGACCGTTACTTTCAACATGCCGGAGACCCCTCCCCATTCGAAAGGGACGCAGGCCATCCGACACAGACTTTCCGAGTTATCGGCTGAACGGACAGGGCAGAGAATGTTTGGTATGAACTGTTCTGGGGTCACCAGGTGACAGCGGACGGCTGTTACACTGGCCCCGGTGTCACGGAGGGCTTCGGCCTGGCGTCCATTGATGCTCACCCATTGGCTGTACTTCCGGGTGTTAGCGGGTAGGGGGACCCGCGGGACCATGTCTTTCCCCCCTAAGCATGCTAAAGTCATGGCGGCTGGCTCCCATTCTTGATGCTCTTGTTCGTATTCTTCCTGCTCCTCGGAGATCTGTTCTTCCCCTAGGGCAGCAGCGGCCACTTGGCGGGGTCTTGGGCTCTGGTACTGCGGGCAATTTGGGTCGTTTGCATAGTGGCCGACTCGTTGGCATCGGTGACACGTGACATTGGCTCTGTATCCCGGTCGCGCCGGGGTGCTGCCCCGGTTGGCCGGGGGGGTGGTGCTGGTAGCGGGGGCGACCGGAGCGTTGTCTCTTCCTCGCCCTTGGCCCCCTCCTCCTCCTCGGGGACGGTGCTGACCGTTGTTGTTCCGGTTCTGTTCATAGGATCCATTTCGGCCCACTCTGGTGATTTCCCACCGGTCAGCCTCGGCTGCGAGCTGCCGTGGATCAGTCAATTTGCTGTCGAGGAGGTGCTGCCGGAGCTCAATGAAGCAATTGTTTGATAGATGCTCCCACACCATGAGGTTGAAGAGTTGTTCGTACGTTGTGACATTGCTTCCTTTGATCCAGCCCTCGAAGGCTCGGCTAAAATAGTTCACGTAGTCCACCCAAGTTGTACCCGGGATGCGGGTGCAGTCTCGGAACCTCTGACGGTACATCTCGGGTGTGAGCCCATAGCGGGTGAGGAGGGCAGCTTTCATGTGGTCATAGGAGGTCATCTGATGGTCCGGGAGCTGTAGCAGGGCATCGCGGCCCTCATTGAGGAATCTCCCCCATAGACCGGCTCCCCAATCGCTTCGATCGATCCGGTGGGCGGTCATAGCGATTTCGTAGGCCTTGAACCATTGCTGGATGTCGTCCTCTCGGAAGTATTCTCGAACGACATCCTTGGGGATGTGTACCTTTTTCTCTGTTGCCCCTGGGTCGCGGGGTTGCTCGGGCACCCCTAATTCTCTGTTCTGCTTGCGTAAGTCTATCTCAGCTAGTTTGCGCTCGTGTTCATACGCCAGCCTCTTTTGCTCGAGCTCCCTTTGTCTCTGTTTTTCCTCTCTTTCTTCTCGGAGACGCAGGTGCTCTAAGCTTATTTTTTGTTCGGCCAGTTTAAGTTCAACATCCATTTTGAGCCGGGCCATTTCTAGTTCATGTAGTCGTGTTCTTTCTCGTTCCTGGATCTCGTCTTGCGAGAGACCCGTTCTTTGCTCCTCGGGGGCCGTGGTGTTTTTTTCTACTGCTGCGATGTTTTGGTCGGTGGTTCCCACGGCCCCGGTTTCTGCCCAGGACTCTAGGGCATGCTTGAAATCGTCTTTGGTACTTAGACCGGTGGTAGCGATACCTAGTTCGATGCAGAATTGTTTTAGTTCACGATGGCTGTACTCGTCCAATTTCTCCATTTGAAATTTCTCGGTGGATCTGCTTTCTTTGGTTGTCATCGTGATTTCGTCGTGGGGTGAGCTACTCTCTGTACGATTATGCGGTGATTCGGATCGCGCCGCTGGCCACCAATGTTAGACGGACCGGGAGGGTCGGCCGAGGACAAGGGGAGAGGTCTCCGGGGAGAGCCGTCTCCAGCGATCGTACAGACAAGTAACTTCCCCCCCACAGACGGACACCACACCAGGATAAGGTTCAACGATACTTTATCAGCAATTCTTTAGGTACGGTAAAATTATACAAGGAGGTCGGGACTCAGGGGTCCCCTCGATTCTGGTCTCTGGATTGGGAAAAGGGTAGCGGGACAGTCTTGTTACCAATAGATGAAAATAGCTCTCAATCCTCGAGCTCGGCGTTCTAGATGATCGGGCCGCGGCGGAGCCAGCAGGTCCCGAGATGGATGAAGGAAGCGACGGTCCGCGGCGGAGCCAGCAGGTCCCGACGACGATGAAGGTTACGAAGGTTGCGGCAGCGCCAACAGGCAGGACGATGGTTCGCAAGGCAGGGCTACGGCAGCGCCAGTAGTCCGTCAAGGATGAGTTCTTCACTGCGTCTCTCGACTCCAGGATACAACTGCCTTCCTGCTCTGGAGCTGCCCCAGTTATAGGGCTGGTGCCCTTTGATGTCCGGACCCTCGCACTTGGAGGTTGGGGGGTCCGGGATGAAGGGGTCCAGACACCCAGCAGGGGGGTGGAGCCAGCGCCCGGGGAGGTTGTGGCGAGCGGCACCTGACGAGGGAGAACCATCGACATCTCTTTCTCCCATTGTCCTGCCAAGTAGTCCGCTCACCTCCTGGGTGGATGGTGGTGCCGGGATGTCTGAGGCCTGGCCAGGCCCAGGGTTGGGGTCGATCGGGGGCCACGCGGCCTCGTGGCGGAGTGTCCAAGATGGCGCCCAGGCTGGGCGCGCGGGCCAGTAATGGATCGGGCCCACGAGGTCGATATGTTCAGAGGCAAGGGTCCCGGAGGGGACGGAAAACGTGAAGTGGTGGTGTGTGACACTTGAGGGACCGGGCTCGGGCCTGGTCGGGCAGAGGGGGAGCGGCCCTTCACGTGGCCTGTCCAACAGTGTCTGTGAGACAGTGTCTGTGAGAGTGTACGTGAGAGAGTGTCGAGAGAATTTCTGTGAGTCTGAGAGTGTCTGTGAGAGTGTGCTTGTGAGAGAGTATCTGTGAGAATGTGTCTGTGAGAGACCATGAAAGTCTGAGTGTCTTAATTGTCTGTGAGTCTGAGAGTGTCCTTGTGAGGGTGTCTCTGAGAGAGAGTGAGTCTGTCTGAGAGTGTCTGTGAGAGAGTGAGGCTGTGAGGGTATGTGTGAGAGACTATGGGAGTGTCTGAGAGTGTGAGTCTGAGAGGGTTGTGGAAAGAAAAAGTGTATGTGGTGTGTGGGGTAGTGTGTGGGGGGTAGTGTGTGTGGGGTTGTGTGTGTTGGGGGGTTTGTGTGTGGGGTGTTGTGTGTGTGGGGGGGGGTTGTGTGTGTGTGGGGTTGTGTGTATGGGGTTGTGTGTGGGGAGGTTGTGTGTGGGGGGATTGTGTGTAGGGTTGTGTGTGGGGCGTTGTGTGTTTGTGTGCAGTTGTGTGGGGTTGTGTATGTGTGTGTGGGTTTCTGTGTGCGTGTGGGGTTGTGTGTGTGGGCGGATGTGTGTGGGGGGGTTGTGTGTGTGGTTATGAGGTTGTGTGTGTGTGTGGATGTGAGGTTGTGGGGTTGTGTGTTTGTGTAGGGTTGTGTGTATGAGGGGTTTGTGTGTGGTTGTGTGTGTGTGGGTGTGTGTGTGTAGGTAGGGGTGTGTGTGTGGGGTTATGTGTGTGGGCTGTGTGTGGGGTTTGTGTGTGGGGGGTTGTATGTGTGGGGGGCTTGTGTGTGTGTGGGGTTGTGTCTGTGTGGGGGTTGTGTGTGTATGGGATTGTGTGTGTGTGGTTGCGTGTGTGGGGGGTTGTGTGTGTGGTGGGTTGTGTGGGGAGGTTGTGTGGGTGGGGTTGTGTTTGGGGGTTGTGTGTGTGGGGTTGTGTGGTGTGTGGGGGGTTGTGTGGTTGTGTGTGGTTGTGAGTGGTTGTGTGGGGTTATGTGTGTGGGGGAGGGTTGTGTGGGGGGGTTGTGTGTGGGGGGGGTTGTGTATGGGGGTTGAGTGAGTGTGTATGTGTGCGGGGTTATGTGTTGGGGTGTGGGGGGTTGTGTATGTGGTTGTGTCTGTGGTTGTGGGGGGGTTGTGTCTGTGGGGGGGTTGTGTGTGGGGTTGTGTGTGAGTTTGGGGTTGTGTGTGTGGGGGGTTGTGTGTGAGTGTGGGGTTGTGTGTGGGGGGTTGTGTGTGGGGGGCTCCTGTGTGGGGTGGTGTGTATGGGGGGGTTGTGTGTGTGGGGGGTTGTGTGTGTAGGGGTGTGTGTGTGGGCATGTATGTGTGTGGTTGTGTGGTTCTGGGGTTGTATGGTGTGTGTGGTTGTGTTTTTGTGTGTGGTTGTGTGGGGTTATGTGTGTGTGGTTGTGTGTGGGGTTGTGTGTGGGGGGTTGTCTGTGGTGGGGTTGTGTGTGTGGGGGGCTGTGCGTGGTTATGGGGTGTGTGGGTATGAATATGTGGGGTTGTGTTTGGGGGGTTGTCTGTGTGGGGGGTTGTGTGTGTATGGGGATGTGTGTGTGGTTGTGTGTGTGGGTGGGGTTGTATGTGTGGGGTAGAGTGTGTGTGGAATTGTGTGTGGGGGGTTTGTGTGTGTGGGGGGTTTGTGTGGGGGTTTTGTGTGCGGGTTTGTGTGTGTAGGGGGTTTGTGAGTGGGGGGTTTGTGAGTAGGGGGTTGTGTGTGTGGGGGTTGTGTGTGTAGGGGGTTGTGTGTGTGGTGTTGTGTGTGTGGTGTTGTGTGTGTGGGGGGTTGTGTGGTTTTGTGTGGTTGTGTTTGTGGTTGGGTGTGGGGGGTTGTGTGTGTGGTTGTGTGTGGGGTTGTGTGTGTGGGTGAGTGTGTGGGGGGGCTTGTGTGTGGGGGTTGTGTGTGGGGGGGTTAAGTGTGGGGGGGTTGAGTGGGGGGTTGTGTGTGTAGGATTGTGTGTGTATGTGGGGTTGTGTGGTGTGTGTGTGGTTGTGTGTGGGGATGTGTGTGTGGTTGTATGTGGGGGGTTGTGTGTGTGGTTGTGTGTGGGGGGCTTGTGTGTGGGGGTTTGTGTGTGGGGGGTTGTGTGTGGGGGTTGTGAGTGGAGGGTTGTGTGTGTGTGGGAGTGTGTGTGTGGGGGGGTTGTGTGTGGTTGTGTGTGTGGTTATGTGTGTGGGGGGGTTGTGAGTGTGTGGGGTTGTGTGTATGTGGGGGGTTATGTGTGGGGGGCTGTGTGTGGGGGGGTTGTGTAGGGGTGGTTATGGGGTTGTGTGTGATTGTGTGAGTTTGTGGGGTTGTGTGTGGGGGGTTGTGTGTGAGGGGGTTGTGTGTGTGGGGGGGTTGTATGTGTGGGGTTGTATGTGTGGGGTTGTGTGTGTGGGGTTTTTGTGTATGGGGTTGTGTGTGGGGAGCTTGTGTGTGGGGGTTGTGTGTGGGGGTTGTGTGTGGGGGGGTTGTGTGTGGGGAATGTGTGTGTGTGGGGGGGTGTGTGTGGGGGGGGGGTTGTGTGTGGGGGGCTTTGTGGTTGTGTGTGTGGTTGGTTGTGTGTGGGGTTGTGTGGTTGTGTGTGGTTGTGTGTGGGGGGTTGTGTGTGTGGTTGTGTGTGTGGGTGTTTGTGTGTGTGGGGTTGTGTATGTGGGGGGTTATGTGTGTGGTTGTGTTTGTGTATGGGCTTATGTGTGGGGTTTATGTGGGGGGGGTGGGTGTGTGGGGGTTGTACATGTGAGTGCATAGGGTTGTGTGAGTGTGGTTTCTGTGTTGGGGGGTGTGTAGTGGTTATATGTGTGGGGGGTTGTGTGTGTGTGGTTGTCTGTGTGGTTGTCTGGGTGGTTGTGTGTGGGATGGTGTGTGTGGGGTTGGGTGTGGGTTACGTGGGGGGTTGTGTGTGTGGGGTTGTGTGTGGGGGGGTTGTGTGTGTGTGTGGAGTTGTGTGTGTGGGGGGTTGTGAGTGTGTGTGGGGTTGTGTGTGAGTGTGTGGGATTGTGTGTGGGGCATTGTGTATGGGGTGGGTTGTGTGTGTGAGATTAAGTGGGTGGGGTTGTGTGTGTGGGGGGGTGTGTGGGGAGGGTTGCGTGTGGGGGTTATGTGTGTATGTTGGGGGTTCTGTGAGACTGTGGGGTTGTTTGTGGGTATGGGGTTGTGTGTGGGTGTGGGGTTTTGTGTGTTTGAGGGGGCTGTGTGTGGGAGGGGTTGTGTGTGTGGGGGGGTTTGTGTGGGGGGGTTTGTGTGTGTGGGGTTGTGTGGGGGGGGGTTGTGAGTGGGGGGGTTTGTGTGTGGGGGGTTGTGTGTGGGGGGGTGTGTGCAGGGGGTTGTGTGTGTGGTTGTGTGTGTATGGGGGTTGTGTGGTGTGTGGGGTTGCGTGTGTAGGGTTGTGTGTGTGTGGGGTTGTGTGTGTGGGGTTGTGTGTGGGGGTTGTGTGTGGGGTGGGTTGTGTGTGGGGTTGTGTGTGGGATTGTGTGTTTGGGGGGTTGTGTGGGGGGGGGGGGGTTGTGTGTGTGTGTGTTGGGGTTTGTGTGTGACTGTGTGGGGTTGTTTGTGGGTATGGGGTTGTGTGTGTGGGGGGGTTGTGTGTGTGAAGGGTTGTGTGTGAGGGGGGTTGTGTGTGTGGGGGAGGTTGTATGTGTGGGGGGAGGTTGTGTGTGGGTGAGTGTGTGTGGGTGAGTGTTTGGGGGGTTTGTGTGTGTGTGGGGGGTTGTGTGTGGGGGGTGAGTGGGGTGTGTGTGTGTGGAATTGTGTGTGTATGTGGGGTTGTGTGTGGGGTTGTGTGTGTGGTTGTGTGTGGG
Organism: Lissotriton vulgaris; assembly: GCF_964263255.1. Lineage (NCBI taxonomy): Eukaryota > Metazoa > Chordata > Amphibia > Caudata > Salamandridae > Lissotriton > Lissotriton vulgaris. The sequence continues at coordinate 1,067,003,888 of NC_141687.1, forward strand.
GTTGTGTGTGTGGTTATGTGTTTGTGTGTGGTTGTGTGGCGTTTTGTGTGTGGGGGGGTTGTGTGTGTACGGGGTTGTGTGTGGGGGTTGTGTGTATGTGGGGGGTTATGTGTGGGGGCTGTGTGTGGGGGGGTTGTGTGGGGGGGTTATGGGGTTGTGTGTGTGTGTTGGTGTGAGTTTGTGGGGTTGTGTGTGGGGGGGTTGTATGTGTGGGGTTGTGTGTGTGGGGTTTGTGTGTATGGGGTTGTGTGTGGTGGGCTTGTGTGGGGGAGCTTGTGTGTTGGGGGGTTGTGTGTGGTGGGGTTGTGTGTGTGGGGGGGTTGTGTGTGGGGGGTTGTGAGTGAGGGGGTTGTGTGTGCGAGGTTGTGTGTGTGGGGGGGTTGTGTGGGGTTGTGTGGTTGTGTGTGGTTGTGTGTGGGGGTTGTGTGTGGGAGTTTGTGTGTTTGGGGTTGTGTGTGTTGGGTTGTGTGCGTGGGGGGGTTGTGTGTGTGGTTGTGTTTGTGTATGGGGTTGTGTGTGTGGGGTTTATGTGGGGGGTTGTGTGTGTGTGTGGGGTTGTACATGTGAGTGCATGGGGTTGTGTGGATGTGGGTTTGTGTGTTGGGCTGTGTGGCGGTTGTGTGTGTGGAGGGTTGTGTGTGTGTGTGGTTGTGTGTGTGGTTGTGTGTGATTGTGTGTGGGATGGTGTGTGTGGGGTTGGGTGTGGGGGGTTGTGTGTGTGGGGATGTGTGTGTGGGGGTTGTGTGTGAGTGTGTGGGGTTGTGTGTAGGGGGGGTTGTGTGTGGGGGGTTGTGTGTGGGGGTTATGTGTGTGTGTGGGGGGTTGTGTGTGGGGGGTGTGTGCAGGGGGTTGTGTGTGTGGTTTTGTGTGTATGGGGGTTGTGTGTGTATGGGGGTTGTGTGGTGTGTGGGGTTGCGTGTGTAGGGTTGTGTGTGTGTGGGGTTGTGTGTGTGGGGTTGTGTGTGGGGGTTGTGTGTGGGGTGGGTTGTGTGTGGGGTTGTGTGTGGGATTGTGTGTTTGGGGGGTTGTGTGGGGGGGGGGTTGTGTGTGTGTGTGTTGGGGTTTGTGTGTGACTGTGTGGGGTTGTTTGTGGGTATGGGGTTGTGTGTGTGGGGGGGTTGTGTGTGTGAAGGGTTGTGTGTGAGGGGGGTTGTGTGTGTGGGGGAGGTTGTATGTGTGGGGGGAGGTTGTGTGTGGGTGAGTGTGTGTGGGTGAGTGTTTGGGGGGTTTGTGTGTGTGTGGGGGGTTGTGTGTGGGGGGGTGAGTGGGGTGTGTGTGTGTGGAATTGTGTGTGTATGTGGGGTTGTGTGTGGGGTTGTGTGTGTGGTTGTGTGTGGGGTTGTGTGTGTGGTTATGTGTTTGTGTGTGGTTGTGTGGCATTTTGTGTGTGGGGGGGTTGTGTGTGTACGGGGTTGTGTGTGGGGGTTGTGTGTATGTGGGGGGTTATGTGTGGGGGCTGTGTGTGGGGGGGTTGTGTGGGGGGGTTATGGGGTTGTGTTTGTGTGTTGGTGTGAGTTTGTGGGGTTGTGTGTGGGGGGGTTGTATGTGTGGGGTTGTGTGTGTGGGGTTTGTGTGTATGGGGTTGTGTGTGGTGGGCTTGTGTGGGGGAGCTTGTGTGTTGGGGGGTTGTGTGTGGTGGGGTTGTGTGTGTGGGGGGGTTGTGTGTGGGGGGTTGTGAGTGAGGGGGTTGTGTGTGCGAGGTTGTGTGTGTGGGGGGGTTGTGTGGGGTTGTGTGGTTGTGTGTGGTTGTGTGTGGGGGTTGTGTGTGGGAGTTTGTGTGTTTGGGGTTGTGTGTGTTGGGTTGTGTGCGTGGGGGGGTTGTGTGTGTGGTTGTGTTTGTGTATGGGGTTGTGTGTGTGGGGTTTATGTGGGGGGTTGTGTGTGTGTGTGGGGTTGTACATGTGAGTGCATGGGGTTGTGTGGATGTGGGTTTGTGTGTTGGGCTGTGTGGCGGTTGTGTGTGTGGAGGGTTGTGTGTGGTTGTGTGCATGGTTGTGTGTGTGGTTGTGTGTGGGGGGTTGTGTGTGTGGGGTTATGTGTGGTTGGGGTTGTGTGTGTGGGGTTGTGTTTGTGTATGGGGTTGTGTGTGTGGGGTTGTGTTTGTTGTGGTTGTGTGTGTGAACGTGTAGGGTTGTATGAGTGTGTGGGGTTGTGTGTGTGGGGTTGTGTGTTTGGGGATGTGTGGGGGGGTTTGTGTGTGTGTGGGGGGGGTGTGTGGGAGGGGGGTTGTGTGTGTGGGGGTTGTGTGTGTGGTTTTGTGTGTGTATGGGGGGTTGTGTTTGGGGGTTGTGTGGTGTGTGTGGTTGTGTGTGTGGGGTTGTGTGTGTGGGCGTGTGTGTGGTTGTGTGTTTGTGTGTGGTTGTGTGTGTGTGGGGGGTTGTGTGTGTGGGGTTATGTATGTGTGGGGTGGTGTGTGTTTGGGGGTTGTGTGTGTGTGAGTTTGTGGGGTTGTGTGTGTGGAGTTGCATCTGTGTGGGGGTTGTGTGTGGGGGTGTTTGTGTGGGGTTGTGTGTGGGGGGGTTGTGTGTGGGGTTGTGTGTTTGTGGGGATGTGTGTGGGGGGGTTGTGTGTGTGGGGGTTGTGTGTGGGGGGTTGTGTGTGGGGGGGGTTGTGTGGTTTTGTGTGTATGGGGGTTGTGTTTGGGGGGATGTGTGGTGTGTTTGGTTGTGTGTGTGGGGTTGTGTGTGTGGGCATGTGTGTGGTTGTGGGGTTGTGTGTTGTGTGTTGTGTGTGGTTGTGTGGGGTTATGTGTGTGGGGGGTTGTGTGTGTGAGGTTGTGTGTGTGGGGTTGCGTGTGTGGGAGGTGTGTATGTGGGGGGTTGTGTGTGGGGGGGTTTGTGTTTGGGGGGGTTGTGTGTGTGGGGGGTTGTGAATAGGGGGTTGTGTGTGTGGGGTGGTGTGGGGGTTGTGTGTGTGGGGTTGTGTGTGGGGGGTTGTGTGTATGGGGTTGTGTGTGTGGGGTGTGTGTGGTGTGTTGGGTTGTTTGTGGGTATGGGGTTGTGTGTGGGGGTTCTGTGTGTGTGAGGGGGTTGTGTGTGTGGGGGGAGGTTGTGTGTGTGGGTTTGTGTGTGTGGGGTTGTGTGTTTGGGGATGTGTGGGGGGTTTGTGTGTGGGGGGTTGTGTGTGGGGGGGTTGTGTGTGTGGGGGTTGTGTGTGTAGAGGGGTGTGTGTGGTTTTGTGTGTGTATGGGGGGTTGTGTGTGGGGAGGTTGTGTGGTGTGTGGGGTTGTGTGTGTAGGGTTGTGTGTGTGAGGTTGTGTGTGGGGTTGTGTGTGGGGGGTTGTGCGAGGGGTGGGTTGTGTGTGGGGTGGGTTGTGTGGGTTGTATGTGTGGGGTTGTGTGTGGGGGGGAGCTGTGTGTGGGGTGGTTGTGTGTGAGGGGTTGTGTGTGGGGGTTATGTGTGTGTGGTGGGAGTTGTGTGTGACTGTGGGGTTGTTTGTGGGTTTGGGGTTGTGTGTGTGGGGGTTGTGTGTGGGGGGTTCTGTGTGTGTGGGGGGAGGTTGTGTGTGTGTGGGTTTGTGTGTGTGGGGTTGTGTGTTTGGGGATGTGTATGGGGGGTTGTGTGTGGGGGGTTTGTGGGTGAAGGGTTGTGTGTGTGGGAGGCGAGTAAGTGGGGGGTTGTGTGTGGGTGGGTTTGTGTGTGTGGTTTTGTGTGTATGGGGGGTTGTGTGTAGGGGGTTTTGTGGGGGGTTGTGTGTGTGTAGGGTTGTGTGTGTATGTGGGCATGTGTGTGTGTGTGGTTGAGTGGTTGTGTGTTTGTGTGTGGTTGTGGGGTTGTGTGTTGTGTGTTTGTGTGTGGTTGTGTGGGGTTATGTGTGTGTGGTTGTGTGTGGGGGGTTATGTATGTGTGGGTTGGTGTGTGTTTGAGGGGTTGTGTGTGTGTGGTTATGGGGTTGTGTGGGTGTGAGTTTGTGGGGTTGTGTGTGTGCGGGGTTGCATTTGAGTGGGGGTTGTGTGTGGGGGGTGTTTGTGTGGGGTTGTGTGTGTGGGGGGTTGTGTGTGTGGGGTTGTGTGTGGGGGTGTGGGGGTGGGGTGGGGTTGTGTGCGTGGGGTTGTGTGTGTGGGGTTGTGTGTTGGGTTGCATGTGTGGGAGGCGTGTATATGGGGGTTGTGTGTGGGGGGGGTTGTGTGTGTGGGGGAGTTGTGTGTGTGTGTGGGGTTGTGTGTCGGGGGTTGTAAGTGGGGGTTGTGTGTGTGGGGTGGTGTGTGGGGAGGTTGTGTGTGTGGGGGGTTGTGTGCATGGGGTTGTGTGTGTGAGGTTGTGTGATGTGTGGTGTGCGGGGTTGTGTGTGGGTGGGGTTGTGGGGGGGTTGTGTGTGGGGGGGTTGTGTGGTTGTGTGTGTGTGGTTGTGTGCATGGTTGTGTGTGGGGTTGTGTGTGTGGTTGTGTTTCGGGGGTTGTGTATGTGGGGTTGTGTGTGTGGTTGTGGTTGGGGTTGTGTGTGTGGGGTTGTGTGTGTGGGAGGGGTTGTGTGTGTGTGGGGGTTGTGTGTGTGAGGTTGTGTGTGTGGGCTTGTGTGTGTGGGGGGTTGTGTATGTGTGTGGGGTTGTGTTTGTGTATGGGGTTGTGTGCATGTGGGGTTGTGTGTGTGGTGGTTGTGTGTGTGTGGGAGTGTGTGTGTGAGTGTGTGGGGTTGTGTGAGTGGGTGGGGTTGTGTGCGTGGGGGCGTTTGTGTGCTGTTGTGTGTGTGTGGAGGGTTGTGTGTGTGAATGAGGTTGTGTGTGGGGAGGGTTGTGTGTGTGTGGTTGTGTGTGTGGGGGGTTGTGTGTGGGGGGGTTTGTGTGTGGGGGGGGTTGTGTGTGAGTGTGTGGGGTTGCGTGTGTGTGGGGGGTTGTGTGTGGGGGGTTGTGTGTGGGGGGGTGTGTGGGGTTGTGTGTGAGTGTGTGGGGTAGTGTGTGTGGAAGGGTTGTGTGTGTGGGGTTGTGTGTGTGTGGGGTTGTGTGTGTGGGGTTGTGTGGGGGGGGGGGTTGTGTGTGTGGGGTTGTGTGTGTGGGGTTGTGTATGAGGGGTTGTATGTGTGTGGGGGGGTGTTTGTGTGGGGTTGTGTGTGTGGGGTAACAGAATGGGATGGGAGGTGAGGCGGTGAATGGGATGGCAGGGATGAGGGAGTGACAGAAGGGGAAAGGATTAAAGAGGTAAAGAAGAAAGTAATGAAAATAAAGGGGGAGGGGAACAAGGAGGGAGAGGGGTAGTGAGAGAGTGGGGTAAAGGGAAAGAAGGGATGCGTTAGTGAAGGGTGAGGGAAGGGAAGGGAATAGAAAGGAAAGGAAAGGAAGAATGAGGGGAGGAAGGCGGAGAAGAAAAAAGGAGGAGAAAGGCAGGGATGGGAAGGGAGAAGGGAGGGGAGAGGGCAAATGAGAGAGAGGGAGGTGAGGGGAAGGGTAGTGAGGGGAATGGAAGAAGGGATGGGTGAGGGGAAAGAGGAGGGAATGGTAAAGAGGAAGGGAGGTGAAGAATAAGGAAGAAAGGATGGGTAAGTGGAATGGGAGCAGAAAAGGAGCAGAGGCGATGGGAACAGATTGGAAGGGAAAGAGGCTGTGAATGGGAGGGAATGGAGGGGAAGAGAAGGGACGGGGTGGAGATCGAAAAGGAGATAAGAAAGTGCAGGATGGGACCGGAATGGATTGAATGGGAAGGGGAGGGGAGTGACAGAAGGGGAGAGGATTAAAGAGTGATGGAGAAAAAGGGAACTTAAAGAAAGGGGGAGAAGGGGATATGAGAGGAGAGATAGGAATGTAAGGTAGTGAAGGAAAAACGGGAAAGAGAAAGGAAAAGGGAAGGGAAGTTTCAAGCCAGTATCAAGTCAGTATCAAGCCAGTATCAAGTCAGTATCAAGCCAGTATCAAGCCAGTATCAAGTCAGTATCAAGTCAGTTTAAAGTTTTGGTTTCAGTTCAGTTTCAAGTTCGTTTTTCATTTGGTTTCTATACTCACCTTGTCCCTTTCACCCAGCCCCGCCCAGTTCTTTTGGAGCCTGTGAGGCCCCGGCCCCCTCGGCCTCTCGGGGGCCTCGGCTCCGGCCGCCAGCAGTGGTCCTCTCCGTCCGGTGCTCATGAGTGCAATGCTGCGGCTGCCTGGTTACCAGCCTTGTATACCACGGAGACGTCACAATAGAGACCTTCAACCTGTCATCCTGCATCACCGGCTTATGGGCGATGACAGGTGTGGCAGTGTAAGGGGGGGGAGGGGGAGCAGGCGAGGCACGGTTTTAATTCAATCACCTAAAAAAAAGCAAAAATCTATTTAGTCACAAAAGGATCCTGCGATGAGCCTCGAAGACGATCTAATCCTGCTCGACCTTCTCCCCTTCAGTTGTCTCTCCTTGTCTCTGCTGCAGCGGAGCCCCCCCCCCCCCCCCTCTGCACTTAGCCTCGACCTCCTGACATCACAGTGAAGGGCCTGGCACGTCACAGGTGCTCCATCCACAGGATTCCCCTGCTGGTGCTGGCCTCGACCTCCTGACATCAGATTGAAGGTCCTGGCACGACACAGGTGCTCCATCCACAGGATTCCCCTGCTGGTGCTGGCCTCGACCTCCTGACATCAGATTGAAGGTCCTGGCACGACACAGGTGCTCCATCCACAGGATTCCCCTGCTGGTGCTGGCCTCGGCCTCGTGACTTCACAGTGCAGGGCCTGGCACGTCACAGGTGTTCCATCCACAGGATTCCCCTGCTGGTGCTGGCCTCGACCTCGTGACGTCACAGTGCAGGGCCTGGCACGTCACAGGTGTTCATTCCTCAGGATTCCCCTGCTGGTGCTTGCCTCGACCTCGTGACGTCACAGTGCAGGGCCTGGCACGTCACAGGTGTTCCATCCACAGGATTCCCCTGCTGGTGCTGGCCTCGACCTCGTGACGTCACAGTGGAGGGCCTGGCACGTCACAGGTGTTCCATCCATAGGATTCCCCTGCTGGTGCTGGCCTCGACCTCGTGACGTCACAGTGGAGGGCCTGGCACGTCACAGGTGTTCATTCCACAGCATTCTGCTGCTGGGAAGGCGGGGCCGTAAGGCTGTCACAACTTTCACACACACACATCCATACAAGCACGTGCGAAGACACTCACACAGGGGGGTCATACGCTACAATTTATTATGAACGTTACCAAGAGAGCACAATGATAACCACTCTTTATTGGTCACAGTGAGATAAATTCGAACCAATCACACCCGGGAGCAGTTGTTACGTCCAAGCTGATAAATGGGTCACCTCTCGTGGGCGTTGAACCATTCACAGCAGCAGCTCTAATTCTTCACCAGGCTCGTGATGGGGTCTCACTTGTGTGAATTTCTAGAACAATATTTACTGTGTGTTGCTCCGGGTGATTCTACTTTCCCTGTGAGTCTTATCATAGCTGCCAAGTTTCTGCGGTCATTGTGTGATGTGCCGCTCCAGTCCAGGTGTTTTCCTCTGAATTATGGGACGTGTTATATAATGAAATAAACAAGACTACACGTCCCAGAATTCCAGGAAAAAACGTGGACTGGAGCAGCACAACACGGATGGACCCGGAAAACTTGGCAGCTCTGCGATAAACCTGTGCTCAGGTCGGGAGAGCAACAAGACCCAACCGTTGGGGGGTGGGGGGCGTCAGGGAAGGGGGGCTAACACTTCCCGCAAGTGGTGCGGGCCAAGAATTTCAGGCAATGCAGCAGAGCCATCTTTATAGCCGATATGAGGGAAAAAAGTGACACATTTTGTAGTTTTGACACATTCGACAAACCCAATCTGATTATGATTGAAAGATTCCATGGTTACCCTTATATTCCTCACTAGGGTTGAGTTATGTGGGGGCTAACTACTGAGGCCAAATTATTCATAGCAGTGTTTGATCCTTTTGCTGCACATGAATATTTCTATTTATGACATGTTACTTTATTGTTGAAAATGGGTTCTCTACTTGTCAGAGGTAGGTACCTTTGTCCAAATTGGGACCGTTGCTTCTATCCAGGGTAAGGGGGATATACACTCAAGATAACCCCTGCTCACCCCCTGGGTAGCTAGGCACAAGCAGACAGACTCATCCTAAAGGCAAGAGTTTTCAGCATTGATGAATTCTTCTATGGTTTGGAAGGTTAAAGGTGATTAATTGTAGTTGCTTTCATGTTTTGTTTTTTGGTGAACTGAGCTGTGCTGCTAGAATTGTGGTTGAGCAGTGGGAAGGCAAAGGAGGAAGACTGACACTGGTGAGTGGGAATTATTTCAGGTGTGTCCTGCAAGCAGCCAGGGTCAGGGGTGTGAAGGCCTTTTTAGTGTGTTGCTAAGGAACCAAGCTGTCCTCAGGTACTACCACTTCAGGTATTGCGGTTGGCTGATCCTTTCTGTTCTGAACTCGTGTAGAGGGGCTGTAGCTTGTGACTTACAGGCCCCTCATCAGGTTTACAGGCCACTCAGCAGCTCTCCACATTGTCACCGTTTACAGGCTGCAGAGCGGCTATTACCGCATGTGTGCATAGAAATAATGTTTGTTTAGACCAGTGACTATACATTAAGACACACATGTGCACTTGTTTAGAATCCACAAAACATCAGATTTACACCTACAGAGTGGAAAGACCATATAGGAAGCCATAATAATTTAGGAAAACATAATATTGCCTGAACATGTTGTTGGGACTGGAATGTCCCCTGTGAGGTATGCCGGTTGCCTATCCTGAAAACTCAACTGTGAGTATCTGGTGTCCCAGAGATTATTTAATTTTGGCCTTAGACTTGTGTTAATCTAGTGCATAGAGGCCTATGCTGTCCCTTGACGTGACGGAGGTCATGGACCTATCCTGTGACCTGGAGGGACATGTCAAGCATGCCCTCATTGTCCTGATAGTGGACTACCAGCCTGCCACTGGTTTAGCATGTAGATCGATGGCGCTGCATACTGTGTTTTGTGAATGCTTGGCTGATACAGTGATTCAGGTTATTATCACGCATATCTGCCTATGTAGTCCTTTCCTCCCCTCTAGTGGGTTTCACTGGTATTACCACTAACATTCGGAACTTTAACATGCGAAGGAAGAGAAGATTTTTAAGGCCGTCAACAGACATTTCTTTTCCGATCCCTGTGCAATCGGGGCTACAACTTTTGTGTATGTATATGGCATTCCACGAGCACAGAGCTAGCGCTGTACAGGGTCAAAGATAACATAAAGTTGCTCAAAATATATTTAAAAAAATATATTTTTATAATCTGTACTCCAGAAAGGACATAAGGCCTGATGCATGAAATTTCTTTTCGCAGAAAATTATCGCAAATTGCGCACTTTATTAGGTCTCGTTGAAGCAATGTGTAAGCATTGTTTGGCGAGATATATAGTAAGTGACTTTCAAAACTCTAAACACTGTGGACTCCATGCAGTTCATGTGAGAAATGAGCGTGCACAGAAATCCGCCCCCCCTACTCCTCCCAACAAGCAAGACAAGCCAAGAACATCAAAGCGATCGGCCGCTTTGAGTCCATTTGCCACCAGCCACTTCACGCGCTCCGCTGGTCATAAACAGGACCATCTGCTTGTGAATGCTGGCATGCTTGCCCAGCCCCCTCTCAGCGCTCGTGGCACATGCATTCTTTTGTGTCAAATTTGCTGATCAGCTTCAACCAGTGCCAGCATCGCACCCCAGTTCTACGCTCCTCACATATATTGCCCTCAGCTTCAACTAGTGCCCGACATTGTACCCCAGTTCTACACTCCTCACACACTCTCTCACACTCTCTCTCTCACACTCTCTCTCACACACACTCTCTCTCTCTCACACTCTCTCTCACACACACTCACTCTCTCTCATTCACTCTCTCACACACTCTCTCTCATACTCTTTCTCTCACACTCTCTCTCTCACTCTCTCTCTTTCACACTCTCTCACATTCTCACTCTCTCACACTCTCTCACTCTCTCACACACTCATTCTCTCTCACACACTCTCTCACATACACAATCTTTCTCACACACACACTCTCTCTCACACACACACACTCTCTCTCTCTCTCACACACACACACACTCTCTCTCACACACACACACACAAACTCTTTCTCACACACACTCACTCTCTCACACACTCTCTCACACACACTCTATCACGCACACTCTCTCAGGCACACTCTCACACACACTCCCTCTCACACACACTCTCTCTCACACACACTCTCTCTCTCACACACACTCTCTCACTCACACACACTCTCTCACTCACACACACTCTCTCACTCACACACACTCACACTCTCTCTCACATACTCTCTCTCACACACTCTCTCTCACACACTCTCTCTCGCACACTCTCTCACACACACTCGCTCCCATACACTCTCTCCCACACACTCTCTCCCACACACACTCTCTCCCACACACTCTCTCACACTCTCCCACACACTCTCTCACACACTCTCTCACACACTCTCTCACACACTCTCTCACACTTTCTCTCACACTCTCTCTCACACACACTCACACACACTCTCACACACATACACACACACACCCTTTCTCTCACACACACACACACTCTCATGCACACACTCTCTCTCACACACACACTCTCTCACACAAACACACTCTCTCTCACACATACACTCTCTCTCTCTCTCACACACATACACACACTCTTTCTCTCACACACACACACTCACTCTCTCACACACACACTCTCTCTCACACTCACACACTCTCTCTCTCTCTCACACACACACTCTCTCACACACTCTTTCTCTCTCTCACACACACACACACACTCTCTCACACACTCTCTCTCACACACACAGTACAGCCTTCTACCACCAACACTCTACCACTCTATCCACCACCACCCTGTCCACCACCCTATCCACCACTCTATGCACCACCACTCTAGCGCACACACTCTAGCGCACACACTCTAGCGCCACCACTCTAGCACCACCACTCGATCCGCCACCACTCGATCCACCACCACTCGATCCATCACCACTCGATCCATCACCACTCGATCCATCACCACTCAATCCACCACCACTCGATCCACCCATCGCTCGATCCGCCGACCACTCAATCCAACTCCACCCTCCAAGTGCAAAACCACCCTCCAACACCACCCTACAACTCCACCATCCAAACCCACCCTCCTAATCCACCCTCCAACTTCACCCTCAAAATCCACCCTCCAAAACGAGCCTCCAACTCCACACTCCAACTCCACCCTCCAAATCCATCATCCAAAACCACAATCCAAGTACCCTCCAAATCCACCCTCCAACTCCACCCTCTAACTCCACCCTCCAACTCAACACTCCAAATCCACCATCCAACTCCACACTCCAACTACAAATCCACCCTCGAACTCCACCCTCCAACTCCACCCTCTGATTCCACCCTCTAACTCCACCCTCTAACTACACCCTCCAAATCCACCCTCCAAATCCATTCCCTCCAAATCTACCCTCCAAATCGAAATCCAACTCCACCCTCCAAATCCAAATCCACCCTCCAAATCCACCCTCCAAATCCACCCTCCAAATCCACCCTCCAACTCCACCCTCCAACTCCACCCTCCAGCTCCACCCTCCAACTCCACCCTCTAATTCCACCCTCCAACTCCATTCCTTCCAAATCCACCCTCCAACTCCACCCTCCAAATCCAAATCCACCCTCCAATCCACCCTCTAACTCCACCCTCTAACTCCACCCTCTAACTTCACCCTCTAACTCCACCCTCCAAATCCACCCTCCAAATCCACCCTCTAACTCCCCCTTCAAACCCACCCTCCAAATCCACCCTCTAACTCCACGCTCCAAATCCATGCTCCAAATCCACCCTCCAAATCCACCCTCTAACTCCACGCTCCAAATCCACCCTCCAAATCCAACTCCACCCTCCAAATCCAACTCCACCCTCCAAATCAAACTCCACCCTACAACTCCACCCTCCAACTCCACCCTCTAACTCCACCCTCTAACTCCACCCTCTAACTCCACCCTCTAACTCCACCCTCCAACTCCACCCTCCAACTCCAACTCCACCCTCCAACTCCAACTCCAAATCCAAATCCACCCTCCAACTTCACCCTACAACTCCAAATCCACCTTCCAACTCCACCTCCTAAATCCATCCTCCAAATCCACCCTCCAACTCCACCCTCCAACTCCACCCTCCAACTCCACCCTCCAAATCAAAAGCCAACTCCACTCTCCAAATCAAAAGCCAACTCCACCCTTTAACTCCACCCTCCAAATCAAAAACAAACTCCACCCTTCAATTCCACCCTCCAAATCCAACTCCACCCTCAAAATCCAAACCAGTGTTTGTAATATCAATACATGTAAGTCACATAAATACAACACATATTGTATTACAAATGCTATAGGTGTCACATTTGCAAAAGTTATAACTATTAGCGTTGTAAATGACAAAGCAATTATTTTCACTATTTTCCACAACAAAACATTAAAATAAAATTGGTCATTTACAATAGCAATAGCTCAAACTTTCCAAATGAGAAACATATTGCATTTTAACTCCCTGTTAACTTCTGCTTATCTGATGCTCACTTTCACCACACCTCCTTCTCTAACCCCCTATTCTATTCTATTCTCTTCTCCTGTGCTTATCTGCTGCTCTCTTCCACCCGACCTCCTTCTTTAACTCCCTGTTCTCTTCTGCTGTGCTGATCTGTTCCTCTCTTCCAACAAACTCCTTCTCTAACTCCCTGTTCTCTTCTCTTCTCCCGTGCAGAACTGCTGATCTCTTCCACCCTGCCTCCTTCTCTAACTACATGTTCTCTTCTCTTCTCATGTGCTGATCAGCTGCTCTCTTCCAACCCGCCTCCTTCTTTAACTCCGTTTTCTTCTCCTATGCTAATCTGCTGTTCTCTTCCACTCGCCTCTTTCTCAAACTCCCTGTTCTATTCTCCTATGCTGATCTGCTGCTCTCTTCCACCCACCTACTTCTCTAACTCCCTGTTCACGTCTCTTCTCCAGAGCTGATCTGCAGCTCTCTTCAACCTGCCCCCTTCTCTACCTCCCTGTTCTCTTCTCCCGTCCTGTTCTGCTGCTCTCTTCAACACCGCCTCCTTCTTTAATTCCATGTTCTCTTCACCTGTGCTAATCCACTGCTCTCTTCCACCCACCTCCTTCTGTAACTCCCTGTTATCTTCTGCTGTGCTGATCTGCTGCTCTCTTCCACCCACCTCCTTCTTTCCTTCCCTGTTCTGTTGTCCTGTGCTGATCTGCTCCTCTCTTCCACCCACCTCCTTCTCTAACTCCCTGTTCTCTTCTCTTCCCCCGTGCTGATCTGCTGCTCTCTTCCACCCACCTCCTTCTTTAACTCCCTGGTCTCTTCTCTTCTCCTATGCTGATCTGCTGCTCTCGTCCACCCCAAATCCTTCTTTAAATCCCGGTTCGCTTCTCTTCTCCTGTGCTGATCTGCTCCTCTCTTTCACCCCACCTCCTCCTTTAACTCCCTCTTTTTTTCTCCTGTGCTGATCTGCTGTTCCTTTCCACAACCTCCTTCTCTAACTCCCTGTTCTCTTCTGACATGCGGATCTGCTGCTCTCTACCTCCAGCATCATTTACTAACTCCCTGTTCTCTTCTCCTGTGATAATCTTTAAGCTATCTTCCATCCACCTACTTCTCTAAATCACAGATTTTTTTTGACCCGTGCGGAACTGCTGTTCTCTTTCACCCGCCTCCTTCTCTAACTCCCTTTTCTCTTCTCCTGTGCTGATCTGCTGTTCTCTTTCTCCCGCCTCCTTCTCTAACTCCCTTGTCTCTTCTCCTGTGCTAAACTGCTGTTCTCTTTCACCCGCCCCCTTCTCTAACTCACTGTTCTCTTCTCCTGTGCGAATATGTTGTTCTCTTCCACCCGCTTCCTTACTTAACTCCCTGTTCTCTTCTCATGTGCTAATCTGCTGTTCTCTTCCACCCGCCTCCTTCTTTAACTGTTTTTTCTCCTGTTCTCTTTCACCGGCCTCCTTATTTAACTACCTGTTCTCTTCTCCTGTGCTGATCTGCTGCTCTCTTCCACCCCACCTCCTTCTTAATCTCCCTGTTCTCTTCTCCTGTGCTTTTCTGCTGCTCTCTTCCACCCGCATCCTTCTTTAACTCTATGTTCTCTTCTCCTGTGATAATCTTTGAGCTCTCTTCCATCCACCTACTTCTCTAACTCCCTGTTCTCTTCTCCTGTGCTGATCTGCAGTTCTCTTTCACCCGCCTTCTTCTGTAACTCCCTGTTCTTTTCTCCTCTGCTGATCTGCTGTTCTCTTTCACCCGCCTCCTTCTCTTACTCCCTTTTCTCTACTCTCGTGCTGATCTGCTGTTTCCTTTCACCCGCCTCCTTCTCTAACTCCCTTTTCTATTCTCTCGTGATGATCTACTGTTCTCTTCCACCCCACCTCCTACTTTAAATCCATGTTCTCTTCTCCCGTTCTAATCTGCTGTTCTCTTCCCCTACACATCCTTTTTTTTTTTCTTTTTGTGCAAGACTTTATTGACAGTGTCAGTAAAATACAGTAGTGTGCCTACTACAACCCTGGGGCCGGTCTAGTCATTCGTACTTTCCGGAGCGTAGAAGAATACACAGCTATTTAGCCGACAACCAGCGGTCCGGCAGAGCCCTTCATAATATTTACAACAATAGACAATTCACAGTTTCTACAATATTAAGTGTCATCTTGCTTTTCTGATTTTTATAAACTTAACTTGAATTAAAGACTCATTAGTTCAAAACTAGTGTCACTTATCCTTTGTAATTTGCTTACCATTGCAAGATGTATACCATCCTGGGTCTCTTAGCCAATCACTCCCACCCCTTACCATACCCATCCCATGAGTCTGTTGTACAGCCCAGACTTACTAGTCCGCCGCCCTTAGGTAGCCATTGAGAATAGGCAATTAACTTTCGTCCATCTCGTCATCCGAACTGTCCGAGTCTATTTCTTCTAAGGGTTCACAAAGGTCCCCTCTGTATGCATTCCATGGTTGCCACACCGCATTCCATTTACGCGGGTTCGCCCTCAGCCTGTAGACCTCCCGTTCTATTACCATCAGTGTGTCCATGTTCCTGCACCACTGTGACAAAGTCGGAACCTCCACTGCCCCCCATTTCTGTGCTATATCCCGTTTTGCTGTCCCAATACTCACTGTGGCCCATAATCTACCATAAAACACTAGATCAGTAGCTCCCCATACATTCAGCAGGCACACACGAGGGTCAGGCGTCAGGGATGTTTCTAATGTTTGCGAGTTGGTTCGCATGACCTGCTGCCAATAGCTTGCAATGGACGGGCATTCCCAGATGGTGTGCATGAAAGTGCCCTCTGTCCCACATCCCCTGAGACAATGTGGGTGTGGCGCCCTATGTAATCTGTGTAGAGTTATTCTGGTATACTATATGCTATGCAAAATTTTTAGTTGCACCAAACGAAACCTAGCTGATACACCCGCCTCGCGTGGGGACGCCAATGCTGCATTCCATTCCGTTTCATCCATGTCTCCTATGTCAGTCACCCATTTTTCCCTCAGCCTTTCTAGTGGGTCTGGTAAATTATTCAGCAGTTTACGATATGTAAGTGAAGTTGCCCCTTCTTGCATGAAATCAGTGAGCACGCGATCCTCGAGCGGTGATGATTCTGGGACTGCAGTGTCCGCCGGGATTGCTGCCATAAGGGCGTGCCTGATCTGGACATATCTATACGTTTCAGTGGGGCCAAGGTCGAAGTGTTGCTGAAGGTACGAAAACGGGACCACTCCTTCTCGCGACCACATGTCCCCCACCGTGGAGATCCCTATGTTGTCCCACTGGGTGAACCCTTTAGTCTGACGTAATAGTCCCAGAGCCTTCGTGTCCCACAACGGAGTTAACTTCGTGATGACTCCCCCCCACTTCAGTTTCGCCTGCGCCTTATGCCATGGCAAGACTGTGTGCTTGGTGGGTCCCTTTAATTTAGCCGCTGCTCCCTTGTGATACAGTGGTGTCAATAGGCTATGTGTGCCCAGTTGCACCCTATCCGAAAGGTATGCCGGCTCAGTCTGCGGGGTGTGTAGCCATTGGTTAATAACTTTAAGTTGCGCTGCCCAATAGTACAGCTGTACATTGAGCAGTGCGATCCCGCCATCGTACCAGTTTCTATTCAGTCTTAAGTGCGCAATACGAGCTGGGCCGTGTTAGACGGACCGGGAGGGTCGGCCGAGGATAAGGGGAGAGGTCTCCGGGGAGAGCCGTCTCCGACGATCGTACAGACAAGTAACTTCCCCCCCACAGACGGACACCACACAAGGGTAAAGTTCAACGATACTTTATAGGCAATTCTTTAAGTACGATGAATGGTACAAGGAGGTCTGGACTCAGGGGTCCCCTCGGTTCTGGTCTCTGGTTTGGGAAAAGGGTAGCGGGACAGTCTTGTTACCAAAAGGTGGGAATAGCTCTCAATCCTCGAGCTCGGCGTTCTAGATGATCGGGCCGCGGCGGAGCCAGGCAGGTCCCGAGATGGACGAAGGAAGCGACGGTCCGCGGCGGAGCCAGCAGGTCCCGATGAAGATGGTAGTTACGAACGGTCCGCGGCCACGCCAGCAGGTCCCGACGACGATGAAGGTTTACGAAGGTTACGAAGGTTGCGGCAGCGCCAGCAGGCAGGACGATGATGCGCAAGGCAGAGCTACGGCAGCGCCAGTAGTCCGTCAAGGATGAGTTCTTCTCTGCGTCTCTCGACTCCAGGATACAACTGCCTTCCTGCTCTGGAGCTGCCCCAGTTATAGGGCTGGTGCCCTTTGATGTCCGGACCCTCCCACTTGGAGGTCGGGAGGTCCGGGATGAGGGAGTCCAGACACCCAGCAGGGGGGTGGAGCCAGCGCCCGGGGAGGCGATGGGCGAGCGGCACCTGGCGGGGGAGAGCCATCGACGCCTCTTTCTCCCATTGACTTGCCAAGTAGCCCGCTCACCTCCTGGGTGGATGGTGGTGCCGGGATGTCTGAGGCCTGGCTAGGCCCAGGGTTGAGGTCGATCGGGGGCCAGGCGGCCTCGTGGTGGAGTGTCCAAGATGGCGCCCAGGCTGGGCGCGCGGGCCAGTAGTGGGTCGGGCCCACGAGGTCGATATGTTCAGGGGCCGGGGTCCCGGAGGGGACGGAAGACGAGCAGTGGTGGTGTGTGGCACTTGTGTGACCGGGCTCGGGCCTGGTCGGGCCGAGGGGGGAGCGGCCCTTCAGGTGGCCTGTCCAACATGCGTCCTCCCCAGCTGAAGGCGGGGAGAGTCACCCATCCTCTTGGGGACTCTCCTCGTCGAGGCGGAAAAACCGGGACAGGCCATCCGCGTTGGCGTGATCTGGCCCAGGCCGGTGCTCCACAGTGAAGTCCATCCCTTGTAGGGAGATGGACCAACGTAGTAGTTTCGGGTTTTCCCCCCGCATCTGCATCAGCCACTGCAGGGGTCGATGGTCGGTCTGCACCCGAAAGTGCGTGCCAAAGAGGTAGGGCCGGAGCTTTTTGAGGGCCCATACCACAGCGAAGGCCTCCCTCTCTATGGTGCTCCAGCGTTGTTCTCGGGGTAGGAGTCGCCTGCTGATGAAGGCCACTGGCTGATCAAGGCCTTCGGTGTTCACTTGAGACAGGACTGCCCCAATGCCATGGTCGGAGGCATCCGTCTGGACGACGAACTCCCGGCTGTAGTCGGGGGCCTGGAGCACAGGGGCGGAGCACATGGCGGCCTTCAATTGTTCGAAGGCTGTTTGACAATCCGGGGTCCAGTTGACTTTCTTGGGTTGATTTTTGGACGTGAGTTCTGTGAGGGGCCCCACTATGGTACCATAGTCTTTCACGAACCTTCGGTAATAGCCCGTGAGGCCCAGGAAGGCGCGTACCTCGGTCTGGGTGATGGGGGGCTGCCAGGACTGGATGGCGGCAATCTTGAGCTGCAGAGGGGCCACCAGACCGCTTCCCACCTGGTGTCCGAGGTAGGTTACGGACCCCTGACCAATCTGGCATTTACTGGCCTTAATCGTGAGGCCAGCCCGCTGGAGGGCCTGTAGCACCGCTTGGAGGTGGTGGAGGTGCTCGGGCCAATGGTGGCTGTATACAGCGATGTCGTCTAGGTAGGCGGCGCTGAATCCTTCGAGCCCTGCCAGGACCTGGTTGACGAGCCGCTGAAATGTTGCTGGAGCATTCTTCATGCCAAAGGGCATGACCTTGAAATGGTAATGGCCATCAGGGGTGGAAAAGGCAGAACGTTCTTGGGCCCGGGGTGTGAGGCCGATCTGCCAGTAGCCCGCCGTCAGGTCGAAAATACTGAGGTAGCGGGCAGCTCCCATGCGGTCGATTAGTTCGTCTGCCCGGGGGATGGGATGTGCGTCTGTTCGGGTGACCGCATTCAAGCCCCGGTAGTCGACGCAGAACCGGAGTTCTGGTGTGGTGCCGGGAGCGGCTGCTTTGGGGACCAGGACTACAGGGCTGGCCCAGGGGCTGTCTGAGGGCTCGATGACCCCGAGCGTGAGCATTCTGGTTACTTCTTCCTGGATGCAGGCCCGTACCCGATCTGGCACGCGGTAGGCCCGGTGGCGGATAGGGGGGTTGTCCCCCGTGTCCACGTCGTGCACACACCAGGAAGTGACACCTGGGGTGAGGGAAAACAGGCTGGCGAACTGCAACAGAAGGTCTCGACACTCCTGGCGTTGCTCCCGGGTGAGGGCCTCCGAGAGTCGGACCCCATCCACGGAGCCGTCTTTCTCCCGAGTCCGTAGGAGGTCAGGGAGGGGCTCGGAGTCTTCTTCGGCCCCATTGTCTGTGGCCATCAGGAGGCTGAGTTCTGAACGCACAAAGTGGGGTTTCAGTCTATTAGCGTGGAGGACCCGGAGGGGGTTCCGGGCAGATTCCATGTCGATGAGATAGGTGGCAGGGCCCTTGCGCTCGACTACTTTGAAGGGCCCCGTCCATTTGTCTTGCAGGGCGCAGGGTTCGGTGGGGGACATCACCCATACCTGTTGCCCAGGTTCAAATTCGATGGAGGAGGCATTCCGGTCATACCACTTTTTCATGTCCTCTTGACTGGCCTCTAGGTTGGCTTTTGCCAGCTCTCGGAACCGCCGGGTCTGGTTGCGGAGGGTTAGGAGGTATCGGAAAACATCTGGGGGGTTCTTTAGAGGGGGCATCTCCCAGCCTTCCTTGACTAGGCTGAGTGGCCCCCGTACTGGATGTCCATACAGCAGTTCGAACGGGCTGAAGCCGAGGGACTTCTGGGGGACCTCCCGATATGCGAAGAGGAGGCACGGCAGCAGCACATCCCACTGGCGACGGAGGGGCTCTTCCAACCCCCCAATCATCCCTTTGAGCGTGCGGTTGAACCGCTCAACGAGTCCGTTTCCTTGAGGGTGATAGGGGGTCGTGAATCGGTAGGTAACCCCACATTGTTGCCAGAGGGACTTCATATATTTGGAAATAAAGTTCGTGCCTCTGTCGCTGACGACTTCTCGGGGGAAGCCCACACGGGAGAAGATTCCCATCAGAGCCCGGCCGACTACCGGGGCTGTCACAGTCCGCAGGGGAACAGCCTCGGGGTAGCGGGTGGCGTGGTCCACTAGCACCAGGATGAACCGATGGCCTTGTTTTGTACGCGGGTCCAGGGGCCCCACAATGTCTATTCCGACCCTCTCGAACGGGGTGGTGACCACGGGAAAAGGTTGCAGGGGGGCTTTTAGTTTGCGGCCGCTCTTTCCACTGGCTTGGCACGTGGGGCAAGATCGGCAATGCTGGTGTACATCGTCCCTCATTTTGGGCCAGAAGAAGTGGGTCACCAGGCGGCTGTAGGTTTTATCTTGACCCAGGTGTCCAGCCAGGGGGACATCGTGGGCCAGGTTTAGCAGAAAGCCTCTAAAACGGAGGGGCACCACTAGCACTCGGCTGGCCCCCAACTCCGCGATTCTTTGTTCACTGTATAGCAGATCATTGTCCCAGTAGATCCAATGTTTTCCGGAGGTATCCCCTGCGCTTTGGGCGAGGGCTTGTTGGCGGAGTCCCTCGAGGGAGGGACAGGTCTTCTGTTCTTGGCGAACCTGTTCTTGCGTGGGCCCCCCCTCTTGAGGCCACTGGTCGAGGTTAGCGAGGTCTGGAGGTTGAGCTGGTTCTGGGGGGACGTCACGGTCGGTGGTTTCGGCTGGTGCGACCGGAGGCGGTGGCGCCGGCCATTCGGGTGCCTCGGGTCGGGGTTTGGCACGGGCGGCCATGGACCGGGTGGTGACGCATGCCCAGTCCGGGATGCCTAACATCCCCAGGTGTTCTCGTCGTTCTACGGCTGCCCACGGAGAGCTTTCAAGGTCATTCCCCAGGAGGCAGTCTACGGGGGCATCGTCTCGGACCGTTACTTTCAACATGCCGGAGACCCCTCCCCATTCGAAAGGGACGCAGGCCATCCGACACAGACTCTCTGAGTTATCGGCTGAACGGACAGGGCAGAGAATGTTTGGTAGGAACTGTTCTGGGGCCACCAGGTGACAGCGGACGGCTGTCACACTGGCCCCGGTGTCACGGAGGGCTTCGGCCCGGCGTCCATTGATGCTCACCCATTGGCTGTACTTCTGGGTGTTAGCGGGTAGGGGGACCCGCGGGACCATGTCTTTCCCCCCTAAGCAGGCTAGAGCCATGGCGGCTGGCTCCCATTCTTGATGCTCTTGCTCATATTCTTCTTGTTCCTCTGAGATCTGTTCCTCCCCCAGAGCAGCAGCGGCTACTTGGCGGGGTCTTGGGCTCTGATACTGGGGGCAGTTTGGGTCGTTTGCATAGTGGCCGACTCGTTGGCATCGATGGCACGTAACATTGGCTCGATATCCCGGTCGCGCCGGGGTGCTGCCCCGGTTGGCCGGGGGGGTGGTGCTGGTAGCGGGGGCGACCGGAGCGTTGTCTCTTCCACGTCCTTGGCCTCCTCCTCCTCCTCGGGGACGGTGCTGACCGTTGTTGTTCCGGCTCTGTTCATAGGACCCATTCCGGCCCACTCTGGTGATTTCCCACCGGTCAGCTTCGGCTGCGAGCTGCCGGGGATCGGTCAATTTGCTATCGAGGAGGTGCTGGCGGAGCTCAATGAAGCAATTGTTCGATAGATGCTCCCATACCATGAGGTTGAAGAGTTGTTCGTAAGTTGTGACCTTGCTTCCTTTGATCCAGCCCTCGAAGGCTCGGCTAAAATAGTTTACATAGTCCACCCAAGTTGTAAACGGGATGCGGGTGCAGTCTCGGAACCTCTGACGGTACATCTCGGGTGTGAGGCCATAGCGGGTGAGGAGTGCAGCTTTCATATGGTCATAGGAGGTCATCTGGTGGTCCGGGAGCTGTAGCAGGGCGTCGCGGCCCTCGTTGAGGAATCTCCCCCATAGACCGGCTCCCCAGTCGCTTCTATCGATCCGGTGGGCGGTCATAGCGATTTCGTAGGCCTTAAACCATTGCTGGATGTCGTCCTCTCGGAAGTACTCTCGAACGACATCCTTGGGGATGTGTACCTTTTTCTCTGTTGCCCCTGGGGTGTGGGGTTGCTCGGGCACCCCTACTTCTTTATTCTGCTTGCGTAGGTCGATCTCCGCTAATTTTCGCTCGTGTTCATATGCCAATTTCTTCTCCTCGAGCTCCCTTTGTCTCTGTTTTTCCTCTCTTTCTTCTCGGAGACGCAGGTGCTCTAAGTTTATTTTTTGTTCGGCCAACTTAAGTTCAACATCCATTTTGAGCCGGGCCATTTCCAGCTCGTGTAGTCGGGTTTTTTCTCGTTCCTGGATCTCGTCTTGCGAGAGACCCGTTCTTCGCTCTTCAGGGGCTGTGGTTTGTTTTTCTACTGCTGCGATGTTTTGATCGGGGGTTCCGGCAGCCCCGGTTTCTGCCCAAGACTCTAGGGCATGCTTGAAATCGTCCTTGGTACTTAGACCGGTGGTAGCGATACCTAGTTCGATGCAGAATTGTTTTAATTCACGATGGCTGTACTCGTCCAATTTCTCCATCTGAAATTTCTCGGTGGATCCGCTTTCTTTGTTTGACATCGTGATTTCGTCGTGGGGTGAGCTACTCTCTGTACGATAATGCGGTGATTCGGATCGCGCCGCTGGCCACCAATGTTAGACGGACCGGGAGGGTCGGCCGAGGATAAGGGGAGAGGTCTCCGGGGAGAGCCGTCTCCGACGATCGTACAGACAAGTAACTTCCCCCCCACAGACGGACACCACACAAGGGTAAAGTTCAACGATACTTTATAGGCAATTCTTTAAGTACGATGAATGGTACAAGGAGGTCTGGACTCAGGGGTCCCCTCGGTTCTGGTCTCTGGTTTGGGAAAAGGGTAGCGGGACAGTCTTGTTACCAAAAGGTGGGAATAGCTCTCAATCCTCGAGCTCGGCGTTCTAGATGATCGGGCCGCGGCGGAGCCAGGCAGGTCCCGAGATGGACGAAGGAAGCGACGGTCCGCGGCGGAGCCAGCAGGTCCCGATGAAGATGGTAGTTACGAACGGTCCGCGGCCACGCCAGCAGGTCCCGACGACGATGAAGGTTTACGAAGGTTACGAAGGTTGCGGCAGCGCCAGCAGGCAGGACGATGATGCGCAAGGCAGAGCTACGGCAGCGCCAGTAGTCCGTCAAGGATGAGTTCTTCTCTGCGTCTCTCGACTCCAGGATACAACTGCCTTCCTGCTCTGGAGCTGCCCCAGTTATAGGGCTGGTGCCCTTTGATGTCCGGACCCTCGCACTTGGAGGTCGGGAGGTCCGGGATGAGGGAGTCCAGACACCCAGCAGGGGGGTGGAGCCAGCGCCCGGGGAGGCGATGGGCGAGCGGCACCTGGCGGGGGAGAGCCATCGACGCCTCTTTCTCCCATTGACTTGCCAAGTAGCCCGCTCACCTCCTGGGTGGATGGTGGTGCCGGGATGTCTGAGGCCTGGCTAGGCCCAGGGTTGAGGTCGATCGGGGGCCAGGCGGCCTCGTGGTGGAGTGTCCAAGATGGCGCCCAGGCTGGGCGCGCGGGCCAGTAGTGGGTCGGGCCCACGAGGTCGATATGTTCAGGGGCCGGGGTCCCGGAGGGGACGGAAGACGAGCAGTGGTGGTGTGTGGCACTTGTGTGACCGGGCTCGGGCCTGGTCGGGCCGAGGGGGGAGCGGCCCTTCAGGTGGCCTGTCCAACAGGCCGTCTCCCCACAACAAACCCGTCACTGCCGCAGTCACCTTTTGGAAATAACCGGGAGGTATCATGGTCGGCGTGTTCTCGAGCACATATAGGAAACGTGGCAGCGCCATCATTTTAAATAACGCCGCTCTGCCCAGCATTGTCAGCGGAAGGGCCTTCCAATGCCGAACATCGCTTCTCAGTCTAGTGAGGGGAGGTTGCAGATTTCTTATATAGAATTCTTGAGCGTCCTGGGTAACATAGAGCCCCAAATATTTAAAGGAGACCGTCGCCACTGTCAGTGGGCAGGTCTCCGGGAGTGCGAGAGCTGGACCCTTTAGTTCGTACATAACCGATTTTGCCCAATTTATAGTATACCCTGATATTCGTCCATGGGTATCGCAGATTTCTAACAGGCGAGGTACACCTCGCTCGGGGTCCGTCAAATAAATCAACATGTTGTCTGCGTAGAGGGAGATTCTGTCTTCCCAATTGTCATGCCACGTGATCCCCCTCAGTAGCGGGGTCTTCCTAATGGTTACCGCCAGCGGCTCCAAGACTAGTGCGAACAATAGGGGTGAGAGTGGGCACCCCTGTCTAGTCCCTCTAGCCAGCGATATTTCACGGGACGTATGGCCGTTCGCCACCACACGCGCCACTGGGCGGGAGTACAGCAGTCGCACCCAGGAGATGAATTTGGGGCCAAATCCCATATGTGCCAGGACCGGGAATAAGTACTGCCACTCCACCAAGTCGAATGCCATCTTGGCGTCTAGGGATAGTATAACCGCCGGTTCTGTCAAAGCGGGCGCTTTGGCCAGTGCTCCCTGTACTCTACGGAGGTTTAGTGCAGTACTCCAATGCGGCATAAAGCCGGACTGGTCTGGGTGGATCAAATGCTCCATGCAAGGCAATAGTCTGGTCGCTAACACTTTCGCTAGTATTTTAGCCTCGGCGTTAAGGAGCGAGATCGGTCGATAAGACGTGCACTCACTTGGAGATTTACCCGGCTTCGGAATTGCCACTATAGTCGCCGTCCATTGGTCGAAGGGTAGGATTCCCTTGTCTCGACTCTCCTCATACATCGCCCGCAGGGGCTCACTCAATGATTCTGACCTTGATTTATACCATTCGATTGGTATCCCGTTTGGCCCAAGAGCCTTACCCAATCGTATGTTTCCAATGGCCAACTGAATCTCCTCTGTTTTTAAGTCAGAGTCTAGTTCAGCTACTGCGTCTGCCGATAAAGTCGGTGTTAAGACGCCGCGGAGGGCCTCCTGGAAATGATCTGCCAGCAGTTCCACGATTTCTTCCGGGCACGTGTGCATTAGTCCGGTTGTGTCAGCTATCTGCAGTATAGATTTATTACCTCCCTTTCTCCTGTCCAACCAAGCCAAGAGTCTACTTGCTTTATCTCCGATATCATATATTCTATTTGTGGTCGCTGCGATGTCCGCCAGTGTTTGGCGTCTCAAGTGGTCATCATAAAGTCTTTGGCTCAGCTGGAGGGAGTGCAACGTATCGTCCGACGGAGCAGCCATATGGGCTGCGTTTGCTGTGTTAAGCCCAAGCTCGAGCTCCACCAATTCCCTCTTTTGCGCCCGCTTATGGCCCGATATGGACGATACTGTCTGCCCCCTCAGGACTGTTTTATAGGCTTCCCACAGGATGGACGGGGAGTCAACCGAATGAAGGTTTTCTGTGAAATAGTGTTGGGTCGCCTTTTTCAGTTCTTTGCTCACCGACGGGAACTTAAGATACCCCGGATATATGGGGTATACTCTCCTACGAGTCTTTTCCCGACTGGATAGGGTCAATGTTATCGGGGAGTGATCTGAAATACCTCGTGGTTTAATCTGCACCTCATCGATCGTAAGGAGGCCTGCACCCAGTGTGAAAAAATAATCGATTCTAGACAAACTATTATGAGTGGCAGAATAATAGGTAAACTGCCGATCCTGCGGGTGCATGTGCCGCCAAACATCTATCAACCCCATAGCTTCTAAAAATTCACCGAATCGGGACGGACCCTGCACCTGTGTGCGAGTCGGGAATCTGACTTGAGCATTATTTATCACTGCATTAAAATCCCCTCCCACGATCAGATCGCCTTCTGGAAGTTCCAGTAGGAATTTCCCTAGGTCAGGCAAAGCCATTGCATGCAGCGCCGGTGGGACATATACCGAGACTACATTCAGCGGCTTACCCTCCCATTGTCCATGTACTGCCGCGAAGCGCCCCAGCCCATCTATTTTAGTGGTCTGGGCAATGAATTGGGATGATCTCCGCAACAGTATACCAGTACCACGCGATCCGGAGGTAAACTCCGAGTGAGCTATCATCTGGTAGCCTCGCCTATCTAGAGCTTGAGTAGCAGTGCCCATTAGGTGTGTCTCTTGGAGAAGAACCAGCGCCGGATTCACCCTCCTGATACCTTGCATAACCAATCCCCGCTTAATCTTGTCTCCCAGTCCCCTAACATTCCAAGACAGGATTTGCAGCGGAGATACTGGAGTTACTTGACGCTCCACTCCTGAGGCATCACCCTGCTGTTGTGTTGACATTCAGACTTCTACATATCCTAATTCTTCGGGACGGGGATGAGTCTACCCGGGGCGAATACACCCCTTCACAGTACGGTGCGGTGTGTCTAATCTGGAGTGTATGGTTTCCAGCAATGGTAACAGCCTGTCTTACAATATGTTCTTGAGTCAACAAACTAAACAATCCCAGCAAACTTCTCCCCCCAACCCCCCCTCCCTGCTCCCCTGCTATACGGACTCAAAACTGCCCGCCACCCCAACTTAGCAGAGTGCCTCCCCCATCCCATACACACACACACAATACTTGCTCGTTGGGGGCGAAGGGCATCCCCGAGTCAGCGGCCCCTCGTAATCTCTACGGAGCCCCTAAGTCCCGTGTCCACAGCAGCCCACGCGGCCAGATCCACCCCGGAGAGGTGTATTGTATCCACCAGACGATTACTCCTCTGCCAGTAAGTCGTCAGTGATGCTGTCCCTCATAGGGGAGCGCCTTTCTTCGTCAGGTTCCGACTGCTGGGAGGTCATGCGATCAACTGTATGCCGGTCTCCTGGTCTTCTATTTGAGCGGCAGGGCTGCGAAGCTGGCCTCCAACCCTCCAGCCAGTCTCTAGCCACATCCGGATTATGGCCGGGAACAACATAGAGTATGGAATCTCTCTCGACCGCAATTCCTTTTTGATCTCCAAAAACGTCCTCCGGCGGCGGGCCACCTCCGCCGTATAGTCTGGAAAAAAGGCTAAAGTGGAGTTTTGGATTTTCACTGGGGGGGAAACCCTTGCCGCCTGCAGAATGGCGTCCCTGTCGCGAAATTTAAAAGTCTCACCAGTATGGGTCTTGGGGTTGCTCCTTGCTTAGGGCACCCCCCCCCGGCACTCTATGTGCCCTCTCCACAGAGAAGAAGGTCGACAGGCCCTTATGCTGGAGCTTCGATTTGATCAGATCCTCGATGAAGAGGTCAGTCGCCCTCGTGCCCTCAGATTCCGGAACCCCAAGAATTCTTATGTTGTTCCTCCTAGAGCGCCCTTCCTGGTCGTCCAGCTTTTCCTTCAGTAGTTTATTTTCGACCGCCATTTTCTCCATTTCCGTCTGCAATTCTGACACGTCCTCCACCAGCGACTTTGTGACTAGCTCTAATGACCCCACCTTCTCAGACATATTATGGAGGTCTGCTCGGATCAGCGAGATCTCGGTAGAGATAGAGCCCACCGTAGTCTGTACCTGTGCCAGTGCCCGCATGACGTCATCGAGCGTCGCTTTCTTCCCTCTAGCTACCTCAGTAGATTTCGCCGCCTGTCCTTTACCATCAGCGGAGGGAGATGCATTCTTGTCACAGGCATACCGGTCGATGCGGGTCTGTGTCGCGTTGCCTTTGGGTCCCTTGCCAGACATGATATTTTCGAGGATATCTCTCCCTGCACCTCGGTGGGACACTCAATTCCAGGCACAGATCTGATCGGGGCGTCGGAGCTGCCCGAATTGCCACCTCCAAGTGTCGCTATTCTTTCCCCAGAACGGGGGTAGTTCCTGTTGCTGTATACGGTGGCTCAGTCCCTGTCCCACCAACCTCTTCTGCCGAGCAGCCTGCACTGTACCCTTATTGGAGCGCTAGGTCGCAGTTGAGCAGTGATCAATGCTCCCCTCCTTAGTTCGCACTGCGCCCAGCACTGACCTTGTTTGTGACTTCTCCTAGCGTGGTTGCGACAGGCCGCGTCCGTCCAATGTTTGCCAGCCGGTTACACTTTCCTTTGTTCGACGCTGTTTGGTGGGCGACCTGGTGTCTCAGTGCCTCAACGCCCCTTTTGTATCCAGGCACCCGTGTCACCACCGTGTCACCACCGTGTCCCAGGCGGAGCAGCTGGTCCTCAAGAATGTTGTGGAGCCCTGCCAATGCCACTGGCCCCTGAGCGTGCGCGGGGGTCACACGACGGCTTCCGCGGCGTCCGCTATGTTCCTAGAGGTGATGGGGGGAGGGGGAGCCCCACACAAGCCCGCACACCGCAACCGCGGTCAGTAGTCCCGCACTGTCGCCCCTCCCTCCGTTGCTGCCTTACCCGGACACAGGACAGTCCGGGGTTTCACTCAGTTGCAGCGGCTCACTCTGCCAACGGCGCCTCCCCTCAGCTCCGCCGTCCACGGTACCTGCGCTGTTGTACGGCTGCAGGGCTCCAGGCTGCGCAACCACCTTTCCGCCGTGTCCAGGGAGGGCGGGGGGGGGGAGGTCCACTGCTTGTCCGCCTCTCCCCTGGCCCTGAGTCCCCGGTGCCGAGATCGTCTTCTTCCGGCCACTGGCTATTTCCGGCGAGTCTCCCCCGGACTGATGGCACTTCCCGCCGGCTTCACTCCTCACTCGGGTCCCCGGATCGTGGGCTGCCCATAGGCCACTGGCGTACTCGGGTGCCGTTTCGTCTTCCGTGGTCGGATCTTCTCCGCAGTTTCTTCTGCGTGTGGCACCCGGTCCCGGGCCACGGGTCCCTCCCTCAGAGACCTGAATATGTAGCGGATAAATGTTCGGATCGGTTGAGAGGCGCTTCACTCTCGGAGCTCGCCTTCTAGGCTGCCGCCATGCTCGGCTGCTAGCCACGCCCCCTACACATCCTTTTTTAACTCCATGTTCTCTTCACCTGTGCTGATCTGCTGCTCTCTTCCACCCACCTCCTTCTTTAACTCCATGTTCTGTTCTCCCGTGCTGATCTGCTGCTCTCTTCCATCCGCCTCCTTCTCTAACTCCCTTTTCTCTTCTCCTGTACTGATCTGCAGTTCTCTTTCACCCCACCTCCTTCTCTAATTCCCTGTTCTCTACTCCTCTACTGATCGGCTGTTTTTTTACACCGCCTCCTTCTGTAACTCCCTGCTCTCTTCTCCTGTGCTGATCTGCTATTCTATTCTACCCACCTCCTTCTTTAACTCACTGTTCTCATCTGCTGTGCTAATCTGCTGCTCTCTTCCACCTCACCTCCTTCTCTAACTCCCTGTGCTCTTCTCTTCTCCTGTGCTGATCTGCTGCTCTCTTCCACCTCACCTCCTTCTCTAACTCCCTGTTCTCTTCTCTTATCCTGTGCTGATCTGCGGCTCTCTTCCACCCCACCTCCTTCTTTAAATCCCTGTTCTCTTTTGCTGTGCTGATGCTCTCTTCCACCCACCTCCTTCTCTTAATTCCCTGCTTCTTCCATTCTCCCATACAAATCTACTGCTCTATTACACCGTCTCATTCTCTAACTCCCTGTTTTCTTCTCCTGTGCTGATATGCTGCTCTCTTCCACCCGCCTCCTTCTTTATCTCCCTGTTCTCTTCTCCTGTGCTGTTCTGCTGCTCTCTTCCACCCGCATCCTACTTTAACTCTATGTTCTCTTCTCCTGTGATAATCTTTAAGCTCTCTTCCACCCGCCTCCTTCTCTAACTCCCTGTTCTCTTCTCCTGTGCCGATCTGCTGTTCTCTTCCACCCTGCATTCTTTTTAACTCCCAGTTCTCTTATCCTGTGCTGATCTGCTGCTCTCTTCCACCCGCCTCCTACTTTAACTCCATGTTCTTTTCTGCTGTGATGTTATGCTGCTCTCTGTCACCCACCTCCTTCTCCAACTCCCGTCTTCTCTTTTCCCAAGCTGAACTGATGCTCTCTTCCAACTTCCTTCTTGTCTAGCTCCCAGTTCTCTTCTCTTCTCCTGTGCTGATCTGCTGCTATCTTGTACCCGCCTCCCTCTTTAACTCCCTGTTCTCTTCTCCTGTACTAATCTGCTGCTCTCTTCCCCCGCCTCAGTCTTTAACTCCCTGGTCTCTTCTCCTGTGTGGATCTGCTGCTCTCCTCCACCTCACCTCCTTCTTTAACTCCCTGGTCTCTTCTCTTCTCCTATGCTGATCTGCTGCTCTCGTCCACCCCAAATCCTTCTTTAAATCCCAGTTCGCTTCTCTTCTCCTGTGCTGATCTGCTCCTCTCTTCCACCCCACCTCCTCCTTTAACTCCCTGTTTTTTTCTCCTGTGCTGATCTGCTGTTCCTTTCCACAACCTCCTTCTCTAACCCCCTGTTCTCTTCTCACATGCGGATCTGCTGCTCTCTTCCTCCAGCATCATTTACTAACTCCGTGTTCTCTTCTCCTGTGATAATCTTTAAGCTATCTTCCATCCGCCTACTTCTCTTTTTTCTCCCGTGCTGATCTGCTGTTCTCTTTCACCCGCCTCCTTCTCTAACTCCCTTTTCTCTTCTCCTGTGCTGATCTGCTGTTCTCTTTCTCCCGCCTCCTTCTCTAACTCCATGTTCTCTTCTCATGTGCTAATCTGCTGTTCTCTTTCACCCGCCTCCTTCTCTAACTCCCTTTTCTCTTCTCCTGTGCTGATCTGCTGTTCTCTTCCACCCACCTCCTTCTTTCGTTCCCTATTCTGTTGTCCTGTGCTGATCTGCTCCTCTCTTCCACCGACCTCATTCTCTAACTCCCTGTTCTCTTCTCTTCCCCCGTGCTGATCTGCTGCTCTCTTCCACCGCCTCCTTCTTTAACTCCCTGTTCTGTTCTCCCATCCTGATCTGCTGCTCTCTTCCACCCCGCCCCCTTCTCCAAAACCCTGTTCTCTTCTCCCGTGCTGATCTGCTGTTCCCCTCCACCGCCTTCTTCCCTAACTCCCTGTTCTCTTTTCCTGTGCTGAACTGCTGATCTCTTCAACACGCATCCTTCTTTAACTCCCTGTTCTCTTCTAATATGCTGATGTGCTGCTCTCTTTCACATACATCCTTCTGTAACCGCACACTCACATACATACAACCATGCACGCACACACATACAACAACACACATACAACCACACACACACAACCACACACATCTATCTATCGACCTCACTCTATCGCCCTCACTCTATTTATCGCCCTCACTCTATCGCCCTCACTCTATCGCCCTCACTCTATCTATCGCTCTCACTCTATCGCCCTCACTCTATCTATCTATCGCCCTCACTCTATCTATCTATCGCCCTCACTCTATCTATCGCCCTCTCTCTATCTATCGCCATCACTCTATCTATCTATCGCCCTCACTCCATCTATCTATCACCCTCACTCCATCTATCTATCGCCCTCACTCCATCTATCTATCGCCCTCACTCTATCTATCTATCGCACAACAACAGCATCACTCAGGGGCACCACAACATCACTATGCGCTACCACAGCATCACTGAACACCACAGCATCACTTGTTATCTGTGTCATTGAAGAGGAGGCCCCACCAATGTGAAGTTCTGCTTCAGTGCGCTAATCCTAACCCTTGTGCTAACATTCCAAATATATGCTGTGTGTGTTTATGTTGTTTCTTGTTTGGTACATGCAATATGTACACAAGTGTGCCAGTGTAATGGATGCCTCTGGATTCCATTCTGGAAGCCCCAAATCTGCTCCTGTGCACAAGCTGGAGGTGAGATTGTTTTCCCAGACATTTGACGTGTTTTGCTGACATTCCTTAAGCTGGAGGGTGGAGACAAGACACCTTCAGAAATTCACTGAAGCCCTTTTGCTGAGAGGAGCTGTTGGTTAATCTTCCTATAGTGCTGCCACTTGGAAGATGGTGGCGGTGAAGGGTGGAACTGAAGTCTCCTTTTCGGTGTGGAAAGGATCTTTTAGGAGAGCCAGCCTTTTGTATTTCCCCTGATCACTGCATAGTATGGTTGTTGATACGGCAGGTATAGAAAGCTCATCTCTCTTTGTGCCTCTGTTGTGGTTACTCCTGGATGGAGACTACTGGACTACAGGGAGCATCACTCTGCTCTGCAGCATACCGTGAGGACTGCTGTGCACCCAGAGCTGGTGTCTGTCTTACAGCCAACTTCCCAGATGAAAGGGGTTATTCCCTGGAGTCTTGTCTTGCTGGGAGAGCTGTATCTCTGACATTAGGTGTCTGGAAGCCAGCCGGCCTACTGAGAGCAGGAAATATCCTGCCAACCCTGCAGGAGGTGTTGGAGTAACAGACCCAGACCCTAGTGCTGAGGGTCAAACCAAGGGAATCATGGAGACGGCAAAGTCTGATTGGTGAGCCCAATAGCATGGGCACAGTCTCTCCAGAAGTGAGGTGGCAAACGTAAATTGCGGATTGGCCGGTAACCTCGCGGCAGTGCAATAAGAACGAATGCGAGTGTCCTCGCTGGTAAAGTGAAACAACTGTGACCATGGAGATCTTTGCCATCAAAGCTAAGACTTGTGCCTGTGACCGCCACCACTCCTGCGTTTACAAAGTGCTCACTGTGACTACTAGCATGCTGTTGTGTCCTTGTCTAAATGGCTACCCATCTGCTTCTCAAGTGACCCAGAATTAGGTCCAATGCCTGCAGTGTGCTCCCACCACCAGTATCTGCAGTTGTCGAAGAACTCCAGCCTACCAATCGAACTACCCATCCTGTTAACAGCTTACCAAGTTCAACTGCCTCTTCTGCAACCACCACGTCACATCCCAGAAGTGAGAGGGAGTGGAGACACTTGCTGTCAAAAGGACATGTAGACGGTGTTGTGGTGAGACTGTATCAAAGGAGACTGGATTTTTTTTTTACAGAGTTTTATATAGCACGAATTTGACCCAAAGCGGGTATCAGAGCGACTTACATAGCACCAGTTGCATTACATGAGGACACATTCATTTTTTGTTAGGCATGGGGAGATTAAGTGATTTGCCCAGAATCACAGGATGTTCAGCGTCATTGCTGAGACTCGCACCCAGTTCCTCAGATTCGAGGTCGACCGCCCTAGCAATTAGGCTAACTCCTCTCTCCTGATTGAGCTGAGCTCAAACATTACTGAACTAGGGTGTCTCCGACTCCCCATCCGAGCCTTCAATCGTGTTACACAAAACTCTCTAACCTAAGGGGGACAATTCTAGAGTCACAAGATGAGGGAGTATTGCTTTTCCCTTTGGGACCATTTGCACTTGTTGTGGGTGGTGGACAGACCTTCTTGAAGACCTGCTAAGTGGGGGCTTCATAACTGAACCCACGCTGTCATCTGCCTAACGGGGGAGCCGCTGCAACTGATTGCCGCCACCTATAGGGACTCCAAGTCTCACAACCCTGGGACCCTCACCTGGGATTCATCAACAGCGCTATTTCACAAAGCCTGGGCCAAGGGCGGGCCCGTCCGTACCCGGAGGAGGCTGGGCCTCCCCCTAACATCTATTTTCCCAACCAAAATGTACTGTTGTTTGCTATATCTTGCAACCCCTAGTTGCATCTAAGCATCTTAAGATGTTTGACTGGGTCAGTTTGCATTGATCTGATAAGTAAGTTTGCTGCCTTGATAGTTCTAGTCTGCCTCACTGAAAATGCTCAAATCCACCATTTCATAGCTCGGTTTTCAGCTCTTGTATACGCCCCTTGTTATCTACAAATGGGGTAAAAGGAATGTCACTGAAGGGGATGGGGGAGTGGGAGTTGGTAAAAAAGAAAACCACTAATTTGCAAAAAACATGCTGGAGGAAATTGTGTGCTTGACCGCCATGACAATCTGTTGGTTGAATGTGAGGAGATACTCCCTGCAGCCCCCCCGCTGCCTTGCGTCCTCCACCCATTTGTTGTTCACCCCCAGGCAGCACAAACAAGAAAAAACAAATCTAGGGGATGTTTAAGAAACATAGGGCCATATGTATCAAGCCAATTTTAATTCGCAAATGCTGCGAATCGCAAAAAACAGTGTTTACCAATGAAAACTCCCTATTTCAAATGAATGAAGCAAAAGTGCCTTGCAAAATGAGAATTCGCAAAAAATGCGATTCCGTATTTTGCGAGCATCAAAAATCTTCGAATTTTCTAGCGATTTCTCATTTTGTCATTTCTTCATGTGCGAAATTCGCAAACGTGAAATCGCAAATCAAGAAATCGCAATGGAATGTATGTAAAAGTCGCAAATTGCGATTTCTGGAAATTCGCAATTGACAGAATCGCAATTACCACCAAGTAGGAGCAGGTAGTAACCAGGTGCAAACTATTTAAGGAGTCCCAGAATGCAACAGACTTTTTTCCACAATGGCTGGGCTGTTTGTGATAGACAGGAGGATGAGACTCAGAGCTGCTGCACAAAGAAGGAGACGCCAGGAGAGGATATCCCGTGCGCGCATTACAATCTTCCAGCGCACTGAGGAGGACATCTACACACACTACAGACTGGATGAAGTTAGTATCCATGATTTAATTGAGGAACTCAAACCCTTCCTAGAACACCCCACACGCAGGACACATTCCATCCCCACTCATATCCAGGTCATGTGCTCACTACACCTCTTGGCATCAGGCAGTTTTCAGGGGGTGATAGCCTCAGCAGGAGGGGTGTCACAAAGTGCACTGTCGCGCTTTTTCCATGCGCTCCTTGATGCCATGGTACAGAGGATGGAACACCACATTTACTTCCCAAGCACCCCACAGGCACTAGACCAGACCAAACAGGACTTTTATCAAATAGCCAAATTTTCCCACGTCATCGGATGTATAGATGGGACACACGTTGCAATATCCCCCTCTCCCAGAATGAGTACATGTTCAAAAACCGCAAATACTACCATTCACTGAACATACAGGTGGTGTGTGATGCTAAACATATCATCACGGACATTGTTGCAAAATACCCTGGCAGCACGCATGACTCTTACATCTTCCGCCACAGTGGGATACACTGTAGACTCTCAAGTGGGGAGTTTGGCGAAGGATATCTACAAGGTAAATGCATTTGAACTGAGGCCACACTTGTTAAGGATAGCATGTGCAGGACAGTGTTTAACCATATCCATCCTACCCCAAAGGTGACAGTTCATATGCTGTACGGGATTTCATACTGACGCTCTACCTGAATCCTGCCAACGCTGGGGAGCGCACATAGCAACCAGAGGCACCATTGAACGCACATTTGGGATACTGAAGAGCAGATTCAGATGCATCCACAAGAACGGAGGGGCACTACAATACAGCCCCAGACCTGTTGCAAGATAGTGGTAGCATGTGCCATGCTGCACAACATCGCCACCAGGAAAGGCACACCAGTGGAGGTCAGTGAATCGGATTCCTCAGACGTGGAGGGGCCTGGCCCAGGACGTATGCCAGCTGGTATAGCTGGTGCAGCAGCTGGACGCCAGAGGCGAGCTGAGATAAAACATAACTATTTCTAGGTAAGAAAGTATGACACAATGCCAGATCTCATTTGTGCGACTGTGTTTAATTCCTTAACTGCAGGATCAATTTTGTCACACAGCCTCAAAGCCAACCAATCACACTCCATATTTCCTGCACATGTTAAAGTCACAGTGCAAGTCTGTAAACAGGAGGTGGTGTACAAGTCAAGTGGCTAGCTGCCCCCTTCTAGTGGTCACAAACTTTGCACCTCAAATGCGGCGCTGGAGAGATGAAGCTCTTGTTGGTGGTTGAACAGTGTCCTCCTCATTAGGCATGGTAGGCCGACTGTTTCTCCTACTACGGAGCCTCTCCATGATGGGTGAGGGGCGTTGCTGCTCCGCCCTGACAGTGCGTCCTCTTCAGTGGGAGTTAGGACTCCTGGCCAAGTTGTACGCATTGCCCGCAGCTCGTCTACAGCAGCTGTAACCTGCACCAGTGCCCTAGCTACGTCCTGGCTACCGTGTGCCACCTCGCGCTGCATGTGTATGCTGCGCCTGGAGAGGACATTGCTGGCAGAGGCCAGGCAGTTCATGGCCCGTGTGTAGAGGTCCATGCTCTGCAATTCTCGGCGCCTTGCAGCACGGTCTGCTCTTAGTTCTTCACAGAGTGCCTGCAGGGCACCCGTCAGTTCACCCGTCATGCCCCTGAAGCCTGCCCTCACTTCTCTCTGTAAAGATTTTATGTTTTTTGCTTGCAGGCGCTGCACCTGCAACATATGCATCTCCAGGCTGGCAAAGACCATTCCCTCCGCCGTATCTGCAGCACTGCTGGGTGTGCGAGGCCTGCGCCTGGTTGTGCATTGTGGGAGTTGGTCAGCATGTGCACGGACTTGTTGCTGTGGCTGTGTTGGCTCTGGGTGCACATTGACGTCGCTGTCCACGGCCTCGCCCTCCAATGGGAGTAGTGGTCTGACTACATGACTCCTGCGTTGGCTCGGAGGGATGACGGGGCTGTCCTCCCCATGTGTGTTCTCCTCATGCCCTGCGTCTCCTAAGTTTGGACTTTCAGCTAGTGTCCCACTGCCTGTAGGCTGTGTTCCAGATGGTGCTGTGGACTTAAATGCACACATTCATTAACTGTTCTCACTTGCACTTGGCAATTAATACATTTCACTGTTTGGGCTTACATGTGTCCTGTACTTTTCTTTCCTGACGTGCACATGCAATTGGTGACAAGGCACCACTTCACTGTTCATGTTATTACCTCTCCCATAATGCATTACTGTGTGTGCCTGTGTACCTGCTCTGGACTACAAATTTACTCCTGCCCCTAGGTCGCTGCTGGGGGGTGTTTGGGGGGTGTCAGGGGTAGGATGGCATGCTTGTTACCTGGTCCTGGTACTTGTTGCTCGGTGCTGTCGAGATCAGCCACACCCATGACACTTTCTGGTTGCAGGGTCCCCTCCATCAGTTCCTCCAGAGGTATAGAGTCAGAGACTGTTGAGTTCCTCCACTGGTGTTCCTGGACTGCTCCAGCCTGGCAGCCAACTTCTCCTTCGAGCGCTGGCGCAGATCATACCATCGCTTTCTCCGTCATCGACACTCCTGTGTGTCACCCCCACTGCATTGACTTTCTGCTGGATGTCAGCCCAAATGCGCCTCTTGCGAGTCTCCGGCACCCTCAATGATTTTTTTTCCAAATAGTAGCTCATGGCTGAAAACCATTTTCTGAATTAATACCTCCAACTCTGACTCTGAGAATTTCTGCTTTCTCTTCCTTGCACCGTCACTCTGCTGCTGAGTTTCCTGGCTGGCCATGTCTCCAGTTTCAGCCATTCTGTAGAAAACTGCCCAGTTCCCTCTCCACCACTCCTTCTCTCTGACTGTGACTCAGCAACTCAGGTGCAGCATGGGTAGTCACACTTCCTGGTTGTGATGTCATCAAGCTGCATCTGAGTTTCCGATTGGCAGATTCGAAAAATTAGCTAAATTGCGTTTTTTTCCGTTAATAAATCGCAAAATTGCGATTTCTTATGCTTAAGGAATCGCTATTGGCAATCTTGCAATTAAATAGCAATTTTTACCGAATCGCTATTTAATTGCGATTTATTTCATACATATCAATTTGCGATTCTGAGTTTACGATTCGCTAAAAATCGCTAATTCAGAATCGCAAATGGGTACCTTCATACATATGGCCCATACTGTTCAGGCCCAGGAGCAACATCCTGTGGGTAAAGCACACTCACTGTTAACAAACGCACTTGTGCCAACTTAGCACCAAGAGACCTGTTGGTGTACGTGCGCTTTATAAATCTTCCCTAACATAACTAACATCACAAGTACACTCCAATTCTGTCTAGCAACTACAGTCTAAATTTGAGGATGCTTTACCTTGCAGTAACCGTTTTGCCTCATTGGCCGAGATGACGAAAGATTAGGATGTCACTAATAATTTGGTGCGTTCTTCCACGGCACCTGATGTTTCTGTTCCCATCTTCTCTGACCAGGCCTCTTACACTGCTTTTATCTTAGATTTAAAAACTGAGGTAGGGCTTCTAAAATCCATGATTACATCACTGACCAATTCTTTGAAACAGCTTCTAGCTTTTAGCAACACGCATGCAGTTAGTGGACAAATTGATCTACCAGCAACCATTTCCAGACCATCTGCTGCTGTATCTAGTCAGTGACTCTTGTGAATAAGGGTGCCGATCCCATATCCGATGATGTTCCCACTGCTAATCACCAACAGCAAATTCCCAGCCATGTGCCTTTATAGGCGCTTAACTACAAAGGTGTAACTTCCAATATCTCGAGTACTCAAAGCTTAAGCGCTCATACTGGGCACTTGACTCTGGATAGTTTTCCCTCTTCTTCTTCTTTTGGGGCCAATCTCGGTCATAAACCTAACAACTTCCTGTGCCCCACTAAAAGTAGACCTGCCAGTGCTGATTAAATCATGATGATCGGTGTTCCTAAGCCAGGCTTCTCCAATGAGTAGCTCGTGAGCTACTGGTAGCTCTTCACCCACCTGTAAGTAGCTCTCCTGTGTGCAGCCCAACCTACTAAATTCGACACTTTTGGTTGGTTGAATTAGTGGTGTTCCTCAAAACTTAAAAGTGTCTATTCAACACAAAACTACATGTATTTTGAAACCTCATAATTTTGCAAATATATTTCAAGC
The DNA here is from genome assembly GCF_964263255.1 of Lissotriton vulgaris. Classification (NCBI taxonomy): domain Eukaryota; kingdom Metazoa; phylum Chordata; class Amphibia; order Caudata; family Salamandridae; genus Lissotriton; species Lissotriton vulgaris. The sequence goes on from NC_141687.1 coordinate 1,067,041,758, forward strand.
TGATATTTGAGAGATAAATCTTAGCTCTAACGTAATCAGTGGATATTATGTCCCCCCTGGTATCCTGCACAATTCTCTCACGTAATCTCCTTATCACTCCGCACTTCTCCGACCTTCATACGCGCTATCACTGCATCTCCCATTCCTATACTCACCACCCCACCTGCTAAAGACCCAGATAGAACTTCCCTCCCCCGCCCCTCTCATATCCTCCCACGCATCACTACTCACTATAACCTCCCTCCACTATTACCCCCCACTTCCTTGCCTGCCCCTCCCTGTCCACTCTCCCCTTTTTATTTTCTTCTCCCCCAATATAGCCTCACCACCATGTCCGACCTCAACACCACCTACACACCTCCCCCCAATCAGGATCTAACTAACAATCCCCCCTCACTCATCAAACATGGTCCCGACTCCTGGACAATTTCATACCCCTCCACCCTCTCTAAAAATGCCAAAAAGAACTTCAAACATAAACTCCTCACCCGTCATCCCGAAACCCTCATTGAAGATAACTATCACAGCCTCACATCCCACATTAAAACTAACTACATTTTCTACACCAAACGCCATCTAAATGGAAGAGCACCTTCCTACGACACCTTCCAGTTTCTAGCTCGATTAAAATCCCTCATGGTCATAAGCTCGCCACTTCCCCCTCCTCTCTTTTTCCTGGTGAATTAACCATTTCCATCTACAAAACGGGAAATATCATGATCCAAGCCTCTGAGAAGCACCTCCTAATCTTCGAACTCCTCTTCAACACCCTGTCCGACCACCTGGCACTTTCTACTCCCCCTCCAATCCCCCTGTGGACCCCGCTCGGCCGCCACTACGCCCAACCCTCTCCAAAATGACAGTCCCCTGGCAAATGCTCCTACCCTGTCAGCCGCACTCGAACCACCCCCTAGTGCTATCCAATTCCAACTCTCCTCACCTGCCCACCTCCAGACCCCCACCAACTCTCCTCTGCCCCCCAGAGTCTTACTCCACTCCTCCTTGAAACTCCTGCCCGTAACAACACTCCCCTCACTTTTAATCCTACCCTTCCCTCTTCACCTGAACCATCCCCCATCCACCCCTACAATTCACTCCGCCAAAACCCCATATCCCCTAATGACCAACCAATCCCGACACTCCCAAATACTCCTCCTCTCCGTCTCACTAGCCCCTCATCAAACAATGCCCCGCATATCTCCTCCCCTGCCTTCGTAAACTGCATTCCCATCCACCTCACCGCTCCCACTTCCCCCCTGGCCCCGCATACCCTGCCTCCACCTACCCCCTGTTGGAAGGGGGCGACCTCAGGGGTCAAGATTGCTCTGCTAACCACCAAGACTCTCCTCTCCCACAATTCCTGCCGAGTCTTATCGAGGGGGGGTCCCCACCGGGGAGGACTGATCGTACACACTGTCGGCACACCACACGTACGAACGGACACCACACCGTGGATCTTTATCAAGTATGAACTTTATCAAAGGTAAAAAAGTAGCAATATACAGCGATCGAGGGATCGTGAAAGTCTCGTAACACAAGGGAACGGGGAAGCGGGACAGTCTCAAGGGCCGGCCAGTACATAGCGTACCCTGCGCACAGTTCTCAATCCTCGAACTGGGGGTACGGAGGCTGGCGATTGTACTTGCCGTCCTACTCGCTTCGGTTCGAGGTAGTCGTGATGGTAGCGTCAATGGTCCAGCCGGACCAGAGGGCTCCTCAAGCCGCGACGAGGTCAGCAGGGCTCGACCCGGAGTGCACCGTAGTGCTCGTAGTTCAGGAGGAGCCGCAACAGCGTCAGCAGGGCTCAGGATGGGAGCAAGAGTCTCTTGTTCTCAAGAGTGGGCCGCGACGAGGTCAGCAGGGCTCCAATGGTTCAAGTCTTTCTCTTCGAGGAAGAGCCGCGACAGCGTCAGCAGGGCTCGGTGGTTCCAGTCTTTTTTTCTTCGAGAGGGAGTCGCGACAGCGTCAGCAGGGCTTGGTGATTCAGTTCCGTAGCTTCGAGGACGAGCCGCTACAGCGTCAGCAGGGCTTTCTTGTCCAAGATACAACTGCCGGCTGGATGTGAGGCAGGCTGTCTTAAAGTTCAGGGGCCCCTTGATGTCCGGACCCTCATAGGCAGGGGGCCGGTGGTCCGAGGGCCAGGCGGCCGATTGTCTGGGCGGCTGATTCTTTGATGCTTTGGACCGTGCGTCCAGGGATTCCCAGACGCCCATCAAGGTTTGGAGCCAGCTCGCTAGGAGGCCAAAGGTTTGATCGAAACCAGCCCCCAGGGATAGTTCAGAGGTGTGAGGGGAACCAGTTTCTCGGGAGGAGGCCGGAGGTGTGATTGAAGTCTTGGTTTTGGGTACTTGGAGGTCCTTCCCCCCCCGGGCGGGTCCGGTCACACCGGACGCGCACGCCTGTCTACAGCCAGGGTCGGCCAAGAGCTGCCGAAAGGGAAGAAGGCGGCCGGCCGGCCGGTGTGGCCAAAAATGGAGTCTGATGGTCACGTGCACGGGTGCAGGCACGCGGTCTGGAGATCGGCTCAGGTCCGGTGTAGAGGGGTTGTGTACAGTTCTGGGCTGGCTGGGGTCAGGTCCACCAGTAGTTCTTGGGTTGCGGGGATCAGAGAGGACCACGCCACGAGGCCGGGTCCAACATGCGTCCCCTCCAGCTGAAAGATGAGGAGAACTACCCATCCTCTTGGGTTGTTCTCTTCGCTGAGGCGGAAGAAGCGGGACAGGCCGTCGGTGTTGGCGTGGTCGGCACCAGGCCTGTGTTCAACAGTAAAATCTATCCCCTGGAGGGAGATAGACCAGCGTAGCAGTTTGGGGTTCTCTCCTCTCATCTGCATGAGCCACCGGAGAGGACGGTGGTTGGTCTGCACCAGGAAGTGGGTACCGAACAGGTAGGGCCTCAGCTTCTTCAAGGCCCAAACCACTGCGAAGGCCTCTCGCTCAATGGTGCTCCATCTTTGCTCTCGGGGTAGTAGCCTCCGGCTGATGAAGGCTACTGGGTGATCAATCCCCTTGTCGTCCACCTGGGAGAGCACGGCTCCAATGCCATGTTCGGAGGCGTCTGTCTGGACCACGAACTCTCGGGAGTAATCGCGGGCCTACAGTACTGAGGCGGTGCACATGGCATTTTTCAGTTCCTCAAACGCCTTCTGACAGGCGGGGGTCCAACTAACCTTCTTGGGGTTTGCCTTGGCTGTCAACTCTGTGAGGGGGCCTACAATACTCCTGTAGCCCTTGATGAATCTACGATAGTACCCTGTGAGTCCTAGGAAAGCCCGCACCTCGGTTTGGGTCGTGGGGGTTTCCCAGGCATTGATAGCGTCTATTTTGGGTTGGAGGGGGGCTACGAGGCCGCTTCCGACCTGGTGCTCGAGGTATACCACGGAGCTGAATGAATGAAACAGTTCTTGTAGATGCGCGGACTTAGCCCAATTGGCGTCAAGGCGCCTAAATCAAATGCAGAAGCTAGCAAAACTACAAAGTCCTATTTGCTCAAGGGTAGGCCCTCTTGAAAAAGTAGGTTTTGAGAGCCTTTTTGAAAGACTCGATGGTCGGGAGCGTTTTTATATCTGTGGGAATGGAGTTCCACAGCTGCGGAGCAACCACGGAAAAAGCTCTGGCGCCCCATCTGGCAAGTTTGAAACGAGGAACAACCAGTTGACAGAGTCCCGCAGATCGGAGGTTTCTTGTGGGGACGTAACACATAAGAAGAGATCCGATAGCACTAGCAGGACCATCCTTCAATGCTCTGTGGGTCAGACAGAGAATTTTAAAGGCAATTCTGTGCTGCACCGGGAGCCAGTGGAGCTCCTTCCTGGCTGAGGTGGCTGAAGATGCTTTCGGGAGATCCAAAACAAAGCGTGCTGCAGCGTTCTGGAGAATCTGCAGACGATGTATCAGGCCTTTATTGGCTTCCATGTACAGGGAGTTGCAGTAATCCAGCCTTGAGCCAACCAGGGCGACTGCAACCTGTTTACGCGCCTGGGGGGATAGGTAACCGCGGATTTTATTGAGCGTCCTGATCACACCCCAGCAGGTGGCCACGGTCCTGTTGACTTGCAGGGACATAGAGAGCGAGGTGTCAAATAATACTCCAAGATTTCTGGCGGAAGGGGAGGGAGTGGGGCAGATGCGAAGAGAAGAAGGACACCACTCGCTCGACCACAGATTTTGACTCTTCTCAAAGACCAACACCTCCGTTTTTTCGCCGTTTAGTTTGAGGGAGTTTATAGTCATCCAGTCTGCCACATACTGCATGCATACCCTGAAACTAGCGGCAGTTGTACTAACAGAGGTGTGGGCTAGTGATACCATGATCTGGGCATCATCTGCGTAGGATACCACTTCCATCCCCTGAGATTTAACCAGTCTTGCAAGGGGGGCCACATAGATGTTAAACAGGGTCGGACTCAAGGCCGACCCTTGTGGCACCCCACACTGCAATGACTTGGCAGGGGAGAGGTGGTTCCCAAGCATAACTCTCTGTTCCCTTTCGGTCAGGAAGGAGTTTAAGAGGCTCAGGGCCGGTCCTGTGACACCAGCTTCCCTCAGCCGAGATGTAAGAATGGCGGGGGATAGGGTGTCGAACGCGGCCGTGAGGTCTAAAAGGACCAGAACAGTAGTTTGGCCAGAGTCCACCTTGCGTCGGTTGTTATCGACCACACAGGTAAGGGCGGACTCTGTGATGTGGTGTTTTCTAAAACCATGTTGTGTGTTATCCAGGTATTCAGAGGAGTCAAGAAAGGAGGACAGGTGGAAGTTCAAATGTGCCTCAAGCATCTTCTTGGGCGCTGGAAGGAGGGAGATTGGCCTGAAATTTTTCAGCAAGGCCGGATCCAGGGATGGTTTCTTGAGAAGAGGTTTAACAATTGCTTTCTTCCATAGAGGGGGGAAAGATCCTTGAGAAATGGCCTGGTTAAGGACCTGAAGCAGGGGAGGAAGGAGGCAATTTCTGCATTCTTTCAGTTTTTTAAGCGGTATAGGATCAAGGGGAGAAGCCGATTTGGTCCTGTCCAATAGTAGATTCAGTGATTCAAGGGATAATGATGGAAATGTCGTGAGTAGGCACGAAGGATCTTTGCCTAGTGAATCAAGACTAGAAATGTCAGGTGGGATTTTTTGGTCAAGAGCACGACAGTGGGCTTCAAGAGAGACATGTATGTCATGGATTTTGCTATGAAAGAAATCAGAAATATCGTTGCAAAGTTGTTGAGAGCTGACTACAGGGTCAGGGAGTTGTAGGGAGCATAGAGAGTCGGCGATTTTAAATAGCTCTCTAGAAGAGGAGAGAGAGCTGGTCAGATTGGAAAAATATTTCTGTTTCTCAATTATCACTTGGAGTTTGTAGGACCACAGAGAGGATTTATGAACCTCTCTGTCATTTGGGTCCCAATATTTCCTCCATTTTCTCTCGTTGCTCCTACAACCTTGTCTAAGAAGCCTCAGCTGATCAGGAAAACCAAGGTGCCGTGGGTTTACGGCGCGCTACATAACGCAAGGATGAGGGAGCAAGTTGTTCTACTGCGTTGAAAATGGAGTCATTCAAGATTTGGGCTGCCTCTGCTGCGTCGTTTACGGCTAAAGTATCAGGAGTGGAGACCAAAGGGGAAGGGCCTCATCAGAGATATTTCTTAGATTTCTCCTAAGGGTAAAGGGAGAGGTTTCCCGATTAGTAAGACAGGGGACAGGAATGCATAGTTCGAATGGCACGGCAAAATGATCAGACCAGACCACCTGGAGAGGAGAGCCGGTGGAAAGCCTGTCATCGTTAGAAAAGAGACCATCGAGAATGTGTCCTGCCTTGTGAGTCGAACTTTTTACAAGCTGGACGAGGTCACAGGATTCTAGCGTTTCAACAAGTGCAATGGTGTCCTTTGAGTTGGTCTCATCAAGGTGAAAGTTAAAATCACCCAAGATGGTAAAGGCAGTTTTTCCAATATAGGGTTCAAGGATGGTCATTAGATCAGCGGGAAAGGTGGCCCTAGAACCGGGGGGTCTGTAGATAAGGATCCCAGAAAAGGAGACTGAGGGAGATAGGGAGATGCAGAAATAGAATGATTCTAAGCGAGATGAGGGAATCGTTATTGGTTTAGTTGCACAGAGAAAGGAGGATTTTACAAGAATGGCAATACCACCTCCTCTGCGCAAAGGTCTATCCTGCCTATGTAGAGAATAGCCGTCAGGTATAGCCAAGAGCAGATCATGTCCAGAGGTGTCGGAGGCCCAGGTCTCTGTAATGAAGACCCAGTCTGGTTGTCGGCTGTCAACGAAATCGTGAAAGGTGACGTTGTGCTTAATAAGAGAGCGGGCATTGATTAAGAAACCGAGTCTCCGTTGTGAGACAGGCTGAGGGGGCGGAGGGGGAACAATAGGGGCGGCAGCCCTAGGAAATAAGAAGGAGGCCGAACAGGCCCAACACCTGTAAGAATGCAGTATCCCTTCAGGGGAGAAACGATGGGAGCAGGGCAGGGAAGAGGGTCGGAGAGCAAGGAGGTCAGAGTTGGAATAAAATATAGGAGTCTCACTGGGAAAAGATGGAATAGGGATTGGGTCCAGCCCGTCCTGTAGCCCGTCCTCAGCGCGGACGGGCGCAGACGGGCTGGACTCTGGCGTGACTCCGGCGGGCATCCGGCGCATCCGCAAACGCGTCCGCTACGCGGAGCGCCAAGTACCTTATTATAAGGCAGCTAGAGCGCGAGAGCGCGACCCCACACCCAAGATGGCCGCTAAGCCACCCTCGCCTCCCCGGGACCAGCTCTCAGCGTCAACACTCAGCTGAGAGCGGCCCAGCAGGTAGAGGAAGGTAGGAAAGAGTCGTCAAAGTGCAAATACGCTTTTTAAAATCAAGCGCCGATTAAAAACAAACATCACTCGGGACGCGTTCTAAAATACAAGTTACCCTCAGCAATTACTTCTGTGGCAGATCAGGTAGAGGAAAGTGCAGTAGGACCTCCGGCTTCCGCCTCAGAGGGTGAAATGAGAGATTAGGCAATCGCTACCAGAACCCCTTTTATGGCAGCTAGAGCGCGAGAGCGCGACCCCACACCCAAGATGGCCGCTAAGCCACCCTCGCCTCCCCGGGACCAGCTCTCAGCGTCAACACTCAGCTGAGAGCGGCCCAGGAGGTAGAGGAAGGTAGGAAAGAGTCGTCAAAGTGCAAATACGCTTTTTAAAATCAAGCGCCGATTAAAAACAAACGTCACTCGGGACGCTTTCTAAAATACAAGTTACCCTCAGCAATTACTTCTGTGGCAGATCAGGTAGAGGAAAGTGCAGTAGGACCTCCGGCTTCCGCCTCAGAGGGTGAAATGAGAGATTAGGCAATCGCTACCAGAGCCCCTTTTATGGCAGCTAGAGCGCGAGAGCGCGACCCCACACCCAAGATGGCGCTCTGTCCTATCTGGCATTTGCTAGCTTTAACGGTGAGGCCTGCGCGGTGCAGGGCTTCCAATACCTCCCAGAGGTGTTGCAGGTGCTCGGGCCAGTGGGCACTGAGCACGGCAATGTCGTCGAGGTATGCCGCGCTGAAACTTTCCAACCCTGCCAGGACCTGGTTGACCAGTCTCTGGAAGGTGGCGGGGCGTTTTTCATGCCGAAGGGCATTACTCTGAAGTGGAGGTGGCCATCCGGAGTGGAGAAAGCGGATCTTTCTTGGGCCCGCTCCGTGAGGCCGATCTGCCGGTAGCCACTGGTGAGATCGAAGGTACTGAGCCGACCCTATGCGGTCAATGAGTTCATCGGCTCGCGGGATGGGGTGTGCGTCGGTTCGGGTGACTGCGTTGAGTCCACGGTAGTCTACGCAGAACCTCAGCTCAGGAACAGTGCCGGGGGCGGCGGCCTTCGGAACCAGGACCACGGGGCTAGCCCATGGGCTGTTGGAGGCTTCTACCACTCCTAGGGCCAACATCTTGTCAACTTCGGCCTTGATGCAGGCTCGAACTCGGTCAGGGACCTGGTAGGCTCTGTGCCGTACCGGAGGGCTGTCCCTGGTGTCCACGTCGTGGATGCACCAATTGGTGACGCCGGGGGTGAGGGAGAAGAGGTCAGAGAACTCTCCCAACAACCGGCGACAGTCTTCACACTGCACTCACTCCCTCTACGGAGCCATCTTGGTCCTTCGCACACAGGAGATCCGGTAGAGGGTCCGTTTCCTCTTCCTCTCCGTCGTCAGTGGCAAGGAGTAATCCCAACTCGGTACGCACAAAGTGGGGTTTGAGCCGGTTCACGTGGAGAACCTTCAAGGCATTCCTGGCCGATTGCGTATCGACCAGGTATGTGACCTGGCTCTTGCGCTCTATAACTTTAAAGGGTCCGGTCCACTTGTCCTGAAGGGCACAAGGTTCCACCGGGGACATGACCCAAACCTGTTGGCCGGGCTGAAACTCGACCAGAGTGGTGTTCTGGTCATACCAGCGTTTCAGCTCTTCTTGGCAGGCCTCCAGGTTGGCCTCGTCCAGCTCGCGAAACCGTCGCGTCTGGTTCCAGAGGGCCAGGACGTAGGAGAACACATCGGGGGGTGTGCTCGGGGGGGCTGTCTCCCAGCCTTCCTTGACCAGGATGAGGGAACCCCGGACGGGGTGCCCGTAGAGCAGCTCGAAGGGGCTGAACCCCAAGGACTTCTGGGGAACTTCTCGGTATGCGAACAGGAGGCAGGGCAGGAGGACGTCCCACTTGCGTCGCAGGGGCTCCTCGAGACCCATGATCATTCCTTTCAGGGTGCGGTTGAACCGCTCAACCAGGCCGTTACCTTGAGGGTGGTCTGGGGTGGTGAACTTGTACGTCACCCCACACTGTTGCCAAAGGGACTTCATGTACCGGGAAATAAAGTTTGTGCCTCTGTCGCTCACCACTTCCCGCGGGAATCCCACCCGGGAGAAGATCCCCATGAGGGCCCGGCCCACGACAGGGGCCGTCACCGTCCGGAGCGGAATGGCTTCGGGGTATCGGGTGGCGTGATCTACCAAGACAAGAATGAACCGGTGACCTAAGGAGGTCCAGGGGTCCGAGAATGTCGATTCCCACCCTCTCAAAGGGGGTACTGACAACTGGGAAGGGTTGGAGGGGAGCCTTGCGCTTTCCTCCGCTTTTGCAGCTAGCCTGGCACGTGGGGCAGGACTTACAGTGGGTTTCCACATCGGCACGCATACGGGGCCAGTGGAAATGGGTCACTAGTCGTTGGTAGGTTTTATCCTGGCCCAAGTGTCCCGCCAGGGGCACATTATGGGCCAGGTTGAGGAGGAGGCCGCGGAAACGTAGGGGTACCACCAGCACTCGTGCTGACCCTAGTTTGGCGGTCTTCTGTTTGCTGTAGAGTAGACCGTTTTCCCAGTAAAGGTAGTGGGAGCCGGACTGGTCTCCGGCGGCCTGGGCTGCGGCCTGTTTCTGGGGCCCCTCAAGGGCAGGGCAGGAGGTCTGCTCCTGGCAGAACTCTTCTCGGGATGGTCCTCCCTCCTGGCGCCACTGGGCCAGCTCGGGGAGATCGGTCAGGGTTGAGATCGGGTCGACAGAGGGTCTGTGGGGACCGTTGTCGGACTCGCTTTCTTCGCTGGAGGGCCGGTCGGGGACCGGGGGTCGCTCGCCTTCCTCCGGGGCATCAGGGGCTGTACTGGGGACCCCGGACTCTTCGTCCCCGGGGTTGGTCATTCTGGCTGTCATGGCTCGGGTGCTCACACAGGCCCAGTGGGGCAGACCCAACATCTCTAGATGGGTCCTCCTTTCTACATCTTTCCACTTCGAGCTCTCTAGGTCATTCCCCAGGAGGCAGTCCACGGGCATGTCTGTGCGGACCGCTACCCATAGGTCGCCCGAGACTCCCTCCCACTCAAACGGAACCTGGGCTATTTTGCATGTGCGGACGGAGTTGTCGGCTGCTATCACTCTGCAGGAGGCGTGAGGGATGATCAGGGACTCAGGGACTAGCGTGTATCTGACTGATGTGATGCTGGCTCCTGTGTCTCTAAGGGCTCCTATGCTGCGCCCATTAACCTTAACTGTCTGGCGATACTTTTCTGTGTTGTCGGGCAGGTAGTCTCCCTGAACCATCTCGCTATTCCCCAGGGAGACTAAGACCATGGCTGCGGGCTCCCACTCCCCCTGCTCTTCTACCTCTTCCTCTTCTAGGGCTACCGATGATATCTGCCTGGTGGAGGAGCCAGTGGGAGTGGATTTCTGGAACATGGGGCACCGGGGACCACTGGCATAGTGCTCTGGCTGCTGACACTTAAAACACGCTGTGCTGGGGCGGGGCCCCGGTGTACCCACGATCGGGGCCGTTCTCGTCGAGGGAGGAGAACGGGGTGTCTGGTTTCTGGGGGGCTACGCTGGGCCCTGACTGAGATCCTTGCTGATTACCTCGACCTCCCCCACCCCTCTGGCGGGAAGATCCTTGGTCGTTCCGTGGGTAGTCTCCCCCGGGCCCCTTCTGAACTCGGGTGGCCACCCAGCGATCGGCTTCGACAGCCAGTTTATGTGGATTGGCGAGCTTGCTGTCCAGGAGATGCTGCCTCAGCTCCACAAAGCAATTCGTGGACAGGTGCTCGTAAGCGATGAGGTCAACCAGGCCTTCGGAGGTGGTCACATTGCTGCCCTTGATCCACCCATCTAAGGCCCGGGTGTAGTAGTTTACATAGTCCACCCATGTGGTGCCAGGGATCTTCTTGCACTCCCTGAACCGCTGGCGATACATCTCGGGCGTGAGCCCGTAGCGGAATAGGAGGGCGTCTTTCATGTGGGTGTAGGCGTTCATGTGCTCGGTCGGCAGGTCCAGCAGGGTGTCTCTTCCCTCGCTGAGGAAGCGGCTCCACAAGCCGGCCCCCCAGTCCTTCTCGGGGACTCGGTGGGCAGACATGGCGACCTCGTAGGCCTTGAACCACTGCTGGATGTCGTCTGCTTTGTAAAACTCCTTCACGACGTCTTTGGGGATGTGGACCTTCGTTTCCCGAGGGATCACCGGTTCCCCGAGTCCCAGTGGTCTGGTTGCATCTCTTCTGGCTTTTCACTCTAGTTCTTTGAGGCCGCGCTCGTGCTCGAGCTGGAGTTTCCGGCCCTCATGCTCCCTCTGGAGCTTCTTCTCTTCCAGCTCCCCTTGGAGCCGTAACTGCTCGACTGCCAACTTCTTCTCCGCAAGTTTGAGTTCTCCCTCCATCTTGAAGAGTGCTAGTTCTAGTTCATGGCTTCGGTCACGTTCTCGGTCGGCCATCTCTTCCGACGACCGATCCCTCCCGGTTGCTGGGCTCCGGGATTGTTGCTGGTTTCTCTCACTGGTCGGTGTACTGGGTTCGGTCTGTGGTCTCCCTTCCCCGTTGTCTCCGGGCGGATGAAGGGATGACCCGGACTCCACCCCAGCCGTTAGCGCTTTTTGGAAATCCTCCTTGGTATTTAGTCCGGTACTAGCGATACTCAGTTCTTTGCAAAACTGCTTGAGCTCTCTATGGGTGTAGTCTCCCAACAGGTCTTTATCGAATGGCGTCTTCTCACTGGATTCTGCGGACAACATCGTTGCTCTTTCTTTCTAGTTCGCCGCTGCGTGTGGGTTCAGGTAGTGTGTCAGTGGTACGATCTCCAGACGTAGGTTCGTATCGCGTCGCTGCCACCAATGTTGGAAGGGGCCGACCTCAGGGGTCAAGATTGCTTTCCTAACCACCCGAGACCCTCCTCTCCCACAATTCCTGCCGAGTCTTATCGAGGGAGGGTCCCCACCGGGGAGGACTGATCGTACACACTGTCGGCACACCACAATTACGAACGGACACCACACCGTGGATCTTTATCAAGTATGAACGTTATCAAATGTAAAAAGGTAGCAATATACAGCGATCGAGAGATCGTGAAAGTCTCGTAACACAAGGGAACGGGGAAGTGGGACAATCTCAAGGGCCGGCCAGTATGTAGCGTACCCTGCTCACAGTTCTCAATCCTCGAACTGGAAGGTACGGAGGCTGGCGATGGTACTTGCTGTCCTACTCGCTTCGGTTCGAGGTAGTCGTGCTGGTAGCATCGATGGTCCAGCTCGACCAGAGGGCTCTTCAAGCCGCGACGAGGTCAGCAGGGCTCGACCCGGAGTGCACCGTAGTGCTCGTAGTTCAGGAGGAGCTGCGACAGCGTCAGCAGGGCTCAGGATGGTAGCAAGAGTCTCTTGTTCTCAAGAGTGGGCCGCGACGAGGTCAGCAGGGCTCCGATGGTTCAAGTCTTTCACTTTGAGGAAGAGCCGCGACAGCGTCAGCAGGGCTCGGTGGTTCCAGTCTTTTTTTCTTCGAGAGTGAGCCGCGACAGCGTCAGCAGGGGGTGTGATTCAGTTCCGTAGCTTCGAGGACAAGCCGCAACAGCGTCAGCAGGGCTTTCTTGTCCAAGATACAACTGCCGGCTGGATGTGAGGCAGGCTGTCTTATAGTTCAGGGGCCCCTTGATGTCCGGACCCTCATAGGCAGAGGGCCGGTGGTCCAAGGGCCAGGCGGCCGATTACCTGGGCGGCTGGTTCTTTGATGCTTTGGACCGTGCATCCAGGGATTCCCAGACGCCCATCAAGGTTTGGAGCCAGCTCGCTAGGAGGCCAAAGGTGTGATCGAAACCAGCCCCCAGGGATAGTTCAGAGGTGTGAGGGGAACCAATTTCTCGGGAGGAGGCCGGAGGTGTGATTGAAGTCTTGGTTTCGGGTACTTGGTGGGTCCTTCACCCCCCGGGCGGGTCCGGGCGCGCCAGACGCGCACGCCTGTCTGCAGCCAGGGTCGGCCAAGAGCTGCCGAAAGGGAAGAAGGTGGCCGGCCATCCGGTGGTGGCCAAACATGGAGTCTGATGGTCACATGCACGGGTGCAGGCACGCAGTTTGGAGATCGGCTCAGGTCCGGTGTAGAGGGGTCGTGTACAGTTATGGGCGGGCTGGGGTCAGGTCCACTAGTAGTTCTTGGGTTGCGGGGATCAGAGAGGACCACGCCACGAGGCCGGGTCCAACACGCGTTGAGCAGGAAAATGCAAAAGGGCCCCACGCAGAACTTGTGGAGGGTGCAGGGCTGCTCTTTGGTGCAGATGTTGCTCGGGGCTGGGGCTTCTCAATCCCCAATGCACAGCTTCGAGGAGGCCTCGGGGGCTGCACAGTTAACAGGTCGCAGACTTTTCAAGATGGCCGGTCCCACGTCTCTCGTCGCCTCCACTGGTCTCTGCTTTGCAGGGACTGTGGACCGGGCTGTTGGATGTCTGGGAATCCGGTTCTTGTCAGGCTCTGTGCTCGGGCTCCGGTGGGAGACAGCAACAAAGCAAGCCGTTGATCGCTGGATGGTGCCTGCTTGTGCAGGGTGGTCACTCCTTGTCCACAAGGGAGATTCTTCAGTCGTCTTCTTCAAGTAGATCGTTGAAGGTCCAGAGTTTCGTTTCAGAGTTTCAATCAGGATTAATCTAAAGTCTTGGGACTCAGCTCCTACCTACATACCAAATCTAGGGGCTGGATTACCTGCTAGGTCCCTTCTATGGGTGGGACCAGGGAAGGGGTGGTTACACCCCTTTCCCTTTGTCCAGTTTCACGCCAGAGCTGGGGCTGGAGTGCCCCAGCACTGGTTTGAACTGGACTATGCATGGGACACCTTGTGTGCCCCAGGCAGTGTCTCATTTCTTTCAGCCCTCCCTTCCCCAATACACAAAAGCCTGTCTGGGGTGGTGCGAGCACCTCCCAAGGCAGGAAACCTATTGTCCAAGCCTCCCTAGCTGGAAGGACTCCCAGCAGCAGGAGGTCAGACTTGTGTCTGTGGCAGCAGCAGCCATTTTGTGATGCTGAAGCTCTGGTTAACTTTAACCGGGATTAGTAGGAACAACATGTCTTCTCCCTCTAGAAGGGTGGAATGCTCCCCCGTCACCAGAAATGGCAAGGGGGTGGTATTCCAAATCGTATGACACCTTACTCGACATGTTTTGATAAAGCCAAACCAGAGTTAGCATTTAACCGCGAGGTTCATAATGCACTTAAGAGTATATGGTATGGCAATATCCTAGAACAGCTATAAGGACATGGTTCCGAAAGCTGCAGACAGGCTCAGCTCATGCTAGAGCACCATCTCACATAAAACCAAGCACTCTGCCTCTAGGATTGTTAAGGCCTGCCATAGAAGTGACTTATAGGTGTATATGTGTCTAGATATAAGGTTAGATATAGGTATACTATATCTAAAGCACAGGGTGATTACACCACCTTGTTCCAGTTGAGTGATCAGCCAGTTGTGTCAATTTGGGTGGCCAGCCAGGGGTGGCATAATACATGCTGCAGCCCCTGGTAGGCATTGGATGCATCTATGCCCTGGGTACCTATAGTACACTGTACAGGGGCTCATAAGGTGACCCAGTATCCAATTGGAGATGCACCTAGGGTACATGGATTACATTCTAAAGAGAGAGCAGATAGCCTGGGGCCCTGGTTAGCAGGATCCCAGGCCAACTAAGTCGAAAACCAGCTAAACACTAGGCAAAAAATCTGGGGTAACCATAGTCAGGTATCCACCTTCCTACAAGGACTATGATAGGTTAATAAGCTAAGAGGCCTAGGCCTTTCTAGTCTATAACTAAAAGTGTAGTATTGCTCCTACTAAGTCTATTACTACTATTTTTAAATAGCGGGGACTCCCATCATGATGACGGGGAATGATTCAAGCATGATGAAAGTTTCAATACTGGAGTAAAGATTGAACTTCGCATCAGACTGGATGTGGCAAGGACACCAGGAGTTCTATTGTTTGATCGAGATGAAAACTGAAGACTACCTTGGGTAAGACGTTAGGGTTGGTTCTGAAAACTATTGTGCACCTGGAAGAACAATTCTTCCAAGGTGAGTGTGCATTTCACCGACTCGTCTAAGTGATTAAAAGGCCACAAGGAGTCACCTTCCAAGAAAGAAATTGCAATGGACAAGACTGAAGTGGTTGAAAAAGAGGGCCCATTAGTCTGGTGAATACTAAGTTGAGGTTCCACACAGAAACAAGGGCTGCTTGTGGTGGGTTAGCCCTTTTGAGCCCTTCGAACGATTGAGATTCTGAAAAGTGTGCTGCCAATTTTAAAGGTAAGCTGCCACAGCAGCTAAATGAGTAGAACAGAAGCAAAGGCAAGGCCAGAGTTCTGTGAGTGGAGAAAATAATGTCCTGTGTAAAGTCTGAGTGGGTCAACTTGTCTAGGGAGACAGTAGTATATGAAAGGTTTCCACTTAGTCACATAGCAAGCTCCAATTGTGGGCCAGCATGCTTCCTTCAGAAGAACATAAGTTACTTACCTGTAAACTGTGGTTCTCCAGTATTGGTGTCTTTCATAGATTCACATGCTTGAATATTCCCCGTCGTCGAAGTGGGAGTCCCACGGTACATAAAATAGCAGTAATATATGCATATATAAATAAAAAATTCTCATAATTATATATATACATATACATACGTAAAATACAGTAAAGTATCCAAAACGTAACCCCTTCCATGCTCATGACAGAACGGTTCCGTCATGAACGTCGGTTGGCCTGTGCTCATGACGGAACCGTTCCGTCATGGTTCCATAGGTTCTTTAGAACCTTCAGCACCGCAGCGGAATTCGCGCAGCGCTGAAGGGGTTAAAAGTACTATAGAACAGAATAGGCCCATAGAAAGCCTAAGGGAGAAACTCAACTTAGCAACATATCAGTGTCATTATGTTTTGGTCCACATTCTAGCCAATCAGGCTGCAGTTCCCTCTAGAACCTTCTCCTCAGAAGCCCAAGTCCTCAGATTTTCATAGCACAAAGTAACCAAAAGTGCCTGAGGAGAAAAGAGCCTCTGAGGGGAGGAAGGGAGGGTTGCATGTGAATCTATGAAAGACACCAATACTGGAGAACCACAGTTTACAGGTAAGTAACTTATGTTCTTCTCCAGTATTAGGGGTGTCTTTCATAGATTCACATGCTTGAATAAGAGTAGAAAGCAGTAAATCATCATACAAGTCATAAAGGTAACACTAAACTTCAAGCATACAAAAACATATCATTAAATATGTAATATAACAACATTCAAGAGAGAAAACCTTTATGACTGGAGGCGGGTAGCAACAGAGGCTCACCTTATTTAAAAAGATTCCGCAGCACCGCTTGTCCTACTGCTGCATCTGCGGCGTCTGTTGATTGCAGACAGTAGTGCTTCGTAAAAGTATGGCTGCTCGACCACGTAGCAGCTCTGCAAATGTGCTGCAGAGGTACCCCCGCAAAGAGTGCAGTAGAAGCTGACACAGCTCTAGTTGAATGAGCACGTACTGGAGCAGGAAGAGGCTTGCCCGCCCGTTGATGACAAAAAGTAATGGTAGAAGAAATCCACCTAGTAATAGTCTGTTTGATAACAGGTTGTCCTTTGCAGATCGGGCCATAGGCCACGAATAATTGATCCGATTTCCTGAATGATGCGCTGAATGTAAAACTTGAGACAGCGTTTCAAATCCAAGGAATGCAATGAACGTTCAGCAGGAGTTTGTGGATCAGGAAAGAAAGTCTTTAGAATGACGGGTTCATTGTGATGGAAATCACTTGGGACTTTCGGGATAAATCTAGGATTAGTACGTAGCATAACAGCCTCATTGGAGAACTGGAAAAAAGGAGGCTGAATTGTGAATGCCTGAATATCACTGACACACCTAGATGATGTCAAGGCAAGCAAAAAAAACACTTTCCACATGAGGAATTTTAAGCTTGCTGAGTGGATGAGCTCGAAAGAAGGTAAGAGAAGCTGAGATAAAACCAGATTTAGGCGCCAAGCAGGTGGAGGACGACGAATGGGTGGAAACATACGGAAGAGGCCCTTGAAAAACTGTTGGATGATTCTAGATGAATACAGCGAGGTGAAACCGTCATGACGGAAGCGGGAAAGTGCTGCTAAAAACACCTTAAGAGTGGAGTGGGAAAGTCCTGACCTTGCAAGGGATAGGAAGAAAGGTAGGATCTGTTCCGGTTTGGCGGTCATTGGATCCAAGGCTTTGGTGTGGCACCAGACACAGAAACGCTTCCACTTCAGCTGATAGGTTTTAATGATGGATGGAGCGCGAGCATGCACTAACACCTCTCTGCAATCTGCGTCGATGGTTAGACGCGTAAATTCATTGTGTTCAGGTTCCAGGCATAGAGCTGGAGGTATGCCGGATCTGGGTGACAAATCTGCCCTTGCTGCATCGTGAGGAGGTGAGGCAGAGGATGAAGCAATATTGGCTCATTCTGGGAAAACAAGAGCAGGTCCGAGAACCATGGGTGTCGCGGCCACTTGGGAGCGATCAGGATGACATGACATGGTTGAAGCCTCATCCTGTGCAACAGGCGCGGAATCAGAGGAAGCGGAGGGAAAGCGTAGATGAATTCGTTCAACCAGCTGATCGAAAATGCATTTCCACTCAACTCTCTGTGGGGATGAAGACTTGCAAAGCGTTGGCATTTCCTGTTGGCGGCAGTCGCAAAGAGATCCATCTGCGGCTGGCCCCACTGACGGAAAATAAACTCGAGAGTTGGTTGGTTGAGTTCCCACTCGTGATTGTCCGAGAGAAACCTGCTCAATGAATCAGCCAGAACATTGGAAACACCCGGCACATGGATGGCTTTAAGATGAATATGATGATGAATTGCCCATTCCCATATCTCCTGTGCTTGTTGGGAAAGCAGAAGGGACCTTGTGCTGCCCTGTTTGTTTAGGTAATGCATGCTGGTGGTGTTGTCTGTCCTCACCAGCAGAAATTGGCCCTGTCCTATCCTTTGGAAAGATTCCATGGCAAGGAAGATCGCAAGAAGCTCTAGACGGTTTATATGCCAAGTGCGTTGGATTGCAGTCCACTTTCCTTTTTTCTGACATTCCTTCGAGATGCGCTCCCCAGCCTTCCAGGGACGCATCGGTTGTGAGCGTCAGAGTCGGAGTTGCGTCTTGAAAAGACCGACCCATGGATATGTTCGGAGGGTGAGCCCACCACTCCAGTGCCACCTGAATATGGGGCGTGAGAAGGATCCTGTCGTTGAATGATCCTGAGATCTGTTTCCACTGCTTGTCTAATTCCTCATGCACGACCCTCATATGTAGCCTGCAGTGGGGAATCAACGGTATGGCAGAGGAAGCCATGCCTAGAAATGATTTCAACATCCGTACTGAAACGTACAGCTTTGACTGCAGGAATCGTACCATCTTGAGCATGCGGTCTTGTCTTTCCTGGGAGACGAAAACCTTTGCCAGCTGAGAATCTAGTGAGGCTCCTAGAAAATCTCGCCGCTGAGACGGGCGAAAGTGTGACTTCTGGCAATTGATGGAAAGGCCCAATTTTTGAAAAAGAGAGATGCAAGACTGGGTGTGCTGGATTGCCAGATGGAGGTTCGGAGCCTTTATAAGATAATTGTCCAGGTATGGATAAAATTGAATGCCTTGTAGGCGCAGAAAAGCAGCTACTGGGGCCATGATCTTGGTAAAGACCCTCGGTGCTGAACGTAGGCCGAACGGCAGGACTCTGAATTGGAAATGAAGGTGTCCGACTGTAAAACTGAGATCTGTGCCTGGGGTGAATCGGCACATGAAAGTATGCATCCTGGAGGTCGATCGTGGAGAAGAACTCTCCGGGATTGAGATAATTTAACATTTGGAGCAAGGTCAACATTTGAAAAGTTTTTGACGTGATGAATTTGTTCAAGGCCCTTAACTCCAAAATGGGGCGCCACTCTCCCGACTTTTTCTTGACTACAAAACAGCGGGAGTAAAACCCCTTGCCCTGCTGGCCTTGTGGTTTCGACCTCGATAGCACCTTTTCTGATCATCAATTTGACTTGAGGCAATAGTTCTTTGAAATGGGGAGGTGGCGGGCTGTAGGTGGGCGATTGGGAGGAAATTTTGTAAACTCCAAGGTATGTCCTTTTGAAATCACATCTAGGACCCATTGATCGGAGGTGATGTTGGACCAATTCAAGATGTAATTGGAGATTCTTCCTCCAATTTTTTACAGTCAGTGGAAAATTGACGCTGGGACTGTCACTGTTTCTTTGTATTTGAACCACCTCTGTAGGTGGTTTTCCTCTGGTATGGTCTGGAGGAGGTCTGTCGAGTTTGGGACTGGTAGGTTTGTCTTTGCCGGTTGTCAGTGTAGGAGCAATATTGGTTTTATCCACGAAAAGTGGAAGAGTTGACGCCTCTACCACGTGCTCCTCGAAATGGCCGTTTTCTATATTGGAGAGTTCCTAACGCCTTGGCCGTATCCGTATCCTTTTTGATTGATTCGAGGACCTCATCGACATGTTTGCCAAAGAGCGAATCACCTGTCATAAGGTAGATCGAGCACTTTAGCTTGAACCTCAGGGCGAAATGCTGTTGATTTTAACTAGCCTTGACGCCTCAAAACAGCAGCCCCCGCCAATTGCCTGAACGCCGTAGAGGAGCTATCAATGGCACAGTCAATGATCTCTGAGGAGATCTTTTCACCCTCCTGAATGATGGCTTGTGCTTCTGCACGGATGGCATCCGGTAATTGTGGAAGCAATGTTGCAATCTCTGACCACATTTGGCGGTCATAAGAATTAGCTGCCCTTACAGTGGTGGCTGCCATGGTGGTAAACTTTTTTCCTATGGAATCCAGCTTTCGGCCTTCCTGATCTGGAGGAGAGGTGTGGAAGGATTGTGAGACCTTTTTTGAGCTGCCTGAGTAATGACGGAATCCACCTTAGACTGTGACACTAGGCATGTCGGAGAATCTGGTGGCGCTTTATACTTTTTATCGAGTCTTGGTAAGACAGCCGGGATCTAATTTGATTGCTCCATCAATTTGAGACCTTCATTCTAAATGTGGTCGATTATTGGAATAGTGTGAGCTTGCCTTTGAGGTAAGTCTTTAAAATCGTAAAGAAAACAGTCAGTCTGTTGGACGTCTAGAGTAGGATGAAATCTCTTAGCAGCGCGGACCATCAAGTTGTGGAAGCTGCCATGTCCACAGGAGGCGAGGCTAATGGCGACGTTGGTGGAGTTGAAGGTGTATGAGCCCTGTAATCGTCCCACTCTTGAAGGCCGTTGTCATCATCATCATCATTCGGATCCGTGTTGTGAGGGTCTTGATCCTCATTATCCGTATCATGCTGGGTACGTACCGGAGACCTTGATGGAACTGGTGCAGAAATTTGCAGCTGTGGAGGAGGTTGCGGCACTGGAGAAACAGGCCTAGACGGTGGGAATCTGTGATTATAATCGTCCAGCATGTGCTGCAGATTCATTACCAAAGACAGCGGTATCTGTGTCGTTTGTTCTGTCATAGGTGCCTCTGACCTGTCTACAGGAAATAGATCTGTCCCATCTTCGATGTTCTCTTCTTCCTCCTCATCATAATCTTGGCACTTGATGTGTAGTTCGGATGGACTAGTCGCTTGTCCAAAGACATTATCCAGTTCTGAATCATCATTGGAGTCCTCCTCCGCAGACTGAAATAATTTGCCAGGAAGAGTAGATCCACTCTTTATAGGACTCAACTGTATAAGAGGTACTCGTTTCAGCGTGGAAGCAGTGACCACTGTGAAGGGGTAGCCATGGCCAAAGAATGGTGCAACGTCGACGAGCCCGTCGACGTGGTGGTGGAAGATCCAAAAGCCGGTTGAGGCGTCTGCACCGTGTCCACAGGTAAAGAATCCGTTGTTGTTGACGGATGTGATTTAGCCTTCGTCGACGAAGATTTTTTCGTCGTCGACGAGGGTAAAGACTTGCTCGTCGATGAAGATGGGCCCGTCGACAAAGGTTGGGCCGTCGACGAAGTAGTCGTCGACGAGGAAGGTCCCGTCGACGGGCAACGGGCCGTCGATGATGCTGTAATCTTGGTCGATGACGAGGAGTGCGTCGACGAATGGCGCGTCGACGGTTGTTTCTTCGTCGACGAGGTTGATTTGATAGCCGTCGACGAGATCTTCAAGACAGAGGCAATGGGTCTCACCTCATGGGTTGTCGTCAACGAGGTGGACGTCGTCGACGTAGTCCTCGAAGACATTGAACATGTCGTCGTTGATGTGGAGACAGCATCTACGGATTTCGTCGTCGTCGATGTCGTCGACGGACGCGTCGACGAGCCCGTCGACAAGCCAGTGCCCGTTTTTGAGGATGAAGGCATGGCTTTGGACAATGACGCCAGAGGTAATTGGAGGCAAATCCTGTGAGGAGACAACTTTAGAGATTTCTACAAGTCTTCTTTTCTTGAGAAAAGGAGAAGCCATCTCTGACTCCGACCCACGCTTCTGAGAGGTCTTTGACTGGAAAGAAGAGACACTCTCATCCTCCGAGACCACAGTGTCTGTTGTCTTCAACTTCTGAAGCCACAGACGGGCCTCTCTGTCCCATAAAGTTTTAGGTGGAAAAGTATGGCAGTACTTACAGGTCTTCACTTCATGGTCCGGGTAGAGGCAGTAAATAAATTTACTGTGTGGATCTTCATGAAAGAGACGCAATTTTCCACATGATGGACAAGGTCTGAACAAAGATTTCCTTGAAGAAGACATTTGAGAAGAAAAAACAGCTATGAAAGATGAAAAAACTGAGCAGAGCTCAGGGAGACTCCCTTCACACGACGTGCGGTAGAAAATCCGAGGACTTGGGCTTCTGAGGAGAAGTTTCTAGAGGGAACTACAGCCTGATTGGCTAGAATGTGGACCAAAACATAATTACACTGATATGTTGCTAAGTTGAGTTTCTCCCTTAGGCTTTCTATGGGCCTATTCTGTTCTATGGTACTTTTAGTTTTGGATACTTTACTGTATTTTACGTATGTATATGTATATATATAATTATGATAATTTTTTATTTATATATGCATATATTACTGCTATTTTATGTACCGTAGGACTCCCACTTCGACGACGGGGAATATTCAAGCATGTGAATCTATGAAAGACACCCCTAATACTGGAGAATAGTCATACACTCTGCAGGGAGGTTGACGTAGCAGAATTCTAAGACCTCAGGAACCAAATCTCAAAACTAAGCTACTGTGGGATGGGATGCACGAGAGTGCCTTTATTTTGGTAAAGCGGTACAAAAGGGGGTAGTGATGGACGGAGCATCTGAACCAATCAAACACTCACACCCAGTCAACAGATCTGGGTTTAATCCATCACCGTTCTTTAGCCCACTCTGCCACCCCAGTTCAGACATGGCCATATGCAAATCAGTCTGACCCTGTGCCTCATGGAACAGTCCAGCCCGAACTGCCAAGCCATGCCTTCCCTGGACCAGATCTGTTGACTGGGTGTGAGTGTTTGATTGGTTCAGATGCTCTGTCCATCACCACCCCCTTTTGTACCGCTTTGTTCGCCATAAGTTGGCAGGGTATGCTCAGACGAGAGTCTCTTGCTCACTTTGCCACTGGATTCAAGCAAGCCTGGCTGAAGACGGCTGAAATGCCAGAAACTGGTCCTAGGAAGCTTCTTTCCAGTCCACCAAAGGCATGGCTTGGCAGTTCGGGCTGGACTGTTCCCATGAGGCACAGGGTCAGACTGATTTGCATATGGCCATGTCTGAACTGGGGTGGCAGAGTGGGCTAAAGAACGGTGATGGATTCAAGCCAGATCTGTTGACTGGGTGTGAGTGTTTGATTGGTTCAGATGCTCCGTCCATCACCACCCTCTTTTGTACCGCTATATTTTGGTAAAGGTTCAGCCAGTTGGAGAGCTTCTGGTGAAGGAGTAGGGAAGAGTTCGAGCAGAGTATGGAACCAAGAGTGGCGTGCTCAAGTTCAAACTACTAAGATGTGAGGGATGTGTGTCTTAGCCTCCAAGCATGAGTGGGAGAAGCAGAAACGCACAAGCAAATATCACTGACCAATTCTTCCATAGTGCACTGGCAATAGATTATAGGAGTGGGAGCCTGGAGGAGAAGCTTGGGCATCTTCTGCAGTGGCGAGCAGGTATATCAGCGGAAACATTTATGAAAGTGCTGGAAGTAGGGCTGGGGTTGGAGTTCCCATTTGTGGGCCTGCTGGTTTCTCCAGCGGAGTAGGACTTCCTAGTTTTCCATCCAGAAATGTACAGAATCAGCAGACACTTATTTATCGCCCAACACTCTGGGGTAACGCAAACAACTGAAGTGAGTGTTCCACCTTGCTTTTGTAGGTAAAACCTGGTAGTCGTGTTGTGCATCCAGACCAAGACTACTTTGTACTTTATGAATAGAAAGAATGCCCTGAGGGACAGCTAGAAAGCTAACAGTTGCAGGTGACCGATGTGCAACCTTTGTTGTGCAGAAGCCAACACCCCTTGGATTTAGAGGTCCTGTACGTGCGCACTCAGCCAAGACTTTTGTGGTGATGGACGCATGCAGAACTAGATAGAGAAAAGGCTGTGCCTACAACATGTTTGCATTCCATCACTGCAGAGCACAATAAGTACAGCCACAAATCAATACTAGATTCTCCCAATAACCCTCCACTTGAGACCACTGTGTAGCTACGCATTGCTGTAACAGATGCACATGTAACCTGGCACAAGGAACTATGGTGATGCAGGATGCCCAGTACGTGCATTACTGTCCTGACCATTATCTGGAAATTTTGCTGAAAAACAGGCAGCAGTGTTTGGAATGCTTGCACCCTTGCAGAGCTGAGATAAGTTTTCCTTATACTGGAGTCAAAAATGGCCCCACGGAAGGGCTGCACTTGGAGGGCTGGGGGTGAGAGTAAGTCACATTGATGGTGAAGACTAGGCTCTGAAGCAATGGACTTGCGATCTGCATGTGTGCTAGGCATTGGTGCTGCATAGTGCTCTTGATCAGCCAATCGTCTAGATAAGGGGACAAATGACTGCCGCGCCATCCAAGGTAAGCAGCTACCACAGCTAGACATTTGGTTAACACCCTGGGGCGGTGGTGATCCCAAAAGGTAGCAATTTAAACTGAATGCTGGCCACTCAACGAATTGCACATATCTTTGATGCACAGGGTGGATGGGTGTGAAGTAGGTATCCTCCAGATCGAGGACAGTCATGAAGTTGCCTGGCCATGTGGTGAGTGACTGAAGGACTACCGGTAGCAGAGGCGAGGTACGGATGGAGAGGCTGACAGGAAGTAACAGAAGGTAGTGGAGAGTCTGTTAAGTCTCGGCGCATAGGCTTCTTGTAAGTCACCTCCACAGGAGGGTTGAGGGCCTCAAAAGTCAACCTACTCTTCTTCTTGTCGTCCTTAGGTGGTGCAGGCCAGTACTCGATCAATGCCAGGCTGAACATGTATAAGTTGCTACCTAGCATAAAGCTGTTCTTGAAAGCTTTTTTTTTTTTTAACTGGCTGGTTGAGATCCTCTGAGGCAGCATAGGACATAGCTGGAGACTGCAGCCTGGAAGGAGCTGATGAGGGTCAACATCCAGAGGTTGCCAATGTGAGCTTCGGCCTCACCTTGTAGTGCTTCGGGTCCAGATATCTCCGTTCCAAACTCTTCTGCACAGGATGTCTTGGCTAAAATGGTGTCAGAGAAGGATCTTCAGCTGTGGCTCTGAAGTGGGGGTCAATGTCGATGAGCTAGGCTTCAAAGAGGACTTGGAAGCAGATTGTGATGAGGGCATCTGGTCCGGCTCAGAAGTTTGGTGCTGACCATGGCAGTCAGGCAGTGGCAGACCAGAGGGCTCTGATGAAGCACTGAAGCTGGAAGTATGGCTCCTTAAGGTGGGTGTCTTGCGGGAGAGAAGTACTCACTGCAGCCTTTGTTGGGTGTGGAGGGGCTGGTCTGCTTTGGCCACCAAGTTCACGCTTACCACTAAGAAAGACTTCGATTTAGATGCTAGACACACCTGGCTGCTGGTGTTCCTCCTCTTGCTCCCTGAAGAGGAAGGAAGTATCTTTCTCCGGCCAGCGATGCGACGCTGAAGCCTTACACTAGTCTATTCTGGAGTCTTAATTTTCCTGCAGAAAGCAAGGCTCGCCGCACAGCTGTCTTTATGTTCAGGGGATACAACTGTCTATAGGTACTTAGCATGGCAAGTAAGTGGTAATCGAAAAAGTCCTTTCCACCACACTGACGTTCTTGGATGTCAAAATAGTGCTAGGCTGAGCCCGAACGGTGGAGACAGTCTACTACAGACTTAATCAAAGATATGCAACAGTGGAGAATGACAAGTGAGATTGGGGTCAACTGACCACAAACCTCTTGTTTTCGCTAGCCCTAAGGGGTAATGTGAGAAAGTGGCTCTATAAATACTGGACCAGGATAAGGTACAGTGTGTATAGAGTCCACAAACCCAGAGGTATAACAGAGGTTAAAGCCAGGTGTGACATTACTCTCTAAAGTGGTAGCTTGGTCGAGCAGTAAGGCAGTACCAGAGGACAGTGTAAAGCATTTGTTGTACACACTCAGTCAGCAAAAGGTTTCACACACTCAAAGACTGAACTCCAGGCCAATTGTTTTTATATCAAAGACATAGTTGTTTTATTTCTAGACCCAACATGTATCATAATATACTGTTCTCAATATGAGAGGTCTCAGATGAGTACTTTGCAGAAGGGCAATATACTTTGTAAACACAATAGGTACAGGGGTTGCAGTAGGCAACACAATTCTACACACAATTTAGCATTGAGCTCATTGGATTGTCTTATATAAACAAAGTTGATTACTTTGCAGATAACTTTGGTACTTCTAGGACTGGCTCCTAGATTCAGTCCTGGGGTCTAAGCTGAAAACAGTCTAGTAAAACGTTTTAGGTATTGCAGTGATTTTTCAGGAATATAAAGCTATTTTAAAAGTTCACATTTAGAAAGTTTTCAACAGAAATCTGGCAATGGTATCCAATGGTAGAAAATTCAGGTTGCAGGTAAAGTACAATCTCGTTACTTTGGTAATCCAGTACTGGTCTCCTGTGTCCAGCACTGGGGTCTCAACTTAACAATTTCGTTTCAGTAGTTTGTATGATTTTTAAAGAATATTTCAAGTTTTCAAAAGTAGACACTTAAAATAAATTTCATAGAAAAGCAGACAATGGATTCCTATGGAGAAAATTCAGATTACTAGTAAACCCGATAAGGATTACTTTTGTAGTTCAGTACTGGGCTACAAGGTACAGCACTGGCTTCTCTCCTGATCACAGGTGAATACTTCGGAATTCGGATGATTTTATATGAATATTTTAAGTTTTCAAAATTAGACACTTAGAAGATTTTGAGTAAAACCAATGAATGTTATTCAATGGCAGGTAAGTGAGTTACCGGTTTCCAGGTGAGTACTCGACTGGTGAAGATGTGGCTCTGGGCATAGACTCGGGGGGTCCCCCGGGATCAGGTAGGTACAGTTGGTTCACCCTCAGCGGCGCAGGGGCGGCCGGGTGCAGAGGTAGTTAGGCCCAATGTTATCCAATGAGGGACAGGGGACCTCTGGTTGGTGGATGCTGGCTAGCAGGCCGCGCGGCTGTGGGAGATGGGCTCCTGGTTACTTGCTCAGGGCAAAGGGGGAAGCAAGATAGGACAAAGGTGGCACAGCCAGCGGGATTCGGGCGGCTGGGTGCTTTTGAGCCATCGGGCGCTCAATGTTATTCAATAGAAAAGGTTAGTATTTGCAATGCAATAGGTCTCGCATTAGGAAAGTTTGAGCTATTGGTATTGTAAATTAAATTTTTTATTTATGTGTTGGTTTTGAAAATAGCAAAATTAATAGCTTTGTCATTTACAATGCCAATAGTTATAACTTTCGCAAATGTGACACCTATAGCATTTGTAATGCAATATGTGTTGTATTTACTTGACTTACATGTATTGATATTACAAATAAGAATGGTTTTTAATTTAAAAAAAAATAATTAATACTTAATTATTGTAATTTATATGGCAATAGCTGAAACTTTTGTAAATAACTTGTGAAGATTACGTTCAGTGTATTTTATTGTGACGAAATTCCAAGAACAAAAGTGAAATATTAACATCTTTTTGTGACATTTGTAATAAAGCTTCAAACATTGAGAGAACATATTTGAACCAGTTGGTGTTGAATGATTGCACAGATTGATGCTGTTGTGGCACGGAGTGATGATGTGGTAGCGAACGAGTGATGCTGTGGCATTCAGTGATGCTGTGGTAATGTTATGCTATGTTTTCTTATGCTATGTTTTGTTGTATTTTATTATGCTATGCTTTGTTATGCTAAGCTATGCTTTCTTGTGCTATGTTTTCTTATGCTATGCTATGTTTTGTTGTGTTTGGTATGCTATGCTTTGCTATGCTATATGTTTTGTTATGCTATGCTATGTTTTGTTTTGTTATGCTATGTTTTGTTGTGTTTTGTTATGCTATGTTTTGTTGTGTTTTGTTATGCTATGCTGTTTTGCTATGTTTTGCTGTATTTTGTCATGCTATGCTTTGCGTTTTGCTATGTTTTGTTATGCTGTGTTGTGTTTTGTTATGCTATGTTTTGTTATGCTATGCTTTGCTATCCTATGCTTTGTTACTTATGCTATGCTATGTTTTGCTATCCTATGCTTTGTTATGCTATGCCGTTTTGTTATGCTGTTTTGTTATGTTTTGCTATGCTGTTTTGTTATGCTATGCTTTATCATGATATGCTGTTTTGTTATGCTTTGCTATGTTTTGTTATGCTTTGCTATGCTATGCTTTGTTATGCTATGCTGTTTTGTTGTATTTTGTCATGCTATGCTAAGTTTTGTTGTGTTTTGCTATGTTTTGTTATGCTATGTTTTGTTGTTATGCTAAGCTTTGTTGTGTTTTGTTATGCTATGCTGTTTTTTTATGTTTTGTTTTGTTATGCTATGCTTTGCTTTATTTTGTTTTGCTATGTTTTGTTATGCTAGGTTTTGTTTTGTTATGCTAGGTTTTGTTATGTTTTGTTATGCTATGCTTTGTTTTGCTATGTTTTGTTGTGCTGTTTTATTATGCTATGCTCTGTTTTGTTGCGGTATGCAATGCTGTTATGCTATGCTATGTTTTGTTGTGCTATTTTTTGTTGTGCTATGCTACTGTTTTGTTGCGATATGCTATTCTTTGTTATACTAGGCTATGTTTTGTTATGCTATGTTTTGTTATGCTATGCTATGTTGCGTTTTGTTATGCTATGTTTAGTTATGCTGTTTTGTTATGCTATGTTTAGTTGTGTTTTGTTATGCTATGCTGTGCTTTGTTATGCTATGCTTTATGGTATGTTATGTTTTGCTGTGCTTTGTTATGCTAAGTTTTGTTTTGCTAGGTTTCGTTGGTGTTTTGTTATGCTATGCTACGTTTTGCTGTGTTTTGTTATATGTCATGCTATGCTTTGTTTTGTTATGCTTTGTTATGCTAGTTTTTGTTTTGTTATGTTATGCTATGTAAACCACACTGGCTTGTCAGCTGCTAGAGGAGGCTGCGCTGGGCCACCCCAATAGACTCCATCTTCGACGAGGGTGTGAGTGATTACCCGATCCTCCAGATTTTATGCCACAGAATTGCTTCTTCTAGCACATGGGATTGTTATTAGTCACTGGCACTCCACCCTGCTTGACCACTGCATCATCTTCAATGAGAGTTGTAGTCAATCTATAGTGACGCTTTGTGAGGCCAGCAGGAGCAGCTTGTGTGGACTTCCTACCACAGGAGTCAGCGGGGCAGCCAGCGTGAGTCCCAGTCCCTCCCTCACCACCGGCAGGCGCTACAAAACAACTCTCGCCACCCGCTCCGGGGGTGATGCTTCGTGAGACCAGCGGGAGCAGCTTGTGTGAACTTCCCGCCCCAGGAGTCAGCGGGGCAGCCAGCATGAGTCCCAGCCCCTCCCTCACCACCGGCAGGCGCTACAAAACAACTCGCACCAACCGCTTCGCTGGCACGGGCCGGGCGAAGCCCGGGCCAAGGGGGCCCGTCCTAGCCATTAATCGATAGGAAGAGGCAGGGCAGAGCCCCCCATCCTTCATCTGGGCTTCGGGACATAAGCTACTTTATTCACCTACATGCTGGGCCCTGTTGGTTATGTATAGGGGCAACCAAACATAGAGACTTCATTTGTTGCGAAAAGTCGAAGTCTAGAGACTAAAACTGGTTGTCTCCATCCTGGTGCAAACTGCCCTACCCATGGGGAAAAGGAAGTCAATGGAGGGTGGGGGACAGTAGCGAGTAAGAAAGGGAAAAATGCTAAGAAAGTGCCCCCACACAGCCTGTAATTGTGTCCTCAATAGAATTGAGACCATAGTCAGTGGATGTGAAGAAATCCTGGGAGTCAATAATAGAATAGTTCTGGACGATCCCGTTAATCCCTTGGATGAGATATCAACTGGTAAACCTAGAAGAGTAATTCCTTCGATTTTTAATAAACCACCCCAAAAGCCCCCCAATTGTACAGTGCACACTCCATTAGCTGAGGGCTCGAAGGAATCCCCCTCGAGATGAAACCTTAAATGTTTTAATGGATTTAACCACCCAAGGAGTTCCTTATGTTTATGAAGCTGATAAGCAATTTTCCTCCTCTAATAGGTTTGCAGTTCTAGAGCATTTTGCAGAGGGCACACCAATTGTTTCACCTAGCGATCACACGGTCACTGGTATCACTAGTGTAGCAACTAGTTGCAATTGCGGTCTTTCAAATGAGGGACTGACACAGAAAGTTGAAACCCTCCAAAGGGAGCTGGTATCCCTAAGGAAAATAGTAGAAGACTTAAAGCGCAGGGTTGACCATCCCCCTATTGCAAATAGACCACCTCTTCCGCTTCCCCCAAATATTCCAGCAATGTCATCAAACAGGGCACCGCTAGGAGTTCCTATTGGGGCGGGGGATAGGCCACGTTCTGTACCAGGTAATCAAGGTCATGGTCCCTCCTCTTCGGCCCCCCTGCCAAGCAATATTCGATCATACGCCGATACCGCAAAAGCCCCAGGAGTGCCAGGCACAACTCCAGGCAGAGCTAGACCCCAGCGCTACTTCAATCTTAACGCCGACCAAAATACTCAGGCTATGCCCACCACCTATGCAAACAACGCTCACCTAGTGGGCACGCAACCAATAGTTTACATGACTAAAGTCCCCAAAAGCACTCCCAGGCAAGGGGACTGAAAACAGTGAATCTCTACACAACAAATCTATCCACTGGTTGCGCCACGTAAGGGGTTGCAGGTCAATAATAAGGGAAGATCTGGTCAGAGTAAGGAGGATTACATCGAGCAACTCCCAGACAGACTGTATTGAGTTGCAGCTAACTAATGCTGCACTCACTGAGAATCTATTGGCTTTAGAGTTCCGTACCTCCCCCTCAGAGCACTCGGCCATCCAGATTAGACTCTTCCCACTCTGGTCACAACTTAGGTTGCCGGAGTACGAAGCACAAGGGAGGGTGGGAGACGGGTCTGGTCTGAACACAGTCGACTGACTAGTTGGGGGCCACTGGCATAACGAAAAGTGAGGGGGCCTCCCTGCACGGTACTTAGGGGGCCCCCTCCGGGCTCAATCAGGAGCTCTTCCGGCCAGAGTTCAGTGCAGAGGGGGCCCCTTGGCGCTAGGGGCACCCCCCCGCACCGCATGGGCTGCGGGGGCCTGTGTTACGCCCCTGTTGGGGGCCCAATGCAGATCATCTCCGTTGACCAATTAGGAGCTAAAGGTGGGGAGATTGTTCCTCATCCAAGTCCCTTTATTACAGAAAGACCAAAGGGGGAAAGACCCAAGGATGACTGGGCTGGGGCCCATGCCTGTGCCCTAGTTAGTGAAGGTGGGATTGCTGGGCCTATTCCTGTGGCAATTGACTTCCTCTCCTGGAATATAGCGGGTCTCCAGAAAAAATTGT
Organism: Lissotriton vulgaris; assembly: GCF_964263255.1. Taxonomy (NCBI): domain Eukaryota; kingdom Metazoa; phylum Chordata; class Amphibia; order Caudata; family Salamandridae; genus Lissotriton; species Lissotriton vulgaris. The sequence continues at coordinate 1,067,072,439 of NC_141687.1, forward strand.
CTCTCCCCGAGTGGAACGAGTTTATTGTAAAGTTAGACATCTGCCTGTTCCAGGAGCCGTGGAGCAAGGTTCCCTTGCATAAATCTGGCTACACCATGTATTTTATCCCAGCAACTAGCTCAGGAAAAGGCCGCCCCTCGGGGATTACATATTTGGATTAATATCTCTAAATTGGTCTATCGTTATGCACACTCCCCTATCACAAGACATCCTCCATCTGAGGATCAAAGGGCCAGTCAGTGGCACAAATTTGGAGGTTTTTAACATATACGCTAGAGAGTCTCCCAGCGCTCAAATATCAGCAACCATAACAGCACTGGAGCGCAAGTTATCTTGCATCTCGCCCTACTCCAACATTATAGTAGCCGAGGACCTTAACTGTATATTCGAACCTCTGAGCAGGGAGGACTTTTTGGGAACTAATGAGGAAGACAACAAATTGGCCATACCATTCCCTAATATAGCCCCTATTAAGAAGTAGTCACAGAGGGCCATTCAAATCAATGCCCTAACATTAGAATACAATTTAAGAGCTACAAACGGGAGGACACGCTCTGATTTGAGCAAATACCTTTAATAGGATTAGCTCCCCATCCCGTATAGACTACATCTTGCTAGATACCAGACTCTGGGGCCATCTTCTAGACATGGAAGTCGGGCACACTTTGGACAGTGACCACAATCCTTTATGTATGCAAATCAACAATAGCTGGTCACCTAGAACCATTAAGAGACCAATAGCCCCCATATTGTTGACAAGAGGTTATCCCCTCAAATAGCATAAGGTCCTACACCAAGAAGTTAAATTACACAACATTAGGGAACTAATCGACCAAAAGACCAAGGAGCTTGAAATTACACACGGCAATCCCGAGAATCTATACACATTCTCCTTTCCCACATTCTATCAAGAAACAATAGGAAGGCTGGGATCGTTTTTTATTGTTAGAGAACAGGGCATCAAAAGGATGTCCAACAAATTCCACCAACCCCTGGTATTCAGCTACATGTAGGGAAAAGAGGCAGGCCCTATCCCTAGCTCTAATGAAAAAATACTCCTTGTTAATAAGAGCTGCAAGAAAGGATTACTCTAGTGCGCAAGAGGCAGCAAAGCACAATTGGGAAGAGTCATATTGGCAGGAACTCAAGTTTGCCTCACAACAGAAAGATTCTGTTTTATTCTGGGAGCTAATTAATAAAGGGACTCGAAAGGGATCTGACCCAATTCCTAATTATATCACAGGGCACAATTTTCCAACCTATATAATGGTGGTGTAGGCTCCTTGCCCCCTCAGACCGAGACCCTACCATCTACCCTTGGGGCTCCCGTAACAACTGATTTCTTTGATATTCATGAGGTAGACTTGGCTATGCAGAGCATAGCTCCCAGAAAGGCTGCAGGACCAGACGGCCTTTCTGGAGATCTGCTTTTGCATGATCCAAAGCCATGGGCTCATTTTATTTCGCTCTTGATGAATTATATTGCTAGGGGACATGGTGTTCCCGATTCATGGAAGGGTGCTGAGGTAGTAGTCTATAAATAAGGGGAATAGGGAGGATCCTGCCAACTACAGGCCGATTAGTTTGATCAACGTGATACAGAAGGTGGTTGGCAGGGTGCTCCTTATGAGGATAAGGTCCTGGATGGAGGATAAGAACATCCTCTCACACTATCAAGCAGGCTTCAGACAGAAGGTGGGTACGTTGGACCAGGTCTTCAGATTCTATATGATTCACTGGAAGTCAATGGTCATTGGGAAAGGCAGCTTATATCTGGCCTTCATAGATTTGAAGCCAGCTTTCGACCTCGTCCCACGAGCCAAGCTTTGGCAGGTCCTGTTCAAACTGGGCATTCCTCCTCTGATCCTCGATTTTATCAAACGCCTCCATGAGGATAACTATGCCAGAATCAGGTGGGGCTCTCAGGGACAGCTAACCAAGAGTCGCATTGAAATGGGGGGGTACGCCAGGGCTGCGTGCTGGCCCAGACCTTGTTCTCCCTCTTTGTGAATGGGGTGGTAGACCATCTAAGAGAGGATCCAGCTGACGCCCCTACCCTGGCCGGTGAGAAAACTCCTACCCTCCTTTTCGCCGACGACACTCTCCTGATTTTCAAAAGTCTGGGTGGGCTGTAAAAACTCCTAGACAGGTTTAGCCTGTTTTGTGTATCACAGGGGCTGCCAATCAACACCAGCAAAACAAAGCTAATGACACTACCTCCATCGAAGCACTTTAGAAATGGTATCACCCTTAGTGACACCCCACTCGACATAGTTGAGTCTTTTGATTTGGGAATCCGGGTTACCAATTCCATGAAGTGGAGCTCCCATAAGGCCAAGATGCTCCTCAGCCATAAACGGGTGTCAGGGGCTATTTTAAGAGAACAAATCTCTGTAAGTAGCCCCGGCCCTCGTGGTCTATGATGGCAAAGCACTCCCCTCGGCCCTATACGGGTCTGAACTATGGGGCTTTGAGAATACCATCGATCCCATAAAGATCCGAAAAGAGGGTTTGTTTCTCTCCCAACCTCTACGCCGCTAAAGCCCCTATTTCAGGTCATGGGAAGACGCTCTATTAGGGACATTGCAGGCCTCCGCCCTTTATTATTCTGGGCACGTATAAGAAGGACCCCTGAGCTGGCCAAGTATGCTGCTGCCCTTAGTGAACTAACAGCAATGGATACAGGCAACAAGATTAAATGGATTTTTAACCTCAGGCAGCTTGTATCTTAGGGTTTGGGGAGGCTTGGGCAACCAGATTCCACCATCAAAACAAGACCTAAAAAGTGCATATTGGAAGTGGGTACAGGAAGATGAGATACGCAACGCCAACTTGGGGAATCTCACAGAGTGGTTTATGGAACATAAACCTGTCCGAAAACTTGGACCCTATCTTGATTTTATCCAACTTTCAAAGGGACAGGGCGCTCTACATGAAGTTGGGACCCTTCCGCTAAATGAAATGACAGCAGCTTGGAAGCGGCGTAATCCACCATCTTCCTCTTGTCCTGGATGCGTAGCTCCTAATGAGTCTACTGCCCACTTCCTCATCACATGTCCAGCTTACAAGACCGCTTGAACTAAAAGGCTTAAACCGGTTTGTAAAAAGCTTGGATCTAAGAATTACTGGGTGGCCAACTCATCTTTAAAACTGATACCTCTTCTCTTACCATGGTTTGTGGTGTAGCAAAATATCTGGGCTGTGCATGGCTAATAAAATCAAAGCTGCTAGTAAAAAGTAACAGCCTGGTAGTCCCTATGTCCGCCTTTTGCCTGGTAGTCCCTATGTCCGCCTTTTGATACATTGTCTTTATGGTAATTCAATTTTAATGATTTTACAGTATATATGTTTAATGCTTTGTAAAATGTCAGTTGGATTTATTATGTTGTATAGTACAATTTGTTCTAAAAATTATGAATTTAGGATGTACATGCTTTTATGATAATTTTTATCGAATAAAGTAAATACAACAAGCTATGCTAGGTTTTGTTGTGTTGTGTTTTATTATGCTATGCTACGCTCAGTTTTGCTGTGGTATGCTGTGCTAGGCTTTGTTGTGCTAGGTTTTGTTGTGCTAGGCTATGCTGTTTTGTTGCGTTGTGCTATATTTTGATTTGTTTTGCTATCCTATGCTTGGTTTTGTTATGCTGTTTTGTTGTGTTTTGTTATGCTTTGTTATGCTATGCTGTTTTGTAGTGTTTTATTACGCTATGCTGTTTTGTTATGCTTTGCTATGTTTTGCTATGCTTTGTTATGGTATTTTATGTGTTTTGCTGTTTTGTTATGCTGTTTTATTGTGTTATGCTAAGCTTTGTTGTGTTTTGTATGCTGTGCTCTGCTTTGTTATGCTGTGTTTTGTTATACTATGCTGTTTTGTTGTGTTTTGTTATACTATGCTATGTTTTGTTATGCTGTTTTGTTATAGTATGCTTTGCTATGCTATGCTAGGTTTTGCTATACGGGTGTGTGTAGGTGTGTGTGTGGGTATGTATGTGTGTGGGTATGTATGTGTGTGTGGGTATGTATGTGTGTGTGGATGTGTGTGGGTATGTGTGTGTGGATGTGTATGGGCATGTGCGTGTGGGTACGTGTGCGTGCGTGTGGGTGCGTGTGTGTGGGTATGTGTGCGTGGGTGCTTGTGCGTGTGGGTGCATTGTGTGGGTATGTGTGCGTGCGGGTGCGTGCGGGTGCGTGCGCGTTGGTGCGTGTGTGTGTGTGGGTGCATGTGTGTGTGGGTGTGTGTGGGTGGGTGAGTGTGTGGGTGGGTGCGGGTGCGTGTGTGTGGGTGCGTGTGCATGTGGGTGCGTGTGGGTGCGTGTGTGTGTGTGTGTGTGGGTATGTGGGTGTGGGTGGGTGTGGGTGCGTGTGTGTGTACGGGTGGGTGCATGTGCATGTGTGTGGGTGCATGTGCATGTGCGTGGGTGCGTGTGCGGGTGCGTGGGTGCGTGTGCCAGTGCGTGTGGGTGCGGGTGCATGTGTGCGGGTGCATGTATGTGTGTGGGTGCGTGGGCATATGTGTGTGTGGGGGCATATGTGTGTGTGCGGGGGCATATGTGTGTGTGCGGGGGCATATGTGTGTGTGTGGGGGCATATGTGTGTGGGGGCATATGTGTGTGTGGGGGCATATGTGTGTGTGGGGGCATATGTGTGTGGGGGCATATGTGTGTGTGGGGGCATATGTGTGTGGGGGCATGTGTGTGTGGGCATGTGTGTGTGTGGGCATGTGTGTGTGTGGGCATGTGTGTGTGGGCATGTGTGTGTGTGTGGGCATGTGTGTGTGGGCATGTGTGTAGGTATGTGTGTGTGTGTGTGTGTGGGTGTGTGTGTGGGTATGTGTGTGTGGGTATGTGTGTGTGGGTATGTGTGTGTGGGTATGTGTGTGGGTGTGTGTGCGTGCGGGTGCGTGTGTGCGCGTGGGTGCGTGTGTGCGCGTGGGTGCGTGTGTGCGCGTGGGTGCGTGTGTGTGTGTGGGTGCATGTGTGCAGGTGCATGTGCGTGGGTGCATGTGCGTGGGTGCGTGTGGGTGCGTGTGTGTGGGTGGGTGCATGTGTGTGGGTGGGTGCGTGTGTGGGGGTGTGTGCATGTGGGCATGGGTATGTGTGTGCGTGGGGGCATATGTGTGTGTGGGGGCATATGTGTGTGGGGGCATATGTGTGTGGGGGCATATGTGTGTGGGGGCATGTGTTTGTGTGGGGGCATGTGTGTGTGGGGGGGCATGTGTGTGTGGGGGCATGTGTGTGTGGGGGCATGTGTGTGTGGGGGCATGTGTGTGTGGGGGCATGTGTGTGTGTGGGGGCATATGTGTGTGTGGGGGCAAATGTGTGTGTGTGGGGGCAAATGTGTGTGTGTGGGGGCATATGTGTGTGTGGGGGCAAATGTGTGTGTGTGGGGGCATATGTGTGTGTGTGGGGGCATGTGTGTGTGTGGGGGCATGTGTGTGTGTAGGGGCATGTGTGTGTGGGGGCATGTGTGTGTGGGGGCATGTGTGTGGGCATGTGTGTGGGCATGTGTGTGTGGGCATGTGTGTGCGGGCATGTGTGTGCGGGCATGTGTGTGCGGGTATGTGTGTGGGTATGTGTGTGTGGGTATGTGTGTGTGGGTATATGTGTGTGGGTATGTGTGTGGGTATGTGTGTATGTATGCTTGTGTATGTATGTGTGTGGGGTTGTGTGTGTGGGGTTGTGTGTGTGGGGTTGTGTGTGTGTGGGGTTGTGTGTGTGTGGGGTTGTGTGTGTGTGTGTGTGGGGGGGGTTGTGTGTGTGTGTGGGGTTGTGTGTGTGGGGTTGTGTGTGTGTGTGTGGTTGTGTGTGTGTGGGGTTGTGTGTGTGGGGGGTTGTGTGTGTGTGGGGTTGTGTGTGTGGGGGGTTGTGTGGGGGGTTGTGTGGGGGTGTGTGTGGTTGTGTGTGTGGGGGGGTTGTGTGGGTGTGTGTGGGGGGTTGTGTGGGGGTGTGTGTGGGGGTGGGGGGGTGGGGGGGTGGGGGTGTGTGGGGGGTATGTGTGTGTGGGGTTGTGTTGTGCGGGGGTTGTGTGCGTGGGGGGATTGTGTGCGTGGGGGGGCTGTGTGCGTGGGGGGTTGTGTAGTGTGCGTGGAGGGTTGTGTGTGGGGGGTGGGGGTGTGTGTGGGGGTGTGGGGGGGTTGTGTGTGTGGGGGTTGTGTGTGGGGGGTTGTGTGTGGGGGGGTTGTATGTGGGGGGGTTGGGTATGGGGGGTTGGGTATGGGGTGTGTGCATGCGGGGGGTTGTGTGCATGTGGGGGGTTGTATGCGTGTGGGGGGTTGTGTGCGTGTGGGGGGTTGTGTGCGTGTGGGAGGTTGTGTGCGTGGGGGGGTTGTGTGCGTGGGGGGGTTGTGTCTGTGGGGGGTTGTGTGTGTGTGGGGGGTGTGTGTGTGGGGGTTGTGTGTGTGGGTGGGTTGTGTGTGTGGGGGGTTGCGTGTGTGGGGGGGTTGTGTGTGTGGGGGGTGTTGTGTGTGTGTGGGGTGTTGTGTGTGTGGGGGGTGTTGTGTGTGTGTGGGGTGTTGTGTGTGTGTGTGGGCTGTTGTGTGTGTGTGGGGTGTTGTGTGTGTGTGGGGTGTTGTGTGCGTGTGGGGGGGTTGTGTGTGGGGGGGGGGGGGTTGTGTGTGTGGGGTTGTGTGTGTGTGTGTGTGTCCCTCCCCCCCTAAGGTTTGTACTCATCTTAAGCAGCTCAGCTATGATTAGGGGGAAGGGGAACAAATCTGAAACCACATTAACATAATTGCATGTGAATTCTCTGCATTCCTGCGTGGAGTAATGCAAGGAATCTTAAGGCACATTATAGTCCCCCTTCCAGCTAACCAACACGTGTTGCCAGTGAACTCAAGCCAACTTCTACATTTTGCTTCAACTAATTAGAGGCGTGAATTTAGAGTCCGTATTCAAACAAGAAAAAACTGGTAAAAAAGGCGATTTTACAAACCAAAGTTTAAAGTGTTCCCATTTTAAATGAATGAAAATAAATGTAGTTTATTTTTGATTTGTAAAACACCAACTGACGCCATCAATCACGTAAAACCGCGCGGTACAATAATCAATCAATCAAAGCATTTGTATAGCGCGCTACTCACCCGGAGGGTCTCAAGGCGCTTGGGGGGAGGGGAGGGGGGTCCGCTACTGCTCGAACAGCCAGGTCTTGAGTTGCTTCCTGATGGAGAGGTGGTCTTGGGTCAGGCGGAGGTGGATGGGGAGGGAGTTCCACGTCTTGGCCGCCAGGTAGGAGAAGGATCTTCCTCCCGTTGTGGCTCTTCGGATGCGGGGAACGGCGGCAAGGGCGTGGCTGGTCGATCGTAGCTGGCGGGTGGGAGTGTAGAAGGTCAGGCGGTCGTTGAGGTATCTGGGGCCTTGGTTGTGGAGAGCTTTGTGTGCGTGGGTGAGGAGTCGGAACGTGATTCTCTTGCTGATGGGGAGCCAGTGCAGGTTTCTCAGGTGTCCGGAGATGTGGCTGTGTCGGGGGATGTCCAGGATGAGTCGTGCTGAGGCGTTCTGAATGCGCTGGAGTCTTTTCTGAAGTTTGGCTGTGGTTCCAGCGTAGAGGGAGTTACCGTAGTCCAGTCGCCAGGATTTAGGCAGGGGCAGGTTCCAGGATCGACAGGCCGTTAGGGCTAGGGCCAAGTCAGTTGTTGACGTTGTCGTCCTGTTAGCAGCTGCGCGGTCAGTCTTCTTCCTCTTGGTCTTCTTTTCTTATCGGGATCTGAGGTAGGAAGGTTTAGAGAGCCCCAAAATACTGAATTTAGAGGCGTTACAGATAGGGCAAGGGCAGGACCAATAGGTCCCTGTCCTGGGGTGGGTACACCCCCTAGCCTGCTCCTCTCCTGTGGGAGGGGGGGCAGGAGCCTAGCTGTGATTAGGCAGGGCTCCCCATCTTCAAGATGGTGGGAGCCCGGGGTTGTGCTTCACCTCGTCTGCCCCACCTAAGGGGTGGGGTTGGTACAGGTTGGCACACCTTCCCTCCTTGACGTACTTTTTCCCCGCCAGAGTGGGGGTCAGGACTGGTGGAGGCCAGTTGCTTGGTACAGCAAATGGTCTGGAGAAGCTCACAGAGGCGGCATGCCTTTGAAGCTTACCCCTGCCCATCCTGGGGGAGGAGACCTACCACCTCACCCAGGATGTGCATTGTTGCAGGATCAGGCGAGCGGGGGGGCTCTCCATCCAAGGGTCCAGCAAAGTGTCTGCTGTGTGTCAGCCTCTGCAACCACTCCGCCCGTGGATTGTGGTTATGTTTCAGGGGGCATCTCTAAGATGCCCTCTGTGGTGCATTTCTCATTAAATCCCACACTGGCATCAGAGTGGGTTTAATGTGCTGAGAAGTTTGATACCAAAGTCAGTCCAGTGTAGCCATTATGGTGTTGATTTCGTAATGTCGACCTTCCAGCTCCATATACTCAATGGCATCACTGCACACAGTGCCCAGGAATGGCCCTGCGTACTGTAGGGGCACAGGGCTCATGCACCTGTGCCCACACCACTGGCATAGGGCACCCAGCTAGAGGGATGACTGATGTATGCCAGGGCAGTGGGTGCATGGCACACAGGGATGTCTGCCATGTAGTCTGTTTAGTTCTATACTTAGGCACTCAGCCTGCAAAGGCGGTGGGTGCCAGGGTACAGGGCCAATATGGGTGGCATAATAAGTGCTGCAGCCCTTAGGGATCTTCTCTGGTCACCATGCCCTGGGTACCCAAGGTACCATTTACTAGGGGCTGACAGGTGGCCAGAGTTGCCAATTGGGTTTCAGTTTCAACACAGTTTTAGGGAAGGAACACAGGCCCTGTGTACCTGGTTGACAGGAGCCCAGTGCACACTCAGTCAAAGCACATCAGCAGTCAGAAAAAAGTGGGGGCATACCAATGCAAGAAAGATGGTACTTTCTCACCCCCCCCCCCCCCCCTTCCCCCCAAACGAAAGGTGATTAGACTAACCTTGCCCTAGGGAGTCTTCATTGTCTAAGTAGAAGAACCGTGATAGTCCATCCGCATTGGCATGGGCAGTTCCTGGTCAATATTCAACTTCAAAGTCCATACCCTTAGGGAGATGGACCATCTCAATAGCTTTGGATGTTCCCCTTTCATCTGCATTAGCCATCTGAGAGGTCTGTGGTAAGTTTGAAACAGGAAGTGAGTTCCAAACAAGTAGGGCCTCAACTTCTTCAGGGACCAAACCACAGCAAAGGCCTCCCTCTCAATGGCACTCCAACGCTGCTCTCTGGGGAGTAGCCTCCTGCTTATAAAAGCAACAGGTTGGTCTTGGCCTTCCTCATTGATCTGGGAGAGGACTGCTCCTATCCCCAGCTCTGAGGCATCAGTTTGCACTATGAACTGCTTGGAGTAGTCTGGTGCTTTTAGAATGAGTGTTGAGCACATTGCTTCTTTCAGGGTGTCAAAAGCCTTTTGGCAGCTAACAGTCCAGTTTGCTTTCTTGGGCATTTTATTGGATGTGAGTTTTGTGATGGGGAGTCACAATGGACCCATATCCCTTCCCAAACTTCCTGTAGTAGCCAGTCAAGCCAAGGAATGCCCCGACTTGGGTCTGGGTGGTTGGAGCTGCCGTCCATGATACTCTGGATCTTGGGCTGTAAGGGTTGGACCTGGCCTCCACCAACGAGGTGGCCCAAGTACACCACAGTGACCTGCCCTATCTGGCATTTGGATGCCTCAATAATCAGTCCTGCAGATTGCAGGGTTTGTAGAACCTTCCCAAGGTGGATCGGGTGATCCTGCCAGGTGGAGCTAAAGACAGAAATATCATCAAGATAAGCTGCACTAAAGGACTCCAATCCAGTCAGGACTTGGTTCACCAACCTCTGGAAGGTGGCAGGGGTATTCCTTAACCCAAAAGGCATTAAGGAAACTGATAGTGCCCGTCAGGGGTGGAGAATGCGGTTTTCTCTTTGGCTGCTGGGGCCATGCCAATCTGTTAGTACCCTGCAGTTATGTCAAAGGTACTGAGGAATGTGGCTGCCCCTAGCTTATCTATCAACTCATCTGCTCTTGGAATGGGGCAAGCATCTGTCTTGGTGACAGAGTTGAGCCCTCTATAGTCCACAGAACCTCATCTCTTTCCACCATGTTGATGCGGTTTGGGGGCCAGAGCCCCTGGGCTAGCCCAGTGGCTCTCAGAGGGTGCAATCACCCCTAGCTCCAGCATCTTGCTGACTTCAGCTTTGATGCTTTCCTTGACTTGGTCTGATTGTCAATAGATTTTGTCTTTGACAGGGTTACTGTCCCCAGTGTCCACAACATGGGTACACCAGCTGGTCAGGCCAGGGTTCAAGGAAAAGATGCTAGCAAACTGTTGCAGGAATTGCCTGAAGTCAGTCTGCTGTTTGGGAGAGAGGGTGTCTGAAAATACCACTCCATCCACTGACCCATCTTTTGGGCTGGATGAGAGGAGATCAGGGAGAGGTTCACTCTCTGCTTTCTGTTCCTCATCAGTCACCATCAGCATGGTGAGGTTGGCCCGGTCATTGTAGAGTTTAAGGCGGTTCACGTGGATAACCCTTTTGGGTATCCTGCTGGTGCCTAGGTACACTAAGTAAGTGACCTCACTCTTTCTCCAGGATAGGGTAAGGGTCACTCCATATGTCTTGAAGAGTCCTTGGTGACACTGGCTCTAAATCCCACACCTGTTGTCCAGGTTAAAATTCAACCATGGCAGCTTTCTGGTCATACCAGTGCTTCTGCAGCTCCTGGCTGGCCTCAAGATTCTTGGATGCCTTATCCATGTACTCAGCAATTCTGGACCTTAGGACTAGCACATAGTCCACATGGTCTTGTTTGTTTTCTTGGAGAGGCCTCTTCCAACCCTCTTTCACCAAAGTGGTCCCCTTACAGGATGACCATACAGAAGTTCAAAGGGTGAAAACGAATAGTTTCTTACCTGTCGGTGTAGTTTTGCAGCTTGAAGATCTTTCTGGATTCACTATGCTGTGCATTATTCCGCGGTCTAGTGGTTGGGTCCGGAATCGTAGTCTTTTCTTCTTTGTTTTTTTTTTGTACCCAGGTGGGCGTCAACGTCCCACCTTTTGGTGTCCTTCCTGTGACGTCGGCATGCTTTCTGCGGAAGCTCCCACCCTTGGTCGCCATCTTCGGATTCTTTTTTCTTTTCCGTTCTGTTTCCGAATTGTATGGCAATGTTTATATCTTTTTTTTTTTTTATTTGTTTTTATTGTTGCATCAAGCAGTATATGTAGGGAGAGAATCATCTGCTGGCGTGGCGTCAACATTCAGCCACTGTCAGCCATTTGCGCAACTTTTTGGTTCCAAGACTCTCATTTTGCATTTTATGTTCATAACTTTAACAATACAGACATGATAAAATGCAGCATACACCCCTCTACGCCCCCCCTCCCACCACAAAGAACGAACATTACATAGTCCTAATTTTGGTCTCGTGCCCACCGCCTTGTCCCTGTAGTGTGCCTATGCGGTGCTCTCACAGTCAGTAAGGTTACCCCTGGTTGTTCCGTAATGGGTCTCGATCCCCCCACCCCCGAGCTCCCCCCCCCTTATTGTCCACCCTCCAATCCATGGTATTGCCTCCATTTTGCCCATACTCTCCGGAACTTTTTGGGACAGCCTCTAGCTTTATAAGTCACCCTTTCTGCAGCCATATATAAGTCCAAGCCCCTCCTCCATTCCTCTATGTCAGGCGTTTCCGTTGCCCCCCCAGTACTTTGCAATGTCCCTTTTAGCCACCACCAATGCGAGCACCAGGAAGATAAGCAGTGGACGTGGCAGGTCCACTTCGTTTGTCATGCCTAGTAGTGCCAATTTAGGGTCTTGCAACAGAGTCACCCCTAGGACCTCCCCTAGCTCAGTGAATATGTGCGACCAATATGTTTGGATTCTGTTGCATGCCCAGATAGTGTGATAGAAGTCCCCTTGCTGGTGGCGGCATCTAAGGCAGGTCGGATCCTCTATTTTCCCCATTTTAAGGAGTCGTACCCTATCAAAATAGGTTCTGTGGAGCACATTCAGCTGGATGAGGCGTAGTCTCGATTTGATCGCCACCTCCCGGGGGTGCATTAGGACAATCTCCCAGTCCAAATCTTCCATTTCTCCCACTTCCGCTTCCCACACGCTCCTCAGCCCTGTCAAGCCGCCTAGCATATTATTTGTCAAAGTTTTATATGTGAGGGATACCGCCTGACCCAAGATCTGTTCCTGAAGCAGCCTATCCTCCAATGGTGCATATTCCGGTATCTCCGTGAGCGTGATATTTTGGGCCCTCCATGCATGTCTCAACTGTGTGTATTTGAAGAGTTGTGTGTGGTGCAACCCAAATTCAGTCTTAAGTACCTGGAAGGACTTCAGCTCCCCCTTTGCAATCACATCTCCGATAGTTGATATGCCTATGTCATCCCACCTTCGGAAGCCGCGCAGCTTACGGAGTTCTTTTAACCATTGACAGTGCCATAGCGGCGTCTGTCGGGTAGGTCTCTTTTTCCACCCCATTCGCCTTGTGGCCTTGGTCCAGGCGTTCAGTGTAATTACCGTTGCCGGTAGAAGCGGTACCCGCACCACACCTCCATAGAGATAGTACAATAGATTTTTGGTGGACATTTTGAACCTTTCCAAAGCATAGGTCGGGTGGTCTGCCGGGGCGTGCATCCAATCATTTATTGGTGTTAGGTGTTCTGCCCAGTAGTAGGCCTCTACGTTGGGGAGCGAAATCCCTCCACTATATTGGTGACTTTGGCGCGTCGACAGGGCTACTCGCAGCTGCTTCCCCAGCCATAGAAAAGTACGAAGGGCCGCATGAATTTTGGGTATCGTCTTGGCCGGGAATGGGTAATATTAGTTTTGGAGCGCATATAGGAACTTAGGGAGGACAATCATTTTGTACATTGCCGCCCGGCCTAATAGGGTGAGCGGCAGTTGCCCCCACCTGGTCATATCCGCCACCGCGCTATCCATTATCCGCTCTATATTCTTACTGAATGAAAGTTTCCCATCTAGAGTAATGTAAATACCCAGGTATTGAAATCCTTCCGAGGTATTGACCAGTTGCTCCGGTAGGTTCCCCCCTCAGTCCATTCCCTGTGGGTCATAGAGGACCGATTTGTGCCAGTTTATGGTATGACCAACCCTTGCGCCATAACCATCTAACTCCCTAAACAGTTCCGGGACCGTAGTTTCAGGTTTAGTAATGAACAGTAACACATCATCAGCGTATAGTGATATTTTTTCTTGTGCAGAGGCTGAGATTTCCCGGGAGAAGCCACAAATCTCTGGATTCTGTCTTATCTTTGCCGCCAGAATTTCGATGGTTAGTGTGAATAGAAGGGGGGACAGAGGGCAACCCTGGCGCGTACCCCTTTCGATTCGGAATTTGCGGGACAACCTCATTTACCCGAACCCGCGCTCTCTGTGCCGTGTAAAGAAGCTGAACACACTTCTGGAATTTCGGGCCGAGGCCAAACCTCTGGAGCGCCGCCATCAGAACTGGCCAGTGTACCGCGTCGAAAGCCTTCTCCGCGTCGAGGGACAGAAACCAATGAGGCTCACTCCTTCCCTTGACTTCTTGCAACCAATTGTGTGTGCGTCGGAGGTTTAACTTGGTTGCCCTATCCGGCAGAAACCCTGATTGATCCATGTGTATGAGTTCTGGAATAACCGACCTCAAGCGATTTGCTAGAATAGTCGCTATAATCTTCACCTCCATATTAAGGAGGGAGATGGGACGGTATGAGGCACACTCGTCTTTCGGCTTGCCCTCCTTATAGATCGGGACGATCGTAGCCAGGGCGAGGTCCGGTGGCAAGCTCCCCACCTGATATGCTTCCGTGAAGAGGGTTTTAAGGTGTTGTGTCAAGAGATCAGTCGTCCGCTTAAAAAATTCCGCTGGAAATCCATTCGGCCCTGGTGTCTTACCCGGTTTCAGTTTGGCTATGGCATCGGATACGTCCTCTAGTGTTACCTCCGTCTCCAGAGCTGTGCACGCTTCGGAGGACAGTGAGGGTACCTCTGTGAGTACTATGTATTGCAGCGCATCCTCACTAGTCCCCACGTCTTTAGCCTCACAGAAGTGCTCATAGTGCGACGCGAACACGTCTGCTATTGCCTCGTCTGAGTGTATCTGTCTTCCCTCCGCCGACTTTATATGTTCTACCCACCTTGCCGCCTGTTCCTTTCTGCTGAGCCACGCCAGGAGCTTGCCGGACTTATCCCCCACGTCATATAGACGGTGGAGGGTTGCCAGGGATTGGGTCCGTGCCTCGTTGGAAACCACCTCCCTGTACCTCCTTTGGGTATCTAGCAGTTGTCGGAGAGTTCCTGCATCTTTCCAAGTTTGATATTCCTCCTCTAAGGTCAAGATTGTTGTTTCCAGGCCCGCCACCTCGGCCTGTTTTGTCCGTCGTTCCTCCCCCAACCTACTCTGTATTCTATCCCGTAAGACCGGTTTCATCGCCTCCCAAAAGGTGACCCCCGAGTCGACTGTTCCTTCGTTCTCAGCCACATAAACCTTAATGTCAGCTCTGATGCCACGTATTGTCTCCGGCGTTTGAAGGTCCCACGCCGCTAAACGCCATTCAGATCTCTCCCCCCCTCCCCCGCACCATCTGCAAATATAAGGGAGAGTGGTCAGAGATACCCCTCGCTTTATATTCTGCCACGTCATCCACCGTTAGGTACTGTCTCGAAGTGAATATATAGTCAAGCCTCAAAAAGACCCTATGTGCCCCTGAGTAGAAAGAGTAAGCTGTTTGCGTAGGGTGGAGCCACCTCCCAACGTCAGTGAGTCCTAGGTCAGTCATCTGCTGTGCCAAAACTGTTTGTGCCCCCCCTCTACGTGCTGTCCCTGTACAGTCCTGCACTTCACACATTACGTCATTAAAGTCGCCACACACTACTTGTATGGTATCCGCTGTGTCCAGGAGAATGGAGGTGATTGCTTTAAGTGTGCGTGCCTGGAGTTTCGGCGGAGCATAGACCGAAATAATAGTGTACCTGCGTCTTTTCCATGTCCCTTGCACTCCCACATACGTCCCCTGGGGGTCTAGCCATGTGCGCGTAATGCAAAACGGTGATTTTTTTAAATTAGTATCGCCACCCCTCTGGAGTCTGACATGTACCCTGCATGTGCCAGTACCGTATGGCAGCCTCTCGCTATGAATGCACATTTAGTACCTCTAAGATGTGTCTCCTGTAACAAAATGATGTCCGGTGCTACTCTCTTGAGGTAAGCATTCACCAGTCCCCTCTTAATCTTCGACCCCAGGCCATTCACATTCCAGGTTAAGATAGTGACTCCCCTGTCACCCTGTTGCGGTACGGCTAATGTACTTGCCATTGTGTAAAGTGACCCTCTTTCATGGTGTGTCCCTGTGATGGATGTGTGGTACGGTGTAGCAAAGTGTGCTGCTACATCTTCCCAGCTGTTTCCCCCCTCCTCCACCTAACCCTCCCATTTCCCTAACTTGAGAAAGTTCGAACAACTTCCCCCCTCCCTCCCCCCTCCCTCCCAACCCCCTCCCCACCCTCCCAACCCCCTCCCCACCTCCCTCCCCTTCCAGTCGCATCCTAATGTAGGACCAAACTATCCGCGGGAGAAGGCCTGTCGCCCTCCCACACATCCC
This sequence comes from Lissotriton vulgaris, assembly GCF_964263255.1. NCBI lineage: Eukaryota > Metazoa > Chordata > Amphibia > Caudata > Salamandridae > Lissotriton > Lissotriton vulgaris. The sequence continues at coordinate 1,067,088,030 of NC_141687.1, forward strand.
TCCCTTCACAAACCAAAGAACAGTAAAAGAAACGTAAAGAACAGAGAAGGGCGTGTCAACTTGCGTGCTCCCATATGTCGAGCTGCCATCTCCAAAGTCCCAGAGCACCATTGTTCATGAGTGTGAGCCTTGTGTGTCCATTGCAGGAGCGCTGGACTGCCCTGAAGAATCTTGCTCCAAATGTCGAATTTCCTCGACTAGTGGGTGAACAGAGTCCCCCCCCCCCCCCCCCTCCCTCCTCTCCCTCTCCTCCAGATGCTCGGCCCTCCGATCCCTCCTTGTCGTCTCCTTCTGAACGGATGTCATTCCGCAGGCAACTGAACCTGGAGCCCGCCACAAATTTGTTTCCCAGTGAAGCCGATCTACCTCTTCTCCTGTCACCCGCGCCATGGCTCTGGTACGGTGTCGCCGGTGTCTGCTTCCTCACTGTTAGACGGGGACCCGTAGTGTCGGCCGAGCAAGGGGGAGAGGCCTCCTGGCGAGGCCCTCTCCGTAGATCGTACGGACAAGCAACTACCCCCCCACAGATAGACGTCACACAAAGATAGGTTCTGCACACTTCTATCGGTATTCTTAAGCAGGTTATACTGGACGATACAGTAGGACCAGGATACGGTGGTTCCTTCAATTCTAGTCTCTGGGGGGAAAAGGGGTAGCGGGACAGTCTCAGTATCGGTCCGGTACAGGTGTATAGCTCTCATTCCTCGAGCTGGAGGGTTCTCAAGTAGGGGCCGCGGCAGCGCCAGCAAGCCTTCAAGGATAGTTCACGAGGTTGAGCCGCGGCAGCGCCAGCAGGCCTTCAAGGATGGTTCACGAAGATGAGCCGCGGCAGCGCCAGCAGGCCTTTCAAGGATAGTTCACGAGGATGAGCCACGGCAGCGCCAGCAGGCCTTCAAGGATGGTTCACGAAGAGGATGAGCCGCGGCAGCGCCAGCAGGCCTTCAAGGATGGTTCACGACGAGGATGAGCCGCGGCAGCGCCAGCAGGCCTTCAAGGATGGTTCACGACGAGGATGAGCCGCGGCAGCGCCAGCAGGCCTTCAAGGATGGTTCACGAAGAGGAGCCGCGGCAGCGCCAGCAGGCCTCCAAGGATGAGTTCGTCTCGGGTCTCTCGACTCCAGGATACAACTGCCTTCCTGTTCTGGAGCTACCCCAGTTATAGGTCTGGTGCCCTTTGATGTCCGGACCCTCGCACTTGGAGGTCGGGGGGTCCGGGATGAGGGAGTCCAGACACCCAGCAGGGGGGTGGAGCCAGCGCCCAGGGAGGCTGGGGGCGATCGAAACCAGGCGGAGGGGAGCCATCAACACTCCTTCTCCCATTGACTCGCCAAGTGGTCTCGTTACCCCCTGGGTGGATGGTGGTGCCTCGATGTAGGGGCCTGGCTGGGCCTGAGGTGGAGGTCGACCGAGGCCACGGGGCCTGGCCGTGGAGGGTCTAAAATGGCGGCTGGGCCGGGGACGGTGGTTCGGCAAAGGGCCCGGGCCAGCCGAGAAGGTTGTGGTTTCGGGTCCGGGTTCCGTCGGGTAAGAGCTGTGGGGTGACCCGGAGGGCTGCAGGTGTGGTTCTCGTCCAGGGAACAGGGGTAGCAGTAGTCCGGGACCCGCCATGCGGGAGGGGTCGGACCACGCCACGAGGCCGGTCCAACATGCGTCCCCCCCAGCTGAAGGCAGGGAGAGTCACCCATCCTCTTGGGTAATCTCCTCGCAGAGGCGGAAGAAGCGGGACAGGCCGTCTGCGTTGGCGTGGTCTTGGCGATGCTCCACAGTGAAGTCCATCCCTTGCAGGGAGATGGACCAACGCAACAGCTTCGGATTCTCTCCCCGCATCTGCATCAGCCATTACAGAGGACGGTGGTCTGTTTGCACCCGGAAGTGGGTACCGAAGAGATAAGAAGCTCCGGCCCTGAGGGCCCACACCACGGCGAAGGACACTCGCTCTATGGTGCTCCAGCGTTGTTCTCGGGCCAGCAGGCGTCGGCTGATGAAGGCCACTGGCTGGTCAACTCCCTCTGTGTTGATTTGGGAGAGAGCGGCCCCAACGCCGTGATCGGAGGCATCGGTCTGTACTATAAATTCCCGGCTGTAGTCGGGTGCTTGGAGCACTGGGGCGGTGCACATTGCGGACTTGAGGTTCTCAAAGGCGGCCTGACACTCAGGGGTCCAGTGTACTTTCGGGGGTTTTTTCTTGGATGTGAGTTCTGTGAGGGGTCCCACAATGCTGCCATAGTCCTTCACGAAGCGCCGGTAGTATCCGGTGAGCCCCAGGAAGGCTCGGACCTCTGTTTGGGTGACCGGGGGCTCCCAGGCCTGGATGGCTGCGATCTTGAGTTGGAGAGGGGCCACCTGGCCACTTCATACCTGGTGCCCCAGGTAGGTCACGGATCCTTGGCCGATTTGGCACTTGCTGGCCTTGATTGTCAGTCCTGTCCGCCGGAGGGCGGTCAAGACCTCCCGGAGGTGTTGGAGGTGTTCCGCCCAGTGGAGACTGTACACGGCAATATCATCCAGATAGGCGGCGCTGAATTCCTCCAGCCCCGCCAATACTTTGTTCACGAGCCTCTGGAAGGTGGCGGGGGCGTTTTTCATTCCAAAGGGCATCACTTTGAAGTGGTAGTGGCCATCCGGGGTGGTGAAGGCGGATCGCTCCTGGGCGCCTGGGGTGAGGCCGATCTGCCAATAGCCTGCGGTCAGGTCAAAGATACTCAGGTAGCGGGCGGCCCCCAGACGGTCGATCAACTCATCCGCTCGGGGGATGGGGTGAGCGTCTGTTCGGGTGACGGCGTTCAGGCCCCGGTAGTCCACACAAAATCTGAGTTCTGGGGCGACGCCAGGGGGAGATGCCCTCCCATGAGCAGGAAAGAAGAAGAAAGACGACACAGAGAGATACTGATCCCCCCCCCCCCCCCCATGAGAGAGGCACAGAAAAGGTGGGTGGATGGATGGATGAAAGGCTGAAGGATGGATGGATGTGTGAAAAGGTCGGTGGATGAATGATGAGTGGATGGATGAATGAAAGGGTGGATGGATGAATGATGGATGTATGGATGGAAGGATGAAAGGGTGGATGGATGAAGGATAGATTGGTGAAGGATAGATGTATGGATGGAAGAATGAAAGGGTGGATGGATGAAGGATTATTTATTATTATTATTTAGAGATTTATAGAGCGCCTGGTGTACCGGAGGCATCCCCGCGCTATAAAGTCAAAAGTCAGAAACGAGCAGAAGGAAGCAAAAAGAACCTATTTAGGAAAAAGAAAGGTTTTAAGCTGCTTGCGAAAGCGCAAATGGCAAGATTCCAGCCGCAGGCCACGGGGAAGCGAATTCCAGCGTGCGGCTGCCCTCACAGAGAAGCGACGGCCTCCCGTGCGTACCTTCCTAAACTTGGGGACGGTTGCCAGTCGCTCATTATCTGAGCGCAGAGATCTCGATGCTTTGTACGGGGTGACCAGACCCGCTAAAATCGGAGGGCCTTGCCCATTCAGAAGCTTATGGGCGATACACATAGTCTTAAAATCGATCCTCTCTCGCACAGGAAGCCAGTGGAGGGCTTTAAGCGCTGGTCTAGCAGAGGCTCGAGAAGAAAGGCCCATCAACATACTGGCTGCCGCGTTTTGTGTTCGTTGAAGTTTGCCAAGAGTGTCTTCAGGGGCCCCTAAGTAAATCACATTGCTGTAGTCCAGTCGTGAAAGTACCAATCCTTGGACTAGGAGCTTCCTGGACAGAGGGGGAAGCAGAGGGAGAATCTTACGGACAGAGCGTAAAAGTCCAAAACAAGTTCCTGCTGTTTTTTTGCCTGGATTTTCGTGGATAAGTCCTGTTCGAGCCAGACCCCCAGGCTCTTGATTTCTGTTTTGGGAGCGGGAACCTCACCCATAGTATCGGGCCAGACAGATGGTGGAATCGCTGTCCATTTTTTCCCCAGCAGCATAATTTCTGTCTTAGACCCGTTAAGTTTGAGTGAGGAATTGCACATCCAAAGATGAATTTCCTGAAGGCAGTGTAGCAGATTATCTGAGAATTGGTCAAGATGTGAGAGAGAGAGACGACCAGTTATGTGTCGTCCGCATAACTCACAATCTTGATACCAAAGGGGGCAACCACATCTTCCAGAGGGGCCATGCATGCATTAAAAAGGGTGGGACTAAGTGAGGAGCCTTGGGGCACCCCACTTAGAAGGGGAAGATGGTCAGAACGAGAGTTGCCATCCCAGACCTGGAACGTGCGGCCCGACAAGAATGACTCTATCCAGGCTAAGGCAGTGCCCCCGAGCCCCGCCCTGGCCAGCCGATGGATCAGGACACGGTGATTCACCGTGTCGAAGGCTGCACTTAGGTCCAGGAGGATCACTGCCACTGATCTCCCTGAATCCAAAATGCACCTAGCCTCCTCGATGACAGTGAGGAGGGCAGTGTCCGTGCCCTGGCCAGGGCAAAACCCCGTTTGGGAGCAACGCAGGAGTTTGTTAGATTCCAGGAACTGGGACAACTGGACATTAACCAGTTTTTCAGCGATTTTACTAATGCCAGGTAAGAGCGAGATCGGCCTATAATTGGCCAGATCGGCCGGATCCAGCTGGGGTTTCTTTATTAGGGCTTTAACTATCGCCCCCTTCCAACTAGGAGGGACGGAACCTTGCGATAGTGAGGAATTGAACAGCTCCAGGACTGAAGGAACAATCACAGGAGCGACTTGTTTCAAAAACCTCATGGGAGCGGGGTCACCAGGAGAGCCACTTTTCATCTTGGCCAGGGTCATATCAAGTTCATCCAATGATACAGCCCTAAAGTCATTGAGCTGTGGTCGAGGAGCCTCTGCTGAGCAAGTCTCAGGATCCACGCTATCCCAGCAAGATAGCTGAGATGGCTGAGGAAGTGAGGTCAAAATATTGGAAATTTTAGATTCAAAGAACTTTGCGAGTTCAATACTCCTATCCGATGAAGCCAGAATGGGTGGATGGATGAATGATGGATGGATATGTAAAAAGATGGGTGGATGAATGAAGGGTGAATGGATGGATGAAAGGGTGGATGGATGAATGATGGATGTATGTATGGAAAGAAGGATGAAAGGGTGGATGGATGAAGGATGGATGTATGGATGGGAGGATGAAAGGGTGGATGGATGAAGGATGGATGTATGTATGTATGGATGGCTGAAAGGGTGGAAGGATGTATGATGGATGTATGGATGGAAGGAAGGATGAAAGGGTGGATGGATGATGGATGTATGGATGGGAGGATGAAAGGGTGGATGGATGAAGGATGTATGTATGTATGGATGGGAGGATGAAAGGGTGGAAGGATGTATGGATGGATAAAAGGTTGCATGGATGAATGATGGATGGATGTGTGAAAAGGTGGGTGGATGAATGATGGGTGGATGGGTAAAGGATGGATGTATGGATGGATGGATGGAAGGATGAATGGGTGGATGGAGGAAGGATGGATGTATGGATGAAAGGGTGGATGGATGTGTGAAAGTGTGGGTGGATGAATGATGGAGGGATGTGATGAGGTCTAACAGGCGCATTTATGGTTGTCAAAAGTTGATGATGAGGAGTACCAGTTTCTAGAAACTTTTGTCGGAAGGGGGTCCTTACGCCTAAAAAGGTTTAACAAGGGGGTCTCGGCATCAAAAAGTTTGAAGACCTCTGTGCTAGAGTCTTTAGAAGGTCGGGGAGGGGCTCGGAGTCCTCTTCAGCCCCACTGTCGGTAGCCATCAGGAGGCTAAGCTCTGATCGTACAAAGTGCGGCTTAAGTCTGTTGGCATGGAGAACCTGGAGGGGGTTCCTGGGGGACTCCAGGTCCACCAGGTAGGTGACGGGGCCCTTGTGCTCCACCACCTTGAAGGGTCCGGTCCATTTTTCCTGGAGGGCGCAAGGTTCGACCGGGGACATGACCCAGACCTGTTGTCCCGGCTAGAATTCAGTGGACGAGGCGCTTTGATCATACCAGCGTTTCATGTCCTCTTGGCTGGCCTAGAGGTTGGTCTTGGCGAGTTCTCAGAACCTCTGAGTCTGATTCCGGAGGGTCAAGAGGTACCGGTATACATCGGGGGAGCCTTTTGGGGGGTCACCTCCCACCCTTCCTTGACCAGGCTGAGGGGACCCCGGACGGGGTGCCCATACAGGAGCTCGAAGGGGCTGAATCCCAGGGACTTTTGTGGGACCTCACGGTAGGCAAACAGGAGGCAGGGTAGCAGCACGTCCCATTGGCGGCGTAGGGGCTCTGCCAGGCCCATGATCATACCCTCGAGGGTGCGATTGAATCGTTCCACTAGTCCGTTTCCTTGCGGGTGGTAGGGGGTCATAAATTTGTAGGTGACCCCACACTGTTGCCATAGGGACTTCATGTATCTGGAGATGAAGTTCGTGCCCCGATCACTGACGACCTCTCGGGGGAAGCCCACCCACGAGAAGATCCCCATCCGGGCTCAGCCCACTACGGGCGCTGTCACGGTCCGGAGAGGTATGGCCTCGGGATAGCGGGTGGCATGGTCCACCAGGACGAGAATGAACCGGTGACCCTGCGCTGTCCGGGGCTCCAGGGGCCCCACAATGTCGATCCCCACCCGCTCAAAGGGAGTGGTGACGATTGGAAAGGGTTGCAGGGGGACTTTTAGTTTACGGCCGCTCTTCCCGCTGGCCTGGCAGGTGGGGCAGGCCCGGCAGTGGTTGATCACATCGTTCCGCATCTTAAGCCAGTAGAAATGGGTCACCAGGCGGCTGTAAGTCTTGTCCTGCCCCAGGTGCCCGGCGAGAGGCACATCGTGCGCCAGGTTCAAGAGAAAGTCTCTGAATCGGAGGGGGACCACCAGCCCCCGGCTGGCCCCCAGTTCGCCAATCTTCTGCTCACTGTAAGGAGCTCATTGTCCCAATAGATCCAATGGGCCCCCGAGGCATCCCCTGCGCTCTGGGCTATGGCTTGCTGTCGGAGCCCCTCAAGGGAGGGACACGTTCTTTGCTCCTGGCGGAACTGTTCCTGAGTGGGGCCACCTTCTTGGCGCCACTGGGCCAGCTCCGGAAGGTCTCGGAGTGGGTCAGGCTCTTCGTTGTCGGACCCCGGTGGACCGGGTTCAGGGGTGGTCTCTTCAGTGACGACAGGCGGTGGAGGTTCGGGCCACTCGGGTTCTTCGTTGGATGGGATGGCGCGGGCGGCCATGGATCGGGTCGTCGCACAGACCCATTCAGGGAGACCAAGCATCCCCAGGTGCTCTCTTCGTTCAACGGCTGCCCAGGGGGAGCTCTTGAGATCGTTCCCCAGGAGGCAGTCCACGGGGGCATCGTCTCGGACGGTCACTTTCAGCATGCCCGACACCCCCCCACTCGAAGGGGACGCGGGCCATCTGGCACAGGCTTTCGGAGTTGTCCGCAGACCGTACTGGACAAAGGACGTTGGGCAAGATTTGATCGGGGGTCACCAGATGGCAACGGACTGCGGTCACACTGGCCCCCGTGTCGCGGAGGGCTTCGGCCCGGTGTCCATTAATGGTGACCCACTGGCTGTACTTCTGCGTGTTGGCTGGGATGGGGGCCCGCGGGACCATGTCCCTTTCTCCTAGACATACCAGGGACATGGCTGCAGGTTCCCACTCTGTCTGATATTGTTCGCAATCTTCGGCTTCTTCTTCGCCTTGCTCTTCTCCGAGGGCGACGGCGGTGATCTGGCGGTTCATTGGACCCGGGGTATAGTTGGATTGGCTTCTCGGACAGTTGGGGTCATTGGCGTAATGGCCGGGCCGCTGGCATTTGTGGCAGACAATGTTGGAGCGGAACCCCGGTCGCGTTGGAGGACTTCCTCTTCCGGCCGGAGACGGGGGGGTTGCTGGTGGTGGGCACCGTGGCGGTGTCCCTGCCCCGACCCTGTCCTCCTCCTCCTCCTCCTCGCGGGAGGTGGGACCCCGGGGAGGCTCTGTTTTGTTTGCCCGGCCAATTCCGGGGGACCCGGGTGCTCTTCCATCGATCCGCTTCGATGGCGAGTTTCCGGGGTTCGGTCAGCTTGCTGTCGAGGAGATGCTGCCTTAGTTCAACGAAACAATTATTGGAGAGGTGCTCCCACACAATGAGATCGACCAATTGTTCGTAGGTGGTGACCTGGCTGCCTTTGATCCACCCCTCTAAGGCTCGGCTAAAAAAGTTCACATATTCCACCCAGGTGGTACCGGGGATTCTTTTACAGTCTCGGAATCACTGCCGGTACATCTCGGGGGTGAGCCCATAGCGAGTGAGAAGAGTGGCTTTCATGTGCTCGTAGGAGGTCATCTCTGCGTCGGGGAGTTGTAGCAGGGCATCTTTCGTTGACGAATCTCCCCCACAACCCGGCTCCCCAGTCTTTCCGCAGGATACGGTGGGAGATCATAGCTACCTCGTAGGCCTTGAACCATTGCTGGATGTCGTCGTTCCGGTAGTATTCTCGGACGACGTCTTTGGGAATGTGGACCTTGGTGTCCGTAGGGGGAGCGGAGCTCTGGTTTTCGGGGACGCCGAGGTCCTTGTTTTGTCTTCGAATCTCTAGTTCTTTTAAACTGCGCTCGTGTTCGTACGCTAGTTTCTTCTCTTCTAGCTCCCTCTGGCATTTTTTTTCGCTTCTCGTAGCCGTAAGTGTTCGAGGGCTATCTTTTTTTCCGCTAGTTTCAGTTCCCCATCTAAGCGGAATCGAGCCAGTTCCAACTCGTGGAGCCGGCTATTCCCTCGTTCTCGGGCCTCCTCGGAAGAGAGGCCCGCTCTTCTTTCTTCTTCGGGTGTTGCAATTGTTTCTGTGGTCTCAATGCTTTTGTTTTGGGGTGGGGACGCTCCCGTCTCCACCCAAGACTCCAAGGCGTGCTTGAGGTCGTCTTTGGTGCTCAGTCCCGTGGTAGCGATGCCAAAGTCTATGCAGAATTGTTTTAATTCCTTGTGGCTGTATTCTTCAAGCCGTTCCATCTGGAATTTTGTGGTTGTTCCGGTCTCTTTTGTCGTCATTGTTGCTGTGTGTCGTGGGGCGAGTTACTCTCCGTACGATTATGCGTTGGCTCGAATCGCGCCGCTGGCCACCAATGTTAGACGGGGACCCTGAGGGTCGGCCGAGCAAGGGGGAGAGGCCTCCTGGCGAGGCCCTCTCCGTAGATCGTACGGACGAGCAACTACCCCCCCCACAGATAGACGCCACACAAAGATAGGTTCTGCACACTTTTATCTGTATTCTTAAGCAGGTTATACTGGACGATACAGTAGGACCAGGATACGGTGGTTCCTTCAATTCTAGTCTCTGGGGGGAAAAGGGGTAGCGGGACAGTCTTGGTACCGGTCCGGTACAGGCGTATAGCTCTCAATCCCCGAGCTGGAGGGTTCTCAAGTAGGGGACGCGGTAGCGCCAGCAGGCCTTCAAGGATAGTTCACGAGGTTGAGCCGCGGCAGCGCCAGCAGGCCTTCAAGGATGGTTCACGAAGATGAGCCGCGGCAGCTCCAGCAGACCTTTCAAGGATAGTTCACGAGGATGAGCCGCGGCAGCGCCAGCAGGCCTTCAAGGATGGTTCTCGAAGAGGATGAGCCGCGGCAGCGCCAGCAGGCCTTCAAGGATGGTTCACGAGGATGAGCCGCGGCAGCGCCAGCAGGCCTTCAAGGATGGTTCACAACGAGGATGAGCTGCGGCAGCGCCAGCAGGCCTTCAAGGATGGTTCACGAAGAGGATGAGCCGCGGCAGCGCCAGCAGGCCTTCAAGGATGGTACACGAAGAGGAGCCGCGGCAGAGCCAGCAGGCCTCCAAGGATGAGTTCGTCTCGGGTCTCTCGACTCCAGGATACAACTGCCTTCCTGTTCTAGAGCTACCCCAGTTATAGGTCTGGCGCCCTTTGATGTCCGGACCCTCGCACTTGGAGGTCGGAGGGGTCCAGGATGAGGGAGTCCAGACACCCAGCAGGGGGGTGGAGCCAGCGCCCAGGGAGGCTGGGGGCGATCGAAACCAGGCGGAGGGGAGCCATCGACACTCCTTCTCCCATTGACTCGCCAAGTGGTCTCGTTACCCCCTGGGTGGATGGTGGTGCCTCGATGTCGGGGCCTGGCTGGGCCTGAGGTGGAGGTCGACCCGAGGCCTGGCCGTGGAGGGTCTAAAATGGCAGCTGGGCCGGGGACGGTGGTTCGGCAAAGGGCCCGGGCCAACCGAGAAGGTTGTGGTTACGGGTCCGGGTTCCGTCGGGGAAGAGCTGTGGGGTGACCCGGAGGGCTGCAGGTGTGGTTCTCATCCAGGGAACAGGGGTAGCAGTAGTCCAGGACCCGCCATGCGGGAGGGGTCGGACCACGCCACGAGGCCGGTCCAACACTCACCCTTTGCGATTTCCGTCTCTGTGACTTCGGCATCTCCCAATGAGACCGTTCCCGTATCGACCTGTCCAGCACTTCTCGCCCCACGACCTCTCTGCTGTTCAGTATAGGGCGTTTCTCAAGCCACTGCCATGCGGTTGAGAGAAAAAGATGGACTTGTCTTTGTATAGCACCTTGAGCTAGCAGGGAAAAGGAGCATGTATGTGATGTTCAAGGTCCTCAGCTTTGCCTTCACTGAGTCGAACGAGCGGCGCTGTTTTGAAACTTCCTGGCTGTAGTCCGGGAATATCATTATGGTCGCATTCTCCGAACGGATCTCCCCCATTTTTCTGGCCTCTCAAGATCAGGTCTCTGTCTGCAAAGTTCAAGAAGCACGCTATGACCGGCCTCAGTCTCGCCCCTTCTGGAGGTTTAGCCAGGAGGGCTCTGTGCGCTCTTTCAATGATAAAACAGGGGGAGAACTGTGCTGCCGGGAAGGTGGTCTTCAACCAGGTGTGGAGGAATGAGGACACATTTGTCCCCTCAATTCCTTCTCTAAATCCCACGAAACAAAGGTTGTTGCGTCTCGATCTATTTTCAGCATCATCCACCTTCCACTGCAGTTGGCTGTGCGATGCCTGCAACTCCGCCATATCTCTCTCCAAGGCGGATATCGAGTCGTCATTTTCGGTGATCCTCGTTTCGGTCGCCGTCACCCTATCGGACAATTTCCGAAAGTCTTGCCGCAGCAGCGTTACCTCGGAGCCCACTCCCCCAATCTTAACCTCCAGGGCCGCCAGAGACTCCTGTATGTCCGTTCTGGATGCTTGGATAGCCTCCATCAACAAGGCCGTGTCTGTCCACACCCCGGAAGCCCCAGGCTGCGGCTCCGCCGTGGGTCTTGGCGCCGCAAAGTTGTCCATGGGCCCTTGTTTCGTAGTTTTAGGGATCATGTCTCTTTTCCCCATGGCTGTCCACTCCCCGTATCAGGTCGTAGGCCTCAGACTTCTGGCGCGCCGGCCTTATGACAGGGCCGAGCGGGGGGGGGGGTGGTTCCCACTCTCCTAGTGCTGGCGAACCGTGAGTTTTGTACACCACCAGCCTCCCGTGTCGATTTCCCCTCCGCTGGTAGTGATCGAGGCCCCCTCTTTATGCACCTTTCACCTTCACAGCCTCCTGGGCCCGCTCTTGTGTCCCCTGCAGGGGATAGGTGGTCACGGAGCAAGAGCGACCCCTTGGCACTTTCCACCTAGCCAAAGAGGGGTTCAGCACCGCCAGATACCCTGGACGTCCTCACCAGTCTCGGCTTCTGGCCCTCCGGATCTCTCCCTAACAGCCGGGTGATAGGGAATTCGAGTGATCAACCCTCCAGAGGGACGGGGGGGGGCGAGCCCAGGTCCCTCACCGCTGGACCCCACCTTTTACCAGTCTCCAGGTGCCCCTGAGGCTTTCGGCCCCCTCAGGTGTCCTTCCATCACCATGTTGGTGAAGGCGTCAGGGTCTTCTCCAAGGGGCCCCCTGCTACACCAATGTCTCTCGGCCCCTCATGGGACAGCATCCCTTCTGGGATCGCGCCGGAGCTCTCTCGCTCACCGACCCCTCAGTCTGCTGATCGCACGGCAGGGGGGATGGCGGTGACTGCCCTCGGTTCCCTCTTACCGGCTCAAGTTTGCGCCGGCCGCCATCTTGGTAAAGGCGGCCGGTCTCCGGTGTGTGGCTTTTCTACCCTCCGGGGTCCGGGCCCCCAACACCGTGGACAGGCTCCTTTGCTACGTTGTTCCAGGCTGCGGGTTTTAGCTCTGCTGGGTCTCAGGCGGGCTTCTAGGAGCTCCGAGGACTGCCAGGCGCTGGGGCCGCCATCTTGGTCACACAGGGTCGCGCCGAGTCTGCGATCCAATCTTTTATTTCTGCGCGCCCCAGCGTAGTTCCTTCAGTGGAAGCACCCTCGCCCGCTCCCAGGACGTTGCGGCTCCCGCTGATAAGTTTTGTGCCCCGGGGGGGATAGTTTTACGGCGGATCTGGGTGCAGCTCGACAGGAGCTCCGGCATGGGACTTCCTAACCAGCCATGCTGCTGGCCACCGGCAATGTTTATATCTTTACCTTTTAATGCCGTTTTCCTTGAAGTTCCATGAAGTCTTTTATTATATATATATATTTTTTTTGGTTTACCACCTACTTTCTCCAGCCTCATCTTTCTGGCGGAGGTGGGTGGGTTCGCTAGTGAATCCAGAAAGATCTTCAAGCTGCAAAACTACACCGACAGGTAAGAAACTATTCGTTTTGCAGCGTGAATCTTTCTGGATTCACTATGCTGTGCATAGACTTGGTAGCGGTTTGTTGTTATTGTGGCGGCTGGGTGGAAGATGAGCTTGGGTTCTTGAATATGTGCTGAGGCATTGTCTATCCCACTTGTGCTTCCGTGTTCATTTGTATGTCCACACAGTAGTGTTTTGTAAACGTGTGCACAGAAGCCGATGTTGCCACCAGGCATATGTCCTGAATGGGGGTGTTTGCCAAGAAGGCTATTGTAGCTCCCTTTCTTGTCGAATGGGCCCGTGGCCCCTCTATTAGTTCTTGTCCAGCTTGTTTGTGGCAGAATTGTATAGCTTGCGCGATCCATCGTGCAATTGTCCCTTTAGTAACAGCTTTTCCCATGAAACTTTCAGCAAAGGAGACAAAAAACTGTTTTGTTTTTCTGTGATCTTTAGTTCTCTATGTAATGCATGATTGCACGTCTCGCATCCAGAGTGTGCAGTGCCCTTTCTGCTGTTGTTGTTGGTTTCTGGAAGAAACTTGGTTTTTGAATCGTCTGGTTGATGTGGAACTTGGACACCACCTTTGGCATAAAGTGTGGTTCCGTTCTCATCACCACCCTATCATTGTGAATTTGTATGTAGGGTTCCTGTAGCGTTAACGCCTGCAGCTCGCTTACTCTGCGTAGCGAGGTGATTGCCACTTGGAAAGCTGTTTTTAACGTTAGCATCTGTAGTGAGGCTTTATGCATCGGTTCAAAAGGTGCCTTCATGAGGTCTTTTAGCACTATATTGAGGTTCCATGCCGGTGCTGGTAACCTATTAGGTGGGGCGATCCTTTTTGCGCCTTCCAAGAATCTTTTTACAATCATAGAAGTAAAGAAGCTTTGCCTGTTTCCCCTCTAGTGTAGGCGACAATGGCTGCTAGGTGTACCCTTAGCGATGATGAGCTCAGGTTGGTCTCGAGCAGGTGCGTGAGGTACTTAAGGACTGTGGAGTCTCTTGTCATCTTGTTGTGCAGACCCTCCTTTCTGCACCATAATGTGAACCTCTTCCATTTGGCCACGTAGCACTTCCGTGTGCTTGGTCTTCTTGCCTCTCGAAGTACCCTCAGGGTGCTCTCAGGCAGCTTTAGGTGTGCGAACTCTATGTCTTCAGGAGCCAGGCTGCTAGGCTGAGACTTTCTGGCTCTGGATGCAACACCTCTCCGTTTTGCATGGAGAGTAGGTCTTTCCTCCTCCCAAATTTGTGTGGTGCACTGTCATTTCCATAATCTGTGAGTACCATGTCTGCCTGTCCCACTGGGGTGCGACCAGTATCAGGGTCATGTTGCTTGTCCTGCACTTGCCGAGTACCTTGTGTATCAGGGGAATTGGCGGAAAAGCTTAGACAAATGTCTTTGACCAGCTTATCCATAGGGCATTCCCCAGCGACCCTTTCCCTGGTTGCCTCGATGCAAAGTGTTGGCATTTTGCATTCTGGTGTGTTGCAAACAGGTCTATTGACGGTGTTCCCCACCTGTCGAACAGTCTTTGTTTCTTGTGCATTCAGCTCCCATTCGTGCGAGGCCGATGTCTGCTGAGCCAGCCCGCTTCCACGTTGTCTTTTCCTGGCAGATGTATCGCCAGTAGATCTATTTTTAATGGTATTGCCCATTTCCATATTTCCTGCGCTAGCTCTGACAGCGGTGCTGATTGTGTTCCTCCCTGTTTGTTTATGTAGAACATCTCTGTTGTGTTGTCCTTCTGGATTAGCACAGTTTGATTGTACAACTTCGTCTGGAAGGCTTTCACAGGAGAACGGTCTTTAGTTCTAGGTGATGGATGTGCTTGACCGCATCTGCTTGTGTCCACAAGCCCCTCACGCATAGTTTTTCCATGTGTGCTCCCCATCCCTTTTGGGATGCGTCCGTGGTGATGGTCGGTGTTGGTGGTGTTAGAAGTTTCCCTTTTGTTATGTTTCCTTTGTTCCACCATGATATCTACTCTTGCACTGCGTGCGTTACAACCACTAGGTCCTCCCAACACCCCGTCGCTTGTGACCACTGGTCCTGCAGCCACTCCTGGAGTGATTTCATGTGTAGTCGGACATTTGGTATTATGTGGATGCATGAGGCCATCATGCCCATCATCTTGCTCACCGTCCTCACTGTCAGAGCTTGCCCCTTCTGGTAGAGGCGCGCCTCCTTCAACAGTGCCGTCGTTCTCTTCTCAATGGGGGAACACCTTCCCCTGAACGGTGTCGATTTGTGCCCCCAGAAATATCTTGACCTGTTGTGGGTTTATCGAAGATTTCTTCCAGTGAATGGAGAAACCTAGGGCGATTAGTGTGTCTGTCACCCTTTGAGCGTGCTGTTTGCACGTGTTGTATGACTGCCTTTATGAGCCAATCGTCTAGGTAAGGGTATACGTGTATCCCCTCCCTCCTTAAGTGTGCTGCGACTGCTGCCAGACACTTTGTGAACTCCCTCAGTGCTGATTTTAGTCCGAAGGCCAATGCCGTGAATTGATAGTGGTCTGAGTTGATTGCAAATCGTAGCAGATGCTTGTGCCGTCTGTTCATTGGGATGTGTAGGTAGGCATCCTTTAGGTCTATGGTGACCATAAAGTCCCCTGTTTGAATCTGTGGGAGTACTTCTTGCAGGGATGTCATTTTGAATTTTTGTGTCTTTATAAATTGGTTGAGGATCCTTAGGTCCAGGATGGGTCTCATTGTTTCGTCTACCTTGGGTACTAGGAAGTACGTAGAGTACACCCCCTTGTTCCTTTCCATGGGAGGTACAGGCCCGATAGCCTCCTTTAGTAGCAGTTCCTCTGCTTCCCTCTGAAGAAGCTCTAGTTCCTTTTTTGCTAGTGCTATTTTCTTTGGTCTTCTGCTTGGTGGTGTTTTTTCTAACTCTATGCAGTACCCGTACTGTATTATGTTGATGATCCATTTGTCTGTTGTAAACTTTCTCCACTCCTGGAGGAAGAGTTTTAATCTTCCTCCCACTGGTGTTACGTGCTCGTGGTGTTTCGGTGCGTGAGACTCCTGTTTTTTGTTTTTGTGCTCCACCCTTGGAGTTTTTTGTAGGGTGTGCACGGTCAATGTGGCCGAGTCACTTGGAGGTGGTTTGCTGTCCACCCCTCCTGGTGTTTCCACGTCCACTCGTCCTCCCGCGAAAGGACTGGCCCCTATGTTGGTATTGCCACTGCTGTTTTTGCTGGCCATGTTGTGTATGGGTGTCGCTTTGGTGGGAATGTTGGAAGGACTGATGCGACGTTCCCGACTGGTCCCCCCCTCTCCCGTGAGGTCTCCGTGACTGGGTCCCTCTCTTTGCTCCCCTGAATTGCAAGGCCCCCATGGATCTTGCTGTGTCATTATCCTTTTTGAGCTGTGAGAGCTTGTCGTCCACTGTTGCTCCGAACAGTGTTTCACCGTTGAACGGAGTGTACAGAATGTTGTGTTGCACCTCCGGTTTAAAGCCTGATATTCTGAGCCAGGCTTGTCTTCTTTCTGTGATGCCCAGCATCATAAGCCTGCTGGCCGTGTCTGCCCCGTCCAGTGCTGTTTTTAGGCAAGTTTGCCAAGTTCTTGCCCTCCTCTACTAGGTGCGAAGCCCTTTGTTGGTGCTCCTGAGGGAGGTGTTTCAACAATTGCCCCAGTTCCTCCATAATCTGGTAATGGTGTCTGTTGAGTAGTGCATTGGAATTAGCCATGCGCCAGTGCATAGCGGCATTCCTTTCGATTTTTCTTCCAGTTAGGTCCATCCTTCTGATCTCTTTATCCAGGGGTGGACCCGAATTAGTTGGCACATTGGCCCTTCTTGCTGTTGCCGTGATGATGGAGTCAGCAGCGACCGTCCCCTGTATGTAGGCTGGGTCCTTTGAGGAGTGCTTGTATTTTTTCTCCATCCTTGGCGTGACGGGCTTACAAGTAGCAGGCTCCTTGAATGCCTCTCTTCCTTGCCCTTTGATGCTTTCAAGCATTGGCAGGTACTGGCTCCTAGTGTGCTTTGGAAGTAGTGTTTCTACTAGGAAATCCCCCGGCACCTCCTCTTCGAGCATGACCCTGAACGCTGTTGCTGCGTGCTTGATGCATTCATTGTAGAGCCCAATGTCGTCCGGTGGCGAGGGCCTCGCTGGATAGGTGTCCACTCCCTCTTCTGGACTTTCGGCTTCGACGTCCTGCCACTCTACCTCCGGTGTATCCCAGTATGTCGATTCTTGGTACACCCTCTGTTAGTCATCTCTCTCCTCCTCGTAATAGGCGTTATCTTCCTGATATGCCAGATCTTCCCAGCTCTGACGCTTGTTCTACCTCGAATTCTTCCTCCTCGACCAAATGTACTTCTGGTGACTTTGGCCTCGAAGGAATTGTGTAAGATTTCATTTTTTCTTCGAAATCTTTCTTTCGCTGCAGGATGTTCTCCATCTCTGCTTCGAGTCTCCTCTTCTTTCTTTCCATCTCCACCGCCTGCTCGGCGTCGAGTGGTTGTGTCGGTCTCTTTGGCGCGCTAGATGGCGTCGAGATGGGTTTCGGCATCGAGACTAATCTTGCGTCTTCCGTCGTCAACTTCAAAGATGTTTTTGTAGTCGAGGGCTCCTTTTCTTGGAGGCTTTCGACGCCTTTGGATGGTCGCTGTCCCTCGGCGCCAGGGAGTCCTGAGAGGATCCGCTGGGCCTGGATGTCGCTGCGGACGCCGAAGTTCTCGGCGTCGGCGCTTTCTGGGTCTTGCCTTCGATTTTTCGAGAGTCTTGGGTAGACTGTCGAGAGTTGGGCCTTTTTGGGGCGTCGAGTCTCCTACCTTTTCAGTAGTCTTCTTATTATCGGTCTCTGCGACCGTGTAGCCGATGTCTTCTTCAGTGACTTAGTCCTCCTCGTCGGTCAAGAGTCCCAGGTCTCGAAGGGACGGAGGTTGGCCCTTACCCTGCATGGTGTAGTTTGCTATCCTTTGCCTCTCTCTCTCAATCGAAGGGTCTTCGGGGTGAATGCGGAGCAGGAGTTGCAATCCCTGCTTTCGTGGTCGACCGGCAGGCAGAGGTTACAGACTGGGTGTTGGTCCTTCTGCGCATACTTATGATGGCAGTTGCGGCAGAATTTGAATGGTGTGTTGTCCATGTCTTGCGTTCAGGGGGCCCCCTGATTGCGCATTCTCCTCTGGACGTCGAGAAATCTTGAAATGTTTCCCTTCGTCGTCCTCTCGATGGTGTAGTCTTCCTTCGTCTTCTCCAATGTTTTTCCTCCAAAAACCAGAGTCTCGCTTCTTTTCTCCAAATCTCTGGAGCCCTCTCGGGAACAATCCAGACCCAACGGCGGAAAAAAGAATCTGAAGATGGCGACCAAGGGTGGGAGCTTCCGGAGGAAGCATGCCGACGTCACAGGAAGGACACCAAAAGGTGGGACGTCGATGCCCACCTGGGCTATGAAAAAAAAATTAAAGACTACAATTCTAGACCGCGGAATAATGCACAGCATAGTGAATCCAGAAAGATTCACGCTGCAAAACTCCACTTCTTTCTGTGGCACATCCCTATAAGCGAAAAGCAGGCATGGCAACAGGACATCCCATCTCCTTTTGAGTTTATCAAGGAGTCCCATGATCATAGCTTTCAATGTCTTGTTGAATCTCTCAACAAGGCCATTGGTCTGTTGGTGGTAATGGGTAGTAAACTTGTACTGCACCCCACACTCCTTCCACATGTGTTTCAGGTAAGCAGACATGAAGTTGGTACTGTCTGAAACCACCTTAGGAAACCCTACCCTGGTGAAGACACCCAGGAGGGCCTTGGCTACTGCAGGAGCTGTAGTAACCCTAAGGGGAATTGCTTCAGGGTACCTAGTAGCATGATCCACTACTACTAGAATGAATTTGTTCCCTGAGGCTATGGGAGGCTCAAGTGGACCCACAATGTCCACACCTACCCTTTCAAAGGGTACCCCCACCACTGGTATCAGGGGGGGCCCTTTGGTTTGTCACCGGTCTTGCCACTGGCCTGACGCACAAGTTACTACTTGTGTAACGATATATCTGTAAGAGACATCAGTTAGTGATAGATTCCTTACCTTACAATATCCCCAGGCGTCAGACTGGATCCGGAAACTTTTGCATAGCAGTACCCTTGCGCGTCGGTAGGCGTCGTCTGCGGCTCCGCGTCCAGCGTCGTGGGCGCCGTGATGACGTCATCATAGTACTTAGACGCCGCCTCCGCGTGCTGACATCAGTTCTTAGACACAGCTTTTCCACGCCAGAAGCGCAGAGCCATGCCAAAAACCAACACTGGTGCCATGAAACTAGGGCCCTGAAAGGGGATGACCTTAACCCTAGATATGGGTCGCAGAACGGGGAGGATGGGTGGGTCGGTAAGGAATCTATCACTAACTAATGTCTCTTACAGATATATTGTTACACAAGTAGTAACTTGTGCATCTGAAAGAGACACGTTAGTGATAGATTCCTTACCTTAGAATAGATACCCCAAGCAATACCAACCCCGTGGTGGGTCTGCGAACCCATAATCACACCAGAAAGTCCTGGAGGACGGAACGGCCAAAGTAGCCATCCCTCCGGACTAGACTGTCCAGGCAATAGTGTCTTGCAAACGTGTGCAGCGAGGCCCACGTAGCCGCCTGGCAGATGTCCTGCAAGGGCACACCTCGGCCCAAGGCAGTTGTAGTGGCTGTGGCTCGAGTGGAATGAGCCCTCAGCCCAAGTTCCTTCTTAGCCAAGGAGTAACACGCTTGGATGCACAAGATAATCCACCGGGAGATGGTCCGCTTGTGCACCGCTTTCCCTTTCTTAGCACCCGCATATCCAACGAAGAGTTGATCATCCACCCGGAACTGTTGTGTGCGATTCAAATAGAATGAGAGCGCACGTTTTGGGTCCAGACTGTGAAGCCTCTCCTACTCTCGAGGGGTGCGGAGGCGGAAAGAAGGTGGGCAAGGTGATGGATTGCCCAATGTGTAAGGCCATGACTACCTTGGGTAGGAAGGAGGGCCTCGTTCGTAACACAACCTTGTCCGGATGGACTGAAAGAAAAGGAGGCTTACAAGATAGAGTCTGGAGCTCACTCACTCTCCTGGCAAAGGTGAGGGCTACCAGGAAGGCAGTCTTCAAAGAAAGAAGGCGAAGAGGACAGTTGTGAAGTGGCTCAAAGGGAGCGCACATCAGAAACGTAAGAACCAGGTTCAAGTCCCACTGAGGCATCACAAAGGGAACAGGAGGGAACGTATGAGTGATGCCCTCCAGGAATCGATTAACGACAGGGGACTTGAACAAAGAAGGTTGGTCAGGCAGCCTCAGAAAGGCTGAAAGAGCTGAAAGATAGCCCTTGACAGTGCCCAGAGCAGAGCCCTGCTGGGCAAGAGAGAAGAAAGAGGAGAACCTCAGAAAGAGGGGCATTAAGGGGATCCACAGCCTTCGCTGTGCACCATGCCACAAATCTGTTCCACCTGCAGGCGTATACCGACTTTGTGGAGGGACGCCTGGCTGCCAGAATGAGGTTACAGACTTCAGGAGGCAAGTCAAATGGCCTCAACTGTCGCCGCTCAATCTCCAAGCATGGAGGTGGAGACTGGACAGGTTTGGGTGGAGAACCGTCCCCTGCTGCTGCGACAGAAGGTCTTCCTGAAGAGGCAGACGAACGAGGGGATCGAATGACATACTGAGTAGCTCGGGATACCAGTACCTTCGTGCCCAGTCCAGAGCCACAAGGATGACTTGTGCCCCGTCGCGCTTGATCTTCAGCACTCTGGGCAGAAGTAGTATAGGCGGAAAGGCGTACAACAGACCGCAACTCCACTCGCGACGAAAAGCGTCTCCGAGCGAGTGCCGCCTTGGAAATTCCAACGCACAGAACTGATGACATTGCGCGTTCTCTTCAGTGGCGAATAGATCTAACCAAGGCTCTCCCCACTGCTGAAAGAGACCTTGCGCCACGTCTGAGTTCAGACGCCATTCGTGATCCATCATGCACCTGCGGCTGAGTTCGTCCGCCCTGGCGTTCAGAGAACCTGCCAGGTGTTGAACCATCAGAGTCACGCCCTGCTGTTCCAGCCATTGCCAGAGGCGCAGAGCCTCCTGGCAGAGGGTCCACGACCACACCCCGCCCTGTTTGTTGCAGTACCACATGGCGGTGGTGTTGTCCGTGAACACCTGCACTACACTCCCTCGGACAGACGGGAGGAATGCCTTCAGTGCTAGACTAATCGCCCGCAGCTCCAAAAGGTTGATATGGAGCCGGGACTCCGCCGGAGACCAGAGGCCTCTGATCTCCGCCTCTCCCATGTGGCCTCCCCAGACCTGGTTGGGGAAGGGAGAGGGATCTGCCGTTGACCCAATCGTGGTCCGTGAGCCACCACTGCAGCTGTCTCGCAGTGCCCTCCGGGATCAGGACATGGTCGGACAGGTTGCCCTGATGCTGGGCCCACTGAAACTTCAGGTCCCACTGCAGAGCCCGCATCCGCCATCATGCGTGATGCACCAGAAGGATGCAGGAGGCCATCAGCGCCAGAAGTCGCAGCGTCAACCTGACCGAAACTCGGGATAAAGGCCGAAAGATTGGAATCAGAGCCTGTATATCCTGAACCCGCTGTTCGGGCGGGTAAACCCGAAACTGCGCCGAGTCGAGAACTGCTTCGATGAAAAGGAGCTTCTGAGAGGGGCACAGGTGCGACTTCGGCACATTGATGGAAAATCCCAGCTGGTGCAGGAGATCCGCCGTAGTCTGGAGGTGGCTGACGACTGTCTGGGGCGAGCCCGCCTTCAACAACCAGTCGTCGAGGTAGGGGAAGACTGAGACCCCCAACCTGCGCAGATGAGCTGCGACCACCGCCATCACCTTCGTGAACACCTGTGGGGCGCTGGTAAGGCCGAAGGGGAGCACGGTAAACTGAAAGTGCTCGTGGCCTACTGTGACCCGCAGGTCGGAAGTCCTCATCCTGGGATCTTCACCCTCCGCCTGGGACGACTCCTGGTGGCCCCCCGCCCTAGGCAGCGCACCCAAACCAACAGACCACGCACGCAACCTGGGCTTCATCCTGGACTCCTCCCTCTCCATGACCAGACAAGTCAACGCCGTCTCCTCATCGTGCTTCAGCATCCTGCGCATGCTACGTAAGATCTTCCGATGGATCCCCACCGAGACCAGGAAGACGGTCACCCAGGCCCTCGTCACCAGCCGTCTGGACTACGGCAACTCCCTCTACGCCCGAACCACCGCCAAACTCCAGAAGAGACTCCAGCGGATCCATAACGCCTCAGCACGACTCATCCTGGACATCCCCCGTCGCAGCCACATCTCCAGACACCTGAGAGACCTGCACTGGCTCCCGGTCAACAAGAGAATCACCTTCCGTCTCCTCACCCACGCACACAAAGCTCTACACAACCAAGGCCCAGGATACCTCAACAGCCGCCTCAACTTCTACGCTCCCAAACGCCAGCTTCGATCGACCGGCCACACCCTCGCCGCCGTCCCCCGCATCCGAAGAGCCACCACAGGGGGGCGGTCCTTCTACCTCGCCGCCTAGACTTGGAACTCCCTCCCGACCCACCTCCGCCTGACCCAGGACCACCTCGCCTTCAGGAAGCAACTCAAGACCTGGCTGTTCGAGCAGTAGCAGACCCCCCCTCCCCTAGCGCCTTGAGACCCTCTGGGTGAGTAGTGCGCTATATAAATGCTTTGATTGATTGATTGATTGATTGATTGATTGTAACGCCGGTGGGCCGGCAGGACGGGGATGTGGAAATACGCGTCCTGCAAGTCCAACGCTACCATCCAGTCTCCTGGGTCTAGGGCAGCTAAGACCTGAGCCAGAGTCAGCATTTTGAACTTCTCCTTCCGGAGGAAGCCGTTGACGTTCCTCAGATCCAAGATCGGGCATAGGCCCCCTTTGCCCTTCTTGGGTACCAGAAAGTAGTGGGAGTAGCAACCACGTCCTACTTTTGGCCCAGGAACGCGCTTGATGGCCCCCTTGGCCAAGAGGGCCGAAACTTCCTCCTGCAGGAGCCGCAAGTGATCCCCCGATACGCGGTGGTGTTGCGGTGGCATGGCTTGAAGGGTCGTCTCGAAGGGGAGGGAGTAATCCCTCCGGACGATCTGCAGCACCCACCTGTCCGAAGTGACAGTGCGCCAGTGAGAGTGGTGATGGCGAACCCTGCCTCCCACTGGCGTCACATGGGCCGAAAAGCACGGACTAGGAGGGTTTAGAGGTGGATGCTGCGGGGGAGGTGTGGACTGACCTCGCCTGTTTCCCCGACCGCCTCTACGGTGGTTTCCACGGCCGCCGCCGCGCTGGATGTTAGTCTGCGGCGGGTGGCTGGCGGCACGTGTGGGGACACCCCTTCCTTGGCCACGAAAGGAACCCGTTTGCTGGCGCGGGGCCGAGAGGCCCAAGGACTTGGCCGTAGCCCTGGAGTCCTTAAAGCGCTCAAGCGCGTGGTCCGCTTTGTCGCCAAAGAGGCGACGGCCATCGAACGGCATGTCCATCAGAGTGTTCTGGACATCTGCTGAAAAATTGGCGGATCTCAGCCAGGCGTGGCGTCTCACCGCCACCGTTGTAGCCATCGCTCTGCCTAGCGAATTGGTGGTATCCAGCCCACACCTGATTGAATATCTGGCTGCATCTCGGCCCTCCACAAGGGCTTGGCCGAGTTTGGCCCGTACCTCCAACGGGCACTCTGGCAGCACCTCCGCCACAGTCTCCCACAGAGAGTGGGTGTAGCGGCCCAAGAGGCATGCGGTGTTGGAAGACCGCAGTCCCAAACTAAGGGAGGAGAATATCTTTTTACCATAATTCTCATACCTCTTGGATTCACTGTCGGGAGGAGCCGACGGGAATGCAGTCTGGGAATTGGAGGCCTGGATGACCAGACTCTCGGGGGTGGGGTGGGAGGACAGGAAACATGGGTCGCCCGGGGCCGGGCAGTGGCGTCTGGCCACGTTCCTATCTACGGGCGAACCCGTAGCGGGCCTGGACCAAGTGCCCAAAAGAACGTCGGTCAAGGCCTCATTAAAGGGCAGCAGAGCCTCAGCTGAGCATGACTGCGGTTTAAGGACCTCTGTGAGGAGGTTAGTCCTCACGGCCGCGACGGGGAGCTCAAGGCCCAAGGCCATGGCAGCCCTCGTCAACACCACACCATATGTTGCCCCCTCCTCCGAAGCCACAGTAGGAGGAGAGACAAAACCAGTGTCGGGAGAGGTGTCCAGGCCACTGGCCTCCCCAAGGTCTCCTGCCCAGTCCGCATGAGACTGACACTCCTTGGTCAGAGGGTCCTCAGACCCCTCCCAATCCTCCTCATCACCCATCTCCTGAGATTCAGGGTCGTAATTGAATGAGGTCGGTTCATAGAAGTAAAAATCTCAAAACGGCGTCTGGTGCGGCGCCGTCGGAACCGAAACTAAGGAGGCATCGGGGACGGCCCCGGGGGTGACACCGGACGGACCGACACCGGGGGGGTCGTAAGGTCCACCGGTGACGATCCAGAGCCCGAGGAAGGCCCAGCGGCGTCCTGCGGTGCCGGGCCCGAAGGCGCCGCTGTCCCTGCGGCGCCGGGCCCGAGGGCACCGGCGGTGTCGGGATCGTGGGGTCCTGCGGCGCCGGGCCCAAAGGCGCCGGCGGCGTCTGGGCCGAAGCACCCGACGGCATCGGGGGTCGAAGCCCCCGACCCACTAGGGCCCCTAGACGGGTCCGCTGGGCCTGAAGGCGCCGCGGAGCCCGTCGGAGAAAGGGACCGCTCAATCTCCTCCGGCGTCGCGTTCAGCCCAGGGACTGGAGGGTATGGGGCCGGACACGACGCCCGCGACTCCCGAGGAGCCGCATGGGCGGTGTCACCCGAACCCCCGGCCGCATCGCGCGAGCGTCGGGGGGAGTCAGAAGAGCGATGATGCCTCTTCGACTTCTTGTGTTTCTTACCTGACGACTTGGACCCGGAGGAGTGGTGCCGACTCCCAGAGCAGTGACGGCTCCGTCCCCGCGACCTGTCCCCGCGACCTGTCGTGGGACCGGGACCTCACGCGGGGCCGACTGCCGGAGTCGGAGCCACCTGCGGGACCGCTCCCGCCTGGCCTTCCTCGAAAGGACCAGACAGTCTGGGCAGGCCTCGTCGTCGTGGTCGACGCCTAGACACGTCAGGCACAGGCGGTGAGGATCCGTGACCGACATGGTGCGGTCGCACTCGTCACAATGCTTGAATCCAGGCACCCCTACGGCACCGATCGGAGTCGCAAGACTTCGAAAAGGATCAAAAATGATCACCAAAAAGTTAGTCAAAAATTGACTAGGGTACTGCTTTTTCCAGATCTGCGCTGGCTCGCGCGAAAAAAAAGAAGAACTGACGTCAGCACGCGGAGGCGGCGTCAAAGTACTCCGACGACGTCATCACGGTGCCGACGACGGACGCGGAGCCGCAGAGGACGCCTACCGACGCGCAAGGGTACTGCTACACAAAAGTTTCCGGATCCAGTCTGACGCCTGGGGATATTCTAAGGTAAGGAATCTATCACTAACGTGTCTCTTTCAGATAGGTAACACAGGAGCTCAAACACTCATTCACCTTTTGGTTCATCTGGGGCCAGTAGAAGTTGCTAACTAGCCTTTCCCAAGTTTTGGTCTGCCCCAGATAGGGGGATGTCATGAGCTAAAGTTAGGAGGAACTTCCTGTACTTCTGTGACACTACCACCCTCCTGGTAGCTCCAGGATTGGGGTTTCTTGCCTCAGCATACAGTAATCCCTCTTCCCAATAAACTCTGTGGGTACCACTGACATTTCCCTGTGCTTCTGAAACAGCTTGCTGCCTCAGGCTTTCAAGAGTGAGGCAGTCTTGCTGACCCTGGCAGAGCTCCTCCCAAGTGGGTCCCCCCTGGGCCCAGGAGTCCAATCTGGTAAGGCTCAAGCTCCATGGGCTCAGTTCCCTTCTAGGGTTTTCAAGTCCTCTCCCTGAGGTGAGGTGTCTTGAGAGGCTTGCTGTGTAGAAGCTGGTTCCCCAGTCTTCCTGCTTTTTCTCTTGGTTGGTTGGGCCATACTTTCAGGCTCCAAACCTACTTGTCCACCCATTTTTTGCTCTGGTTTGCACACACACCAGTTTAGGGATACCCAGCATGGCTGCATGGGTTACTTGCTCAACCTCAGCCCAGGCTAAGGTTTCCAGGTCATTTCCAAGCAGACAGTCAGCTGGCAATTGTGGAGAGGCCACTACCAGTTGCAGGCCAGTAACCACCCCTCCAACCTAATGTCACCATAGCCATAGGGCGTTGGGTGGTAATGTCAGCATTGGTGACTGGGTATGTTTTCCCAATTAAGTATTGCTCTGGGGAAACCAGCATTCCTTCACCATAGTGATACTGGCACCTGTATCCCTCTGGGCTTCTACTCTAGTTCCATTAATGGAGGGGTATTGCAAATACATTTTACAGTTTGGTGGCCAATCAGCTACAGTGGCAAGTTCCAATTCCCCCAAGGAGACTAGACTAGCTTGAGTGTATTCCCAGATTTGCTCTGAGCACTCCTCTGATCCCATATGTAAATTCACTGGAGTAGCTGTATTGGGTGCCTTGGAGGCTTTATTGTAGGGGCAGTTGGTCTACAGTTAAATGTCCCAACTTTTTACAGTTGTAACAATAAGCCTAGTTAGGATCAAAGTTCTTCCCCTATAGGGCTGAGGCACATAGGGAGTAGTTTGGGACCCACCCACGTGTACAGGTTTTTGGGGCCCTTTGGAAGACTCAGACTTTTTATCTTGGGGATTCTCAACACCTTTCCCCTGGGGAGGTTTTGTAACCACATTCTTTTGGTCACCCCCAGTGGCTGTCCTGGTCACCCTAGTCTTGATCCAATGGTCTGCCTTCTTTCCCAATTCTTGGGGAGCAATTAGACCTAGGTCTATCAAATGCTGATGCAACTTTTCATTTGTGCAGTTACTCAAAATGTGTTCCTTCATAAACAAATTATAAAGTCCAGTCAAATCATGCACATTGTGTCCAGTTAACCAACCATCCAGAGTATTTACTGAGTAGTCTACGAAATCTATCCAGGATTGGGTCTGGGTTTTGTGAGCCCCCTGAACCTAATTCTGTACTCCTCAGTAGAGAGTCCAAATCCCTCAATCAGTTTTCTTCATGAGGTCATAAGACCCTCCATCTGGCCCAGAGAGGGTCAGAAGCCTGCCTCTGCAGTTACCAGAGAACAGTTCCCACAGGAGTGCCCCCCAGGGAGGTTTCTTTAGTCTTCTGATATCACAAGCCCTCTCAAAGGCTGTGAACCACTTGGTGATATCATCACCTTCCTCAAATTTAGGGACAATCCCTTTGGGGATTTTAGGATCATAAGATTGCTCTTTATCCTTATTGTTATTGCTGCCACCAGAGATGGGGGCTAAGCCCATCTCTTTCCTTTCTTTCTCTAGAGCCAGGAGTCTGGACTCTAGGTCTGATCTCTTCGCCAACTTTGCTAAAAAGTTGTCCTCTTCATTGGAGCTCTCCCCAATGTGTTCTCTGGGGCCTAGTCCACCTGCATGGTACCCAGGCTCCCAGAAGCTGACTCTTGGAGTTAAGGGTGTAGAGACCCTGATTTCCCTAGAGATGGGGAGGGGGGTATGGGAGGGAAAATCGATATTATCCTCCTCTTCCCCTGACTTGGAGTCACCCTGTTCAGGGGGGTGGCCTTTTGCATACTCAGCCAAGAGCTCCTGGAGCCCTTGCTTGGTTGTATGCAAGCCCATGAGTATATTTTTAAGTTTACAATTCAAGTGCAAGTAAGGTGTGAGGTAGCGTTCCTCAACCAGGTCCATGTTATCTTTACTAACAGCTGGGTTCTGTTGAGACATTATAATCTGACAGTTCTAACCCTCTACCCTAACTATAGTGATTTATTTTTCTGGAATTCTAATGGGACTTCAGAAAGGCCCTATCAGACTTGGTATTTTGGAAAAACCAATTTCAGAATTCTAAAGGCACTTTAGGAGTTCTGTCGTGTGATCAGATGGTAACCAAGTAGTCCAACAAATGCAAGTTTGTATCCCACCGCTGATCCACCAATGTGAGAAAGTGGCTCTATATATACTGGACCAGGATAAGGTACAGTGTGTATAGAGTCCACAAACCTCAGAGGTATAACAGAGGTTAAAGCCAGGTGTGACCTTACTCTCTAAAGTGTAGCTTGGTCGAGCAGTAAGGCAGTACCAGAGGACAATGTAAAGCATTTGTTGTACACACTCTGCCAAAGGTTTCACACACTCAATGACTGAACTCCAGGCCAATGGTTTTTATATCAAAGATATAGTTGTTTTATTTCTAGAACCAACAGGTATCAAAATATACTGTTCTCAGTAGGAGAGGTCTCAGATGAGTGTTTTGCAGAAGGGCAATAGACTTTGTAAACAATAGGTACAGGGGTTGCAGTAGGCAACAATTCTACACACAATTTAGCATTGAGCTCAATGGATTTTCTTATCTAAACACAGTTGATTACTTTGCAGATTACTTTGGTAATTCCAGGACTGGCTCCTGGCTCCTAGATTCAGTCCTGGGGGTCCAAGCTGAAAACAGTCTAGTAAAAACGTTTTAGGTATTGCAGTGATTTTTCAGGAATATAAAGCTATTTTAAAAGTTCACATTTAGAAACTTTTCAACAGAAATCTGGCAATGGTATCCAATGGTAGAAAATTCAGGTTGCAGGTAAAGTACAATCTCGTTTCTTTGGTAATCCAGTACTGGTCTCCTGGGTCCAGCACTGGGGTCTCAACTTAACAATTTCGTTTCAGTAGTTTGTATGATTTTTAAAGAATATTTCAAGTTTTCAGAAGTAGACACTTAGAAGAAATTTCATAGAAAAGCAGACAATGGATTCCTATGGAGAAAATTCACATTACTAGTAAACCCGATAAGGATTAGTTTTGCAGGTACAGTACTGGGCTACAAGGTACAGCACTAACTTCTCTCCTGATCACAGGTGAGTACTTCAGAATTCGGATGATTTTATATGAATATTTTAATAGTTTTCTTGCCTTGGTATGCCCCCACTTTTTTCTGAGCTGCTGATGTGCTTTGACTGAGTGTGCCCTGGGTTCCTGCCAACCAGGTACCCAGGACCTGTGTTCCTTCCCTAAAACTGTGCTGAAACGAAAAACCCAATTGGTCTCTGGTCACCTGTCAGCCCCTAGTAAATGGTACCCTAGGTACCCAGGGCATGGTGACCAAAGAAGGCCCCTGAGGGCTGCAGCACTTATTGTGCCACCCTCGGGGGCCCTGTACCCTGGCACCCACACACTGCCTTTGCAGGCTGAGTGCCCAAGTACAGAACTAAACCAAGAGTCGACATGGCACACATCCCTGTGTGCCATGCCCACAGAACCCACTGCCCTGGCATACTTCAGTCACCCCTCTAGCTGGGTGCCCTATGCCGGAGGTGTGGGCACAGGTGCATGAGCCCTGTGCCCCTACAGTACCCAGGGCCATTCCTGGGCACTAAGTGCAGTGATGCCATTAAGAGTATATGTTGCTGGGAGGTTGTCATTACGAACTCCACAGCACCATAATGGCTACACTAAAGACTGACAAGTTTGGTACCAAACTTCTCAGCACATTAAACCTGCACTGATGCCAGTGTGGGGGGATTTAATATAAAATGCACCAGAAGGCATCTTAGACATGCCCTCTGAAATCCTAACCTACAATCCACGCCTGGGCTGAGTGGCTGCAGAGGCTGTCACACAGCAGACATGTTGCTGGACCCCTGGGTGGAGAGCCCTCTGCTCTCCTGGGCCTGCAAAAATGCACATCCTGGGCGAGGTGCTAGGTCTCCTCCCCCAGGATGGGCAGGGGGAAGCTTCAAAGGCATCCCGCCTCTGAGCTTCTCCAGAGCATTTGCTGTACCCAGCAACTGGCCCCCACCAGTTCTAACCCCCACTCTGCTGGGAAAAACTGTCAGGCCGGGCAGGGGGGGGGGGGGGGGGGGTGCCAGCCTGTGCCAACCAAACCCCTCCGGTGGGTTAGACTAGGTGAAGCACAACCCCGGCTCCAGCCATTTTGTAGATGGGGAGTCCTGCCCAATTCCAGCTAGGCTCCTGCCCCCCCTCCCACAGGAGAGGAGCAGACTAGGGGGTGTACACACCCCAGGACAGGGACCCATTGGTCCCTGTCCTTGCCCTTCCTGTAACTCCCCTAAATTCACTATTTAGGGGCTCCCTGAACCTTCCTTCCTCAGATCCAGATAGAAAAAGAAGAAAGAAGATAAAGACGACGACCCGCCGTGCAGCTGCTAACAGGACAACAACTGACTGGGACCCGAAGTCCATTGCCCAACGACCCTCCTCGACAAACCAGCAGACGCCTGCAGACTACGAACCAGAGGCCACCCCAACCGCGACCAGCCGAGGGTAAGCTTTTCCGACACCCAAAGACATCCCTGCACCCGGCGCCCTACAGCCCCCTGTGCCTCCCTTTGGGGTACCTACCTGTGCTCCAAGATCCCAACTTACCTCTCGAAGTGCTGGTCGCCCCTGGAGAGTCTCCGTCCCAGAGCCTGCAGCCTTTGTTTCTTTTTGACCTTTCCCATTGGATAACATTGAGCACCCGACGGCTCAAGAGCACCCTGCCGCCCGAGTGCCACTGGCTGTGCCACCTTTGTCCTATCCTACTCCCCCCCCCCCCACCCCCTGCCCAAGTGACCAGGAACCAAACTCCCACAGCCGCGTGGCCTGCTAGCCAGCAGCCACCAACTGGAGGCCCCTTTACCCTCATTGGATATCATTGGGCCTACCTACCTCTGCATCCGGCCGGCCCTGCGCTGCTGGGGCGGAACAGACTGTACTTATCTGACCCCGGGGGACCCCCGAGTCTATACCCGGAACCTTAACTTCACCAGCCAAGTACTCACCTGGAAACCGGTAACTCCCTTACCTGCCATTGGATAACATTGACCCAGTTTGACTCGAAAATTTTCCAAGTGTGAAGTTTTGAAAACTGCAAATCCATACTAATAATACAAAGAGACCGCCTAAACCGTTGAGGCGGGTAAGCTCAGGGACCACAGCGCCAACCGGAACACTGCATACAGCATTGGAAAGGTCAGGCAAAGCAGATGGACATAGGCTATACACCAGCGCAACATATACTGTAGAAGGGACAAAGCACTTTGTCACAAAGTAGTCCGTTGGAAGTAGCGTCAGCTCTGAGATGGGCGTGTGCGTTCTGTGTGGGTGGGCGTGTGCGTTCAGCATTCAGCATGGTCACGTCTGAGACACCAGCGGCCCGAGAATAGCGTTCGATAATGCATTTTTACGCATTGAGATGGCAGCAGCCTGAGATTAGCGTTCAGCAGCAAGGTGATAGCGTTGTGGCATGAGATTAGCGTTCGGAATAGCGTTCAATCACGTCAGGAGGTGTTCTCTGCGTTGGTGGGCGTGTGCGTTCGAGCATGGTCACATCAGACGCCAGCGGCGTGAGAATAGCGTTCGATTCTGCTTTGTAACGTATAGAGACGACAGCAACATGTGATCAGCGTTCAGCAGCTTTGTAATAACGTAGTCGCATTCGATTACCGTCCTGATTAGCGGTCTATCAAGTCAGGAGGTGTGCTCTGCGTGGGTGGGCGTGTGCGTTCAGCATTCATCCATTTTAACGCATGGAGACGCCTGCTGCCTGAGAATAGCATTTCTCTGTTATGGGCGTGTGCTGTCACAGACGCTGTGGCGGAGTGCAGCACCACACCGAGTTTCGTCACAGCGTGACCCGGCTGAGGCGCTCTGCCTCATTCTCAATGCCAGGACAGCACAGGGACTGTGTGAACCGGCTAAACCACACCGCCTCATTGTGCAAGCCAGGACTGCACAATCTCAACAAAAACAACTCGACACACGGTCACACATGGTGCCACATTTAAACAGACAGCTTTTTCAACTACTACATGACACATTACACACACATAACACTTACATTCAATCCCTGAAGTACAACTATGAGATGAATATACAGAAGGAAGACTTGCACCTTATTATCCACGCAGATCAACATCCACCAAATACACATCAAGGGAGGTACAATGCACCTACAACAGATGAGGTTGCTGTTCTTTTAGTCAATGAGAACAAAGGGCCAAGCAACATCATATTACATACTCGAGACGGGCTATTACGTAGTGTCAGAATTACATCGATCATATGATCCTTTACAATACCCCTTTCTATTCACAAGAGGGGAGAATGGGTATTGTCTAAATATACCCCAAAACTATTCGCTTCCTCACAAAACTATCACATGCATGCAGTACTATGCCTATACCCTCATGGTTAGATCCGGCGCTTTCAATATCTTGCATTGGTTCCGCAATCTATTTAATCAATACATTGTGGATATGATGGCAAAGTTGATTATGGAAAGATTGGATTTTATAAGTCGTAATCAAACACAACTACGCACAGATAACTAGATCCATTTAAAGGATGCGGTTACTCTGGATCAGCACGTATCGGCACTAGATATAGGACAACACATTTTATTGCCATCTACATTCACTGGCTCACCCAGGTACATGCACGAAAAGACACAGGATGCCATGACATACGTCAGGCAGTATTTGAGTCCAGATTTGCTCATCACCTTCACCTGCAATCCAGAATGGCCAGAAATTAAAAGTCAATTACTGGCAAAACAAAGATCCTGCGATAGACATTACATCATAGCGCGTGTCTTCAATTTAAAGGTCAAAGCACTCATGAAGCTGCCAACCCAAAAAGCTATTTTTGGTACCAGTAAAGCTTATATTTTTACTATTGATTGGCAAAAGAGGACTGCCACACGTACACATTTTGTTGTGGCTTGAACTTAAAATAAAGCCTGTCAACGATCAACTACTATTCCAAATAGTCAAAAGAAACATGCTTCATGGCCCATGTGGGGAACACAACATTCATTCACCCTGTATGAAGAACGGTTTTTGTAGTAAGAAATACCCAAGGACTCTTACAAATGAGATGGAAACAGGTGTTAATGGATATCCAGTTTACCGTAGAAGCCCAGAGCATGGTGGCCATACTGTCACAATCACTGTCAGAGGAAGGAATATGCTACTTACCAGTATGCATCTGTTCTTGGCATAGAGGGCTGCAGAGTGGTACATTTACGAATAGATCGCCATCTGGTGTTGGGCTTGGTTGATTGCACTTGTTTTTCTCTTGGAGAAGTCTTTTGTCGCCACGAGACTGGGGACTCTTCCTTTGGGTGCTAGTGCGCATGGGCATCGGCTCCATCCTTAGATTGTTTTGCTGCCATAGTAGGGTTAGATGGAGTAGTATGATAGAATACAGATAGAAATGCCCATGTAAGTGTATCTAAGTAAGATAGTGTTGGAACAGACACAGGTTTCCGGGTAGGCTGGGAGGGCATGTACCACTCTGCAGCCCTCTATGCCAAGAACAGATGCATACTGGTAAGTAGCATATTCCGTTCGAGGCATATGGGCTGCAGATGGTACATTTACGAATAGACTATACAGCAGTTATCTCCCTAGCGGTGGTCACCAGTGTCTGTTGCAACAGTTTGAAATAAAGTTTTTAGTACAGCTTGTCCCACTCTAGCCTGTTGTGTTGCCTGCACATCGACACAGTAGTGTTTTGTGAAGGTATGCGGTGTAACCCAGGTAGCTGCTTTGCATAAGTCATCTAGAGGAATGTTTCCTAAGAATGCCATAGATGCTCCTAGTTTAAGTGTAGAGTGAGCTCTAGGAGGAACAGTTAATGTCCTTTTTGCTTTTAAGTAACATATTTGTACACATTTTACAATCCGCCTGGCAATGCCTGCTTTAGACATAGGATTGCCCTTATGTGTAGGAGAAAACGCTACTAATAGTTGTTTTGTTTTTCTGAAAGTTTGTGTTCTTTCTATGTAGTACAATATTGCCCTTTTGACATCTAATGTATGTAGGGCCCTTTCTGCTACCGTCTGTGGTTTTGGATTGAAGACTGGCAGTTCCACTGGCTGATTGATGTGGAATGCTGAAATTACTTTAGGCAAGAATTTTGTGTTTGTTCTAAGAACCACTTTATTTTGGTGTAACTGTAGGAATGGTTCTTGTATTGTGAATGCTTGCAATTCACTTACTCTTCTGAGTGAAGTAAAACTATAAGAAAAGCCACCTTCCATGTAAGGAATTGTATTTCACACCTATGCATAGGTTCGAAAGGTGGTCCCATTAGTCTAGTACAGGGGTCTCCAAACCGGTCCTGGAGGGCCGGATCCATGCCAGATTTTTTAAATTACTACATGTATCTCAATGGGGATATCCAAAAAATCTGGAATGGATCCGGCCCTCCAGGACCGGTTTGGAGACCCCTGGTCTAGTAAGTACTATGTTGAGATTCCAGACTGGGGAAGGCGGTAGTCCTGGTGGAATGACTCTTGAGGCATTCCATGAAAGCTTTTATTGCTGGCACTTTAAACAGGGAAAGATGTTGCCTGTTTTGCAGGTACGCTGCTGTAGCTGCAAGATGTTATGTTAAAATCAATTTGTAAAGCGCTCGTACGCCCGTGGGCTTCATGGCGCTATAGGGAAAGTGAAGAATCCGTCCAACACAACACTGAGCTAACAATGGCTAATGGTAGGCTTGAGAGAACAGCCAGGTTTTTAGTCCCTTACGAAAGGTGAGTAAATCCTTACTCTGCCTAATCGGTAAGGGGATGGAGTTCCAAAGTGAGGCTGCTAGATGGCGAAAGCAGCAGCCTCCCTGTCGCTTCCTTTTAAAGCGAGACACCTCCAGTAGGGATTTTTGAGCAGAGCGCAGGCTTCTGGTGGGAATATATTTAGAAACCAGACTGCGAATAAAGGCAGGGCCTTTATCTTGTGTGGCCTTGAAGGTGATACAACCTGCTTTAAAGGCTATGCGCTGGGAAATCGGAAGCCAGTGTAGCTTTTCTAGTCCTGGTTTAATAGAAGACCATTTTGGCTGTTGTAAAATGAGTCTAGCCGCCTGATTCTGGACTAGTTGAAGTCTCTTCGACAGGCCCACTGGAAGTCCCAGGTAGACGCTGTTGGAATAGTCCAGGCGGGACATGACCAAGGCAATAGTAACCTGGATTAAGGCAGACTGGGTGAGGAGGTGAGCAATTTTTTTTATTTTCCTCATTTGGAAAAAGCTTGCTGAGACCACGGCGCCCACCTGGGTTTTTAAGGACAGGTCTGTGTGGAGTTTGATACCTAGGCTCTTTACAGCAGTGGACCTTACAGGGGGGATGCCCAGGTCTGCTGGCCAGAAGTTAACACTCCAGCTGGATAAACTGTTCCCGGGCAAAAGTAGTTCTGTTTTGCCCAGGTTGAGTTTTAGATGGTTTTCGTTCATCCAGCATTGGCTGTGTTTCATGGTGTTCTGAAATTCGGACACAGCATCAGGGATGTTCAGATGAAATAATAGCTGTAAATCGTCCGCATAGTTGAGCACCGTGACTTTAAACTTCTTAAGGGAATAAAGAAGAGGGCGGAGATAAAGATTAAATAATAAGGGGGATAATGACGACCCCTGCGGGACTCCACAGGTGGACGTATGCCTAGTGCCTATAAAGATGCCCAGTTGAATTGCCTGAGTCCGGCCCTCGATAAAGGATGTGATCCAGCTCAACGCTGGTCCTCTCAGGCCGGCCTGTTCGACACGGTTGAGCAAGATGTCATAGTTAACCGTGTCGAACGCAGCCGAGAGGTCAAGCAGCACCAGGGCTTGGTGTGTATCGACATCCGCATTGGCTCTAAGGTTGTCCTGAACCGCCAGGATCACCGCCTCTGTTGAGTGACCCGGGCGGAACCCCGCTTGATTAGGCTCCAAGTAGTTGGTGGTCTCGATGAAATTAGAGACACTCTTAGAGACATGAGCCACCAGCACCTTTGAAAGGTAGGGCAGCAGGGAGATAGGTCTGTAGTTTGTAAGATCCGAAGGATCCTTCCCTTGTTTTTTTACCAAAGGTATAAGGAGAGCTTTTTTAAAATCTGTGGGGACTCTGCCTTGTCTGAGGGATTCATTGAGAATAGGCAGGAGTACATGTGGGAGGGATAGGCCTAATTCTCTAAAGATAGAAGGGGGACAAATATCATTAGGTGACCCTGATTTGATCCGTTGAAGAAGTTCGGACAATTGTTTGGAGTCAATCGGGGGGATGTGATCTAAGATCTCTGGATTCATGTATGCGTCCTCAGTGATGTTGCTGGCAGGGTGTGGTGGTATACTTTGTTTGATTGTAATGATTTTGTTAATAAAGTAGTTATTCAAATCATCACATAAAGCTTGAGATTGTGCGATAGGTAGTGACGTACGCTCATCGTTACAGAGGTCGTTCACTATTCTAAAGATGTCTTTAGTTTGATTCTGGGATTTCAGAATTATGCCTGAAAAATAATCGGTCTTCCTCTTAAGGATGATTTTTTGGTAGAGACGGCGGCTCAGGCAGTAGACCTCTTTATCTTGTGGAAGATAATTTCTGCGCCAAATTCTCTCTTTTTGTCTGACCTCTAGTTTGAGTTGTTTGAGGTCCGCAGAGAACCATTTGTGAGCCTCTTTGTCGCGTGAGCGGGAGAATTTTACACTCGGGGCATGAATATTGGCAGCACTTTGGATCCACAAGAAGAGCGCCTCATAGATATCATCTACGTCCCCCATGTCGTCAAATGGTGGCAGTGTAGAGGCCAAAGTGTCCAGAAAAGCAGAAAGGTCTATCGCCCCCCCGTTTGCGAGTTTCCCCACCAGGCTGAGGAGGAGTCTGATGTTGTCTCCTTACTTGAAGGGAAAAATAAACAAAATGGTGATCTGACCAAATACAGGGCTGAATCAGGATAGATGATAGAAGGAGATTATGCGACCATAGTTGGTCAAGATGGTGGCCTTTCTGATGAGTGGAAGACTGTATGAATTGGGTCATATTGATGTCGGTGAGTAAATCAAACAATTCTCTAGCTTGGATGTCAGTGTCCAAGTTGTCAAACCACAGATTAAAATCTCCAATAAGGATGGTATGAGGGTATTTCATAGTGATTGACGCTAATTGTTCGGCGAGTCCTGAGGGAAAGGCGGGCATAGATTGTGGGGGACGGTAAAGTAAAACCAGAGCTATGGCGCCTTTCTCAGTATCAGTTTTTATGACTAGATTTTCAGTGCCAGGTAGCAGCAGGGACGGGCGACTGATGAAGTTATGTTTTTTATTAATAATGGCCGCCACTCCCCCACCAGCTTTACCTGGAGAGCGATTTACTGCCAATATATAGTAGTCTGATGGGAGTGAGGCCAGTATGTCGGGCTGCGAGTTCTCAGTGAGCCAGGTCTCAGTGAGTAGTAGTAGATCGGGTTTCTGCGAAGTAAGTAGCAGAAATATGTCCAATTGATGCTTCACCAAAGATCTAGTATTAAGGTAAATACAGTCCAAATTGAGCAGAGGTAGATTGGAGCTGATGGGGGGTTTAATAGATACCATACTGCGTTTATAATTCGGCCCAGATGGTAAAATGACCTGAGAAATACCTAGGTCGCTCAGGCGTTTAAGCGTGTAGCAGGGGAGTGAGGGGCAGAGGTGTAGGAAGGTACCTCCTGACTATGGTTGCCCCCAACTTTTTGCCCTGTGTTTTAGCTGGTTTTTGACATAGTTGACCTGGGGCCCTGCCAATCAGGACCCCAGGCCTACTGCTCTCTCTGTAAAATGGATTCCATGTACCCTAGGTGCATTTCCAATTGGTACTGGGCCACCCTATCAGACCCTGTAACTCAGGGCATGGGTGTACCCAGGGCTGCCAGGGGCTGAAGCATGTATTATGCCACCCCTGGCTGGCCTCCTAAATTTGACACAACTGGCTGCATGACAGCTGGGGCAAAGTCGTGTAATCACCCTTTGCTATAGATATAGTATACCTATATCTAACCCTAAAATGGACACACAGATTCCTATCAGTCACTCCTATGGCAGGCCTTGACAATCCTGAAGGCAGAGTGCTTGGAATCGTGTGAGATGGTGCTCTGGCATGAGCTGAGCCTGTCTGCAGCTTGCGGAACCAAGTCCTAATAGCTGTTCCATGATATCGCATACCATATACTCTTAAGTGCATTATAATCCTCGCGGTTAAATGCTATCTTTTGTATTGCTTTATCAAAACGTGTCGAGTAAGGTGTCATACGAATTGGAATACTAACCCCTCGCCAATTCTGGCGACGGGGTTAGCATTCCACCCTTCTAGAGGGACACGACATGTATGTAACTGTGAACCCCGGTTAAAGTTAAACGAAGCCTCAGCTCCACAAAATGGATGCTGCCACCACAGACACGAGTCTGACCCCCTGTAGCTGGGAGTCCTTCCAGCGAGGGGAGCCTGGACAAAGGGTTTCCTGTCAGGGGCGGTGCTAGCACCGTCCCAGACATGGTTTTTTGTATCCTGGGTAGGCAGGGCTTTTCAGGAAGGTGACTGCTGAGTGGCACCCCGGTGCTCACTACGCATAGGCCGGTCAGAACCAGTTCCAGGGGCACACCAGCCCCTGGCCTGGGGAAAGTCCGGCATGGCAGAGGGGTGTAACCACCCCCCTCCTAGTCCCACCCATAGGCAGGACCTAGTCACCGGGTCAGCCCCCTTTTTTAGTATAAAGATGGGAGCGGGCCCCCTGTTCAAATTAGATCATCTTTGGAATCAAGACACGACTTTCTTCGAAAGGACATCAAGATTTCTTCTTCAAGATTCTCCCTTGTGGCTAAGGAGTAGTCTCCCTGTATCAAGCGGGCACCATCCTAAGAACACTGCGGTCTGCTGCAAGTCCTTCACAAATCCGACGACCCAGCTCGACGAGACCCGGCTTCCCTGGCACCTCTGACCTCTACTCACCTCTACAGCAAAGCTGAGAACTGTGAGTGCGGCGAGACCTCGAGGGACCGACGATCGCCAAGACTGCACGACTTCTTTGCAACAAGCCCACCGAGTCTTCCACTGGTGAGTGCTTTGGGGTCCGAGAAGCCCCAACCCTGAGCAGCTCCAGCACCGAAGATCAGCCCTCCAGCATCTCCACGATCTGCGTGGGGCCCTTCTGCTTTTGCGTGCTCACCGCGCTGTGTGGCTACTAGCCGGCTGGCTTGTGGCCTCCTTCACGACGCCCGACGACATCACTGCTGCTGGTCTGGTTGCTCCAGACTGGCCCTTGCTTCCTTCTTCAAGAGAGGCACCCCGGACCCTCCTGGTCCACTCCAGATGCCATTTTGAGTCCACCGCGTGGGCTTGAATTTGCCAAGGCTTTGCTGCCCAATCCTGGGTCCAGCGACGCCGACAGCTTCATCCATCATGGGACAGCTCGCTCCTCCATCCTGGTCGCCGACAACGCCTCCTGGTCCGGGAGATCTGCGAGCACAGCGTCACCCACTCACCTAGTCGAGGTGACTACCATCCGGTGCCCTCCTGGTGCCACCTGACTACTGGCTAGTAGTCTCGAACTTGGTCCCCTCTGCTTTCAGGTGTCATCTTCCTTCGATCCAGGCTTGGATCCATCGAACTTTCTTCACTGGTCGCCTGCCAGCAACTTCTTTCTTCCAGGCTCCTGGTCCGTCTACGAGGATTCCCGACGTCTTTTGAGACCTATGCAGCTGCAGCCCCTGGGCTAGGTAACTTCGGCATTTCGGTGCCCCAGCATAGCCTCACTATCCAAGGGTCAGGATCCACTTTCGTTTTCTCCCTACCAGGTCGGGTTCGCCCGAGAACACTAACTTTGTCATTACTAGCTACCATAGACTTTGTCCCGCATCACGCGTGAGAGTGCACACTCTGCACCCGAGTCCCCTAGGCCTCCTAGAAGTAATCTGAAGATTCTATAGTGAAGTCCTAGCGATTCCTAAGCCTATTAGTACTGTACTTACCTGCTAGTAATTTTGCATTCCACTTTCAGAGTATATGGTTTTCCGTGCCCCTCGGGCATTTGTATATACTGTGCTAACTTAAGTATTTTCGTAAGAGTTTTGTTTTGTGCTTAGTACCCTGTCCTCATAAAGAGTACAGGGCTGTTGTGATTCTTAATAAATATCTTGTTTATCTTCATAACACTTGTGTGGTGTCCTTTCACTTGGTGTTCAAGGGGTATATGTGTGGTATAACAGCTGGCTTAACACGCCCTCTCGAGTCTTTAGCCTTAGACTGCTCGTATCCACGCTACTAGGATAGCTGGTCTATAAGGTTGACTTACAACCAATCATCAATAAGGGTTGCTGGACTGATACATAGTGTTCACTAGAATAGTGAGCACTGCATATCAGGCCACCTTCTCACAAGAGGGACACTGGAGGTCTAAGGTATAGAAGTTCCTGGGCAGTGTATGTGTGGATGGGTGAACGGGCAGAGTGACATGGCCCTGGTCCCGTGCGGTCACGGACGGGCACAGACGGGCTTACCTTCGGCGCGCCACCGTCGCGTCCGCTGCGCTCCCGGAGGCACATTGCCTCTTATGTTCTCCCTCGGGAAGCACTAGAACGCTGACTGCGTCCAGGCTCCCGGGAGACACCCACCCAAGATGGCGCCTCGCACTCCCCTCTCCAGACCCTGATGGCCGGGGAGAGTGTGCCACGAGAGGCAACAAGCGAACCTGCACAACAAAAACGTTAGTCACAGAGAATAACGAAATTTAAAATGCACACATACAATTTTTGAAAGACGTATTAAATTGGTGTAGAATCAGTGCAAAATAATAGCGAGCTCTCCGCTCGTGTCAGGCTCTCAATGGCTATGCAGACGGACTCCGCAAGCAAAGCAGGGTGCTGCCACCAACCCTTAGCTTCACCTAATAGAGGTGTAAGCAAGGTTACATTGCTGCAAGTGTAGTAAATAGCAAATAATTTCTTTAGTGGATGCGTCCAGAGGATTGATGTTGTTACTGTTACAGTATACACCAAACCTTTTCCACTTTTCTGCATAGCATGCTCTGGTGGTAGGATGTCTTGCTTGATTAATGATTTCCATTCAGTTTGGAGGTAAGGAGTAGTGTCCCCCACGCCAAAAATACCTGGGCGCGGAATTGGAACAGAGTTGATTTTCCCACACTGACCTCTCACCTTCGGAACTCTACCCCGACCCTCTCTGGTCTTCCGTCCGACTCGCAAGCCAACACTATCAATGCTTGGTTGGCTAGAGGTTGTGACTCAGTGGCTCCCCTGCGTCGCATTTCCATCCGGCGACCCAAGGAGTCTAATAGGTGGTTCAATGACCACCTAAAAGATCTAAAACTGTCCGTTCGACAGGCAGAAAGGCACTGGAGAAAAAATTACTGTCCCTCACTCAAAA
This sequence comes from Lissotriton vulgaris, assembly GCF_964263255.1. Classification (NCBI taxonomy): domain Eukaryota; kingdom Metazoa; phylum Chordata; class Amphibia; order Caudata; family Salamandridae; genus Lissotriton; species Lissotriton vulgaris. Next base: position 1,067,128,810 of record NC_141687.1, read on the forward strand.
CCCTTTATCTTTCATCACTCGCCGACTACAAGACCGCAATCCTCGCCGCCAAAACCTCTTATTTTTCAACAAAAATAATGTCTGCTGAAAATAAACCCAGGGAGATCTTCGGCATAGTGCAGGACCTGGCCTACTCCGATAGAGCTTCACCTCAAATCCCCCCATCCCAGCCTCTATGCAACCAATTAAATACTTACTTTCTCGACAAGATCGCTACCATTAAGGCCAACACCCCCCCCCCCCTCATCTGCCTTTGTTGATCCTTCTCCTCCTACTATTCAAAACCTTCTCACCTCCATCCCTCCCCTCACTGAAGAGGTATTCCTGGAGATACTCCCCAAAGTAAAGTCAGGTTCTCCGGCAGACATCTGTCCGGCACGAATCCTGCAACAAATCTACTCCTCTTGTCCTGAACCCCCCATTACCTTCCTTAACAGCTCCCTAGCGCAGGGAGTAGTGACCCCTGCGCTCAAATCAGCCACCATAGTGCCCATTTTAAAGAAGCCTGGCGCCGACCCATCCATCTCAGCCAACTACCGCCCCATTTCCCTGCTGCCCTACCTGGGCAAGGTGCTGGAGCGCTATGTCACCGCGGTATTCAGCACCCACGTAGAGGCCAATGGGGGACTGGCTTCCCGCCAGGCTGGCTTTCGACCTAGGCACTCGACTGAATCAGTCGTGGTATCAGTCCTGGACAACCTCAGGAAGGGTATGGATCACAACAAACACCAGGCGCTGGTACTCCTCGATCTCTCCGCCGCATTTGACACGGTAGACCATACCATCTTACTGTCCCGTGTCAAGGCGGCTGGAATTGAGGGATCAGCCCTGGTGTGGCTTTCCTCCTTCCTGAGGGACCGCACCCAGGCGGTCCGGCTAGGAGACTTCACAACCACCCCACTCCCCGTCACGTGTGGTGCCCCCCAGGGCTCTTCCTTGTCTCCCCTACTTTTCAATCTTTACATCTTTCCCCTCATTTTCGCTCTTCAGCAGCTGGAGGTCACCGTGTACAATTACGCGGATGACCTCCAGCTCATCTTTGACTTATCCTCCTCTCCCCTCTCTGTCTCTAGCTTCCAGTACACCATGACATTCATCAGGGACTGGATGAACCACAACCATCTCAAGTTGAACCCGGATAAAACCGAGTTGGTTCTTACCGGGGGTTCTTCCAGTCCCTGGAACTCTCTCTTCTGGCCCCCAACCCTTGGTCCCGCCCCCACTCCTACCACGGTCAAAACACTGGGGGTTAAAATGAATAATCAGCTCACCCTTCACTCTCAAATCAGCTCTGTAGTTTCCTCCTGCTTCCTCACCCTCCGAACTATCCGCACTGTCGCTCGTTTCTTTTCCCCCCAGGCACTCAAAATGATCATGGCCACTCTAGTGATATCACGGCTGGACTATGCCAACGCCCTCTACAATGGCATACCAGCATACAGTCTAAGGAGGCTTCAGATGGTCCAAAACCAAGCTGCCCGGTTGGTTTTTGGTCTCCCACGCTACCACCACTCCACACACCTCCTCAGGGAGCTCCATTGGCTCCCTGTCAAGGAACGTTCCCTGTTTAAAACCGCCTGCATGGTTTTCCAGGCCCGTCAAGGCACCGCCCCCGCCTTTATTTCCTCATTAATAAAAGAATACGTTCCCCCCCAGAGAACTTCGCTCCTCCTCCAAGTCCCTCCTTCAAATCCCACGTTTCAGACGCAAAAAGTGGGGTGGGTCCAACTTTTCTACCTTAGCCCCCACTTTCTGGAACTCCCTCCCAGACCACCTTCGTGCGGCTACCCATTATGTATCCTTCCGTAAGGAACTAAAAACGTTCCTTTTTAAACAGGCCTTCCCTGTGTAACTTCCCTTCCCGGCTCTACCACTGGTTCTTACTTTGTCTCTGTAGCCAATACCCTCCACTAGCGCCAAGAAACCGTTCGGTGCACGCTGCGCTCTATAAATGTTTTAAATTAGAAATGTTCTGTCCTGTAACTCCAGTTCTGTAGTAGGAGTATCTCTGTTATAGTCATAATCTAGTGAATAGTCCCGCCCATGTGCGTGGACCCCGGCAATCAAAAATAATCTCTTAAGTTGTCAAAATAATGCAGAAACTGCAAAGACACTTAAGAGAGAATTTAAAGACAAATAATGCAGCCTATATCCACAGGCTACACTGTCCAGTACTTCAACTAGAAATTCCACCAAAAACACCACACACAACACAGCCTGCCAGTTTCTACCATAGAGAAACTTGCCTCCCCCAGTCAAAGACTCTGGAATGATAGAGAGGAAGGTAGGGACAGACAAGCCCCATAGGCTGCCATTATGTGGCTTAAATAGGATACTGTGCCTTTAAGAGAACTTTCCAGAACTTCTCCCAGTATCCCAGAATGCATAGCAGGTCCCTCTACTTTCAGTTCTTTTTGAAGGCGAAGCACGCCAGACCTGTCGCATTCTTTACATGATGAAATATCTCCACCGGGGAGGAGGGCGGGCGCTTATGACTATAACAGAGATATCCCTACTACAGAACTGGAGTTACAGGACAGAAACTACTCCTTCTGTAGTAGGGGATCTCTGTGTATAGTCATAATCTAGTGACTAGAATGGCAAGCCCATCCCCACACCAAGCGGCGGTGGAGAATAAACACATAACGCCACTACTGTGCGAACAAATTCCGCAGCGAAGCCTGCCCAACCTGAGCGTCTGCCCTGGCGTCAGTATCCAGGCAGTAATGCTTAGCAAAGGTATGAACCGACTTCCAAGTGGCTGCCTTACAGATTTCAGCAATAGGCATGTTACGGAGCAGAGCCGTCGTGGCAGCTTTGCCCATGGTGGAATGAGCCTTAGGCTTACCTCCTAAGGTCTTATTAGCCTTTTGGTAACACAATTGTATGCAGGACACAATCCACTTAGAGATGGACTGCTTACAGGTCGCAAGACCCGTCCTGACCGATCCATAATTGATGAACTGGTCCGACCTACGAATATCTTTGGTTTTATCCAGATAAAATTTCAACACCCTCCTAACATCCAGGGAATGGAGAGACCTCTCCGCTGGGGAGGAAGGGTTCTGAAAAAACGTAGGCAAAGTTATAGTCTGGTTGACATGAAAATCAGAAATAACCTTGGGAAGAAATTTAGGGTGAGTACGCATAACAACCTTAGCAGCATGAAATTCAGTATAAGGTTCATTACAACACAACGCCTGAATTTCACTCACCCTGCGGGCCGATGTAATGGCCACGAGGAACGCCGCCTTCCAGGACAGGTGCTGCAGCGAAGCCTTATGAATAGGTTCAAAAGGCTCCTTCATCAATCTGGACAGCACCACATTCAATTCCCATGAAGGCGAGGGAAGCCTGACAGGAGGGAATACTTTCTTCAATCCTTCCAGAAAATCTTTGATCACAGGGATCTGGAAAAAGGAAGTCTGTGAAGGGCATTTCCTGTAGGCAGTCAATGCAGCCAGATGAACCTTAATGGAATGCACATTAAGGCCAGACTGCGCCAAATGTAAAAGGTAAGGAAGGATGACATCTTCCTTACAGGTCGTAGGATCATGGTTCTTAGACTGGCACCAGATACAAAACCTCTTCCACTTGTAAGCATATGAAGTCCGAGTGGAAGGTCTCTTAGACTCCTTCAGTATGTCCATGCAATCATCGGGCAGATTCAGATGGCCATATTGCACTCTCAGGAGCCATGCCGCCAAACTCAAAGACGAGAGGTTGGGGTGTAACATCCGTCCCCCGAACTTCGTGAGAAGGTCCTGCCTGCACGGCAACCGAATGTGAGGAAGGAGAGACCGGTGAAGTAGGTCCGTGAACCACCACTGTCTGGGCCACTCCGGGGCGATGAGTATCATCTGAGCCCTGGACCGGGCCAGCTTGATGAGCACCGCCGGAAACAGGGGAATGGGAGGAAAGGCGTACAGAAAGCTGTTCGTCCAGTTGATCCATAACGCATTCCCCAGCGTCCCTTGCTGGAAGTACCTGGAGGCGAAGTTTCTGCACTTGCTGTTTTCGGCAGTGGCGAACAAATCTACGTCTGGAGTTCCCCACCTTGCGAAGACTTCTAGTACTCCGTCGTTTATGACCCATTCGTGGTTTTCCTGAACCAGCCTGCTCAGTGCGTCTGCCTGAACATTCTGCACACCTGGTAGATGAGTGGCCGTTATCCTCAGTCCTCTGGCTAGGAGCCAGTGCCAGATCGTCTGCGCCTCCTGTGACAGAGTGTGTGATCTCGAGCCCCCCTGCTTGTTGAGGTAATACATCGTGGTGGTATTGTCAGGCTGTACAAGCAGAGAGTTTGTCTGGAAGGACGGAAGAAAGGCCTTCAGTGCCAAGTGAACAGCCCTGAGTTCCAGGAAATTGATGTGATACGTGGCCTCCATCGGCGACCACGTTCCTTGAATCTGTAGAGTCCCGGAGTGCGCTCCCCATCCCAGGAGAGAAGCATCCGTCACGACAGTCTGCGTGGGAATGTCCTTGTGAAAGGGAACCCCTCTGAGGAGATTCTCCGCCGAACACCACCACTTCAGAGACTGAAGAGCATGCAGCGACAGTTGAATCTTGTCATCCCAGGATCCTTTCCTCTGATCCCACTGGCCCTCCAAGCACTCCTGCAGCGGTCTCATGTGCAGCCGTGCGTGTGGCGTCAGGAAGATACAAGAGGCCATCGATCCCAGTAGAGAAGACACCGTCCTCACTGTTGTAGATGGAGTTGTCATAAGAGCCTGAGCCTTCCGAAGGAGTGATAATCGTCGCTCTTCCGAAGGAGACACGCTTGCTGACAGCGTATTGATGGAGGCTCCCAAGTACAGTATGCATTGGACCGGAGTCGGCACAGACTTGGCCATGTTGATGTGCAGCCCCAGCTTGTTCAAGAGAACGCACGTCTTCTGGAAGTGTGCTCGCGCTTCCGAGAAGGAGGATGCCTTGATCAACCAATCGTCCAAGTACGGGTAGACGAACACCTTGTTCTTCCTCAGGTGTGCAGCTACCACCGCCATGCACTTCGAGAATGTTCTCGGCGCAGACCTCAGTCCGAATGGGAGTACTGTGTATTGATCGTGATTGGTGCCGACTTGGAACCGCAGGAACTTCCTGTGTTTGTGTGCAATGGGCACATGGAAGTAAGCATCCTGTAGGTCTATAGCGCATAGCCAGTCTCCCTGTTGCAACTGAGGGTAAATCTGATGCAACAACAGCATGCAAAACTTTTCCCTGCGAATCCATTTGTTTGCCTGCCGCAAGTCCAGAATGGGCCTGAACTCGTTCTTGTCCTTCTTGCGAACCAGAAAGAACCTGGAGTACAGTCCTCTTCCTCTCCGAGACAGAGGTAAGTCTTCAATCGCCCTTTTCCTCAACAGGATATCCGCTTCCGCCTGAAGCTCGCGCAGTTGAAACTGCGAGCCGACCGGGGGAATTGCTGGAGGAGGGCTGGTGAACTGAAGACTGTATCCATTGCAAACAATATTCAGCACCTACTTGTCCTGAGTAATTTTTCTCCACTCTGCCAGAAAAAATTGAATGCTTCCCCCTACCGGAGTGGGTAACAGATCCGGGGGAAGTAGGTTCCTAGGGCCTAGACCCAGCCTGGCCCTTGGGCGCTGGGGCCGACTGCTGGCCTCCCCTGCCCTTCTGGCGCTTCTGGAACGGCTTACGGAACTGGTGTTGCTGTTGCGATTGCCCCGAAGCCTGGCCCGTCCTCGGCCTAGCCCGCCGAACCGCCATTGGAAAGGGCGGTACGTCTTCTTGGTCTCTTTAGGCTTCTCCAGACCCACAGCCGTTAGCGTCTCGGCCTCCGCCTTCATGCGGGCCATCTCATCGTCCGCATGCTTCCCGAAGAGGGTCTCACCGGAGAATGGTAGGTTGGCCACCCTCTGCTGTGCGTCCGGTTTCAGGGACGTAAGCCGGAGCCATGCGTGGCATCGTTGGTTGATTCCGTGGCAAAATCCGTGAGCAGCCAACAGGGAAGAGTCCGCTGCAGCGCTGATAATCTGGTTCGCCACCAGCATCCCCTCACTCAGCACTTCCATGAAGTCCTCACGCTTCTCCAGAGGTAAATGCTCTGCAAATCGCTCGAGGGAGTCCCAGAGGGAGTCCCAGAGGGCGCGGTCGTATCGGCCCAACAGCGCCGTGGCACTCGCAGCTTTCATGGAGGTAGCGGAAGTTCCACAGACTTTCCTCCCCGCCGAATCCATCCACCTTCACTCCTTATCCGGGGGAACCGTGGAGGACGGAGTGGTGGCATGCTGCTTGCGGGCCGCCGTCACAATGACCGAGTCAGGAGGGGGTTCCGTTCTCAGAAAGGCCGGATCTGAATCGGGAGCCCTGTACTTCTTCAGCAACCTTGATGGAGCCGCCCTCGTCCCAGCAGGTGTGAGAAACAGGGCCATAGCCGGTTCCTCCAGGCCCGGCACCAGAGGCAGGAGAGGACGAGACAGGTGTTTGATGTAAAGTCTCAAAAAGGACTGACGTTTTCGGAGTAGGCACCGTCAGGGATATGCCCAACTTCGCAGCGCCCCTTAAAAGGACGTCATGGAACGCCATCAGGTCATCTATCGGGGACACTCTCGTGTCCGGTGACCCCGATAGGGTAGGAGAATAGTCCCTGGTCCCAGAGGACCTCGTGTGTGAGCGAGATTCGCACCTCCTATGGCGGAGTCTCGACCTCGTGGACGATCTGCGTCGCGATCTCTCCCTTCTCCCAGAGTGAGAGCGCGACCTGCCCGCCCGTGGCCGCTCCGCCGGTTTTCGTGGCGGGGTCTTCCTTGGCTCTTCACGGGGTTTCGGTTTTGGGGTCCCCTTAGGAGGGGCAGGCAAAGACGGCAGGGAAGTGGACCTCGGCGGAGGAACCTTCGGCTGCGGGGTGGGCCCATGCGGAGGGACCTGAGGTGGTGGAAGGTCTCCTGAAGGGAGTGGAGGTTTGGGTGGAGGATCCTCCTTAGGAACAGGAGGAGGAGTCGGAGTCCGAGGCCGAGATGGTGTGTTCACCTCTGAGTACACTGAGCCCGGTGACCCCTTAGGCGAAGGGGGCGGAGAGCCAGCCCCATCAGCAGGTGACCGCTTCCTCTTGCGTCCTCCACTTGAAGCAGCGTGACTTCTGGGACTAGAATCCCTCTTGCGCCGTTTTGGAGAGGCTGACCGACTCCTAGACGCTGACCGCTTTCTGCTCGACGCAGAGCGTCGCTTTTCTGGCGTCGAACGACGCTTCCTTGACTCCGGCGTCGATCGCCGCCTCCTCGGCGTCGACCCTCTTTTCCTCGGCGTCGAACGTCGACCCCGACCTCTTCTTCCGCGACGTCGTACGCCGCCTCCTCGACGTCGAGCGTTCCGTCTTAGACGACGAAAGTCGCCGTCCTCTTGATGCTCGACGTCAAGGAGCCCCTCGACGTCGACCGGTGCCTCGACGGCGATCGATGGTGTCGCCCCGACGGCGAGCGTCGATGCTTGTCACTTCGCCTTCGGCAGGAAGACCTCGACGTCGACGAAGACTATGACGTCGACTTCTCCATGATCTTCGACGTCGAGCCGTCACGCCGTCTCGACCCGGAGCCCCGGGGAGAAGGGGAGCACACCGCCGTCATCCCTCTCGACGTCGTCGTCGATGCAATCGACGTCGCCGGAGACCGGGACCGTTTGCTGGACTTCCTGCCCCTGGGGAGCCCCCCAGAGGCCTCAGCAGAGGCAGAGGGAACCTTCCCAGCCTGCCCAGACCCACCTGCAGCCTGCAGACGCCTCTCCTCAAGGCCAGAAAGCCTGATCTTCAGTCTGTCCCTCAGAGTCCGAGCAGTAAACTGCTGGCAGATGACACAATCCTCAGGGACATGATCTTCAGGGAGGCACACGATGCAGACATCATGGGGATCACTCTTGGCCTTCTTCCTCCCACATGCTGGGCACTTATCAAAAAGGCCAGGCATTTTAGAGCCCTAAAACAGCACAAAAAAAGAGGAGAACACCAAGAAAGTAAACTGCAACACTTTTAGAACTCAAAAGTGCCAAAATATCCAATAAACCCTTGAAACAAGGGAGAGCTCAATGCCAGGGTCCTGTAAGCAGGAGCCGGAAAAAAGAACTGTAAGTAGAGGGACCTGCTATGCATTCTGGGATACTGGGAGAAGTTCTGGAAAGTTCTCTTAAAGGCACAGTATCCTATTTAAGCCACATAATGGCAGCCTATGGGGCTTGTCTGTCCCTACCTTCCTCTCTATCATTCCAGAGTCTTTGACTGGGGGAGGCAAGTTTCTCTATGGTAGAAACTGGCAGGCTGTGTTGTGTGTGGTGTTTTAAGTGGAATTTCTAGTTGAAGTACTGGACAGTGTAGCCTGTGGATATAGGCTGCATTATTTGTCTTTAAATTCTCTCTTAAGTGTCTTTGCAGTTTCTGCATTATTTTGACAATTTAAGAGATTATTTTTGATTGCCGGGGTCCACGCACATGGGCGGGACTATTCACTAGATTATGACTATACACAGAGATCCTCCTACTACAGAAATCTAAGTATCCAAATTCTATGACCTCAGGAGCCAGATCGCTAGGTTCAATTGTTTGGGATCTGGGTGCATTATTTCTCCATGGTTCTGTGTAAGGTGCATGGGTAATATTTTTAACTTTTGATGTGGCACCTGTGAGAGTTGCAGTAGCGTGGTGAACCACGGCTGTCGTGCCCACATGGGTGCTACTAGTATCATTGTCATTGAATGTTGTTGCAGTTTCCGAACCACTAATGGAATTAGTGGGAGAGGGGGAAAAGCGTAAGTACATTTGTTGGACCAATTTATCCATAACGCATTGCCCTGGGACAGGTGGTGTGGGTACCTGGATGCGAAGTTTTGGCATTTTGCGTTCTGATGAGTGGCAAAGAGATCTATTTTTGGTTGTCCCCATCTTTGGAAGAATGGCTGCAGTATTTAGTTGTGCAGTTCCATATCGTGTATTTGTTCTGACTCTGCTTAAGATGTCTGCTATCTGATCCTGGTAGGTGTTCGGCTAACAGATAGATCTTTTGAGGAATGGCCCATCTCCAAATGTCCTGCGCTAGTCTGGATAGTTGGAGAGAGTGTGTCCCCCCATTTTTGAATATAATACATTGCAGTCATGTTGTCTGTTCTGATCAGGGCTGCTTTGTTGAGAAGTTGCATTTGAAAAGCTTTTAATGCTAGAAACACTGCTAGTAGTTCTAGATAATTGATGTGCAGTCTTTTTTGCTGTACACTCCATCTTCCCTGCACTGTATATTTCTCCATATGCGCTCCCCATCTGGTGAGCGATGCATCCGCTGTTAGTATCACTTGTGGAATCGGTTCTAGGAACGACCGCCCCTTGGAAATGTTTGTTGTGTTCCACCACTTCAGAGAGCGATGTGTGCGGTCGTCTACCAACACCAGATCTGTAATCTGACCTTGAGCCCGATTCCACTGTGTTGCTAGACATTCTTGCAGTGGACGCATTTGTAGTCTGGCATATGGTATTATCAGTATGCAGGAGGACATTATCCCTAACAGCTGCATGAACACTCGAGCTGTTAGTGAGTGTTGTGGTTGAAATCTTTGGATCAACATGATCATTGTTTGGATCCCGATTGGATTGGGGTATACTTTGGCTCTCTGTCTATAGTAGCCCCTAGATATTGTTGAACTTGGTTTGGTTGCAGGTGGGATTTTGTGTAATTCATCGTAAACCCTAGCTGGTGCAGCAATTGAATGGTCTTTTGTGTGTTTTGAAGACATTCTTCTTGTGACTTGGCTTTTATTAGTCAATCGTCCAAGTAAGGGAAGACATGTATTTGTTGTCTTAGGTGTGCTGCAACTACTGCTAGGCATTTTGTGAACACCCTTGGTGCTGTTGTGACCCCAAACGGAAGGACTTTGAACTGATAATGTTGTCCTTCTACAAACCTGAGGTATTTTCTGTGGGCTTTGTGAATTGGGATGTGAAAGTAAGCATCTTTTAGATCCAGTGTAGAAAGAAAGTCCCCTTTCTTCAGTAAAGGAAGTACTTGTTGGAGCGTGACCATGTGGAAATGTTCCGAATTCATGTATGCATTGAGAGGTCTGAGGTCTAAAATTGGCCTTAGAGACCAGTCTTTCTTGGGAATTTTCAACTGGGGCAGTGTTGTCATCCCCATGAAGTTCTCCCTCCCCTGTATCACTTTCTACATCTGTTTGAGGTGTAGATGGTCTTGGTGTAGAAGGTGGAGGAATAGCTGGCATAGTGTGAGGAAGAGAAGAGGGTGTGTCTCTAGATTGAGGAGAAAGGGGAGGAGTTGTATTTGTCCCCATTGTTCTCTTTTTAGAAGGAAAAGCTTTGTCGTCCAGCTGTTCATTCTTCCTCTTTTTAGGTAATTTTGTCACCACTTTGCCAGTTTGCAGATCGATAAACAAAGTCTTTTGTTTTGGATCTGTCTGATGCTCCTGTGTCGGTACCGAAGTTTTTGGTTCCGAAAGGTGCCTTTGCTTCTGACCGTCAATGTTCTGTGTTTTCGGCATCAAGTATTTGCTCGATTCCGGTTTTTACGGTGTCTAGTAAGTCTTCGACGTCGAAGCATGTTTCGGTTTCGACATGGAATGTTTCGACTGAGCTTTCCTTTGTATGGAGCTTCGATGTCGACCGTTTCTCGGATCAGACATGGTGGGAGGCTGAGTGTTTCGGTTTCGTTGCCGGGCCCGAATGCAGGGCGTCGGAAACTTTCTTCGGTAGTCTGACAGGGCTAGACACCAAAAGGGGTCGGTTTTTCGGTAAGGGGACGTCGTCGCTCACTGTTTGTTGAGCGTCGATTTCTTCAACATCAGACTTGTCCACTTCCGACCCCGACTCGTCCTCCTCTTCCTCTTCTTCTTCGGGGTGCTGGGCCTCGAACAGCTCCAGGATTGCCTCCGACTGCATTCTCGATACCACGTGTCTTCGGGCTCGACGGTTCCTAATCGTCGACTTGGAGGAGCATGCTGAACAGGCTTCACAGTCCCTGGGTTCGTGTTTAGGTGATAGGCAAAGATTGCACACCTCGTGTAGGTCCTTGTGTGGGAACTTAGCACCACACGTTGGACATTTTTTAAATGGAGTCCTTTCCATGGACTCCGGGCTGCACTACGTCGAGAAAGGCCTCTCGATCTTGTCGACGTAGAAGTCGAAAATGTTTATTGTTGACATCGAAACACGTCGGAATGGAAATGAACTCGCGTTCGATAACAATACCGTCGAATTGGAAAGGAAATACGCGCCAAAATATCACTTTTTCTCGAAGTCGATCCGGAGCGCTTCGATCCTCATCCGAACCCGATGGCGGAAAACAACAATCTAAGGAGGGAGCCGATGCCCATGCGCACTAGCACCCAAAGGAGGAGTCACCAGTCTTGTGACGACAAAAGACTTCTCAAAGAGAAAAACAAGTGCAATCATCCGAGCCCAACACCAGATGGCGATCTATTCATAAATGTACCATCTGCAGCCCATATGCCTCGAACAGGAGGTTACTGTAAATAACTCGGTGGGTAGTTCCATATTCACCTGTACTGTGCCGCAGCTTTAATGCACACATTAATATTGAATACTGCCAATCTGTTAAAACTATTAAATATATATGCAAATATATCAACAAAGGCTCAGATCAGGCCACTGCTACTATACAAAACAAACACAATGAGATAGCAACATATGTCAATGGCCGGTATATTAGCACTTCCGAAGACGTGTGGAGGCTTCTTGAGTTTCACATTCATGAATGGAATCCCACTGTAACACATTTGGCCGTACATCTACCTAATGGACAAAGAGTATATTTTACTGACGCTAATATTAGACACATAGCACAACCCCCCCAGCAACAACCCTTACTGCATTCTTCCAGTTATGTGGCTGACGAATTTGCCAAAACATTACTATACCACGAGGTTCCACAGTAGTACACTTGGGCTCATTCTACCTTTACACGTCAGAAACGTGGCCAGGAGGTACTAGGTCACCCTGGGGTTATGGAAGATTCTGCTCTGGGTAGGATGTACAGTATTCACCCAAACCAATCTGAATGTTTCCATTTAAGGATTCTTTTGCAGCATGTTCGTGGGCCTACAGATTTTGTCAGACTTTTGAGTGTTAACGGTCAACTAATGCCAACCTATCAGGCTGCTGTAAACAACTAGGTCTTATTGAAGACGACGAACATTGGAAACATGCATTAGTTGATGCGGCACTTTGATTCTCCATCAAAACTCAGGGAATTGTTTCTAACCATTTTTCATTTTTGTCAACCATCTGACCCGATGGCTTTATGGGAAGGATTTAAAAATGATCTATGGGAAGATATACTACACCGTATGCGTCAGCACTCATAAGGACTATGCCAATCAACAATTAAATCATAAAACAAGGACTTGTAGAAATTGAAGACTCACTGTATCTATTAAGCGAGAAGTCCTTACAAGATTTCAACCTGCCGCCAGCGGTTCGAACTAAGCTAACTGGATACCACAATATCGCTAACGCACACAATATTCCAGACCTACATAACGAATAGTTTCTTACCCGTCGGTGGAGTTTTGCAGCTTGAAGATCTTTCTGGATTCACTATGCTGTGCATTATTCCGCGATCTGGTGGTTGGGTCCGGATTCGTAGTCTTTTTTCTCTTTTTTTTTTTGTAGCCCAGGTGGGCGTCGACGTCCCACCATTTGATGCACCTTCGTGACATCGGCACGCTTCCTGCGGAAGCTCCCACCCTTGGGCGCCATCTTCGGATTCTTTTTTCTTTTCTCTTTTGTGGTGAATCCATGGCTATGTGTATTAAACTTTCCTTCAAAGTAAACTTCTTCACGTATATTTGTCTTTGTTAAACGTTCCTATCTTACTCCATGTCCTTCCACCTTCTCCAGCCTCATCTTTCTGGCGGAGGTGGGTGGGTTCGCTAGTGAATCCAGAAAGATCTTCAAGCTGCAAAACTACACCGACAGGTAAGAAACTATTCGTTTTGCAGCGTGAATCTTTCTGGATTCACTATGCTGTGCATAGATTTTGTAGCGGTTTTGTCACTCATGTGGCGGCTGGGTGGAAGATGAGCGTTGGTTGTTAAAGATATGTTGAAGCACTCTGGCCCACTTGTGCTTCCTTGTTCATCTGCACATCTACGCAATAGTGTTTAGTGAAAGTGTGCACTGAAGCCCATGTTGCCGCCAGGCATATGTCTTGGATGGGCGTGTTTGCCAGGAAGGCGATCGTTGCCCCTTTCTTTCTGGTTGAGTGGGCTCGTGGCCCCTCCGTGAGCTCTTCACCAGCTTGCATGTGGCAGAGCTGTATTGTTTTGGCAATCCATCTTGCTATGGTGTTCTTAGTCACTGGTCTACCCAGGAGACTCCTTGCGAAGGACACAAAGAATTGTTTCGTCTTCCTGCGTTCTTTCGTCCTTTCTATATAGTGCATTACTGCCCGCCTTGCGTCCAGAGTGTGGAGCGCCCTTTCCGTGTTTGACGTGGGCTTCTGGAAGAAGCTAGGTATCTGGATACTTTGGTTCATGTGGAATTTAGATACTACCTTGGGCATGAAATGCGGGTCTGTCCTCATCACGACCCTGTCACTGTGTATTTGTATGTACGGTTCTTGCAGCGTCAAAGCTTGTAGCTCGCTCACTCTGCGTAGCGATGTTATTGCTACTAGAAAGGCTGTCTTCATTGTCAGCATTTGTAGTGACGCTTTATGGATGGGTTCAAACGGTGGCTTCATGAGTTCCGTCAGTACCACGTTCAAGTTCCATGCCGGCGGCGGCATCCTCTTGGGTGGCGCTATTCTCTTTGCTCCTTCCAAGAACCTTTTCACTACTCTGGAAGTGAATAAACTTCTTCCAGTTTCTCCTCTTGTGTATGCCACAATCGCTGCCAGGTGAACCCTCAGCGAGGACGAGCTTAGTTTAGCTTTGATCAGGTGCGTGAGGTATCTGAGTACTGTAGACTCTAGTCAGTTTTCTCTCCAGGTTTTTCCTGTGGCACCACTGCGTGAACCTCTTCCATTTCTCCCCATAGCACTTCCGCGTGCTGGGTCTCCTTGCTTCTCTCAGCACCCGAAGTGTGCTCTCTGGTAGTTTTAGATGTGCGAACTCTAAGTCCTCAGGAGCCACGCTGACAGGCAGAGGCTTTCTGGTTCTGGGTGTAGAACTTGTCCCCCTTCCATGGAGAGAAGGTCTCTTTTTGGGAACCTGTGTGCTCTGCCCTGCGACATCTCCATAATCTGAGAGTACCAAGTCTGCCTCGCCCATTGGGGAGCCACCAGGATGAGAGTCATGTTGCTCGACCTGCACTTGTTCAGGACTCTGGGGATCAGTGGCGTCGGTGGAAAAGCGTAGGCAAATTTCTTTGACCAGCTTATCCATAGGGCATTCCCATGGGACATTGGTTCCTGTTCCCTCGATGCAAAGTGTTGGCATTTTGCATTCTGGCGTGTTGCAAACAGGTCTATTATTGGTGTGCCCCACCTCCTGAACAGGTTCTCTGTCTCTTGGTTGTTCAGTTCCCATTCGTGGGACACCGATGCTTGCCTGCTGAGCCAACCCGCTTCCACATTGTCCTTCCTTGGCTGGTGTATGGCAAGCAGGTCTATCCTGAGTGGGATCGCCCATCTCCATATTACTTGAGCCAAGCTCGACAGAGGGAATGACTGAGTCCCCCCTTGCTTGTTGATGTAAAACATCGTTGTGGTGTTGTCTGTCTGTATCATCACCCTTTTGTTGTAAAGGTGCTTTTGGAAGGCCTTGAGGGCCAGCAACACTGTTTTCAGTTCCAGGTAGTTGATGTGATTGACTGCATCTCCTGGGTTCCACAGACCCCTCACTCTGAGCATGTTCATGTGTGCACCCCATCCTTTATGGGATGCGTCTGTGGTGATGGTCACAGTTGGGTCCGGTGGCGTTAGAGGCTTCCACATCGTTATATTCTCCTTCGTCCACCATTTCATCTCCTCCTGCACATTGTGCGTAACAACCACTAGATCTTCCCAACTTCCTTCTGCTTGTGACCATTGCTGTTGCAGCCACTCCCGTAGTGGTCTCATCTTTAGCCGAACATTGGGGACCAGGTGGATGCATGACGCCATCATCCCCAAGATCTTGCTCACCGTCCTCACTGTCAGAACTTGCCCCTTCTGATAGTGACGTTTCTCCCTCAGCAGGCTGAGTGTTCTCTTCTCGCTGGGTGTCACTCTGCATTCGACCGTGTTGATCAGGGATTCCAGGAAGATTTTCACTTGTTCTGGGTCCATGGAGCACTTTCTCCAGTGGATGGAGAAGCCCAGGTTCGTGAGCGTTCTTGTGACCTGTTCTGCGTGAGCTTTGCATCTCGTGTAAGAGCTTGCTTTCACGAGCCGGTCGTCCAGGTAGGGGTACACGTGTATACCCTCCCTTCGTAGGTGTGCGGCCACCGCCGCGAGGCATTTGGTAAAGACCCTTGGCACTGACTTGAGCCCGAAAGCCAGGGTTGTGAACTGGTAGTTGTCTTTGTTCACCTTGAATCTTAACATGTGTTTGTGTTTCCTGTTCATGGGGATGTGCAGGTATGCGTCTTTTAGGTCTATCGTGGACAAGTAGTCCCCGGGCCTTATTTGTGGGATGACCTCTTGCAGGGAAGTCATCTTGAACTTTTGAGTTTTTACGTAGGTGTTCAGGAACCGTAGGTCCAAGATGGGTCTTAGGCTTTCGTCCGCCTTTGGTACTAGGAAGTAGTTTGAGTACACCCCCTTGTTCCGCTCTCTGTGCGGGACTTGTTCTATGGCCTCTTTGAGGAGCAGTTCTTGAGCTTCCTCTTGGAGCAACTGCAGTTCTTTGCCCTTGTGACCCCTTCTCTTTGGCTTTCTGCTTGGTGGATATTTTTCCAACTCTATGCAGTATCCGTGCTGTATAATGTTTAGTATCCACTTGTCTGTGGTTATTTTTCTCCATTCGTGTAGAAAAAATCTCAGCCTTCCCCCTACTGGTGTTGTGTGTTCTCTTGAGCCGTGTCCGTGTGAGCCTCCCCTTAGCTCAGGGTTCTTCAAACTGTGGGGCGCGCCCCCCTGGGGGGGGCGCGGCACCATCCCGGGGGGGGCGCGCGCTCCACTCCGATCTTCCCTTTGTGCCCGTTCCTTTGTCCCTGCGGCAGCGCGATGCAGAGACTCTCTGTGAGGTTCGGGCGATTTCCATCAGAGTGGGGCTGCAGGGGCCTAAGAGCTGAACAAAGCTCATTAGCATGCGAATGGTCTCTTAAAGAGGTGTGAAGTGCTCGGGTGCGGCTGGCTGGCTGAGTGTGTGTGTGTGCCCAGAAGCTGTGTCAGCCCGGGCACACACAGGCATGGTGAGATGAAGAGAGGGAGGGAGGAAGGAGACAGAGACAGATAGACAGAGGGAGAGGGAGGGAGGGAGACAGGCAGACAGAGGCTGACAGAGCGAGAGCGAGGGAGGCAGCGCGAGGGAGAGCGAGGGAGACTGAGGCAGACAGGGAGAGCGAGGGAGGCAGAGGGAGGGCGAGGGAGGGAGGCAGACAGAGGGAGAGCGAGGGAGGCAGAGGAAGAGCGAGGGAGGCAGAGGAAGAGAGCGGGGGAGGCAGAGGAAGAGAGAGCGGGGGAGGCAGAGGGAGAGCGAGGGAGACAGAGGGAGAGCGAGGGAGACATAAGGAGAGCGAGGGAGACAGAGGCAGCTAGAGGGAGAGCGAGGGATGTCGGGTGGAGCTGGCCACCAGACGTCCGTTATGTTGCCATGTGGGTGAATAGATGTATGGGTGGAGTGGTGGATGTATGGGTGGAATGGTGGATGTGTGGGTGACATGGTGGATGTATGGGTGGGGGGTGGATGGATGAGTGAGGGGATGGATGGATTGGTGAAGGGGTGGATGGATGGTGGGAGAGAGAATGGATTCATGAGTGGAGGGATGGATGGGAGTGGATGGATGTGTGTATGGTTGGAAGGGTAGATGGATGGGTGGAGGGATGGATGGATCAGTGAAATGGTGGATGGATCGATGGGGGTGGATGGTGGACAAGTCGGTGGGTGGATGGATGAGAGGTGATGGATGGATGGATGGATTGATGGGTGAAGGGGTGAATGTGGGGATGGATGGGTGATGGATGGAGGAGTGAAGGGGTGGGTGAGAGGTCAATGGATGGATTCATGAGTGGATGGATGAGTGGGTGGATGGAGGGATGGGCGGCTGGGTGAGGGGGGAATGGAGAGAGAGGGGGAGGATGGATGAGTGAGGACATGGATGAATGATTGGCAGAGTGGATGGGCAGGTGTGTGCATAGATGGGTGAGGAGAGGAGCATGGAGATGGATGGGTCAGAGAGTGCATGCATGAGTGGGGGAGGGTGGAGAGCGGGAGGGATGGATGGATGAGTGGGGGGTTGAGTGGGTGGACGGATGCGTGACTGGGTGGATGGATGAGTGGGTGGGGGGATGGATGAGTGGGTGAGAGGGTGGGTGGTTGGATGAGTGAGTGGATGGATGGGTGGAGGAGTGGATGGGTGGAAGAGTGGATGGATGGGTGGAAGAGTGGATGGATGGGTGGAAGAGTGGATGGATGGGTGGAAGAGTGGATGGATGAATGGGTGGAAGAGTGGATGGATGAGTGGGAGGATAGCTTGGGTGAAGGGGTGAGTGGTTGGATGGATGAGTGGGTGGATGGGTGGAAGAGTGGATGGATTGGTGAGGGGATGGATTGGGTGAAGGGATGGATGGATGATGGATGAGGGGGTGGATGGAGGGATGGATGGGTGAGATGATGGATGGAGAGATAGATGGTGGATGGGTTTGCAAGTGGTTGAAGGGGTTTGGATGTGGATGGGGCACAGATGGAGGGAATGAATGATTGGTGGGGGAGTTGGTGGATGACAAGGTGTACATGATGGATGGGGAGGGTTGCGATGACTTCCTTTGCCTTGGAGGATTGTGTTTTGAGCTGTGTGGTACGCCTCTGTCATTTCGCAACACCCACTCACAGGCCTGCAGTTTGCTAGGCACTCTTGTTGTGTTGAGCATTGTTTGCCGGATATGGCCCGTGGTGTGCGCGTTGCAGTCGATCATGTGGTGTGCCGGATTCCCGAGGTTTCAGTCGGGTGGTGGGGGGGCCCAACATCTGGGGGAATTCAGCTGGGGGGGCTCAACCTGGAAAAGTTTAAATACCTCTGCCTTTGCTGTTGGTGCTCTCCCCCCTGAGGCTTTGGGTGGGTGAGCGCCTCCTTCACGGAGTCACTTTTGGGGGGGTTGATCACCACCTCTCCGTCTCTGGCCCCGTCCGTTTCCTCTCCCTCGAAAGGACTGGCCCGTATTCTGGGAGTTCCAATTCTGCCTCTGTTGACCCTGGTGCCATTGGTTGTCACTCTGTTGGCCATGGTGGTGCGACTGTTGCGAATGTGATTGCTGGTTTCCCCCTCTACCATTTGGTCTCCTTGTGGGGGTGCCTCTCCGCATCGCCCTGAATTGTAGGGCTCCCATCGATTTGGCTGTCTCATTGTCCTTCTTCAGCTGAGCCAGTTTGTCATCTACTGATGCCCCGAACAGCGTCTCCCCGTTGAAGGGGGTGTTCAGGATGTTATTTTGCACTTCTGCCTTGAAGCCTGATATTCTGAGCCAGGCTGGCCTTCTCTCAGTGATGCCTATGGCCATCAGCCTGCTAGATGTTTCTGCCCCATCTAGGGCTGTCTTCAGGCATGCGTTTGATATGTCCTTCCCCCCCTCCACGAGGTGGGCTGCCCTCTGCCTGTACTCCTCAGGCATGTGTTTCAGCAACTGGCTCATCTCATCCCAGTGCTGATATTGGTGTCTATTCAGGAGTGCATTGGAGTTTGCCATCCTCCAATGCATAGAAGCATTTCTTTCAATTTTCCTTCCAGTGAGGTCCATCCTCCTGCTTTCCTTATCAGGTGGTGGCCCAGATGTGGTTGGCACGTTGGCCCTTCTTCTGGCAGTTGCCGCGATTATGGAGTCAGCTGCCACGGTGCCCTGGATATAAGGGGGGTCCTCGGAGGAGAACTTGTATTTCTTCTCGGTCTTCGGGGTCACTGACCTGCATGTGGCCGGTTCATTGAAGGCTTCAGTCCCTTGGGCCGTGACGCTCTTCAGCATGGGCAGGAAGCTGCTTTTCGTCTGTGAGGGGAGCAAAGTCTCTAGCAGGAAGTCAGCCTTTGTCTGTTCCTCCTCCAACTTCACATTGTAGACTGCTGCAGCTTTCTTAACGACCTCATAGTAAGCCCCGATGTCGTCTGGCGGCGAAGGGTATGTCTCCACAGGTTCCTTGGGGTTATCGGCCTCGAGATCCTGCCATTCTTCCTCTAGCGACGCCGAGGATTCTGAGTAGTAGCTCTCGCGGAGGTAATCTCCTTCCGAGCGGTAGAAATCCTCCTCTTCTCCCTCATCTGTGGGGTTTGGAGTTTTCGGCGGCTCCTCGGCTTCGAAGTCCTCCTGCACCTCTACCTCTTCGACGGTCGCAGTGGTCTTCGAGGGAGTCGAGTAGGTCTTCGGGGGAAACGTATAGTTCTTCATTGTTTCCTCGAAGGCTCTCTTCCTCTGGAGCATACTCTCCATTTCGGCCTCGAGCCTTCTATTTTTCTCCATCTCTGCCGCTTGCTCGGCGTCGAGCTTTTCGGCAGGTCTCTTTGACGGTACCTTCGTCGTCGAGGCCGTTCTGAGCGTCTTCTCGCTCGATGGTCCCTTCTCGAGGGCCTGCCTCGACGACCTTTGCTTTACGCTGGTCTTTGCCATCTGGGAGTCCTTTTCGAAGGATCCGCTGAGCCTTTCGGAGGATGCAGCTTCGGACGTCGAAACTATAGTCGCCGGCGCTCCTTTCGAGGACTTAGCCTCTGCTTTTCGGGGTTCTCCCTCAGGCTTTCTCGGCCCTGTCTGGGTTTTCGGGGTCGTAGACTCTCCTACCTTTTTTGAAGGTCTCACATCGGTCTCTACGACCGTGAAGTCATCTGGTCCCTCAGCAATGTTCTCCTCTTCGTCGGAGGCACCCAGCTGGTAGAGGCTCGGCGTGGTCCCTTTCCCTTGCATCGTGTGGTGGGCCACCCTCTGTCTCTCTCGAACTCAGAGTCTTCGGCGTGAAGATTGAACAGGCGTTGCAATCCTCGCTGGAGTGGTCGATCGGCAGGCAGAGGTTGCAGACCGGATGCTGGTCCTTCTGGCGTACTTGTGGTGGCAATTACGGCAGAACTTGAATGGGGTGTTGTCCATGTGCTCGCTCAGGGGGCCCCCTGCGCGCGCTTTCTCCTTGGCCGTCGAGTATCACGAGGTTTTCTCCTCTTCCTTCGTTCTGGCTCTAGGAGGTCTTCTCCGACTTCCCTCGGTCCTTTTTCCTCAAAAACTTGGTGTATTTCCTTCTTTTCTCCTGAAACTTCTCCGGAGCTTCATGCGACGATCCAGACCCAACGGCGGAAAAAAGAATCTGAAGATGGCGCCCAAGGGTGGGAGCTTCCGCAGGAAGCGTGCCGACGTCAGAAGGTGCACCAAATGGTGGGACGTCGACGCCCACCTGGGCTACAAAAAAAAAAAAAAAAACTACGAATCCGGACCCAACCACCAGATCGCGGAATAATGCACAGCATAGTGAATCCAGAAAGATTCACCCTGCAAAACTACCTTGCTCAACACTTGCCTAACTTAGTTCCCAATCAACAACTCGCCTACAACACCATAGTTTATAGTGTTGAGAAAAAGCAAGGCATATTATTGTTCATAGACGCCCCCGGTGGCACAGGAAATACTTACCTAATCAACCTCATACTTGCCAAAGTTTGATCTTCTGGGAAATTGGCTCTAGCTGTTGCTTCTTCTGGAATAGCAGCCACTTTGCTAACAGCAGGGAAAACTGCACATTTAACTTTTAAACTTCCTTTAACAGTTTCCCTTGAAAAGGATTCAAATTTGCTCTATTCGGAAAAACGGACCTTTGGGGACACTGCTTCAAAATGTCTCCTGTGGGACAAATTTACACACCGCTCACATATTGAGGCAGTTGACAGAGCTCTCAAAGACATTAGAAATTAATCCATCATCATGGGAGACCTTACTTTTGTGTTTGCTGGTGACTTCCGCCAAACACTTCCTGTGGTGCCTAGAGGAACGCGGGCGGATATACTAAAAGCATGCTTAAAAGCATCACACCTATGGAACTCTGTACAATAGATTACCTTGCGCACTAACATGAGAACACATTTAGGAGGTGGAGATACACTATTTGACGATCTTCTACAAGTGGGTAATGGAGAAATACCCGACACAAATGGCTTTATCAACATACAAAACTTAGGTAAGCGTCTCTGTACCCTACATGAACTCCTACAACATGTTTACCCAGACATCCAGCATCTTCTCAGCAAGGATTACACATGGATTTGCGAAAGGTCTATAGTACCATCTGAAACTCTGCAGTACGTCATATTAATGAACACATCCTACAACTATTCCCAGGTGAAACCACAATATATAATTCCATTGATACAGTATTAGATACACAAGACACCGTGCATTATCCCCAAGAATTCCTCCACTCACTTAACCCTTCCGGGCTTCCCCTTCATACACTCCAAATTAAAGTAGGTGTTCCTATTATGTTATTACGAAACCTACATCCACCAAATCTCTGCAATGGGACGCGCCTACAAGTTAAATCTCTTTTACCTTATGTAATAGAGACTACTATTCTCACTGGCCCGGCTGCAGGACAGTTAGCCCATATTCCCCGGATACCCATGTTCCCTACTGATCTACCATTTCAATTCAAACGCCTACAATTTCCGATTAACATTGCTTTTGCATCCACCATTAACAAATCACAAGGTCAGACATACAAAGTAATTGGGATAGACTTACGAGAGGACAGCTTCACTCATGGACAGTTATATGTCGCACTATCGAGGTCTGGGAATGCCGACAACCAATTTATTCTAAATACAGATTCTCATGAAACCTGAAATGTGGTGTACCATGAAGTTATGAAATAAATATTATTTTCCATACTAAAACTATTGCAGACTAGCCTTTTTTTACCCGGATAACGTCGGGACAGGCCGCTAGTATTCATATAAAATCAGTCGAAGTCCGAATTCCGAAGTACTCACCTGCAACCAGGCGGAAAGCCAGTACTGTACCTTGCAGCCCAGTACTGAACCACAAAAGTAATCCTTAACGGGTTTACTAGCAATCTGTATTTTCTCCATAGGAACCCATTGTATGCTTTTCTATGAAATTTCTTCTAAGTGCCTATGTTTGAAAACTTGAAATATTCTTTAAAAATCATACGAAATACTGAATCGCAATTACCTACCTGTTTAAGTTCAGACCCCAGTGCTGGCCCTAGAAGCCCAGTACTGGATTACAAAAGTAGCACAACCATACTTTACCTGCAACCTGAATTTTCTCCCATTGAATAACATTGCCAGATTGTCATTGAAAAGTTTCTAAGTGTGAACTTTTTAAAACCTCTTTATATTCATGAAAATTCACCACAGTTACAAACGTTTTTGCTAATGTGGTTTCAGCTTAGACCCCAGGACTGAATCTAGGATCTAGCCCTGGAACTACTAAAGTAATCTGTACTGTAATCAACTGTACTTTTATGGCAACAATCCATTGAGCTCAATGCTAAAGTGTGTCTAGACTTGAGTTGCCTTCAGCAACTCCTGTACCTATTGTGTTCACCACCTTTATTGCTTCCTTGCACAGGAATTACATAAGAGTTCTCATAACTAGCAAAGTATATTTTTATTTTTATTTCATAAGCTTTTATTCGATACACAGAGATATCTTATAAGCACATACATAATACAATCAATACAAATATACAAAAAGTTTTATGCCATAAGAAGTCAGTAGAAATGTTAGAATATTAAAAGTGATAAAAAGGTGTATGGTCCATTAATAAATTAGCTAAAACAAGGATTAAACAGCTACTGACAATCTCTTACATCGAATGAGCCAAAACTGCTTTAAAAATTTAGCTATTCCACAGACTATGGGGGGGAAGTGTCCGTACTTAGGATACGCAAGGCTACTAAGTGACTGCGTGTGCCCATGTTACGGCAGAGTGGTTTCAGCCAAAAGCTCCTAGGCCTTGCATAATCCGGGCATTCAAATAAAACGTGCGCAATAGACTCAATCTTACTCGGGCAACATGCACAGTTGGGAGAAGTGCGATCCGCTGTAGACCATTTCGATACCAGGGCACCTAGCGGGAGGGAACCAACTCTAAATTTAAAGTAAAGAGCACGGTCAAAGGGGAGAGTGATCAGGTCCAGGTAAGGTTCAATGGCCACAGTGTCTTTAATTTGTAAAAAGGTGGCAGTGGACCTGCAGTGATTGGAACTAGAGATTAGACGCTCTGCAGTCCATTTCCAAAAAAGCGCCTTGACAACTTCTTTTGGAGGGGCTGAGCGGGATGACCAACAATCCCCTAGTCCTATATTCTCCAACAGCTTTTTGGTGTCCTTTAACCATTTTATCTTGGCCCAACCCCCCTGGCTCATTATGTCTCTCAGGGCATCAGCATAGGATTTTAATTCTTCGCACCTCCAGATCCGTGTCCACAACAGGAGCGGGCGAAGCTGGGCCTGATCTTTAATGTTTATTTTTATGCCTGTTGGTCTTAAAAACTAAAACTATCTTTGGATATAAAAACCATTGGCCTGGAGTTCAGTCTTTGAGTGTGTGAAATCCTTTGCTGAGTGTGTAGAACAAATGCTTTGTACTGCCCTCTGGTACTGCCTTACTGCTCGACCAAGCTACCACTTGAGAGTAAGGTCAGTCCTGACTTTAACGAATAGTTTCTTACCTGTCGGTGTAGTTTTGCAGCTTGAAGATCTTTCTGGATTCACTATGCTGTGCATATTCCGCGGTCTTGTGGTTGGGTCTGGATTCGTAGTCTTTTCTTTGTTGTTTTTTTTTTTGTAGCCCTTGTGGGCGTCGGCGTCACTCCTCCTCGGGTGCATTTCCGGTGACGTCGGCATGCTTCCTGCGGAAGCTCCCACTCTTGGGCGCCATCTTCGGATTCTTTTTTCCGTATTTCCTTCTTTCCCGAAGCAATGGCAATGTTTTAATCAGGTGATAATTTCTTTACCACTTGTCCTTATATTCTCTTACTTCTCCTTTTTTTTTGACCACCTCTTCTCTCTCCAGCCTCATCTTTCTGGCGGAGGTGGGTGGGTTCGCTAGTGAATCCAGAAAGATCTTCAAGCTGCAAAACTACACCGACAGGTAAGAAACTATTTGTTTTGCAGCGTGAATCTTTCTGGATTCACTATGCTGTGCATAGATTTCGTAGCGGTTTCTCATTTCCATGGCGGCTGGGTGGAAGATGAGCTCTGGTTTCTGAATATATGCTGGAGCACCCTTTGTCCGACTTGTGCTTCTTTGTTCATCTGAACATCCACGCAATAGTGCTTCGTGAATGTGTGCACCGAAGCCCATGTTACCGCCAGGCATATGTCTTGTATGGGTGTATTGGCCAGGAAGGCTATTGTAGCCCCCTTTTTTCTAGTGGAGTGGGCGCTTGCCCCCTCTGCCAGTTCTTCTCCTGCCCTTTTGTGGCAGAGCTGGATTGTTTGTGCGATCCATCGTGCAATAGTGGTCTTAGTCACTGCCTTGCCCATGTAACTGTTGGCGAACGACACAAAGAACTGTTTCGTTTTCCTGTGTCCTTTTGTCCTTTCAATGTAATGCATGACCGCCCTTCTGGCGTCCAGGGTGTGCAGAGCTCGCTCTGCGCTAGTGGTTGGTTTTTGGAATAAACTTGGAATCTGAATGGACTGGTTTATGTGGAATTTGGACACCACCTTCGGCATGAAGTGTGGGTCGGTCCTCATCACCACCCTGTCATTGTGTATTTGTAAGTAGGGCTCCTGTAGTGTTAGCGCTTGCAGCTCGCTCACTCTGCGTAAGGACGTAATAGCAACCAGGAAAGCAGTTTTCATAGTTAGCATCTTCAAGGAGGCCTTGTGAAGCGGCTCGAAAGGCTCCTTCATGAGTTCCGTCAGGACTACGTTTAGGTTCCATGCCGGTGGTGGCACCCGCTTGGGTGGTGCAATCCTTTTTGCTCCTTCCAGGAACCTCTTTACAACTTGTGATGTGAAGAAGCTTCTGCCCATCTCACCCCTTGTGTATGCCACTATAGCCGCCAGGTGAACTCTTAAGGAGGACGAGCTGAGATTTTTCTCCAGCAAGTGTATCAGGTACTTCAGTACCGTGGAGTCCTTCCTCATTTTATTGTGGAGTCTCTCCCTCCTGCACCACATCGTGAATCTTTTCCACTTTGCGACATAGCACTTCCTTGTGCTGGGCCTTCGTGCCTTCTGCAGGACCCTGAGGGTGCTCTCTGGCAGTCTCAAATGTGCGAACTCTATGTCCTCAGGAGCCATGCTACCAGGCTCATGCTCTCCGGTTCTGGGTGCAGCACCTCTCCGTTCTGCATGGAGAGCAGGTCTTTTCTTCTGCCGAACCTGTGGGGTGCACACTGCGCCATCTCCATGATCTGCGAGTACCATGTCTGCCTCGCCCACTGTGGCGCGACCAGTATCAGGGTCATGGTGCTCGCTCTGCACTTGCTCAGTACTCTGTGTATCAGTGGTATCGGGGGAAAAGCGTACGCAAATTTCCCGGACCAATCTATCCATAGGGCATTCCCAAGGGACCCTTCTTCGTGTTGTCTGGATGCGAAGTTTCGCATTCTGGCGTGTTGCAAACAGGTCCACTGATGGCGTTCCCCACCTGTTGAACAGCCTCCTCGTCTCCTGAGCATTGAGCTCCCACTCGTGGGATGCCGAGGTCTGTCTGCTCAGCCAGTCTGCCTGAATGTTCTCCTTCCCTGGTAGGTGTATGGCTAGCAGGTCTATCTGGAGAGGGATGGCCCACCTCCATATCTCCTGCGCCAGCGTCGAGAGCGTTTTCGACTGTGTTCCACCCTGTTTGTTTATGTAGAACATCGCCGTGGTGTTGTCTGTCTGTAGCAACACCCTTTGCCTGTACAGTCTTGTCTGGAAGGCTTTCAGTGCAAGGAAGATTGTCTTCAATTCGAGGTAATTGATGTGCTTTGTCGCATCCGCTGGCGTCCAAAGACCCCTCACTTTGATTTCCTCCATGTGAGCGCCCCATCCCTTCAGGGATGCGTCCGTGGTGATGGTCACTGTCGGAGTTGGGAGTGTTAGAGGCAGTCCCCTTGTTAAGTTCTCCAAGGTCCACCATGTCATCTCCTTCTGCACTGCGTGCGTCACCACCACAAGATCCTCCCAACTGCCAGAAGCCTGTGACCATTGTTCCTGGAGCCATTCTTGCATGGGTCTCATGTGGAGCCGCACATTCGGCACTAGGTGGATGCATGATGCCATCATCCCCATGATCTTGCTCGCAGTCCTCACTGTCCGAGCTTGTCCCTTCCAGTAGAGGCGAGCTTCCTTGACCAGCGCCCTTGCTCTCCTCTCGCTGGGGAACACTTTGCCCTGTAAAGTGTTGATCTCTGCCCCCAGGAAGATCTTCACTTGCTCCGGCTCCATTGATGATTTCTTCCAATGGACGGAGAACTCCAGGTTTATGAGCGTGCTTGTCACTGTATGCGCATGCTGCTCGCACCTCTGGTACGAGTTTGCTTTCACCAGCCAGTCGTCCAGGTAAGGGTATACGTGTATCCCTTGTCTTCGTAAGTGCGCTGCGACTGCCACGAGACACTTCGTGAATACCCTCGGTGCTGATTTTAGTCCGAAGGCCAGCGTTGTGAACTGATAGTGGCCCCCTCCGATCGCGAACCTGAGCATATGCTTGTGCTTCTCGTTAATCGGTATGTGTAGGTAGGCGTCCTTGAGGTCTATCGTGACCATGAAGTCTCCGACCTGCAATTGTGGCAGCACCTCCTGCAGAGAGGTCATTTTGAACTTTTGTGTTCTTAAGAATTTGTTGAGGAACCTTAGGTCTAGGATGGGTCTCATCTTGTCGTCGGCCTTTGGTACTAGGAAGTACGTTGAGTATATTCCCTTGTTACTTTCCCTGAAGGGAACTCTTTCTATGGCCTGTTTTTGTTGAAGTTCCTGCACTTCTTCCTGAAGCCTCGCCAGCTGTTCTCTTGCTGGTGGCTTTCCCCTTGGTTCTCTGTTTGTTGGCTCTCTCTCCAACTCCAAGCAGTATCCGAATTGGATGATGTTTAGGATCCATTTGTCTGATGTGATTTCTCTCCATTCTTGGAGATAGAACTTTAATCTTCCTCCCACTGGTGTCATGTGGTCGTAGGTGTTTAGATTGTCCTGACCCCTTCGTACGCGGTGCCCCCTGGGATCCTTTTTGTGGTCAGGCACCCGGAGGTCTCTGAAGTCACTTCGAGGTGGGCTGCTGCCCCCCTCTTCTATTCTGGCCACGTCCATTCCTCCCTCGAAAGGACTGACCTCTTGGCTGGTACTGCCAGGACTGCTTCTGGTGACCTTGCTGAGCCTGCGAGTCTGCCTGGTGCGTCTGCTGGAAGGCCTGGTGCGATGTACCTAGCTGGTTTCCACCTCTCCAGCCGGGCCTCCGTGCCGGGGTGCCTCTCCTGTTGCCTCTGAACTGCAACGCCCCCATGGATCTTGCCGTCTCGTTATCTTTTTTGAGTTGGCATAGTTTCTCGTCAACTGTTGCTCCGAAAAGCGTTTCGCCGTTGAACGGTGTGTTCAGGATACTGTGTTGTACCTCGGGTTTGAACCCTGAGATCCTGAGCCAGGCGTGCCTCCTTTCCGTGACACCCATCATGAGCCTGCTGGCGGTGTCTGCCCCGTCCAGGGCCGCCTTAAGGCAAGAATTTGCCGCGTTCTTCCCTTCATCGATCAATTTTTCGGCCTTCTGCCTGGCATCCTGGGGCAGGTCTTTCACCAACTGTCCCAGGCCTTCCATGATCTGATACATGTGCCTGTTTAACAGGGTGTTGGAATTAGCCATTCGCCAGTGGGTCGCGGCATTTCGCTCGATCCTTCTCCCCACCAGATCCATCCTCTTGCTCTCCTTATCCGGTGGTGGGCCCGAGGTAGTGGATACGCTCACCCTCTTCCTAGCTGTGGCCGTGATAATGGAGTCGGCGGAGACCTCGCCTCGAATGTAGGCCGGGTCCTTCGAGGAATGTTTGTATTTTTTCTCTGTTCTGGGAGTTACCGCCTTGCATGTTGCGGGCTCTTTGAACGCTTCCTTTCCCTGAGCCAAGACGCTCTCGAGCATTGGCAGGAACTGGCTTCTTGTTTGTGTTGGGAGCAATGTCTCTAGCAGGAAGTCTGCTTTCTGCTTTTCCTCTTCGAGCTTTAGCTTGAATGCAGTTGCGGCAGATTGTATCGCCGAGTTGTATGCCCCGATGTCGTCCGGCGGCGAGGGTCTGGAGGGGTATGAGTCGACCGCCTCCTCCGGGCTCTCGGTGTCGACGTCTAGGTAATCCTCCTCGCGTGGGTCAGAGGTGGCCGACTCAGCGTCCAACCTATTGCCCTCATCGTCCTCATAGCTGTAATCCTCGTAGGGATTCTCTCCGCCTTCTTGGTCGTCGACCATCTCGCCGCTAGGCACATGGTCGTCGACATGATCTTCTTCCTCCTCGATCTTCTTCCTCCTCGACCAGATCTAGGACGACGTGCTTGGTCTTGTGTGGAATCGTGAAGGCACTCATCTCTGCGGCGACATCTTTTCTCCGCTGCAAGAGGCTTGCCATCTCGGCTTCTAGCCGACGCCTCTTCCTTTCCATCTCGGCCGAGTTTTCGGCTTCGGAACGGTCGGCCCCTCTCTTCGTCTGGTTCGGCGGCGAGATTTTCGGCGTCGACGGCTTGGACGTCGAACTGGCTTTCGGGTCCTTGGAAGGTGCCGAGGCTTTAGGGTCTTTCTCCCTCGACGTCGATCGGTCCCTTTCGGCGACGATCTTCGACGCTTTCTGCTGCTCAACAGCTTTCGGTGCCAGGGACTCCTTCTCCGAGGATCCGCTGGGCCTGCGTGTGGTCGCGGACGGCAGATGTCGCTGCGTCGGCGCCTTCGGGCTCTTGGCCTCGTACTTTCGAGACTCAGACTCTCTCGTGCTCTTGTGGGACGTCGAGTCTCCTACCTTATCAGGCGTCTTCTTGTAATCGGTCTCTACGACCGTGTAGCTGTCATCTTCGGCGGCAGCGTTGTCCTCCTCTTCCGAGGACATCCCCAGCTCGTACAGCGATGGCGTCGGGGATTTTCCTTCGAGGGCGGCGTGTGCTACCCTCTGTCACTTCCTCACACGAAGGGTCTTCTGGGCGAAGACGGCGCAGGCATTGCAGTCCTCGCTTCTGTGTTCTACCGGTAGGCAAAGGTTGCAAACCGGGTGCTGGTCCTTCTGCGCGTACTTGTGTCTGCAGTTCGGGTAGAACTTGAACGGCGTGTTGTCCATCCTCGTGCGTTCAGGCCTCCCTGACCGCGTGGACATAGACGATCGTCGAAGTTCGAGGATTTCACCTTCTCTTCTCCTCGTCAATGTTCTGTGAAGTCTTCCTTAGTCTTCTTCTTCCAATATCTACTCCAACTTCCACTCTTCTCAGTACTTTCTCCAAAAAATGTCTGGAGTCCAACGGGAACGATCCAGACCCGACCGCGGAAAAAAGAATCTGAAGATGGCGCCCAAGAGTGGGAGCTTCCGCAGGAAGCATGCCGACGTCACCGTAAATGCACCCGAGGAGGAGTGACGCCGACGCCCACAAGGGCTACAAAAAAAAAAACAAAAAACCAAAGAAAAGACTACGAATCCGGACCAAACTACAAGACCGCGGAATATGCACAGCATAGTGAATCCAGAAAGATTCACGCTGCAAAACCTGTTATACTGTTGGGGTTTGTGGACTCTATACACACTGTACTTCAATTGACCAGTATATATATAGAGCAACTTTCTCACATGTGCCTTAGCAGACTGGTTGACGGTGTGACCTTAACAATGAACGCCAACAGCATAGCTGGTGCAGTTTCTCTGAGGTACTGAACAGGTCCTAACAAAGTACCACTATGAGGGAGACCTCTTGCCCACCAACCAGTTAACTAGGATGGCAGCCAAGAGTTTACTAATGTGATTGGTATCTAAAATGCTGAGAGGGAGTTCGCTTGCTGCATTTATCAGTCAATTTAGTCAACGATCTGAGCGCTTGGGGAAAAAATAAAAGTACAGTCATGCTCTCTTTTCCAACCCTTCCTCAGCTGAGGTGGGTAACAGAAAGACCAAGTATATCAAAATGACAAAACATGTGACGAGACGTTCACTTAATCAAAAATCCAAAAGCTCCTGTACATGCAGAAATATTTCCTTTAAAGCGGAAGACCGGAAGTAACAAAAAAATACTGAGCATAATCACTTTCCAGTAGAAAAGCAAACTCGGAAAGTCATTGAGTGGCAAGAATTGCAAGCCCCATGAAATGCAAATGCTACTTACCAGTATGCATCTGTTCTTGGCATGTAGGGCTGCTGACATTCATATCTGTGCATAGATCGCCGCCTAGTGTTAGGTCCGGATGATTGCACATTGTTGTCCTGGAAAAGTCTTCGAAGTATCACGAGATAGGTGGCTCCTCCCCTGGACTACAGTGCGCATGGGCATCGCCTCCATCCCCAGATTGTTTTTAGCCATTGGCAGAGATGGAGTGAAGTATGTGAGTGATGACCATGCTATGAGCATATATATATATATGAATACTGCAGCTGCTACAGGCGCCGGGGAGGAGGGTGGGCGATATGAATGTCAGCAGCCCTACATGCCAAGAACAGATGCATACTGGTAAGTAGCATTTGCAGTTCGAGGCATGTGGGCTGCTGAATTCATATCTGTGCATAGAATACATAGCAGTCCTCCCATTATTGGCGGCCGCCCGTACCAGCTGCAGCAGTTTGAAAAAGTGTTTTGAGAACAGCCTGACCAACAGCTGCCTGCTGTTTGGAGTGCACGTCTACACAGTAATGTTAAGTAAAAGTATGTGTGGTAGACCATGTGGCTGCTCTACAAATATCTTCTAAGGGAATGTTACCTAGGAAAGCCATAGAGGCCCCCAACTTTCTGGTGGAGTGGGCACTTGGTGGAATTGAGAGTGCGTTTAGCCTTAGCGTAACAGATTTGAATGCATTTCACGATCCACCTAGCGATACCAGCTTTGAGATAGCGTTTCCCTTGTGGTGTGAGGCAAATGCAACGAAAAGTTGCTTGGTCTTACGAAAATCCTTTGTCCTGTCAATGTAGTACATTAAGGCTCTTTTAACGTCAAGGGTGTGGAGCATCCGCTCCGCCAGAGACTCTGGGTTTTGAAAAAACTCTGGCAACTCAATTGTCTGGTTCATGTGGAATTGAGATACAACCTTGGGTAAGAATTTAGGGTTAGTGCGGAGCACCACCCTGTTAGCGTGTACTTGGAAGAAAGGTTCTTGGATGGTGAGCGCCTGCAACTCACTAACCCTCCGTAGCGATGTAATTGCTACTAAGAAAGCCACCTTCCAAGTCAGAAACTGAAGCTCACAAGAGTGCAGTGGCTCAAAGGGAGGACCCATCAGCCTCGTAAGAACCACATTGAGGTTCCATTCCGGAGCTGGTGGTGTCCGTGGTGGAATGACCCTTTTGAGTCCTTCCAGAAAAGCCTTGATAGCAGGGACCTTAAAAAGTGATAGGTGTTGCCTATTCTGGAGGTATGCTGCCATTGCAGACAAGTGAATGCGGATGGAAGAATACGCCAAATTGCATTGGTACAGGTGGAACAGGTAACAAATAATGTTCTAAATGGAAGCATCCAGCGGGTCAATGTCGCGGTTTACACAGTAAACAACAAACCGCTTCCATTTAGCCGCATAACATGCTCTAGTAGTGGGCTTCCTTGCCTCCCGAATGATGTCCATACAATCGGGGGGATGATTGAGGTAGCCAAACTCTAGGACTTCAGGAGCCAGATCGCCAGGTTGAGCTGTTGCGGATCTGGGTGCTGAATGTCACCATGGCTCTGCGTCAGAAGGCTGGGTGTGAGATGAAGCCTTTGATGCGGTACCACGGAGAGTTCCAGAAACGTGGTGTACCATGGTTGGCGAGCCCACGTTGGAGCAACCAGGATGAGAGTCATCGAGTGCTGCCTGAGTTTGCGTGCCACCAGCGGTATCAGAGGTGCCGGGGGAAAAGCATACGCAAATCTGCCTGACCAGTTCATCCACATCGCATTGCCCTGCGATTGCGGGTGTGGGAACCTGGCGGCGAAGCTTTGGCATTTTGCGTTCTCCTTTGTGGCGAACAGGTCTATCTCTGGATGACCCCACCTTTGGAAGTACGGTTGGAGTACTGATGGATGTATCCCCCACTCGTGCATTTGGTGGCTGTGCCTGCTGAGCAGGTCCGCCATCTGGTTGTCCTTGCCCGGGAGATGCTCCGCCATGAGGAAGATGTTCCTCTGAATGGCCCACTTCCACATGCTCTGAGCCAGATGAGACAGCTGCGGAGAGTGTGTGCCTCCCTGCTTTTGAATGTAGTACATGGCCGTCATGTTGTCCGTCTGGATCAACACGACCTGGTTGCACAGATGTACTTTGAATGCCTTCACGGCCATGAAGATTGCCATCAGTTCCAAAACGTTGATGTGCATCTTCCTTTGCTGTAGTGTCCATAGTCCCTGCACTGTGTAGTGGAGTACATGCGATCCCCATCCCTGGAGAGAAGCGTCCGTTGTCAGGATAATCTGTGGCACAGGCTCCTGGAACGGTCGGCCCTTGCAAAGGTTTTGTGGATTCCACCAATGCAGAGAGTTGTATGCCCGACCGCTCACCAACAATAGGTCTGTCAGTTGCCCATGAGCCTGAGTCCACTGACGTGCTAGGCACTCCTGAAGCGGACGCATATGTAGTCTCGCGTGCGGGACGATGAAGATGAAGATGCAGGAGGCCATCATGCCTATCAACTGCATGAACACCTTCGCTGGAAGCGAGAGCTGAGGTCTGAATCGTTGGATCAGCGCTTGGATACTGGCGATTCTCACTGAATTTGGCTGCGCAGTGGCTGCCAGAGTGTCTATTGTCGCGCCCAAATACTGCCGTATATGGGCGGGTTGGAGATGGGATTTTGGATAGTTCAGCGAGAATCCCAGATCATGCAGGACATGAATGGTGCGGGACACGTGGTCGGCGCACTGCTGTTCTGATTTTGCCTGAATGAGCCAGTCGTCCAGATAGGGATAGACGTGGACGTTCTGGCGTCGTAGATGCGCCGCCACAGTCGCCAGGCACTTTGTAAAGACTCTTGGCGCTGTGGTGACCTCGAAAGGCAGAACCCTGAACTGGTAGTGCTGGTCTTGAATCGTGAATCTGAGATACTTCCTGTGGGAAGGATGCAGGGGGATATGAAAGTATGCATCCTTGAGATCCAGCGTAGCCAGGAAGTCCCCCTGTTAAAGCAGAGGGAGGACCTGCTGCAACGTGAGCATATGGAAGTGCTCCGATAGAATGTACCAGTTGAGGGGCCTGAGGTCCACGATGGGCCTGAGGGATCCGTCCTTTCTGGGGATGAGAAAGTACAGAGAGTAAACTCCTGTTCCCCTTTCTTGCAGTGGAACGAGCTCTATTGCCCCTTTTTGCAGCATGACTTGAACTTCCTGCTGCAACAAGTGCAAGTGCTCGCCGGACATAGGACGGTTTCTTGGAGGTATGTTTGGTGGAGTGGAAGTAAGTTCCAGACAGTAACCGTACTGGATAAGAGATTTGACCCACCTGTCCGTGGTGATGGATTTCCACGCAGGCAGGAACTGCTGGAGTCTCCCCCCGACCGGTGTTGTGTGGTCGGGGGGCAGTGACAAGGCGTCACTGTTTGTTGGTGGAGGAGGACCTGGAGCTGTGTTCCCCTGCCCTTAACGTTGTTGCCCCTGTAACCACCTCTACCTTTGTTGGTGTATGAGGTTTGGGTGTTGCTCTTATAGTACTGCGTGGATTGTGATGCCTGACCCCTTGAGGTGCCTCTGTTATTGGAGCGGCGAAAGGAACCACCCCGAAACTGCTGAGACTGGAGGGCCCCCATAGACTTAGCAGTGTCCGTGTCTTTCTTCATTTTTTCAAGGGTCGCATCCACCTCGGGGCCAAACAGGTGGTCTGGATTAACTGTTTGGTTCAAGATGGTTGTCTGTATATCTGGTTTGAAGCCTGATATTCTAAGCCATGCATGTCTCCGCAGCAACACGCTAGTGTTTATCGCCCTGGAGGCGGTATCAGCCACGTCCAGCGCACATTTGATGGAAGCGTTGGTGATCAGCTTCCCCTCCTGAATCAACATTTCACCTGCCTCCTTGTACTGATCAGGCAAGTGCTGCAGAAGTGTTTCTAGGGTGTCGTAATGCGCCCTATCGTAGCGTGCAAGTAGGGCCTGCGTGTTCGAAATGCGCCAAATATTAGCTGCCTGCGCAGCAATTAGTTTCCCTGAGGCTTCAAATATTTTTGACTCTGTCTGGGGGAGGAGCGTCAGCCGTGGTCTGCGAATTCGCCCGCTTACGTGCGTTGGATACAACCAAAGAATCCAGTGGCAAGTGTCCCTTGATGTACGTTGGATCCGAGGGCGCTGCCTTGTATTTTTTGTCAATACGAGGATTGATGACTCGCGCCCGAGTGGGCTCCCTGAAAACCTCTGGCGCGTGCTTCAGCACTCCCTTGAGCATAGGCAATGTCTTGACTGACTTTTCAGCCACTGAGAAAGTGTCAAACAGAAAATCGACATCCACAGGATCTGCATGTAGGTCGACATGATTAGCTGCAGCTCTCTCAATCAGAGCGTTGAAGGCTGCAGAGTCCTCTGTTGGAGAAGTCTTCGCTGCAAAAAGCTGCGGCTCATGACCCGACTGAGGGTCCTCAGGGTCGCCTCCGGCAGACCAAGGTTCATGTACCTCCTCTGGATCAGAGTATGCTGGATAATTGTACTCTTCCTCCTCATCTCCGTCACCTTCCCCAGCTTTAGAATGTGTCGGTGAAAGGTCCAAATTATGTGGAGATGCAGGCTCTATAGGGGCAGAAGTACCCGCAGAGTCTTTATTGTTCTTGAACGGAATACGAAAATGTTCCAACACCGGCTCCGAGGTGATCTTCCTTTTAAGGAGAGAGAGCTTCCCGGTGTTGGCGTCGATGATAACCTCTCGACGCTCCTCATCTGCGAGTGGCTGGAGCCGAGGCTTCGGCACTACCGATGACGCCTTGGGCGTTGACACCACCTTCAAAGGCACCCCGGCCCCATGCCTCGTAGCGAAAGCCTTCGGCGTCGTCTTCGGCGGCAGCGTGTAGCGGATAGGCGTCTGCGCCTTTGCCGGCTTTGGTGTAGGCTTCGGCACCACATCCTTCGGTTCGGGAGCCACAGCGTCCTTCCGAATCCGCTGCAGGGACTCGACGACCTTTTTTGTTAAGGCCGGGGAGGGCTGGACCGGCTCGAGCGATTTCCCCGAGTCCGGAGTCGGGTCGGCGAAAGGCACGGTCTTCGGAGCCGACACATCACCATCCTTGGCCTTGACGGCCGGAGTCGGCGCAGCCAGAGCTTTGGAGTCGTCCTGACGCTTCTTCGGAGCTTTCTTCGGGTCCTCGACCACCTTCGGTGCGGCCGCGTCGGTCGTCTTCGCCTTCGGCTTCGACACTGGGGTCTTCGGGTCGGCCATCTTGGCGTGGCTCTTGATGTCGGCCATTTTGAATTTCTTAGACGTTGAGGCCTCTGGAGCCTTCTGTCCCACCAGTGCGACTTTCACTTTCGGTTTCGAAACCGTTGGTGTGGACCCCGATGGCTTCACTTTCGTTTTCTTTAACGGGAGTGGCGCATCAGAAATGTCCGTGGCCGGGCCCGGAGGCGAGGCCGTGGGACGATTAATGAGGTCTTGGGTAAGGCCCGAAGGCAATCCCTCGACCTGGGCCGTATAGTGGGGGTTGACCCCCGAGTCAGTTTGAGGATGCTCCTCCTCTGAGCTATCCTCCACGGTGGCAATGGCCCCATCGTCGTCCCCTACCTCACCGACGATTTCATCAAACTCCTCGTCTCCCGCGTCGTAGTTTTCTTCCTCCGACGCCGGGCTAGAGTCCGAAACTTGAAAGACATTGTCGTCTCCAACGTCTTCTTCGAAGATGTTGTCTGGCGGGGGCGCCAACAACTGGGCCTGGAGTCTAGCGGCCCGACGAAGCTTGAGAGTCTTCTTACACCGGAACTTTGAGCAGGCCATACACCTGGCCTCATCATGGTCCGGCGACAAACATTTGTTGCACACCGGGTGCACGTCGAGGTGTGAATACTTTGAGGTGCACACCGGGCACCTCTTAAACGGAGTTCGTTCCATGTCTGGAGCGTCGTGTAGGCCCGTCCGCGCCGACAGCACGCTGAAGGGCAGCAAGAGTTCGGAGCTGAAGAACAGACAAACCCGAACGAAAGAACAATACCGACGCCAAGCCTAAAGACCTTTTGGTCTCAAGTTAGAAAAGTTAAACAACTATCGATTCCGACAGAGGGAACCGAAACACATCCGAACCCAATGGCGGAAAAAAACAATCTGGGGATGGAGGCGATGCCCATGCGCACTGTAGTCCAGGGGAGGAGCCACCTATCTCGTGATACTTCGAAGACTCTTCCAGGACAACAATGTGCAATCATCCGGACCCAACACTAGGCGGCGATCTATGCACAGATATGAATTCAGCAGCCCACATGCCTCGAACCCAGTCTTTTCCGGGATAGTTAAACTTCTGGAATCCTTACAAGGAACAGTTAAAATAAACATGCATCATCCCCAAAATTAGGAGGTTTTCTTTCTCAGTCAAGTATATACTTCATTGCAGGCTGCATTGTTAAAACAAGTCACCGCATGAGGCCATCTTCAGAGAACTGTAGAAGATAAGTCTACAATTATCCCTCAGTAGGAATTCATGCCCATGCTCTGAGCTTCATAGTTTCAAAAGCATGACTATTTTCTGCAATGATGCAGTCTTCATTTTTTCCACATTACAGAGCAGTTTATTAAAGAGGCTGATTTACTGCTTGGTTAGGCCACACCAAAGAACATTTGAAATTAGACATAACTAAAAGCCAACCATCTCCATGTCTATCTAAAGTCATGACTTTTAGTTCCTTCTTTGCCCAGACTGGAGAATATGTGGGTTGAAATGTGGCTCACGGTGAACCACTTGCGCATACTTTTCCCTTTAATCCTTTCACTCAAACGAGCCATCCTCAAACCTTCATCTAAGCTACAACTGAAAGTTCACCACATGCGGAGAACTAAAGTGAGAAGACAGAAGGGCAGCTGGAACAGAGCTTTGCGATGCATAGCGCCAGCAATTCAGGCTTCAAGTTAAGACTAAGTCATTTGCAAGGTACAGTCTTAATTGATCATCACCCACATCACTAAAGAAAATGAAAGACTAGAGTAACCATTATGGCAAACTCATTTTAACAGTGTGAAGGTAAGTTCGGCAGAGTCTGACACCACATTTAATTGCTTTTTTCAAGCTGTATATGTAAAGAGGGTAAAGGAAAGAAAGCACCTTGGTAAAAATACACAGTAGAAACATGCAAGACTGTCCAGTGGGTTTTTATTGAGCAAACAATCAAATAAATTCAAGTTTTTATCATTCATTTCTGCAACTCATTCTTCACGTGGCTACCTGCTTTCAGAAGCACACAAGATGGACAAAACCCCAAAAGAAAACTCCACCACACTGGACTAAGTAGCCAATTGTTAATTAGCAGAAGGCCAATTCTTTGTTGCCAGTTTCACCCTCTCCCTTGATCCCCACCCTACCCACCCCACGACCCTTTGTTTCAGACTTGGTGTCATACCTGCACTCTTTAATGACACTGGCGGCACAGGTAATTCCCAAATGTCAGACTATCAGTTTCATTTTACTATTATTAGGGTTAAACTTTTTTCTTTAAAGTGCCAATTAGCCAAACAAT
Source organism: Lissotriton vulgaris (assembly GCF_964263255.1). NCBI lineage: Eukaryota > Metazoa > Chordata > Amphibia > Caudata > Salamandridae > Lissotriton > Lissotriton vulgaris. The sequence goes on from NC_141687.1 coordinate 1,067,166,665, forward strand.
TAAAAAAATGGAACAGGGCTTGTCCCAATCTGGGGTAATGCTACTTTTGAGTAATTTCCTTCCCACACCACCCCCCAATCCCAACCCTACCCCACACAGCTGGTTAAAATACAGTGTCTGTATCTCAGTTCAATCCCCACCACCCCACCCTACCCTTAAACCTTTGCCCGCACAAAGATGTATTAGCTATCCAAGCAACTGAGATTTATGGTAATCTGGATTTCAGAAATTGAATGTTAACTATTTAAGCGGCACCACAATCTTTGGCTTCCGTGGCACTAACTTTGAAAGTATGCTTTCTAGTGGGACAAATGTTGACTACGGTCAGCTGTGCAAGTGCCCATCAAAATACAGAAAGGCCACAAAACAGGATAGGAAACTAGTCAATCCTGTTTAAAAATATGCAACTTCCGAGGAAAAGTCTAGGAATTTAAACAGGTTTGAAATTTGGTGGCATTACTAGTCTTGGTCTTCAAAAATGGTCAAGAATAAAATTTGTGTATGTTAGTGTTGACCAAAGCAGAGTTTAGGCTGGTGCAGGAAAAAGCCACTCATTAAATTTAGCCTATTACTTGAACAGTTATTTATTCCTTTGTGCGAGCCCCTCCCACCAAATAAAAAGGCAGAATGAGATGATTCAACACAAACTATCCATATGCTAGTAGACTGATGTTAAAAACCACAGCTGGTCAGTTCTACAAAGCATAGATAACAGCAAAAAACAAAAAAAAGTAGCTGCAAAGCAAAGATGCTCCCATCTCATTCTAACATTATAAAATATAATACCCAACCACCCACCACCCTGCCAGGGCATTCGCCTAATAAGTGGAATTAGATTCCAAATTTTGAGAGGTTTAGAACAGCCATTTCAACTGTTGGTTGTAGACAGCCAACAGTTTGGAATCAAAGAACCCATTGTGAAAATCACAGATGCAATGTGTTTGACGATAATTCACATTTTTGGCCGGCACCTTCATGTACCAGTGAAAGACCAAGGTTAAACCAACTGCACTGGCCACTGGGTCCCGTAAACTAGCGTTTTAAAGGGTTGAAACTGGAGAACATGAAATAAAGAGTAAATATGGCTGAACGGGAATAAAAAATAAAATAGACCAGGGTAATCCAAGTCAGTTTAGAGCATCTTTTTGTTTGCAGCTAGAAAAATTAAGACAGGCCTCGGCCCCAGAGATTCCTGCCCTCAGAATATTAAACCATTTCAATGGTGGACTGGGTTAATAACAATCGGAGGCCTAGCTAAAGTAATACTTCAATATAGTTTAGATTTCTGGTCAGTTCTGTGCTTGAAGAGCATCGGAGAATGGCATCAGATAAGCTTCAGTTCCAACAAACTGCACACAATGCCTGTTGGCAGTCTCCAATGCCTTCCCCAAACAGACCATGCGCACAGTCACAAAAGGTACAACAACTTTTTAACTATGATCATTCCTCTTTGAACACCACAATTTAAATAAATCGGCCGCAGCACTAGAATATTCTAATTTTGGTCAAATAATTCACTGCTGAAAATACCCCACCCACCCTTCGGCCACACAACAAAAGATCATTTAGTACCTGCCATATTTGAATCCTGCAGCCCTACTAATGCTTGTGTACAGCTTACATTTTTACTTGAGCAGCGTTTCAGAACACATTCTTTGCACGCTGAAATGTCTTGTCAAGAGGCACCCATTATTTTGCAATTTTTTTTGAGGTCTGCATTTTTTCGCGCCTCTTAAAATGTAAAAGGCATAAACAAAAAAAGAACAAAGGGAGAACCTAAATAAGCATGCCTTATTAGGGTAAGTGCATACTGTGCACCAGTATTTGCAGACTGCTTTATCGAGGTGCCTCTGGAGAGACAGCAGTTGACCAGGGAAAATGGGGGAACACCAATAGAATTTTTGTCTCACTCTTGTTGCCTGTACATCAGGCCAAACTTCGAGCATGTTGGGAGGGATACAGTGTAATGCAACACAAACGCACAAAAAGCTATTTAGTATGGGAGGCAAAGCAACAACGCAGCTCAAAGAATAATGAAACTTTTGTGGAACCCCTAGCGCTGGTGCTGGCAGGGTTAAGAGGCACACCCACTAAGTAAATCCCTGCTTCAATCAACATTTTAAAGTTTGACGAGCGTATAATGGTTGCAGTTAAGTTTAATCGAGCAAAACTTTGGTTTAAATATGCTTCATGAATAAGCTAGAATTGGGCAGGCATGCCTCGCCACTGCAACAAAAGGAGTCGGATGCAACTGCAGCAAATGTGTTCGCCCCACTTGTTTCAATGTAGATGCCACAACCTTGTTGCAAAGTTACCCATCTTTCTGCAGTCTGGCTTTCTCCACAAAATTGCATTTTAAGAATAAACCCAGCACAGACTTTAAAGGTGGATTTGGGCTTCTACGTAGGAACTGCTTTCACCATTTACCAGTATGCCCCCAAACATTTCTTTGGCAGTCTCACTACCAGCCCACCCCTGGCAATAACTTTAAAAATCAAGTCACAGCTTTAAACCATGTTTTCCAAGGTTGGAGAGCATTTGTGCGTCTAGTGTTGCAAAAAACTGAGCCCCTCTCATTTGGGGCTGCTGACAATCCGTTCATAATTCTCCACCCCCAACGTATACAAATCTAGGAAAAACTCAAAATGGGGGCTGGGGCAAGAAAATATAGCCAAATATTTACAAAGTTTACAAGTATACACATTGACGTTTGTTTTCTCCTGGTGGGAACTTGCCAGAAGAGGGAAAAAACGTGCCATGGCTGCATTTGAAGACTAATGCAAGTGCTTGAGCTGATAATCCAAGGCGGACGCAAGTCAGTCTTTAGTGTTCCGCATAAGGGTCCTAACAGCTCCTTCTCAAAAACAAAAAACAAAATTGAAAGTTATGATGTCCTTTCAGATCTGGAGTACTGTTTTAATGAGCTGAGATGTGCTGAAGTGGATTTCTGGTAATAAGTACATGAATTTATTTACACAGCACGTGCAACACGCAGCATAACATCAACTCCTCCTCAAACCGGGAACATGGGCAGGAACAAAATTAAAAACTCCTGTTGGACAGATGTGTCAGACTAACCCTGGTCTTGGAGCATTTCAGGGGAGGCAGAGATGAATCTACCTGAAACGTGCAAGACAAGTTGCTGAATCTCAAGGGGGGTACATCCGTAGGGTGATCTTGCATGATATCATGGCATAAGGCACTTTGCACGAAGTAACAAGCTCTAAAGCTTTATTTAAAAATAAAATGAACCAGAGGAGAGGTTGATGCACACCAAGTTTGCTGCTTGCGAACACAGATGCTGCTTTCGCGATGAAAAGCTGTGCTGATAGTCTTTTGTCCAGGAATTATTTCCCCCTCTTCCTTCCGGCAAATAGGTTTCCATAAAAAAGCAGTTAGTGCAACTAATGTTCAGTCAGCACACAGTGCAAACGAGAGTTGGGACAAAGCAAAGATAATCCTTCTGTGAAAAATCCAGGACTTCAGATTCATGTCCCAGATTAAAAAAAAAAAAACGTCTTCAAAGTTCGAAACCGAAAAGGAGACTAAACCCCGCAGAGAGAAAACTGCATTCAAAGAAACAAGGAGTCGGACAGTGAGCAAAAGACTTCAGCTTCGGTGGTATCGAATCTGCCTGCAAGATAAAAAGGTGTCGGTAAATCACCCAAATCAGATAAAAGGACACAAAAATTCAACTCCATTTATAGAACAAGAATCCAGTGTCAACGTCCAATATTAGCTTGCCATTTTTTTTAAACTGATAGAAGTAGTGAAAAACACAGTAACATGAAACTTTTACCTTTATCGAAACTACTACATTTAGTGAATCTTGGGACATGTTACAGCCCAATTAAAACCAACCGTTACAGCCCAACTGAAAGACAACGTGCACAATTATTTGTCACAATGGGTAGGGCTGGGTCAAGGCCTATACAAGTGTCAAAGGCTGGTGTTTTAGACCAATGCTGTAGCAGTAGAACGTTTTGGTTCACCACTGAAGGGTCAGCAGCTAGAAGCAGAAGTAAAACCTATTCAAGTAGGGTCTTTACTTCCATGGTCACACCTGTCCAAAACATTTTTAATAGGACAATACATTGGTCAGTCTTTAGAGGAGATGGGTTTAGAAAACTGCAGACCCTCCGGTCAGACATAAGCACTACACCCACTATAACCCCTATTCTAGCTCAAGCAAACAATCTCACCTGGTGGCTATGGTTTCTCCTCATCCACAGGTTCACTATGATATTCAGCCACATACAGGCTCTTGTCTATGCTGCCAGGGATGGGCTTGATTTCTGTTCCCAGTTGCTCTTCAATACTTTTCAGGTTGAATCGATCATCATATGTGATCAAGTTGATGGCAAGCCCAAGGTGACCAAAACGACCTATAATGGAGAAAAAAAAATCAAGATGGTGGAAATAGAGCACTCAGGTTGGTTCAGTGACCTAACAGGAGCAAGAATTAACACTATGAAAAATAGATGTAATGAAAACATTCACTCTTATTCGTCGAGGGTATTCAGCCTAAAATATTAATTTTCATGGCATCTTCTGAAAGAAAATCTTCGGTAGTCCAAAAGGAAACATCCCAGGGCACATTTTGCAAAAAAGATGGTAAGAAGGTTTATAAATTGTAATAAAAAGTTTAGGAGTTTGCGTTCACTACAGCTGTGAACCTGTAGAAAAAGCTAGAGCATTTACAGGTATTAACTTTCATCAGCAACATCTCTTTAAAGTAAAGTACGCGGGAATGGTTAAATGCTTAATCTGGTATTTACTTGAAGCAGCATTTCGCATTTTTTGCCTGCTATGACACCCTAGACTGACTTGCTACATGCAAAGCAACCCCAGTAGAACACTACAGTCCAAACGGTCTGGTCATGGCACCTCCAGATGGCAACAGAAGCAATTCAAGACCAGTCTCGGACTAATTAAGCTTCGTCAGTGAGGTATAGTTAGATTCTTTTGGCACCGTGAATATGGGATCCATGTCTCTGCATACTCACGGGGACATGGGTCATGTGCTGCGTCATTGTAATCAAGCTATGCCTCGCTGATTAGGCCTAAATAGGCTAAAACCGGTCTGGGTCACTAGTGTTAACATCTGTAGGCAAACTGGTGAACAGTTCAGGCTGGACTTTCTACTGGGGCCAGGTTTCCACCTTCAGTGTACGGATGTCCTTAATACAGTTTTATGTATAGAGGACAGATTAATGGGAGCTTTTACATAACAGGGCTCTATCTCTGGAATATCTTTAGATGCAGTCGAGAGCTTCTCACTCAAGTGATCTTCAGTTATATGCTTTTAGAGAATGTGAATCACTGAGGACAGATGAGGGACCACCAGAAAAGCTGCATGCGAATATCCAAGTAGCAAGGCCTATTTGTGAACCAGCATTCACGTTGCAGCATTTGTGGAAGATGTATATTGCTTTATGCCAGTGGAATAGTTCCATAAACAGTGCGGCAGCAGCCTTTCCTCTCGCAAATTGTTAAGATAACCAGTCAAATGAACAGACTCGAGAGAAGCTCTAATCAGACTGGCAAGCATTCAGGGTTAGATATTTTACGAGAGCCCGACAGAGGACATAAAGGGAAAATCTTTTGACAGGGCCAAAAAACTGCCATAAACATTGGTGCAGAAGGATGTGCAAGTAAAAGTAAAATCATGAAGTGTTGTCTTAATGAGTCGTAAACGCTGAAGATATTGTAGGAATTAGTGTGCTTAAATGTAAGCAGAGATTAGCAGAGATGGGAAACCTTGCCTTGGAGAATTTACACATTCTAAAGATCACACCAAGCAAAAGGACCCATGTTCCATTAATAGTTCGTAATGTGCTTCGGCTTTAAGAGGTTTAGGGAAGTGGATTATTTGGTGTGGAAAAGTGTCCACCTCAAAGGACAAGGCCACCACTTGCTGAATGTCACTATACAAGTCTTTCCTCAATCCCTGGAAATGTGACAAAGCAGCCAGCTTTAATCTAAGCAAGTATATAATTTAAGCAGTGCACACGGCAGAAGGAAAAAAATTCCAGAACCAATTTAAAAAAAGAAATAATTTATGAGTAAATGATGGTCAGAACAAAAAATCCAAAAAGAGGAACAGGCAATATAAATTAAAGATTTAAGTGAAAATCGCAACAAAAACAATGCACCAATGAGTCTATGGAAGCCGTAGACCGGACCTATTCACGATTTCGGGGTGACTGATTAGGCCCTGGTCTGACAAGTGAATTGGTTCAGGTGAAAGTCAAAAAATACAATTGAAAATGTTTTAGTTCAAAAACAAAGCAATCGTCACTTAAGAAAAACCCTCCTTGCAAGAGCCACTGCTGTGGAACCAAAGGTCAAATGAGGGTTAGTCCTATTGGAGCCTTTTTTTGAAAATGTTCCAATTCCTACTTAAGTCTTTTTAAATTTACTAGGCCCCAGGACTTCAGGAAAGGGCACTTATACTCTCAGGGCACCAGGGAGAGGCTCACAGAAAAGTTTAGTCTAGGTCTATTTGCCATTGATCAGCTGATCATTTCCAGGAAAAGGCCTTTTGCAGCTTGTGTCCCTGAAGCCACATAGGTCAGCCAACTGACTGCTGGAGTCCACATTTTTGTCCTGGGTACAAGAGGGAACAGATCCAGTCCTGCATGGCTCCTCTTCAGTCAGAAATCAGGTTAAGTTCTCTTCTGATCTTCTGCATGACCAGAAAGGGTTCTGTAGTGGTGCGTTTTGCCACATTTATGTCTGGCACCAGCTAGTGGATGGGGAAGACTCACGGGCACTTTAACCAATGAGGTAGAAGTTTCCGGAACAAGCTGAAGCATTTTTTCAACAGTTCATTTGCCTTACTGTAAACAGTGTCCCCTCACTCAAAATAAAAGCTGGGAAACCCCTTCTTACGTTGCAAAGCCTGTGCCACCCAGAGATTTAGCCAGGGTGAAAAGTACTCTCCTCCTAGCTGGGGTCTAAAAAATGGTTCGAGGGGTATATTTCCTTCCACCGGCTCTGGTATCAGCCAGACTACAGGGACAGAGAATGGGGCTTTCAAAGTGTCACCTAATATTTGCTTGCGAGAGGGCAGCTCCCTCAACCTCGGAAGTTAATTTGTTGGAACGTCCACACTGAAGACAGTAGAAAGGACATAAGCATTTAAATGAAACCGCAGAATTGCACTAGGATCTTATGATTTACAGCACTGAGGAGGATGCAGGCACAGAGGAATCTTCTGCAAGATACAGTAGTTGGTATTAGAATCCTTACCTTAGAATATCCCCAGGCGTCAGACTGATCCGGAAACTTTTGCGTAGCAGTACCCATGCGCGTCGGTAGGCGTCTGCGGCTCCGCGTCAGTCGTCGGCACCGGGATGACGTCGCCGGAGTACTTAGACGCCGCCCTTGCGTGCTGACGTCAGTTCTTATACACAGGTTTTCCACGCCAGAAACGCAGAGCCATGATAAAACCCAACACTGGTGCCATGAAACTAGGGCACTGAAAGGGGATGACCGTAACCCTAGATATCAGTTCGCAGAACAGGGAGGATGGGTGGGGCGGTAAGGAATCTAATACTAACTACTGTTTCTTACAGATATATAGTTACCGAAAGTAAGTAACTTGTGCAACAGAAAGAAACCGTTAGTATTAGATTCCTTACCTTAGAATAGATAACCCCGCAATACCAACCCCGGTGGTGGGTCTGCGAACCAATAATCACACCAGAAAGTCCTGGAGGACGTAACTACCGAAGAAGCCATCCCTCCGGACTTGGCTGTCCAGGCAGTAGTGTCTTGCGAACGTGTGCAGCGAGGCCCACGTAGCTGCCTGACAGCTGTCCTGCAAGGGGACTCCCCGGCCCAGGGCAGTAGTAGCCGCTGTGGACCGGGTGGAATGGGCCCTCAGCTCAACAGGAGGCTCCTTCTTAGCTAAAGAGTAGCATGCCTTGATACAAAAGACGACCCACCGAGAGTTGGTCCGTTTGTGCAACGCCTGTCCCTTTTTGGCGCCCACGTAACCAACAAAGAGTTGGTCATCCACCCGGAACTGGCGTGTGCGATCCAAATAGAAAGAGTGCACGTTTTGGGTCCAGACGGAGCCGCTCTTCCTCTTTAGAGGGATGCGGAGGCGGAAAGAAGGTGGGCAAGGTGATGGGCTGCCCGATGTGGAAGGCCGTGACTACCTTGGGCAGGAAAGAGGGTCTTGTCTGCAATACAACCTTTTCCGGATGGACCGAAAGGAAGGGAGGCTTGGATGAAAAAGCTCGGAGCTCACTCACTTTCCTGGCAGAGGTGATGGCAACCAGGAAAGCAGTCTTAAGGGTAAAAAGATGGAGAGGACAGTTATCAAGTGGCTCGAAGGGAGCGCACATCAGAAAGGTAAGTACAAGGTTTAAGTCCCACTGAGGCATCACGAAAGTAACAGTGGGGAACATATGAGTGATGCCCTTTAAGAACCTATTATCAACCGGGACTTGAACAAAGAAGGCTGATCAGGTAGCCTTAAGAAGGCGGAAAGGGCAGAAAGGTAACCCTTGATAGTGCCCAGAGCAGAGCCCTGCTGGGCAAGAGAAAGGAGGAAGAGGAGAACCTCAGAAAGAGGGGCAGAAAGGGGATCCACAGCCTTTGCTGTGCACTATGCCACAAATTTGTTCCACCTGTAGGCGTATACCGATTTTGTGGAGGGACGCCAGGCTGTCAGAATCACATCACAAACTTTAGGAGGCAACTCAAATGGCCTCAACTGTCGCTGCTCAATCTCCAAGCATGGAGGTGGAGACTGGACAGGTTCGGGTGGAGGACCGTCCCCTGCTGCTGCAACAGAAGGTCCTCCTGAAGAGGCAGACTAATAGGGGGATCGACAGACATGCTGAGTAGCTTGGGATACCAGTATCTTCGTGCCCAGTCAGGAGCCACAAGGATAACTTGGGCTCGGTCGAGTCTGATCTTCAGCACTCTGGGCAGAAGTGGTATAGGCGGAAAGGCGTACAACAGACCGCAGCTCCACTCGCGACGAAAAGAGTCTCCGAGCGAGTGCAGCCTTGGAAATTCCAACGTGCAGATCTGATGACATTGCGCGTTCTCTTCGGTGGCGAATAGATCTAACCAAGGCTCTCCCCCACTGCTGAAAGAGGCCTTGCGCCACGTCCGAGTTAAGACGCCATTCGTGATCCATCATGCACCGACGGCAGAGTTAGTCGGCCCTGGCGTTCAGGGAACCTGCCAGGTGTTGAACCACCAGGGTCACGCCCCGACGTTCCAGCCACTGCCAGAGGCGCAGAGCCTCCTGGCATAGGGTCCACGACCCCACCCCACCCTGTTTATTGCAGTACCACATGGCGGTGGTGTTGTCCGTGAACACCTGCACTACACTCCCCCGGACAGAGGGGAGGAATGCCTTCAGTGCAAGCCGGATATCCTGCAGCTCCAGAAGGTTGATGTGGAGCCGGGCCTCCGCCGGAGACCAGAGGCCTCTGATCTCAGCCTCTCCCATGTGGCCCCCCCCAGCCCTGGAGGGACGCGTCCGTCACAACTACATGCTCCGGTTGGGGGTAGGGAGAGGGATCTGCCGCTGACCCAATCTCAGTCCATGAGCCACCACTGCTTTGCAGTGACCTCCGAGATCAAGACATGGTCTGACAAGTTGCCCTGATGCTGGGCCCACTGAAACTTCAGGTCCCACTGCAGAGCCCGCATTCGCCACCTGGCGTGATGCACCAGAAGGATGCAGGAGGCCATCAGCCCCAGAAGCCGCAGCGTCAACCTGACCGATACTCGAGATAACGGCTGAAAGATCGGAATCAGAGCCTGAATATCCCGAACCCACTGAACAGGAAGATAAATCCGAAACTGTACAGATTCCAGAACCGCTCCGATGAAGAGGAGCTTCTGAGAGGGACACAGGTGTGACTTCGGCACATTGATGGAGAACCCCAGCAGGTGCAGGATGTCGGCTGTAGTCTGGAGGTGGGTGACTACTGTCTGGGGGGAGCCTGCCTTCAACAACCAGTCGTCGAGGTAGGGGGAAGACTGAAACCCCTAACCTGCGCAGATGATCTGCGACCACCGCCATTACTTTCGTGAACACCCGTTGGGCGCTGGTAAGGCCGAAGAGGAGCACGGTAAACTGAAAGTGCTCGTGGCCTACCGTGATCAGCAGGTAACCCCGGTGGGCCGGCAGGACAGGGATATGAAAATAAGCGTCCTGCAAGTCAGTCTCCTGGGTCCAGGGCAGCTAGGACCTCAGCTAGTGTCAACATCTTGAACTTCTCCTGCCGGAGGAAGCCGGTGACGTTCCGCAGGTCCAAGATAGGGCGTAGGCCCCCTTTGCCCTTCTTGGGGACCAGAAAGTAGTGGGAGTAACAACCACACCCTACTTCTGGCCCAGGAACACGCTCAATGGCCCCCTTGGCCAAGAGGGCAGTAACTTCCTCTCGTAAAAGTTTCAAGTGATCCCCCGACACGCAGTGGTACTGCGGTGGAATGGCTGGAGGGGTCGCCTCGAAGGGGAGGGAGTAGCCCCTTCGGACGATTTGCAGCAACCAACTGTCCGATGTGACAGTGCACCAGTGAAGGTGGTGATGGCGAACCCTGCCCCCCACTGGCGTCACATGGGCCTGAAAGCTCAGACTAGGAAGGTTTTGAGGCGGATGCTGCAGGGGCAGGTGTGGACTGGCCTCGCCGTTGTCCCCGACCATCGCCACGGCGGTTTCCTCGTCTGCCACCGCGCTGGACAGTAGTCTGCGGCCCGTGGCTAGCAGGACGTGTGGGGGCGACCCTTCCTTGAACACGAAAGGAGCGAAAGGCAGCAGTTTGCTGGCGCGGGGCCGAGAGGCCCAAGGACTTAGCCGTAGCCCTGGAGTCCTTAAAGCGCTCAAGCGCATGGTCTGCCTTGTCGCAAAAGAGGCAACAGCCATCAAACAGCATGTCCATAGGGGTGTTTTGGACATCAGCCGAAAAGTTGGCGGACCTCAACCAGGCGTGGCGACTAATCGCCACAGTCATTGCCATCGCTCTGCCCAGTGAGTCCGTGGTATCCAGCCCACACCGGATGGAGTACCGTGCCGCATCTCGACCCTCCGCAAGGGCTTGGAAGAGTTTAGTCCGGACCTCCTCCGGACATTGTGGCAGCACGTCCGCGACCGTGTCCCACAGAGAGTGGGTGTAACAGCCCAAGAGGCACGCGGTGTTGACTGACTGCAACCCTAAACTCAGGGAGGAGAATACCTTTTTCCCGTATTGCTTGTACCTCTTGGATTCCCGATCGGGGAGAGCCGTCGGGAATGCGGTCTGGGAGTTAGAGGCCGGGATGACCGGATTCATGTTTTCCATTTCTTCCTTCAGTAAGTGATTTTTCCGCTTTGTCCTTTTGAGGTGTCTTTCCATATTGACCTTGTATTACCACCTCGTTCTCCTGACTCATCTTTCTGGCGGAGATGGGTGGGTTCGCTAGTGAACCCAGAAAGATATTCAAGCTGCAAAACTACACTGACAGGTAAGAAACTATTCGTTTTGCAGCGTGAATCTTTCTGGATTCACTATGCTGTGCATAGACTTTGTAGCGGTTTGTTATGTTTGTGGCGGCTGGGTGGAAGATGAACGTTGGTTGTTTAATGTATGTTGAAGCACCTTCTGTTCTACTTGTGCTTCCTTGTTCATTTGTATATCCATACAGTAGTGCTTAGTGAACGTGTGCACTGAAGCCCATGTTGCCACCAGGCATGGCTCTTGAATGGGTGTGTTAGCCAGGAAGGCTATTGTTGCCCCTTTCATTAATGGTATAGTGGGCTTGTGCCCCTTCTGCTAGTTTTTGGCCTGCCTGTTTGTGGCAGAATTGTATAGTTTGTGCGATCAATCGTGCGATGGTTCCCTTGGTTACTGGTCTACCCAGGAAACTGCTTGCGAAGGACAGTTTGTTTTCCTGTGCTCTTTAGTTCTTTCTATGTAGTGCATTACTGCTCTTCTAGCGTCCAGGGTGTGCAGTGCCCTCTGCACTTGTGGACGGTTTCTGAAAGAAGCTTGTATTTGTACTGTTTGGTTAATGTGGAACCTTGACACCACCTTTGGCATAAAGTGTGGGTCAGTTCTCATTACCACCCTGTCATTGTGTATTTGAATGTAGGGTTCTTGTAGTGTTAGCGCCTGTAGTTCGCTTACCCTGCGCAGCGAGGTGATTGCCACCAGAAAGGCTGTCTTGTCAGCATTTGTAGGGAGGCCTTATGGATGGGTTCAAAGGGCCCTTTCATGAGTTCTGTTAGGACTAAATTAAGGTTCCATGCCGATGGCGGCATTCCTGTGGTGGTGTGATCCCTTTTGCCCCTTCCAGAAATCTCTTTACTATCTATGATGTAAAGAAGCTCTTTTCTGGCTCTCCTCTTGTGTAGGCTACTATCGCTGCTAGGTGTACTCTTAGCGAGGATGAACTTCGCTTTGCTTTCAGCAGGTGCGTGAGAACTTGGCATCGTTGATTCCCTGGTCATCTTCTTGTGAAGCTTCTTACTGCACCATTGTGTGAACCTCTTCCATTTTGCCACATAGCACCTTCGTGTTCTAGGTCTCCTTGCCTCCCGAAGCACCCGCAGGGTGCTCTCAGGTAACCATAGGTGTGCAAACTAGGTCTTGAGAAGCCATGCCGCTAGGCTGAGGTTCTTCGGCTCTGGGTGTAGTACTTCTCAGTTTTGGGGTGGTCCCTGTGCCATTTCCATCATCTGCGAGTACCAGGTCTGCCTGGCCCACTGGGGTGCCACCAGGATCAGTGTCATGTTGCTGGTTCGGCACTGGAGTACTCCATCAGCGGTATCTGGGGGAAAGCGTAGGCAAATTTCTTCGACCAGCTTATCCATAGGGCATTCCCCTGTGATCGCTCCTTTGGTTGCCTGGATTGGAAGTGTCAGCATTTTGCATTCTGGTGTGTTGCAAATAGGTCTATTGTCTGTGTTCCCTACCTCCTGTATAGCCTCTGCGTTTCTTGTGCATTGAGCTCCCACTCGTGGGATGCTGGAGTCGGTCTGCTGAGCTAGTCTGCTTCCACATTGTCCTTCCCTGGTAGGTGTATGGCTAGCAGGTCTATTTTGAGTGGGATGGCCCATCTCCATATTTTCTGCGCGAGGTTGGACAGTGCGACTGATTGTGTTCCTCCCGGTTTGTTGATGTAGAACATAGTTGTGTTGTCTGTATCAACACTCTTTGGTTGTACAGTTGCTTCTGGAATGCCTTCAGGGCGAGGAACACGATCTTCAGTTCCAGGTAGTTGATGTGTCTGACCGCATCTGCTGGGGTCCACAGACCCCTCACTTTGAATTTGTTCATGTGTGCTCCCCATCCCTTCTCGGAGGAATCTGTGGTGATGGTCACCGTTGGGGTTGGTGGTGTTAAGGGCTTCCCATTTGTGATGTTCTCCCTGTTCCACCACGTAATCTCCTCCTGCACTGGGTGCGTTACAACCACTAGATCTTCTCAACTTACTGTAGCCTGCGACCATTGCTGTTGCAGCCATTCCTGGAATGGTCTCCTGTGGAGCCGTATATTGGGGACCAGGTGTATGCAGGACGCCATCATCCCCATGATCTTGCTCGCCGTCCTCACTGTCAGAGCTCGCACCTTCTGGTAGCGACATGTCTCCTTCAGCAGGGCCAGTGTTCTCTTGTCGCTGGGGAGCACCGTGCTCTGAATGGTGTTGAACTGTGCCCCCAGGAAGATCTTCACTTGCTCTGGTTCCATTGAGGATTTTCCCCAGTGTATGGAGAATCCCAGGTCTGTCTGTCTGTGACCCGCCGTGCGTGTTCCTTGCATGTCATGTGTGAACTTGCTTTTATTGGCCAGTCGTCGAGGTAAGGGTAAACATGAATCCCTTTCCTGCGCAGGTATGCTGCCACGGCTGCGAAACATTTGGTGAACACCCTTGGTGCGGACTTTAGTCCGAAGGCTAGGGCTGTGAACTGGTAGTGTTCTTTGTTGATGGTAAATCTTAGATGTTTGTGCTGCCTGTTCATGGGAATGTACAGGTAGGCATCCTTGAGGTCTATGGTGGACATGAAGTCCCCGTCCCTTATCTGAGGAATGACCGCTTGAAGGGATGTCATTTTGAACTTGTGTCTTTATGTATTTGTTTAGGCACCTTAGATCCAGGATGGGTCTTAGAGTTTCATCCACTTTTGGCACTAGGAAATAGTTTGAGTACTCCCTTGTTCCTTTCTCTGAAAGAAACTGGTACGATGGCCTCCTTTTGGAGGCATTCTTGTGATTCCTCTAGGAGTAGCGCCAATTCTTTTCCTGAATGCGCATTCCTTTTCGGTTTTCCGTTTGGTGGTTCCTTTTCCAGTTCTATGCAGTATCCGAACTGTATGATGTTTGATGTGGAGTATCCATTTGTCTGTAGTTTTCTTCCACTCCTGGAAGTAGTGTCTTAGCCTGCCTCCAACTGGTGTTACATGTTTGTCGATGTTTGGTCCGGGTAACTCCCTCTTGTTGTCCTTATTGTGCTCCACCCTCGGAGGAGTCGTATGAGTGGACACGCTTGGCGTGAGGTGGGTTATTGGCCCCCCTCTTCTGGTCTGCCCTTATCCATTCGTCCTCCAGTGAGAGGACTGGCCCAGAGGCTGGTACTGCCAGGTTTGCTTTTGCTGCCCCTGCTGGGATTGGTTGCCGCCCTGGTGTGCCTGCTGGAATGTCTGGTGTGACGTTCCTGGCTGGTTTCCTCCCGTTCCGTTTGGTCTCCGTGTCGGGGTACCCCTGCTCATCCCTCTGAATTGTAAGGCCCCCATGGACCTTGCAGTTTCATTTTCTTTCTTGAGCTGGGTGAGTTTCTCATCCACCGGGGGCCCGAACAGTGTCTCTCCATTGAAGGGAGTGCTTAGAATGTTGTTCTGCACTTCTGGCGTGAAGCCCGAGATCCTAAGCCAGGCCTGCCTTCTTTCTTTCTGTGATTCCTATCATCATAAGTCTGCTGGAAGTGTTAGCCCCATCCAAGGCAGTTTTCAGGCAAGCATTTGCTATATTTTTCCCCTCTTCCACCAGGTGTGATGCCCTTTGCTGGTATTCCTCTGTGAGGTGCTTGAGCAGTTGCCCCATCTAGTCCCAAGGTTGGTACTGGTGTCTGTTCAGTAGGGCGTTAAAGTTCGCCATGCGCCAGTGTACTGCTGCATTTCTCTCCATCTTGCTCCCAGTTAGGTCCATTCTCCTACTTTCTTTGTCTGGTGGTGGGCCTGATGTTGGGACGTTTGCCCTCTTTCTGGATGTTGCCGCAATAATGGAGTTCGCCATGACGGATCCCTGGATGTAGGGAGGATCCTGAGAGGAGTGTTTGTATTTTTTCTCCGTCCTAGGTGTGACAGACCTGCAGGTTGCCGGATCTTTGAACGTCTCCCTCCCTTGGTCCATGACACTCGGAAGCATGGGGAGGGGAGGAAATGACTGAGTGGGGAGCATGTTTTCTAAAAGGAAACATGCCTTAGGTTTTTCCTCCTCCAATTTGACTCCATAGGCCGCTGCAGCGTTCTTGATGACCATGTTATAGGCCTTAATGTCATCTGGTGACGATGGCCTCGAAGGATAAACAGATTGATTTAAATGAAAAGGAGTTATTACTTTTGGAAGGAATTTTGGATTAGTTCTTAAAACCACTTTGTTACTGTTGCGTGTTTATCTAGGTTCCTGATCGATACTGTGACCTTATGCCCCTATTCGGCTATAAATCCATTTATTCCCTATATTGGCATAACCGTTCAAGTGCGATATTCAGAAAGTCATTCTGGCCTCACACGAACAGAGCCACATTCCAGCATAGTTCTCTGCTACTTCCTTTGCAACCAATTAGTGCAATGACAGAGCAGAAGTCACTATCTGATATTCCTAGATTAACACTCCGAGTTCTTCAACAAGATAAAAACTCAGCCAACCTGGAAATCCCCGCTTGCTGTGTTTTGATTAGTAATGGAACTCTAATGAGCAGCTGATAGCTATCACTTCCTAGTGACATCTTTAATTGACGTCTTATGTCCAGCAAACTTGCGTCAAACCAGGCACCTGTCAGGTATAAATACTACCAACGTTGCCTTAAGCAATTGCTGTTGTGCACCCTGTTGCTGGTGTCCCATTGCTGCTGCACGCAGTACGCTGATGCTGCTGCTGTCCCTTTGGTGGTGAAGCTACTGATACCATTATCGGTGCTAAAGCGTGAACGATGGTGTGTTAAGCTTAGGAGCTGAACAGCCGTCCCTCTGCGAAGAGCCCAGCAGATTCCAGCTGCCGCGGACGCTGTCCCCCGCCTCCTCCTCCCGACGCGCTGAGAAGAGAGCCGCTGCCTTTCTCGTGCAGAGAAATCCAGCTACAGCGTTTCCGGTGTACCCTCGCGGGTGACTGGGATATTGAGTGCCCCCTGAAGGAAAAACCAGACTTCCATCATTCTATTCAGAGGTATGGTGTTGACTAAACCCTTAGATGAGAATTCTTGAAGCAAACCTTGGCAAAACCAACTTAACTTAAAGCTACTTACTCCCCTTCCACGTGTTCGGCTTAGGTCAGGCACACTGGGGTAGGCTTAGTTAGAAGCACCAGTTGAGTATGTTAGCCTAATGTATATATGAATGTATATATGTTTTATTACTTTTAAACCATTGTATGGCTAAGAAACCATATCAATGCTTTTACAGTATTATTTCGCAATTCTTATCTTACTGTACGTACTTTATATAATAACAAGTCTTGCAATTGTGGCAATACATTTCTCTTGTACGAGAAGAAAGACTGTTCAATAAATGTTAACCCTTTATTGACAAACGCCCGTCTCTCTATTCTCTACATCTCGTGAAAGTAAACTGCACTAATCTGACTGAGTGAAATACCTGTCTATTGTTTCACACGACCCTACAGATTGACTCTTGATCTGAGGAGCAAAGTTGTCATGTTGCACGGTTGTTGGAAAGCTGAATCCCTTCTTGTCTGTGCCAGGGAAGCTGATCACTTCCCATGCAGAGAAGAAAGTTTCCAGTGACCTCTGAGCTAGTTGGTAACAAACCCAATTAAGTTTAGCATAGTCAGTGGAGGCCTGGAATATCCGCAGTTCCACGTCGATACTACTGTTTATGTTATTCCAATGCGCAGGGCCTAGTGGGAAACTAGGAACTACACTATGGTTTTAGTATAGTAAATGCTTATATTTCACTTACTCTTTTAAGAGGTGATCGCAATAAGGAAAGCTGTTTTCCACGTGAGGAATTGCAGTTCACATTTATGTAAAGGCTCAAAAGGGGGCCCCATGAGGCTTGTAAGAACAACGTTTAGGTTCCATACTGGAGAAGGTGGCATTTATGGAAGGATTAAAAAGAATTATCCTAGGTGGGATAATTCTTTTTAATCCTTCCATAAATGCTTTAATTGCAGGTACTCTGAAAAGAGACAGATGGTGTCTATTTTGTAAATATGCTGCAATTGCTGCAAGGTGCAGGTGTATGGATGAATATGCCAAGTCAACAAAAAGCAGGTTTCCCTTTTCCTCACTTTATCAAGGATAATGATCCTCATGGGTCACTAGATCTTAGTGCGCCCTTCCCACCCAACATGAGTATGGCCGTGCCGACAATTTGTGTGTTTTATTTTTAACTATAAAGTGACCAAAAGAATTGTTTGCAATAAATTGTGTTTATGATTTTAATGGAAATGTTTTTTTAATTGGGATTACTGATTTGGAAATAATGTACATCATGACCCAAATAGAATACTGATATTTCAACCATTTTTTCAATAAATCATTGAAATTTTAAACTCGTGTGAGAATGTGCTCTTGTTGAAGAATTGTCCCAAAATAGTTTTGTACATTTGGTAACTCTCGCATTGACCATACTCATGTTGGGTGGGAAGGGCACACTAAGATCTAGTGACCCATGAGAATCATGATCCTTGATAAAGTGAGGAAAAGGGAAACCTGCTGTTTGTTGACATTGTAACCCATCCCTTTTCCTGTTGAAGGGTAACTCCCTTGTGATTTTGAATATGCCAAGTAACCCCTTTGTAAATGTAAATGGTAACAAATTATATTCTGGATGGAAGCATCCAGGGGATCAATTTGGTTATTGTTGCAATAAATGGCAAATCTCTTCCATTTAGCAGCATAACAAGCTCTGGTAGTAGGTCTCCTGGCCTCCTTAATAATGTTCATACAGTCTGGTGGTAGGTTAAGATAACCAAACTAAGACCTCAGGAGCCAGATCGCCAGATTCTATGTCAGGACCGGAGGCTTCAGATTATGCTATATCTTCCTTCGCTTTATTAACATAAAGACTCCACAGCAGCTTAGGAAAAGATATAATAAGAACAAAAAATGCTTTAAACATAAAGCATTGACGTAATGTTCAACAAATCAACAACAACTCCCAAGAGTCTCTTTGCATAACAATAGTCCATAGTCCTTCTACTCTGTCCATCATCACTATATAACCGGACTTCTCATCATCTTCCTCCTCTTTCTTCGCTGCTCCCGCAGCCAGATAAGTGCTTTTCCTATTTTTCCCTTTTTCAATGTGATTGATTGTATTGTGTACGATCGTTGGGGGACTCATTGCATGGTTTATTCCCTCACAGAGTCCCCGGTTGCGGGAACGTTCTTCGTTCCTACGCGACTTTATTTCCCACTTGTGTGCGGTGTGTACATAGACCGCCAGGAGGCGGCCTGTCGTCTCGCCGACCCTTCGGCGCGCCTCCGCAGTGCCAGGAGCCGCGGCGTGGAGTCTGCTTGCGCAGGTGCCAGCCCTCGCGTACCCCTCTGACACCTGGTGACCCGGGTCTGTAATTTCCTACTCTTGACGCCCCGCTGGGGTCGGTATGGCGGCTCAGACCGCGTGAATCACCTTCGGGTGTCCTTTGTGCACCTCTTTTATCCGAAGTGTGGCCTAGCGCGCTTGAGGGGTGCGACGACCCGGTCCCGGCGAGGAGGGTCTGCGCGCTTGGGGGTTGGTGCAGCCCACCTGCCACGTCAGTTGGCCCAAAACGTGATCGCAGCCGCTTGGCCTGCCCACATTCGAGATCTTTCTCGGTTGCCGCCCTCTTGGGTGCCCCGCATTTGCCCTTGGTTCCGAGATGGAAGGGGAATACGAGGAGGAACCCTGCCCCTATCTGCAGGACGACGAGTTCTACCAGGCGGTGGACAATTCCATCTACCGCTGCGTGACGGAGGTGGTAGGCCCCATGGAAGACCGCCTTTCCGCCCGCATCGTAGAGGAGTGCGCGAAGCTGGCAGCAGCGCAGGTGCCTCCGTCCCCCGAACTCCCGGGGACGTCCGGCGGGTTGCCACCCGCCCCGAAGAGGCCTTGTAAGGAGGGGCCGTCATCGGAGGCCCAAGGTGTGGACAGGGGCGCTTTTGAGCGTCTTCGAGACGCCTTCCTGGCTAAGGCGACAGCGGTGCCCCCTGCGCCCTTGGTGGACCCTAGTGCTTCGGGGGTCGTGTCTACGGCCCCCGCCTCCCCAATCTACGACTCTCCGGACTCGGATGACGACGGGGAGTCAACCCGATCTTGGCTTCCGGCGCCCTCTGCCAAGGAGATGCCCCGGGATGAGTCGGGCATGCTGGACCCGGACGAGATAGTCCACCCCCGCTCCGCGGCCTGGGCGCCGGGGGAGACGGTGGCGAAGTTTGTCGCGGGCGGGCTGCGCAAGCCCCTGGAGAAGGAAGCAAGGGGTTGCCTACGTGGGGAGTGTCCTCGGCCAACTTTGGAAGGGAAAGTGGCCATGACCCCGGAATTGGATCCCAAGATGGCCACCTTCTTGACGAAATTTATGAAGGACCCCAGGAAAGGGATTGACCGGTCCTGGCGGGCCTGCCAGGACAAATTGTTGGATGCGGTCGGGCCCGCCACGAAGATCCTCGACATGGCGGAGGAGGCTAGAGCGAATGGCACCGCCATTTCACCGGAGGTGCTCTCGAATTGGGCCCAGAGGGCGATTGTGTTCTTGGGCAACGCCAACTGTGCCCTGTCCACTGAGAGGCGGCGTTCGCTCCTAATCAAGCTGGACCCAAAGTTGGGGGACCTGGCCTCGTCGGAGGCGGGTGCTGTGGCCCAGGGAGGCCTCTTCGGCGAGTCCTTCATCAGGGAGCTGGGCAAGTTTGTGAATACGTTCACGTCGCTGGATAAGGCCCAGTCTAGCATCAAGAGAGTGTTCCACCAGCGTTTCTCTGGAGGGGCCGGTCGCGGTAGGGGCCGCGCGATCGGCCGTGGTCAGCAGACCAACAACAGAGGACAAGGCTCCGGAAGAGGTCAATACCAGACCTCTGCCAATTATACAAACTTCTACCCCACCAGGGGACAGCGCTTCGGTGGCAGAGGGTTCAAGAAGAACTCCGGACAAGGCAATGCCCCCGGTAAGTGTACTTTGTTTGGATCAGGTTCCAATTGGGGGGCGGCTGGCAAGCTTTTACGAGGAGTGGGAATTGCTCACTGCCGACGCTTGGGTTTTGCAAACGGTACGAGGTTTCCATATCGAGTTTTACGACCAACCCACTCAAGCGAGGCCCCCGCGCCCGATGAGTTTTTCAGAGTCAGACGCGCGATTGATAGACGGGGAGATCTCGGACTTGCTGCGCAAGGGAGCCATCCGTCTATCAACGCGCCACCCGCATGGGTTCCTCAGCAACGTCTTTTTAGTGGACAAGACGGATGGGGGCAAAAGACCTGTGATCAATCTCAAAGAGTTCAATGGGTGGTTGGTCTACTGGCACTTCAAGATGGAGGGTATCCACCTCCTTCGAGACGTGCTCCTCCCTCGGGATTGGATGGTGAGACTAGATCTCAAGGACGCCTACCTGGTCGTCCCCATCCACCCCCCTCATCGTCATTTCCTACAATTCCTGTGGGACGACAGGGTGTTCGAATTCACCGCTCTGCTGTTCGGTCTTTCTTCGGCCCCGTGGTGCTTCACGAAAGTCCTCCACCCGGTAGTGGAGTTTCTCAGAAGTCAAGGGCTCCGTATGCTAGTGTACTTGGACGATATCCTCCTCATGGGGCAGTGCCCAGAGGTGCTGGCGGGCCAGCTGCGTCAAGCTGTCGGCCTGCTCCAGAGACTGGGGTTCGTGATCAACGGCTCCAAGTCGGTTTTGGTTCCCACTCAGCAGATCACCTTTTTAGGTTTCGTGGTGGACTCAGTGCAGGCGGTCTTGAGCCTGCCGGGTCGGAAGGTCGCAAAGATACGACACCTGCTCCGGCAGACGATCGCGAGAGATCGCACGTCCCTGCGACATATCGCCAAGGTGGTGGGTCTTCTCTCGTCCTACATCCAGGCGATTTTCCCAGGCCCGCTGCACTACAGGGCTCTCCAGCGCCTGAAGGCGCAGCATCTGCGCCGTGGGATGAGTTACGACCAGTGGGTTCCCCTCACGGACGAAGTGAAGGAGGAAATGTCATGGTGGCTGTCTGACATGGAGGCATGGAATGGTCGGGCGATCTTCGGTTCGGCTCCGGACCTGATCATAGAGTCCGACGCCAGCAGGTCCGGCTGGGGCGCCCGGTGCGGGGATTTTTCCACCGGCGGCGCCTGGTCTTCAGAAGAACAACAATTGCATATCAATTGTTTGGAGCTCCTTGCGGGCTCCTTCGCGGTTCGTTGTTGGACCAAAGATTCGGTCAAAGCTTGTGTCCTGTTACGGATGGACAATATTTCGGCGGTCCGTTATGTGAACCATCTAGGAGGTCCTCGGTCCCGCGCCTTGGCGGACTTGGCGAAGGACTTCTGGGATTATTGCCTGTCCCGTCACATTGCGGTGACGGCGGAGTATCTGCCGGGTCAGTGCAATCAAGTGGCGGACTGGCATTCCAGACATCTCAGGGACGCCAGCCAGTGGAAGCTGGATCCGGAGGTTTTCCGGTGGCTGCACACCCTCTGGGGCCCCTTCTCGGTGGACCTCTTTGCGTCCCGTCTCGACCACCAGCTGCCGCGTTTCTTCAGCTGGAGGCCGGACCCTCTAGCGGAGGCCACGGACGCGTTCTTGCAGGATTGGAGTCGGGAACAACCGTTCGCGTTTCCCCCGTTCTCCATGATAATGCGAACGGCGGCCCAAATACGCCAGGGAGCGGAGCTGGTGTTGGTTGCACCACTCTGGAGGTCTCAAGTGTGGTTTCCGGTTCTTCTGGAACTTTCTTGGGATTTTCCAATCCTACTCCCCCTGTTTCCTCTGCTCCTGACGGATCCGGATCAGGAACCGCATCCCCTCGTCATGCAGAACTCTCTCCGCCTCGTGGCGTGGAGGCTCTCAGGAGACGCTGGTCGCTCCCGGGCCTTTCGGGGTCGGCTGAGCACTTGCTCTCCAAAGCATGGGCCGATAGTACGGCGAAGCATTACAGATCCGCTTGGCTTAAGTGGATGCGTTGGTGTTTACGAAGGGATCTGGATCCCTTGGTCGCAGGCCTCTTTCCCGTGCTGAATTTCCTGGCACATTTGGCCGACAAGGGCCTAGCGTATAGGACGATCAATGCTATTTGATTGGCGATTTCGGCTGGCCATGACAACATCGATGGCCATCCAGTAGGGGAACATCCTTTTGTGTGCCGGCTTCTGCGGGCTATCCGCCTCGCGCTGCCTCCGGAACCCAGGTACTCCGTCCTTTGGGACGTCAATTTGGTTCTGAATTTGTTCCTGTCGTGGCCGGCCAATTCCTATCTGTCTCTTAAAGAGCTGTCGGCGAAGTTAGCCATGTTGTTATGTCTGGTTTCTTGTAGACGCGTCTCTGACGTGCGCGCGCTGGATGTCTCTGCACGCATCTTTTCCCCGGATGGGGGTACTTTTACAGTAGGCCGACGCACGAAAACGTCGTCGCGTTCTATTTCATATCCAGCTTTTCTTGACACTCCTAAGTTGTGTGTCGTGCAATGCCTCAAAGCATATGAGGACCTGACCTTGGATCTGCGCCCTCCGGGCGAGCGTCAGTTGTTGATTGCCCTGCGGAAGCCACACAAAGCTGTCTCCTCCCCCACTATTGCTCGGTGGGTGCGGTGGGTCATGCAAGAAGCGGGCATCAATACTTCTCTCTTTGGAGCACACTCCGCCAGGGGGGCCATGGCCTCTAAGGCATTCTCGGTGGGTGCTCGTCTGGAGGACCTAATGCGAGCGGCGGATTGGTCCTCGGATTCCACCTTCAAGAGGTTTTATTTTAAGCCGGTGGTGGATTTGGCCCAGTTGGTGGTAAGTAAGCTTTAAACTAGCATAATCTGAAGCCTCCGGTCCTGACATAGAATCGAAATTTGCCTAACTTACGTAACGGTAAGTTTCAATTCTATTAAGGACACGGAGGCGAGGATTATCCCACCCAGGCTACAGTGGTGTCTCTACCCACCCGTATGGCAGTAAGTAAAGCGTTTTCCTTTACGTTGTCGGTACTGTATTAATTACTGAATGCTCCTCGCCTTGTTGTCGCATTCCTGACCACCTCGCTGATGCTGTTCCTTTTTCGACAGGCAACGACGGTGCTAAACAGGACCAATGAGGCTCAAGCGTGATCTGCGCGAAGAAAGAGGAGGAAGATGAGAAGTCCGGTTATATAGTGATGGACAGAGTAGAAGGACTATGGACTATTGTTATGCAAAGAGACTCTTGGGAGTTGTGGTTGATTTGTTGAACATTACGTCAATGCTTTATGTTTAAAGCATTTTTTGTTCTTATTATATCTTTTCCTAAGCTGCTGTGGAGTCTTTATGTTAATAAAGCGAAGGAAGATATAGCATAATCCTCGCCTCCGTGTCATTAATAGAATTGAAACTTACCGTTACGTAAGTTAGGCAAATTTCGATTCAGTTGATTTGGGTCTGGATGTCGGATGTTTCCATGGTTCTGCGTGAGCAGGGATGGAGTCAGTCGTAGCTTTTGGTGTGGAACTAGAGATAGTTCAAGCAGTGTGGTGAACCACGGCTGGCGTGCCCATGTTGGAGCTACTATGATTAGTTTGAGAGACTGTTGTCTGAGCTTGTGTACTACTAATGGTATTAGTGGTAGTGGCGGAAAAGCGTACGCAAATCTGCCTGACCAGTTCATCCATATCGCATTGCCTTTTGACAGCGGGTGTGGAAACCTGGCGGCGTAGGTTGGCCATATTGCGTTTTAGTGTGTGGCGAACAGATCTATGTCTGGATGACCCCACTTGTGAAAGAATGGCTGAAGAACCTGCAGATGTAGTTCCCATTCGTGAATTTGTTGTGTCTGCCGACTCAACAGATCTGCTATCTGATTTTGAATACCTGGAAGGTGCTCTGCCAACATATATATTTTGCGGAATGGCCCATCTCCAAATGTTCTGTGCGAGCTGAGACAGTTGTAGTGTGCGTCCCCCCTGTTTTTGTATATAATACATGGCTGTCATGTTGTCTATCCGGATCAAGACAGCTTTGTTTTGTACTTGTAATGTTTTGAGTGCTAAGAAGGATCAGTTACTTAACTGTAATGCAAATGCTACTTACCAGTATGCATCTGTTCTTGGCATGTAGGGCTGCTGACATTCATATCTGTGCATAGATCGCCGCCTAGTGTTGGGTCCGGATGATTGCACATTGTTGTCCTGGAAGAGTCTTCGAAGTATCACGAGATAGGTGGCTCCTCCCCTGGACTACAGTGCGCATGGGCATCGCCTCCATCCCCAGATTGTTTTTAGCCATTGGCAGAGATGGAGTGAACTATGTGAGTGATGACCATGCTATGAGCATATATATATATATGAATACTGCAGCTGCTACAGGCGCCAGGGAGGAGGGTGGGCGATATGAATGTCAGCAGCCCTACATGCCAAGAACAGATGCATACTGGTAAGTAGCATTTGCAGTTCGAGGCATGTGGGCTGCTGAATTCATATCTGTGCATAGAATACATAGCAGTCCCTCCATTAGCGGCGGCCGCCCGTGCCAGCTGCAGCAGTTTGGAAAAGTGTCTTGAGAACAGCCTGCCCTACAGCTGCCTGCTGTTTAGAGTGCACGTCTACACAGTAATGTTTAGTAAATGTATGTGTGGTAGACCATGTGGCTGCTCTACAAATATCCTCTAAGGGAATGTTCCCAAGGAAAGCCATAGAGGCCCCCAACTTTCTGGTGGAGTGGGCTCTTGGTGGAATAGTGAGAGTGCGTTTAGCCTTAGCGTAACAGATCTGAATACATTTCACGATCCACCTAGCGATACCAGCTTTGGAAATAGCATTACCCTTGTGGTGTGAGGCAAATGCAACGAAAAGTTGCTTGGTCTTTCGAAAATCCTTTGTCCTGTCAATGTAGTACATTAAGGCTCTTTTAACGTCAAGGGTGTGGAGCATCCGCTCCGCCAGCGACTCAGGGTTTTGAAAAAACACTGGCAACTCAATTGTCTGGTTTATGTGGAATTGAGATACAACCTTGGGTAGAAATTTAGGGTTAGTGCGGAGCACCACCCTATTAGCATGTACTTGGAAAAAGGGTTCTTGGATGGTGAGTGCCTGCAACTCACTAACCCTCCGTAGCGATGTAATTGCTACTAAGAAAGCCACCTTCCAAGTCAGAAACTGAAGCTCACAAGAGTGCAGTGGCTCAAAAGGAGGACCCATCAGCCTTGTAAGAACCACATTGAGGTTCCATTCTGGTGCTGGTGGTGTCCGTGGTGGAATGACCCTTTTGAGTCCTTCCAGAAATGCCTTGATAGCAGGAACCTTGAAAAGTGAAAGGTGTTGCCTATTCTGGAGGTATGCGGCCATAGCAGACAGGTGAATGCGGATGGAAGAATACGCCAAATTGCATTGGTACAGATGGAACAGGTAACAAATGATGTTCTGAATGGAAGCATCCAGCGGGTCAATGTCGCGGTTTACACAGTAAACAACAAACCGCTTCCATTTAGCCGCATAACATGCTCTAGTAGTGGGCTTCCTTGCCTCCCGAATGATGTCCATGCAATCGGGGGGAAGATTGAGATAGCCAAACTCTAGGACTTCAGGAGCCAGATCGCCAGGTTGAGCTGTTGCGGATCTGGGTGCTGAATGTCGCCATGGCTCTGCGTCAGAAGGCTGGGTGTGAGATAAAGCCTTTGATGCGGTACCACGGAAAGTTCCAGAAATGTGGTGTACCATGGTTGGCGAGCCCACGTCGGAGCAACCAGGATGAGAGTCATCGAGTGCTGCCTGAGCTTGCGCGCCACCAGCGGTATCAGAGGTGCTGGGGGAAAAGCGTACGCAAATCTGCCTGACCAGTTCATCCATATCGCATTGCCCTGCGATTGCGGGTGTGGGAACCTGGCGGCGAAGCTTTGGCATTTTGCGTTCTCCCTTGTGGCGAACAGGTCTATCTCTGGATGACCCCACCTTCGGAAGTACGGTTGGAGTACTGATGGATGTATCTCCCACTCGTGCATTTGGTGGCTGTGCCTGCTGAGCAGGTCCGCCATCTGATTGTCCTTGCCTGGGAGATGCTCCGCCATGAGGAATATGTTCCTCTGAATGGCCCACTTCCACATGCTCTGAGCCAGATGAGACAGCTGCGGAGAGTGTGTGCCTCCCTGCTTCTGAATGTAGTACATGGCCGTCATGTTGTCCGTCCGGATCAACACGACCTTGTTGCACAGATGTACTTTGAATGCCTTTAAGGCCATGAAGATCGCCATCAGTTCCAGTACATTGATGTGCATCTTCCTTTGCTGTAGTGTCCATAGTCCCTGCACTGTGTAGTGGAGTACATGCGCTCCCCATCCCTGGAGAGAAGCGTCCGTCGTCAGGATAATCTGTGGCACAGGCTCTTGGAACGGTCGGCCCTTGCAAAGGTTTTGTGGATTCCACCAATGCAGAGAGTTGTATGCTCGACCGCTCACCAACACTAGGTCTGTTAGTTGCCCGTGAGCCTCAGTCCACTGACGTGCTAGGCATTCCTGAAGCAGACACATATGTAACCTCGCGTGCGGGACGATGAAGATGCAGGAGGCCATCATGCCTATCAACTGCATGAACACCTTCGCTGGAAGCGAGTGCTGAGGTCTGAATCGTTGGATCAGGGTCTGGATACTGGCGATTCTCACTGAATTTGGCTGCGCAGTGGCTGCCAGAGTGTCTATTGTCGCGCCCAGATACTGCCGTATATGGGCGGGTTGGAGATGGGATTTTGGGTAATTCAGTGAGAATCCCAGATCGTGCAGGAGATGAATGGTGCGGGACACGTGGTCGGCACACTGCTGTTCTGACTTTACCTGAATGAGCCAGTCGTCCAGATAAGGATAGACGTGGATGTTCTGGCGTCTTAGATGCGCCGCCACAGTCGCCAGGCACTTTGTAAAAACTCTTGGCGCTGTGGTGACCCCGAAAGGCAGAACCCTGAACTGGTAGTGCTGGTTTTGAATCGTGAATCTGAGGTACTTCCTGTGTGAAGGATGCAGGGGAATGTGAAAGTATGCATCCTTGAGATCTAGCGTAGTCAGGAAGTCCCCCTGCCGAAGCAGAGGGAGAACCTGCTGCAACGTGAGCATATGGAAGTGTTCTGACAGAATGTACCAGTTGAGGGGCCTGAGGTCCAGGATGGGCCTGAGGGATCCGTCCTTTTTGGGGATTAGAAAGTACAGAGAGTAAACTCCTGTTCCCCTTTCTTGCAGTGGCACGAGCTCTATTGCCCCTTGTTGCAGCAGGAGGTCAAAGTCATGCTGCAAAAAGTGCAAGTGCTCGCCGGACATAGGACGGCTTCTTGGAGGTATGTTTGGTGGAGTGGAAGTAAGTTCCAGACAGTAACCGTACTGGATAAGAGATTTGACCCACCTGTCCGTGGTGATGGATTTCCACGCGGGCAGAAACTGCTGGAGTCTCCCCCCGACCGGTGTTGTGTGGTCGGGGGGCAGTGACAAGGCGTCACTGTTTGTTGGTGGTGGAGGACCTGGAGCTGTTTCCACGTCCTCTTCCTTTGACGTTGTTGCCACTGTAGCCACCTCTACCCTTGTTGGTGTATGAGGTTTGGGTGTTGCTTTTAAAGTACTGCGTGGATTGTGATGCCTGACCCCTTGAGGTGCCTCTGTTATTGGAGCGGCGAAAGGAACCACCCCGAAACTGCTGGGATTGGAGGGCCCCCATAGACTTAGCAGTGTCTGTGTCTTTCTTCATTTTTTCAAGGGTTGCATCCACTTCAGGGCCAAACAGGTGGTCTGGATTAACTGTTTGATTTAAGAGGGTTGTCTGTATGTCTCGTTTAAACCCTGATATTCTAAGCCATGCATGTCTACGCAGTAACACACTAGTGTTGACAGCCCTGGAGGCGGTATCAGCCACGTCCAGTGCACACTTAATGGAAGCGTTGGTGATTAGCTTCCCCTCCTGAATTAACATTTCAGCACCCTCTTTGTACTGATCAGGTAAGTGCTGCAGAAGTGTTTCTAGGGTGTCATAGCGCGCCCTATCGTAGCGTGCAAGTAGGGCCTGCGTGTTTGAAATGCGCCAAATATTAGCTGCCTGTGCAGCAATACGTTTTCCTGAGGCTTCAAAGATCTTCGATTCTTTATCTGGGGGAGGAGCATCACCCGTGGTTTGCGAGTTTGCCCGCTTGCGTGCGTTGGATACAACCAAAGAGTCCAGTGGCAAGTGTCCCTTGATGTACGTTGGATCAGTGGGCGCTGCCTTGTATTTTTTGTCAATACGAGGATTGATGACCCGCGCCCGAGTGGGATCCTTGAAAACCTCAGGCGCGTGCTTCAGCACCCCCTTGAGCATAGGCAATGTCTTGACAGTCTTTTCAGCTACTGAGAAGGTGTCAAACAGAAAATCGACATCCACTGGGTCCGCATGGAGGTCGACATCATGGTTAGCCGCAGCTCTCTTAATCAGAGCGTTGAAGGCTGCTGAGTCCTCTGTTGGAGAAGTTTTTGCTGCAAAAAGTTGTGGTTCATGACCTGACTGAGGGTCCTCAGGGTCGCCTCCAGCAGACCAAGGTTCATTGACCTCCTCCGGATCCGAGTACGCTGGATAATTGTACTCGTCCTCCTCATCCCCGTCGCCTTCCCCAGCGATAGAGTGAGCTGGTGAGAGTCCTAAATTTTGTGGAGATGCAGGCCCCACAGGGGCAGAAGTACCCGCAGAGTCCAACTTCTTTTTGAGTGGAATACGAAAATGTTCCAACACTGGCTCCGGGGTGATCTTCCTTTTAAGGAGAGAGAGTTTGCCTGTGTTGGCGTCTATGATAACCTCTCGTCGCTCCTCGTTCATGAGTGGCTGGAGCCGAGGCTGCAACACCACCAATGATGCTTTCGGCGCCGACACCAGCTTCGAGGGCGCCCCGGGCCCGTGTTTTGGAGCGAAAGCCTTCGGCGTAGTCTTCTGCGGCAGCGTGAAATGGATTGGCGTCTGCGCCTTTGCCGGGTTCTGTGGAGGCTTCGGCACCACATACTTCGGTCCGGGAGCCAATGCGTCCTTCCGAATACGTTGAAGGGACTCCGTGACCTTCTTGGTCAAGGACGGTGAGGGCTGGACCGGCTCGAGCGATTCCCCCGAGTCCGGAGTCGGGTCGGCGATCAAAGGCACGGTCTTCGGAGCCGACACATCACCACCCTTGGCCTTGTCGACCGGAATCGGCGCAGCCAGAGCTTCGGGGTCGTCTTGACGAGTCTTCGAGGCTCTTTTCGGGTCGACCTTCTTCGGCGCCGACTCGGCCGCGTCTGTCGTCTTCGCCTTCGGCTTCGACACCGGGGTCTTCGGGTCGGCCATCTTAGCACGGCTCTTGATGTCGGCGGCCATTTTGGACGTCTTAGGCGCTGAGGCCTTTGGAGCCTTCAGTTTCACCAGTGCGACTTTCACTTTCGGTTTCGACACCGCTGGTGTGGACCCTGATGGCTTCACTTTCGGTTTCTGTACCGGGAGTGGCGCATCACCAATGTCCGTGGCCGGGCCCGGAGGCGGGGCCGTGGGACGAGTAGTAAGGTCTTGGGTAAGGCCCGAAGGCGATCCCTCGACCTGGGCCGTATAATGGGGATTGACCCCTGAGTCAGTCTGAGGATGCTACTCCTCTGAGCTATCCTCCACGGTGGCAATGGCCCCGTCGTCGTCCCCTACCTCACCGACTACTTCCTCAAACTCCTCGTCCCCCGCGTCGTAGTTGTCATCCTCCGACGCCGGGCTGGAGTCCGAAACTTGTAGGACGGTGTCGTCATCAACGTCTTCCTCAAAGATGTTGTCCCCGGCGGGGGCGCCGATAACTGGGCCTGGAGTCTAGCGGCCCTACGAAGCTGGAGAGTCTTCTTGCACCGGAACTTGGAGCAGGCCATACACCTGGCCTCATCGTGGTCCGGCGACCAACATTTGTTGCACACTGGGTGCACGTCGAGGTGTGAATACTTTGAGGTGCACACCGGGCACCTCTTAAACGGAGTCCGTTACATGCTGAGTAGTCTGGAGCGTCGTGTAGGCCCGTCCGCGCCGACAGCACGCGGAAGGGCAGCAAGTGTTCGGAGCCGATGAATAAACAAACCCGAACGATTGACAATACCGACGCAAATCCTAAAGACCTTTTGGTCTCAAGTTAGAAAAGTTAAACAACTATCGGTTCCGACAGAGGGAACCAAAACACATCCGAACCCAATAGGGGAAAAAAACAATCTGGGGATGGAGGCGATGCCCATGCGCACTGTAGTCCAGGGGAGGAGCCACCTATCTCGTGATACTTCGAAGACTCTTCCAGGACAACAATGTGCAATCATCCGGACCCAACACTAGGCGGCGATCTATGCACAGATATGAATTCAGCAGCCCACATGCCTTGAACTCCTAGTTCTCTTTCAGGGGTATCCTCAAAGTCATAAGCATTAGAATATTCCCGCCCATGCGCGGGACCCCGGAAACACTACAATATATGTGCCCCACATATAACTATATATACATATAAACATACATATATATCACCAGTGATTGGCTCCCGCAGCTTCCAACCCACCACAATGATGGCGGCGGCGGAGGAGGAGGCTCAGAACCCACAGGACATCAGGCAAGTTGATTGATATATATATATATATATATCTCAAAGACTTCCGAAAAACAGGCACCGACTCCAAAAGATTCTTAATCAAGGGTCTTTATTCACAAGAAAGACGACCAGACGCGTTTCGGCAGACAAGTCCGCCTTGCTCACTACATCTGGTTTCACCAAGTGCATGTCGTACATTTATAGTGATACAAAATAACCCATTGGTTCCTTGGAAAACGACAAAACTGACATGTGACACAATTGACATGGAAGGTACAAAAATATATATACAATTATGCTAAGTTGCGTCTCATTTCAAAACAATAATGCGTAAATAATTCTTTACATCTAATTTTGTTTTTGCCCTCTTAATTTATAGACCTCATTTATTGCAGACCACTTTTAACATGTTTTCGAACTGGGGAAAAAGGTTCTGGTGTGTGAGGCTTTAACATGCTCACTGGGTAGCCGTGGACATGGAAAAAAGATTGCTATCTATAAGACCTGTCAGCGCATGTCCATTCTGTAATTATCCAGCCGCAGCAATGTACGAGCATCGCGTTCATGGCGGAAGGAAAGAAAATGTGAGTAGGGGCTTGTCCTCATCGGAGGTTGTACTTTGAGCATGGTATATTGATATTGTCACAATTTTCCAGTGTAAGAGTTAGTGGAGGGCCAATGTTCTCCGGTTCTGGTTAATGGGAGAAAGGTACGTGAGCGGGTGCGTTCTACGCGCCAAAATGCTTAAGTGAAAAACTAGGAGAAACTAATGCCTTAGGGAAGTGCAAAACAAAAGCATGTTGTTTCCATTGCCTTGTTATTAATTCATACTCAATGCAGTATGTGGCGGGCTTTGGATGCGGTTTTGCACTCGTGACCTGAAAGCGCATGAGAAACATGAAATGAACATGAATAAAACATGAGTAAAAATGCGAGTTCTGCCCAAGTGGGCAAAGTAACACCCCAGGAGAGTGTCCTATATTCCTCCTGTGTAGAAGTAGATATAGAGTTTTTATATATAGCAGGTTTTGGCGCTGACCCCCGCCCGCTTATTCATGAGTAGTCAAAATAGGAACTCCCCTCGGAAAATAGAGCAAGTGAATAGCAAATCTATTCAGTTGAAGTGAGGAAGGAGGCTGTGTGTTGTATTTCGGAAAAACATGGTACAGTGAGGTCTGTGTCACGGTTTGGTCCTATTGTCGTTTAGTGATTAGAGTGACTAAAGTTTATCAAAAAATATGTGTATATAAGTGGGTTAAAAAATTGTGCAGAAGATGGTGAAGCTAGATGTTATGCAACTTTATGGGTCAAATGTCTAGGCGCGAGGGGTTGCTTTTGGACATTATGATACATGCGTAGTGCATGTTACAGATGGATGCTGAGTGCTTCATCAGCGTTGTGGCCGTTCGGTATCAGAGTTTAAATGGATAATGTATTTGGACTCTAAACGTCTCAGTGCTTGTAGTCTGTTTCCACCTCTTAGATTTGGTGCCCCATTGTCGATTACGAAATATGTGAGGTCTTCCTTGTTACCATTATGTTGTGCATTTATATGTCTGGCAAAAGGGTAAGCGGGGTCATCATTGCTGATGGCGCGCAAGTGCTGCAAGATTCTGACATGGACTGGATGGATCGTGCTCCCCACATATAATTTCTTGCAGGTACAACTGAGCACACACTGCGTGGTCAGTCTTGCAGGTATAGTATCCTCTGGTTGTGTAAGGTATTTTCCTGAATGGGAATTCTACTGTTTTGGTGTTAACTTCATGTAAACAGGCCTTACACTTTGGGCACTTAAAAAAACCTTTGAGACTGTAACCAGGGCATGCTTTTATTCATGGTTTTGTTTACAATGGGCGCATAATTAACCAGTTCCTGTCGCATTGATATTGCACTGCGGAAGGTTAACTGAGGTAGTTTAGCACAGTTCTGTCCAATGGTGGGGTCCATTTTGATGAGTCTCCAGTGCTTATACAGGATTCTACGAAGGTCCTGGTGGTGTTTACTGTAACCTGTGATCATTCTAGGAGTGAAAGGTTTGCTGTCACTAAGACTAGGTACTGCCTTTGGTTTCCCTTTTAACAGATCTTTTCGGTAAGTTTTTCACTCTTTTTCTTAGTTTGGTCTAATGTATGCTCTTTGTATCCTCTCTCTCAGCCTAGAAAAGAGGCTCTCTGTATTGTCACGTAGAACAGTTTCTAGACTACAATTTCTTTTCATGCGGAGGCATTCCACATATGGTATGCTCTCCTTCAGTTTGACCGGGTGGAAACCTGTGGCATGTAAGAAATGCGTTACTTACCTGTAACTGCAGTTATCCAGTATTAGTGTCTTTCATAGATTCACATGCCTGAATCATTCCCCGTCGTCGAGACAGGAGCCTCCGGTATATAAAAAAGTAATGTCCTAAGACATACATAAAAAGAATAGGCCTAAGGGTCTCACCTTAGTGTCCTATCTAGGTCCTTATGTAGGAAGGACCAAACAGAGTAGGCTACAGGGTCCCACCTTGGTAGCCTATCTGTGTCCTTTTGTAAAAAAGGACCAAAGTAAAAGGAACAACCAATCAGCTACTACCTCCCTCTAGAACCTTCCTATGAGGAGCCTCAGTCTCTCAGATTTTCGTACGCACCAAGCTAGTTAGGTGTAAACCTGTTAGAGAGAGGTGAGTCCTTCCAGGGGAGGCGGGAGGGTGCATGTGAATCTATGAAAGACACTAATACTGGATAACTGCAGTTACAGGTAAGTAACGCATTTCTTATCCAGTATTTGGGTGTCTTTCATAGATTCACATGCCTGAATCAGAGTAGCAAGCAATACAATATGCACATTCTGTGTTGTTACAGTATACATAAGTCTGCAGATAAGAAACATTTGCGACTGTAAACCAACAACATACAATGTCATGCAGTATCTAGTAATAAAGAAATGTGCATACCAGTCAAGGATGGTGGGAAGTAGGAGGGCTCACCTCACTGGAATAGATGGCGAAGCACTGCTCTGCCCACTGCTGCGTCTTTCGTCAGCTCAGCATCCAAGCAGTAGTGCCTGGTGAAGGTATGCGGGGACTTCCAGGTCGCCGCTCTACAGATGTCCAGGAGTGGCACTCCAGCAAACAGTGCCGTGGACATGGCTCTGGTGGAGTGGGCTTTGGCCCGTGAGTCCAAAGGTCGCCCAGCCTTGTCATGGCAGAAAGTTATCGCTGAAGAGATCCACCTTGATATACTTTCGTTTTGTTAAGGGCATGCCCTTCCTTGGTCTGCTGAATGCGACGAAGAGTTGGGATGATTTCCTGAATTGTCTTGTTCTGTCAAGATAGAATTTGAGGCATCTCTTAAGGTCTAAAGAATGCAGCGTTCTCTCAGCCGAAGTAGATGGGTTCGGAAAGAACGATTTGAGAACCACGGGCTCATTTAGATGGAAGTCCGATGGGACTTTGGGTATGAATCGTGGGTTAGTACGCAGGATGACTCTGTCCTCTTTGAATTGTAAGAAAGGGTCTTGGATGGAGAGGGCTTGCAATTCACCGACCCTTCTGGCTGAGGTTAGGGCCAGGAGGAGGGCTGTCTTCCACGACAGGAATTTGATATCCGTTTTGTGGATAGGCTCGAAGGGATGCTTCATCAGTTGGTGAAGGACCACGTTGAGTTGCCATGACGGAGGGACAGGTTTTGGCCTAGGAAAGGACCTGAAAAGGCCCTTCAGGAATTGTTTGATGAGCCTGTCCGCCCACAGGGAAGGACCCTCAGAAGTTCTAGTGAACCTAGATATTGCTGCCAGGTGAACCTTGATGGACGCATGGGCAAGTCCTGACTGCGCCAGGTGTAGTAGATATGGCAGCAGTTGCTGTGGGGTGACATGGAAAGGGTGTAGACCTTCTTTCGCACACCAGACACAGAAGCGTTTCCATTTGAGAGAATAGGTCTTTTTAGTGCTGTCAGCTCTAGCGTTAGCCAGGACATCTCTACACTCCTGCGGAATGTTCAGGTGGCTGAATTCGCGGTATTCAGGAGCCAGGCTGATAACTTCAGAGGGCCCAGGTTCAGGTGGAGAAACTGTCCTTGGGACATTGTGAGCAGGGTCGGATGACTGTGTAGGCGAAGAGGTGGTTGGATAGACCGGTGATGAAGTTCCGTGTACCAATGCTGCCTCGGCCAGGATGGGGCGATGAGGATCAGGGTGCAGGGCTCCGATTTCATCTTCCTGATTAGCCTGGGTATCAGTGGGAATGGCGGAAAGGCGTAAGCAAACACGTTCCGCCAAGCTATGGAAAATGCATTCCCTAGTGTTCCTGGTTGGGGAAGCCTGCTTGCGAAGCTTGGGCATTTGGCGTTCTCCCTGGTGGCAAAGAGGTCTATCTGTGGTGTTCCCCACGTCGCGAAGATGTAGTCCACCGCTCCCGTATCCAGCTCCCATTCGTGGGATAGAGACTGTTCTCTGCTCAGGGCGTCCGCTAGGACATTGTCTTTGCCCGGAACTTATTCGGCTTTGAGTGTTATGCCATGTTGGAGGAGCCAGTTCCAGACTTTCTGAGATTCGAGAGAGAGAGAGAGAGAGAGAGAGAGAGAGAGAGAGAGAGAGAGAGAGAGAGAGAGAACGCGTCCCTCTGTTTGTTCAGGTAGTGCATCGTCGTGGTGTTGTCTGTCCTGACGAGCACTGGGGAGTTTCGGATGCGTGGGAGGAACGATTGGAGCGCCAGGAAAACTGCCCTTAGCTCCAGAATGTTGATATGGAGTTTGGATTCCTGCGGCGTCCATTTGCCGTTGATCTGTAGTTCTTGCAGGACTGCACCCCAACCCTCTAAGGATGCGTCCGTGGTGACTATATGTGGTTGCGCCGGAAGCAGGAACGGCAGTCCCTGCGACAGGTGTTTGGTCGACCTCCACCATTGTAAATTGTTGACTATAGATTGGGTGATTCGTATGCGGTCCTCGAAGGATCCCGCAGCTTGTGTCCACTGCCTTGTCAGTTCTTCCTTAAGGGGACGCATTTTTAGGCGGCAGTGCGGGATGAGCAGAATGCATGACGACATCATGCCGAGGAGCGACTTGAAGATACGGACAGTCAGTCTTTTTGGATGCCACTAACTTGGCTAAGGAGATAAGTTTCGATTTTCTCTCCTGTGATGGGAAGGCTCTTGCGCGTTCCGTGTCCAGGGTAGCTCCAAGGAAAGTGATGACTTTGCTTGGTTTCAGCGATGACTTCTCTTTGTTGAGGGTCAGGCCTAATTGGCGGAAAAGATGCAGACAGGCGCTGGAAGATGCGGCTGCGGCTGCTGTCGACGGAGCCTTTACCAGCCAGTCGTCCAGGTATGGGAAGACCTGGTGTCCCTGTTGGCGAAGAAAGGCTGCGACAGGAGAAAGGCATTTTGTAAAGATCCGTGGGGCAGATTTGAGGCCGAACGGGAGAACACGGAATTGGTAGTGGACTCCTGCTACTGCGAATCTGAGGTACTTCCTGTGTCCTTTGAGGATAGGGATGTGATAATAGGCGTCCTGAAGATCTAGTGATGTCATGTAGTCGCCTTTTTCCAGAAGTCCCAGGATCTCTTGTAGCGTGACCATACTGAACGACTGTTTCTTTAGGAACACATTGAGTGCCCTAAGGTCGAGGATCGGTCTCCATTTCTTGCCCTTTTTGTGAATTAGGAAGAAGTGGGAAAAGAACCCCTCCCCCTTTTGGGCGTGTGGAACTTTTTCTATTGCGCCCTTTTAAAGCATGGAAGCTATTTCTTGAAGAAGCAGCCGTAGGTGTCTGTGAGGGCTCTTGACAGGTGGTGTCGGTGGGGGATTTGAGAGGAATTCCAGTGAGTGGCCGAATTGAAGAAGTTTTAGAACCCACCGGTCCGTTACATTTGCCACCAATTTTGTAGGAAAAAAGAGAGTTTTTCTCCAAGCCGGAAAGAATGTGATGGTGGAGGGGCTGGCCAATTGATAGAGTCACTGGCGATTGCCTGTGGGTCTCTTCTGTCCTTTTCCTCTGTAGGACGATTTGTTGTAGGAGGTTTGACGTCCCGACTGGTTTTGACGCTGTTGGAACTGCATCTTGCCCTGTGAGTACGAATAGGAGGACTTGTTTTGGTAGGAACCTCTGAAAGAGGATTGTCCTCTTCCTCTGTTGGTACGAAAGGACTGATTACGAGATTGTAGAGTACCCAGAGCTCTGGCTGTATCGGTGTCCTTCTTGATTGCGGTGAGGGCTTCATCGATCTTTTCGCCGAAAAGATGTTCGCCGTCATACGGCATATCAATTATTTTGGTTTGGACCTCCTGTCTGAAAGAGGTGGCCTTAAGCCAACCTTGACGTCTTAGAACAGCGGCGCCTGCCAACTGTCTGAAGCCAGTCATGGCTACGTCGATGGCACAGTCGATCAATTCCGAAGCCGAAGTTTGGGCTTCGAGGAGAAGCGAGTGCGCCTCCGCTTTCAAATCCTCTGGAAGGTCAGCAAGGTAGGGCGCGATGTCCGCCCAGAGTTGACGGTTGTAGCGTCCCAGAAGAGCAATAGAGTTGGCGATCTTCACCGTCGTCGCAGACGTGGTGGAAAAACGTTTTCCGACAGCATCCAGCTTCCTGCCTTCTTTATCAGGTGGAGTTGATAAGGGGGATGCAGGGTTTCGCGAATTCTTCTGCGCCGCCTGAGTAACCACGGAGTCCGCCTTGGGGTGACCCGTGAGGCATGCTGGAGCCGATGATGTAGCTTTATATTTTTTGTCAAGTCTGGGCACTACTACCTGCAGGGAAGCTGGAGACTGCATGAGTTGTTTGCCCTGTTTCAGTAGGTAGTCAATGATCGGGATCGATCTTGTTGTTTTCTTCGTTGGTTCTTTAAAATCATAGAGGAAACATTCAGTCTCCTGTGTTTCCATGGACATATGGAACCTTTTGGCTGCCCTTTCCATGAGGTTATGGAAACCTCTAATGTCTGCGGGTGGAGACTCCGAAGACTGCGGCTCCGGAGAGGCTGGAGAGTGAGTGACATAGTCTTGGTCGGCGTCCGGGTCTGTGTCGTCGCGGACTTCCCCTTCTTCATGGTCCCTCTCATCGTCATCGGACGAGATGGGGTCTTGTGCTGGATCTTGAGTTCTAGGAAGCACCAGAGGAGGGGGCTTATGCCATGGTACAGGCACAGTTACCTGCGGAGTTGGAGGAGCAACAGGAGTGGCCTTTCCTGGAAACCGCTCTTTGTAGTCTTGTATGAGGAAACGCAAGTCCGAAACTAAGGATGCTGGCAGGCACACCATTGGTGTCACTTGTGTGTGAACCCGAGTATGGACATCTGGAGTCACAGGTTCCTCAACATCCTGCTCTTCGTCGGTACTCTGGCACTTAAGTACCAGTTCCGAAGGGCTAGTGGCCTGTGTAAATGGTTCCTCATCCATTTCTTGGTCCTGTAAGAAGCAGGATGGTGTTAGTTGCTGCACCTTACTAGGTGATGTCATCTCCGGTGTAATCGGCTTTTTGGTAATTCTGATTGTAACATGGGATGTTTGGGCATCCATAGCATGTGAGAGGAGCTCAGACTCCTTCCAGGCACCAGTTGCCATCGACGCCTGTGACGATGGCGTCACCAAAGAGCTTTCCGTCGTCGACGGAATTTTACTCTTCGTCGACGGTATGTCCGTCGTCGACGGTGTCTTCGCCGTCGATAACTTTAACGTCGTCGACGGCTTAGTCGTAGTCGACGGGGTGCTCCTCGTCGACGATGGAGGCTTCGTCAACGTCGCGGCTTTCGTCGACGGTGTCGTCGACAATGTCTTCGTCATCGGCCTTGTCGTCGACGACGTACTCCTAGTCGTCGAGGGAACAGTGGATGAAAGCGGTCTACTCGTCGACGATGAAGGTGTCGTTTTGGTCGACGAGGAAGACGCCGACGAGGCCGTCGTCGTCGACACTGTTGTCGTCGACGTAGAGACGGTTTTCAGCGCTGAGGAGGTAGTCGACGTTGTCATCGTCGTTGTAATCAGCGACTGCTTCCTGGGGACAGGAAGGTCCTTGCCAGACACGGTAGGCTTGCCCTCTGAAGACTTTTTGGCCTTCTTAGGAGGGGTGTCTGAGGAGCCAGGCGAGGAAACCCTAGGCCTCTTCAAGGAAAACTGCGAGGCGCCAGACATGCTCTCACCTTCAGAAACCAAGTCGCCTTCTGGCCTGTTTTTAAGTCTGTTCAGCCATATCAGAAGTCGTCCTTCCCGGTCCTTCTGGGTTTTATGGGAGAAAGTACAACATATTCTGCAGTCCTTGGCCTGGTGGTGAGGGTAGAGACAGTATAAACAGGTCTCATGTTGATCATCCACGTGAAGCCTCTTCTTGCCACAAGAGGCACAGGCTCGAAAAAGTCCTTTCTTTTTGCTATCAGCCATAGCAAAGAAGTCGAGAAACTATCGAATTTAGATGAAAAATCAAGATTCCTGAGGAGAACTCAGGTGGAGACTCCCTAGCACAACGTGCGGTAGAAAATCTGAGAGACTGAGGCTCCTCACAGGAAGGTTCTAGAGGGAGGTTGTAGCTGATTGGTTGTTCCTTTTACTTTGGTCCTTTTTTACAAAAGGACACAGATAGGCTACCAAGGTGGGACCCTGGAGCCTACTCTGTTTGGTCCTTCCTACATAAGGACCTAGATAGGACACTAAGGTGAGACCCTTAGGCCTATTTTTTTTATGTATGTCTTAGGACATTACTTTTTTATATACCGGAGGCTCCCGTCTCGACGACGGGGAATGATTCAGGCATGTGAATCTATGAAAGACACCCAAATACTGGATAATATTGTATTATCCGCTGTCTCCTTTCTGTATGTTCTGGATTCTATTCTTCCATCTATCTGAAAAACCTCTAGGTCTAGAAATGTGATTCTGGTGGTGTCTGTGGTGCATGTGAACTTAAGGTTCAGACTGTTTTCATTTATGGCTTTGACAAAATCAAATGCACCTTCCTCCGTCCCCTTCCACACCATAAAGATGTCATCTATGTACCTTATATAAAACAATGTGGTTGAGGTATGTGTGGATGTGTTGGGCCATGAGTACTTGCTCCTCCCACCAGCCCATAAGCAAATTTGCATAGCTGGGGGCAAAGCAGGTACCCATCCCATGGCCGTGCCTTGGGTCTGTTGGTACAGGAGTTTGTTAAATGTGAAAGTGTTGTTTGCCAAGCACCATTCGGCCATTTGGACCAGCATCATGGTATGTTGGTGTAGTGTGATATTGCGACTACCCAAAAAATATATTTCATTGCATTTAAACCATCTGAGTGTCTGATGCTGATATATAGGCTTTAAACGTCCAATGTAACAAATATAAAATCAGGTTGCCATGCTAAGTCATCAATTTTAGACAGAAAATCCCCAGAGTCTTTTAGAAAAGCTGTTCGCGCCTGTACCAAAGGTTGTTAAAAGAAATCTATGTATTTACCAGTATTCTCAAAGAGACTTCCTATGGCCGAGATGATGGGTCTGCCAGGGGGACAGTCAATGTTTTTATGGACCTTCGGTAGTAGATAGAGTTCCGGGGTTATTGGATGGTCATTTTTCAGGAAATTAAGTTCTGGCTTGGTTAAGAGGCCTTTGCTCCTCCTCCAATTGTACAGGCTCGTGTAGTATCTTTGATGTTGGCATGGTTGGAGCTGTTGATTCTTATATAGCATTGTCTATCTTGGAGTTGTTGCATGGCTTCATGATTGTATATGTCTAACGGCCATAGGACTATGTTCCCTCCTTTATCGGCACTGCGGATTACAATGTCTTGGCGTGGTTTTATTTTGTCCATCACTCTTTCATTTCGATTTTTTAATGGAAATTTGTACTGCTTTCCAAAGCCAGGTTTTTCAGATCTTTGATCACCCTTTCTGCGAACACATCTATGTTGTCTTTAGGCATGGGTGGGTAGAAAACTGATTTTGGTCTAAATGGGGAGGGTTCTGATGCATAGATTGAAAATTAGCATAGGCTGCTGCTTGTGTGTTGCTCAACACTCCTTCCTCCAAGCCCAGCTCTACCTCTGTCATATCTCTCAGGAAATCACAGTCCTCTACAGTCAATGCACTAGATGGTCTTTGGTTAGTCTGTTTTTCATGTAGATCTAGTGTTCTGTCTTTTTGGTTTGCAAAGTACTTGTTAAGTTTGAGTGAAGTGATCTAGGTCTATCCTGGTGTCTGTGTAATTAAAATTAGTCTCCTTACAAAATGAGTTTCAATTCTAAAGTTTTTAGTTCTTCAGCCGTCAAATCCATATTTGATAGATTTAGAACTGTTTTTCGCTGTGGGTGTGGGGTTTATCCCCTCCTGTTGCATCTGTATGTGGGTTTGGTTTTTTGGGCCATGTCTTCCCCAACTTCTGTTCTTCCTCCTCCTGCTCTTGGAGGGTTTGGTATGTTTGTTGTCCGGTCCTGTCTGTATATTTGATCTCAGGCTTTGTAGCCGTTCCATGCGTAAAAAAGTCTACCGCAGGGGTTGAATATATATATATATATATATATATATATATATATATATATATATATATATATATATATATACACATATACACTGTAGCCTCATCCACATCAGAGCTGAATCATGCTATAAGGACTTCCCATCATAACATGAAGAAATAGGGAAAAACAATAAAACATGTTTTGAAACTGTTTTAATGCTCAGCAGACCGCAGAAAATCTCATAAGGAACTGAAAGCATAGACAGCTCCCAGGCTGCATTGCAAACCACAGTCTAAAAAGACTGAAAAGCTAACAGCAACAGAGATAAACTGGCACTGTGCCTTTAAGGCACTCCTGACCCCCAGCTTCCCATCATGCTTCAGGGGTGACAGTTAAGTTAGTAGTTCTTTGCGGATACTGAAAAAAGCCATGGCACAAAGAATTAACAATATTTCCAAACAGAAAAGTCCTTTGCCTGGGGAGGTGGGAGGGTTGCTTATGACTGATGAGGATACTCCTGGAAGGGAACTAGGATTACAGGTAAGTAACTAATCCTTCTCTTCCAGGGGATCCTCATCAATAGTCATAAGCATTAGACTAGAATAGTGAGCCTCACCTCATCTCCCTGCGGGCAAAGAAGCAAAACAGTAATATAACCAATAAGCTTAGAAGAACTAAGCTTGGACAGATAGTTGGCTATCCAGATTCCTCAAGGAGGCTTGGCCCACTTGAGTATCAGCCCTGGAATCGGATTCTAGGCAGTAATGCCTCGTAAAGGTATGAACCGATCTCCAGGTTGCAGCCTTGCAAATTTCTGACATGGGAACATCACGCAAGAAAGCCACTGTGGCCGCTTTCCCCCTAGTGGAATGCGCCTTAAGCGACAACAGTAAGGGTCTTTTTGCCAGTTGATAAGCCAAGCTAATGCAGGATACGATCCATCTGGAAATGGATCTCTTAGCGGCTGGGAAGCCTGTTCTCATGGCGCCATAATTGACATAACTGATCCGTCTTTCTTATGCCCTTGGTACTCTCCAAGTAGAATTTAAGCACCCTTCTGAGGTCCAAGGAATGTAGTGACAGCTCAGCAGGGGTCACGGGGTTTGGAAAAAAGGATGGAAGGGAAAGGGACTGATTAATATAAAACTCAGACAACCTTAGGGAGGAAAGACGAGTGAGCCCTGAAGAACACTTATGGAGGAAAACAGTGTTAGGTTCTTTCATACATAGCGCTTGGATTTCGCTTACTCTGTGCGCTGATGTAATGGCTACCAGAAAAGCGGCCTTCTAAGACAAATGCTGTAAAGAGGCCCTGTGAATGGGCTCAAAAGGTGGGCCCAATAACTTAGATAATACCAGGTTCGACTCCCATGGAGAAGGGTTTCGAACAGGGGGATAAACCTTCTTCAACCCCTGTAAGAAGTCCTTGACCGCCTGCATTTGGAAAAAGGAGGGTTGGCTAGGTGACTTCCTGTATGCCATAATGGCTAACAAATGCACCCTGATAGAAGAATACTTTAACCCAGATCTTGCTCAGTATAGAAGGTAAGGAAGAATGCAATCCTCCTGTCCCTTCGTAGGATCGAAGGGATGTTCTCTACACCAAAGAAAGAACCTCTTCCACTTGAACTCATATGACGCTCTTGTGAAGGGTCTTTTAGCCTCTTAAAATGTCAATGCAATCTGGAGGCAGTTTCAAATGTCCGTATTGCAGGACCTCAGAAGCCATGCTGCCAAGTTCAGTGAGGGAAGGTTGGGATGAAGAATCCTCCCGCCCATCTTGGTCATTAGGTCCGGCCTGCAAGGTAGTCTCCTGTGTGGGAGTACAGACAGATGAAGACGGTCCGGGTACCACCACTGCTGTGGCCAGTCTGGAGCTATCAGAATCATCTTCATGTTGGATCTGATGAGCTTGGACACCACCTTCGAACCCAGTGGCGGAAAAAAATCTAAGGATGGAGCCGATGCCCATGCGCGCTATCGTCCAAGGGAGGAGTCACCTATCTCGTGACTACAAAGACTTCTTCCAAGAGGACAACATGCAATCATCCGAGCCCAACACCAGGTGGCGATCTAATGCTAAGTGTACAATCGGCAGCTCATATGCCTCGATCGTAAGGTTTCAAAATAAACCTCACCCCCACCACCACCAACCGCAAGGACACCACGGAATTCACTGGAACAAATGTAAATGACTGATTGGGACAGGTTTTCTTCCTTACCTGATCTGCCAATACGATGGAGATACGTCTCTGCAAGCTTTGGGAAGTCAAAGTTGATCACCACATTCACAGCTTGGATATCAATACCTCTGGTAAACAAATCTGCAATGGAGATTCACAATTCAAGGTGGAGAAACACCATGCTAAACAACTGGTGGAACTACATTCACCAATGGTTGATTTAATTATATGCTTGTGATGTGCAAAATAATGACCACAATAAATTAAAGTTTAAGCCACATAACTTAACAAATAGGGCTAGGTAGCCTTTGTACATAGCTCTCTTCGCATTACAAACCTATGAACTATTCCTGGGGAGTTGGGTGGGGCAGACATCTGGCATGTGAAGTGTGGAAGGCAAAAGTTAGACTACATCTCTTCACCAGGCAGC
This sequence comes from Lissotriton vulgaris, assembly GCF_964263255.1. NCBI lineage: Eukaryota > Metazoa > Chordata > Amphibia > Caudata > Salamandridae > Lissotriton > Lissotriton vulgaris. The sequence goes on from NC_141687.1 coordinate 1,067,210,574, forward strand.
ATTTCTCACATGTAAAGTTTCAACGTGACTCTTGCCTGGAAACACCCAACACATCAGGAAAAAGACCCAACCAACATTCTACTCACTTGACCAGTCATGCTGTAGCCTGCATGCTGTTGAACGCTTAGCCAGGTAGATCAGACTGAATGGTACAAAGGGCACAGATGCAAGGAGCCTAACCAGCTAATATGATCTGAAAGTAGCACTTAGAAAGCAAGGATAGTGAAAGTTGTGGCCACAAAGTGTATTGTACCGACTTTAGGTAATTAGTGTTTAAATGCTCACTGACATTATTGGACTGGGCAGGCATACCTGCAAAACCACCTTGTATGAGTTAATCTGAGCTTACGGTACACATGAAGCACACAAAGGCTGGGGTTTAGCGTTTGCATTGGTTCTGCAATGCAAGCAGGCTTGCGGTTAGTCTATTTTTCTGCCACCTGAGATTTTCTGTTAAGCGATCCAGTTGTAGATTTACACCCCTGACAAGAGTGAAATAAGAGTCAGAACTAAACTGCACAAGCCTTCAAGTGTACATAAAGAGGGAATCATCCCTCACCTGGTTTGTGAACATAGACTACCAGGCTAACTATTAAATGCAACAATGCAGTAAAGAGGTTAGGGAGCTGGCTTTGTATATGGTATTCCCCCAGAAGTGTAAAGGTCTCCATGCAAACCCCAAAGTGCTCTATTTATGGTAGTGTGGGTGAGCAGCCTTAGGCCTAACAGAAGAGTACAAGACATTTGTTGTGCACACAATGACCAATACATGATAACTCAAATATATCCACACCAATTTTAGAAAAATAAGCTTTGCTCAATGTAGTAAAGTATCTTTTTGCATGGTTGCCCCAGACCCCCCCCCCTTCCTCCACAAACACTTTTTGCCTAAGGCTGATGTACTTTGTGTGCACCCTGGATTCCTGCCAAACAGGTATCCAGGGCTTATGTTCTGTCCCTAAACTGTACTGTTGCAAAACCCAATTGGAAACTCTGGCCATATATAACCCCCTTGTAAACGTTACCATAGGTACCAAGAGAACAGTGGCCAGTGAAGGCCTCTAAGTTTTGCAGCAATTAATATGCCATCCTTAAAGGCCCTGCACCATTACACTCTGACACTGCCATGGCATGCTGCGTGTTTTGGTGTTGAACAAAGTGAAGCTTCGGCATGAGCCCTGTACCCCTACCCCTAGCCCCCCACAACATTTATTCAAGTGTTGGAAAGGTGCAGAGACTGACTTGTTGCTGATGTGAAGACCCAACAGTTGAGGGGCATTGTATGTCCAGATGAAATGCCATTGGGCTTCCTGTGAAGTTGATGCCTTGATTAAACAATCATATGATTGGGATAGACTGAAGATTTAGTGCCACCTGAGATGATCAGAAACTACTGCATGCATTTCTTAGAAGGTTCTGGGAGCGGACTAACTTTAGGCCGAATGGAATGACTTGGTATTGATAATAGTCCTGCCCCACTACAGACCTCAAGAACTTTTTCTTCATGATGGACACTTGAAAATAAGTGTCTTGGAAGTCTATGGAAGAGACAATTCCCTGGTGTAGTTAGCGATAGATCTGATGCAATGTAATGCCAGCATCCGAAACTTCTTGCTGAATCCAGTTGCTGGCTACTTTAAAGTTGAGAATGGGTCTGAAATGGTCTTTTGTTTTCTTCACCAGAAAGCAACTGGAGTAAAAGCCTGTATCCCGTTTGTGGGAGACTACCTCGACTGTATGCTTCTGTAGCAAGATCTTGACTTCTACCCAAAGCATGTGCTGATGATGGCTGATAGGTTTTGGTGGAATGTTTGGAGGACTGGTCAATCAGAAAAGCCATTTTAAATAATAATCAGAACCCAGGCGTCTTGTGATTTCTTGCCACTGCCAGAAAGTGTGTAAGGCTTTTCCCCTAGCGGAACGGGTAACAGAAAGGAGGCATGGGTAATTCAGGATTTTGCACCAGTTGTGGGTTTGCCCTTGGGTGGGTTGTTGGGAAGGGCACTTTAAATTGTTGTCGCTGCTGTTGCAGCGGTTGAGGACTGGCACCAATGAGGGGTTGAACACCCATAGTTAAACCAGCGCTGGAATGGCCTGAAGGAACGCCTTTTCTCTTTTGGTCTTTCTGGGCGGACAGCCTCAAGATTCTCAATTTCAGACTTCATGCAAGCAATATCAGTCAGTGTGGCTGCCGACGAACGTAGACCTAAAACACTTAAAATCGTTTGCTGCAACTCTTGTTTCAGAGACTAGGTGAAGCCAGGAATGCCACCTTAAGGCAATACCATGGCAATATTCATGTGAAGCCAACAGGAAGGAGTCTGCTGCGATGCTGATGAATTGAAATGAGGCCTTCAGTCAGAATCTCCAGAAGCCCTCCCTTTTGTCTCTTGGAAGGTAGTCTACAAAGTGCTGGATAAAGTCCCAGAGTGCACCATCATATCTACCCAGGAGGCAGTAGCACGGATCACTTTCATGGTGGTTGTGACCGTTTAACAAAATTTGCAACCCAGAGTCCAGTTTTTTGCTCTATCAGGAGGGGCTGAAGCAGGGGGTGGTAGCATGATGCTTCTAGACGGCCAGATTAACAGTCAGGAGGCATATCTGCTCTGAGAAAAAGAGGATATTGCTCAGGAAGTCAATATTTTTTCTGTAGCCTCGAAAGAAAGGTTTTGGTTGAGGCTGGAATAAGAAATAGTTCAATCGATTGGGAATTTTCTACATCAGAGGGTGCTTCTGTGAACTGTTTAAACTGTTTTACTAGGGCCTGTGCACTTCGTTTTTTGGGCCAGCAGGGGGAGTAAAGTTTTATTCAAACAGTATTGTTAGATTTCAAGTTAGTGAGGCCCTTACCTGCTGAAGTCTTAAGTGTGGAGTGAGCATGTCTGTCTCCTAGGAGATTCTGAACATGAGAAGCAGCTGCCCAGCCCCCACCCCCAGGCCAGCAGACCATTGGCTATTCAGCTACCAGGCAAGTCTGAGCCCTCCTCTCACACCAGCCCAGGCCTCTTAAGGCCTTGCTGGGTGAACCCCAAATCCTTCTCCATCTTGTAAGTTACCGCCTACCTGTTCCCCAGATTGCAGTGAGCAGAGCCCAGGAAGTGGTAAGGAGACAGACTAGTGCTGTCTCTTCCCAAAACAAAAAGTTGTTTAAAGAACGATTTTCACTTTGCGTTTACTGTCCTTTGCCTGTTGTGGTTAGTTAAAAATTGTAGTTTTAGCCTGCCTGTAATTGCATATTTTATCACCTGTGTTGAGTTTTAAACTAGTGGTTTTTCCTTGCCCATGATTGCCTCCATTTAGAGTGTTTAATTGCAGGATTTGCAGTCCAACCACTGTAGTTTGCCCCTCTCATTCCTTGGTGACAATTCTGTTTTCCCTCCAAATTTCTCCTTTGCTCTGTGCTAAGACCTGTATGTTAAAACAGTGCACTCCCAGCCACCATTGTGTGTTCACAAGCCAGTGAGACCAGCCCCCCTGCCCCCACCCCCCGCAACAGGGATTTTCTACATCCGAAGGTGCTTCAGTGAGCCGTTTAAACTGTATTTACTAGGGTCTGTGCTCTTCGTTTTTTGGCCAGCAGAGGGAGTAAAGGTTTATTCAAACAGTATTGCTAGATTTCAAGTTAGTGAGGCCCTTACCTGCTGAAGTCCAAAGTGTGGATTGAGCCTGCCCGTCTCCTAGTAGATCCTGAACAGGAGAATCAGCTTCCAACTCCCTGGCCAGCAAACCTTGTCTGAGGTCGCTGGGCCCTTATAAGGTCTGCTAGTGGTTGGTACAGGTCTACACTGATTGGTGGTTGTTTCTGGTGTTTCTATTGGATTCGGGTTAATGTCCTCATTGGTTGGGTATTTGAGGCCCTGATTGGTTTCTGGGTCTGTGATTCAATCATTGTAGGGTTGGGGCTAGGGTTAGAATTTCTATTGGAAGTAGGGACTAGGGCTTCTTAGGTTATTGGGAGTAGGGTGGGAATAAGGCTAGGTTTAGACTTAATTGGTAGTAGCGATTAGGGCTTCTGGTGTGATTGTTGGCTGGACTAGGTATGGGACTTTGAGTAGGGTTAGGCTTTCTATTGTAAGTAGTGACTAGGGCTACCTGTGACACTAGGTTGCATGGACTTGTTTCGGGACTATTGGTAGGGCTAGGGCCTTTATTAGACGTAGAGATCAGGGTTTTCGAACTGATTGGGTGCTTGGATTAGGGCCAAGATTGGCTGTGAGGTCCTGGTCTCCTATTGGTTCTAGATTTTAGGGCTAGTGTTGTGAATGGATAGTGTTAGGGCCAGGGTTCCCATTGGCTGACTGGGTCACCTGATTGCTAGGGCTCTAAGCAACCAGGGTTAGGGCTTCTCAGCCCGGGCATCTCAGTGAAGGGCGGAGAGGACATGGGCAGTTCTCTGTTTGAGCCGGTTAAGGGCATAGAGGACAAGGGCAGTTCCCTGTTTGAGCCTGTTCGAGACTGGTCGGGACCAGAAATGCTTCCCTTTTTCTCATTTAGCAATACCCAATCCACTGAGTCCTTCCCTCCAAAACTTTTTTACTCATCCAAAAGCCTCCTCCTATTGCTAAGACCTTTAAAAAAAAAAATCACTCTTATCAATCCTTATCCTTTTCAATCGAAATTAACAGACATGTTCACTTCTAAAATTCCATACTAAACTATACTAATATACTACCCAAATAACTGAATAACACCCACTACTCAAATTACTTCATATTTTTTACTATACTAATTTTCAACAGTAATCCTTTATGGGTTCCGGAGTGGCGTGCAACTCGCCAGAAAAGCGCTTCAACACCATTCATGGGTAACAAGTGCTATATGAATGCAAATCTTTCCTCCCCTTTTATCCCTCCGCTATCCTTCTCACTCCAAGTAACTGAGTAACTGACTAATATCCACCACTGAAAGTACTTTATATTTCACCATATTAATTCACCACTACTCCTTTGTAGGCTTCCTGAATAGCGTGCGTTGACAAGCGATATATAAATACAAACCTTTGTCCTCTTCTATCCTTCTACTATCATTTCAAATCCAAATAACTGACTAACCTATCCACCACTTAAAATGTACTCGCATGTTTCACTATACTAATTCAACACTAATCCTCTATGGGTCCCAGAGTAGCGTGCTACTTGCCGAAAAATCGCTTAAACGCCTTGTCAGGGGTAGTAAGCGCTATATAAATGCAATTACAATACAATATGTGGTAGGTGTGTGGACCAGAACCTGAATATTTAGCTTCACAGCAGCTCTCACCACAACCTCCTTGAGCGTGGTGAGGTCATCCACCGGAGAGATGAGGTGGTTGAGAATCAGATAGTGTTGGTGAATGCAGTCCTGTTGATTAAGGAAATTGTGTGCTTTGGTCAATGTCTGGATGACATGTCCAGGACTGATTTATGGCTCCAATGCAAGAGCACCTAGAGGATGAATGCCTTGAATGATGCCTGTGATGGCATAACCGATGAAGCACTCTAGAGCGCGATCTAAGCCATGCCGGTGATACAGGAGGCAAGGGTGATAGAAGAGCAGGCGCCAAAGGAGTTGGAGAATCTGAAAGTACTATCTGGGAAGCAGGGGAGTAAGCTCTTAAGTACTTAAAATCAGGTGAGACAGATTTGCATTCTTTTTCTCCTCTTCATGTGTCCAATGTAGAGTTGGATTTCAACAATCTACCTTAGGCTGATCGCTGCAGACACCTAGACATCAAACCACTTCTTTGAGTCAATGATCACCACACAGTCTATTTGCTCCTAGATGTCTAGGTTACAGGACGTGTTAATAGTACATGAAGTCTACCTTGCCCAGACTCCTATCTGCATCTCTTTGACAGTGATACAGTCCAGTAAGGTGAGCAAGTCTGAGCCATACTTGATCTCAAAGTTGAGGCGCTTGACATGGACGTGAAAACATGCTGTTTTCTGGCTGGCACTCTGTTTTTATCAAACTACTTATTTCAATAAACCCACTCTGATGCCAGTGTGGGATTTATTGTACCATGTAACCGGAGTGCACCTCAGATGTGCACCACTGAATCCTTACCAACCCTAGAGTGTCTGACCAGCTGTAGGCAGCTAGCCACCACTAGACCGTTTCTGGTCACCTGGGTAGAAAGCCCCTGCTCTGAGACCACAAACATTGCACATCCTGGGCAGAGGTGTCATGTCTCCTCCCCCAGGATGGACCAGTGCTATAAGAAGGGAAGCTAAAAATGCCTGCCACCTTTGCAATGCAACCCCAGCCTCTGTTGCTAACAGCGGATGGCAGCCCCTGGTTTACACCCCACTTTGAGCGGGAAAACTTGGATAGGTGTATCCAACTCTGCCAACACCACCCCTAAGGTGGGGGAAGAGATGAAGCACAACTTTGTCTATGGCACCGTGAAGATGGGGAACCCCTCCAATCAGGACTAGGTCTATGCCCACTCCCATAGGAGTGTGGCATAATAGAGGGTGTAGCTACCCAAGGTTAGGTGCCCTTTGGTCCTACTTGCTACTCCCCTACAATGACTCAAATTACATATAAAGGTGGCTCCCCAGATCACAGATATGAGATGTAAGAAGAAAGACAACCTGCAGCAGAAACCAGAAGACAACTTCGTTGACCCCCAGCCCTACTGGCTGGTCTCTAGCTTTAACGACCCTGCGACCGGTCTTGCAACAACCTCCAAAACCCATGGGAGGATTGTTTCTTTCAATGAAGACTCCAATCTCAGAGGACTGTGGACCTGTCCAGGAGAAACAGACTCCAAATCCAGGCAGATCCGCATCACCTGCCCACTCTGCACCAGACAACCACGGACTAAGTCAGAGTGGCTCACAGTGCAGTAAAGACTGCCTGGCAATCCTAACCTAGTGTCCAACCTATCCTGCCCCCCACAACGGCACCTGCATTGTGAATGCAGAGGCTGCCCCCAGCTGCAACCGGTTCTGGTGAGAAGATTCCGACATCCAAAGGCACCTGGTGAGCTGAACCGACAACTGACCCCTACGATCCTCTACATCCCAACTTACTTGGGTTGGTTTTTCTCCGACCTCTGGTGCCACGCCTGCTGTCTAGTAAAAAAAAAATTCTAAATTGAGAAGCATTGGGCATCCGATGTCTTATTTGCACCATGCTGCCCCTGTGCTGCTCATGGTGCATGTTTGGTGCTGCTTTGTGCCCCCGTGCTTGTTCAATCCCCCAAAGCTTGGTCCCTGTAATTGATTTACTTACCTGCAAGCAGTGTGGCTCCAGGCACCCACTGCTTCCATTGGAAAGCATTGGGTCGAACGATTTTGAAGGCGCTGGTGGTGCAGTTTTGGTACCTACCTGATCCCTGCAGACTCTTCGCTCCCAAAACTAAAACATACGTTTCATACTTACCTGTTGTAAGAAAGGGCCCTCTTTTTGCATGGTTTCCCCACTTTTTCCTACCTGCTGATGAACTTTGACAGTGTGCCCTGGGTTCCTGCCAAACAGATAACCAGGGCCTATGTTCTTTACCTGAACTGCGTTGAAAACAAAACCCAATTGGCACTCTTTGGTCACAGGTCAGTCCTTTGTAAATGGTACCACAGTTACCAAGGGCGTTGTGGACAGGGAGAGCCTCAAACGGATGCAGCACTTATTGTGCCACTCTGAGGTCCTGCATCTTTACACACTGCCTTTGCTGGCTGCGTTTTGGTGCAGACCAAAGTGAAGAGTCGACCTGGCACACATCCATGTGTACCATGCCTACACCCCACTGCCCTGGCATAGGTCAGCCACCCCTCTAGTTGGGTGCACTATACCAGTGGTGAGTACAGGTGCATGAGCCTTGTACCCTTACAGTGTCTAAGCCAATTCTTATACATAAGTGCAGTAATGCCATTAAAAGTATATGGTGCTGGGAGTTTGTCATTACAAACTCCACAGTACAATAATGGCGTTACAGGGAAGTTTGGTATCATCCCACACTGATGCCAGAGTACATCTTAGAGATGCCCCCTGAAACACGATACAACACTAGTGTCCAGGATAAGCGGCTACTCGCCAGCTGCCACCACAGGACATGTTTCTGGACCCCTGGGTTGAGAGCCTGCTCCTCTCGAGGGTCTAAAACGATCCACATCTTGGGATGAGGTGCCAAGCCTCCTCCACCAGTATAGGCAGGATCCACGAAGGGGAAGTTTCAAAGGCTTGCTGCCTTCGTGAGCATCCCCAGGCCTTTGCTGCTTCCACCAACTGGCCCCCACAAGTTCAGACACCCACTGTGGGCGGGAGAATCGGCAGGAAAACCAGGTGAGGAAGTGAGGTGCACCCACCTTTGCCAACACCACCCCTCAAGTGGGAAAGGCGATGTGAACCACAACTCAGTCCCTGCCATCTTGCAGATGAGGTGACCCAGCCAAACAGTAAGGCATATGCCCCCCCCCCCTCCCAAAGGAAGGCGGTATAATAGGGGGTGTACCCACCCCAATGAAGGGACCCATTGGTCCCAACCTTTACTTACCTGTAATGCCCCTAAATTTAGTATTTAGGGGCAACCCTGAACCTTGCCTCCTCAAACCAGAACCGACCAAGAAGAAAAGGACCGAAGAAGCTGTGCTAAAGCCAAGAAGGAGGACGCCAAATGACTTGGCACCAGCCCTACCAGCCTATCACCACCTCAAACCTGCATAAATGAAATCCCAGTGTCTCCTGCAGCCAGCAACCTCAAGGACCTGCCCTGCCTTCCACAAGAAAGACTGTCTCCCGTGTGCACTGGATTTGTTCACCTAGAGACTGGCTCAAGCCAAATCTGTGTGTCTGCAACACACTGCACCTGATGCCTATGGCCTGAGTGGCCCAACACCACAAAGGTCAGCAAAACTGACCTGAGATCTGGTGATATTGGACCTGCCTCAAATCTCCAAGCAAAGCCTGCAGCCTCTTTCTGGAGGATCTCCCAGACCAGAGTTGGTAAGGAAATCCAGACGCCTAAAGACACCTGTGCACAAAGTCCCACGGCCTTGGGATGCCTAACCGATTGTGCCCCAGCATCCCAACTTGCCTCTCCAACCATTGGTCAGCTCCAGAAGATCTTCGTACCTAGAGCCTGCAGTCTTTGTTGCAACAGGAAAACCACCACTGAAAACAGGCCACACAATGCCAAAACAGCATCTGCAACCAGCCGCCCCTGAGCTGCTGCGGGTGTACTTTGGGTGCTAACTCTGATCCCCTTTGCCATGAGCCTAACACCAGGAGCTTTGCTCCCACAACCCTGTTGCCTGCTCGTGAGCAGCCATCAACCAGAGGCCCCCTAACACCCATTGGATAACATTGGGCCTCAGCACCCTGCACCCGGCCGCCCTAGTGCCGGTGAGGGTGTTTCAAGGGTGCATTTGACCCCGGAAGAACCCTGGTTCTAACCCCAGAATACCAACTCCCACAAATAACTACATACCTGTAAACCGATAATTTTTCTACATAGGATTGCATTGGCTGCTTTTTTCCTAAAACCTGGTGTGTGGAGTTGGTTTGTATGGAATATTGACAAAACTGCAATTAAACTAAAAGTGATTTACTGACCTTTTGTCTAGGAGATGTCTGCGTGATATCTAGGCATATCACACTGATTAGCAAAAGTAATCCGAAAAGAAATCCAATATGTAGAGTATTTTACAAAGTATCTGAAAAGTAATTTCAAAACAGTAACCTACCTGTAATTCATTCAACTGCATTTGAACCTGTATTTAATTGTAAGACAGTGCATAAGATTTTGCAAAGCATTTATTTCACTTACCTGCATCAGACGGTTCTAGAAATAAAATAACTAAATATTTGTATACGAATCAAATTAGTCCGAGTTCAGTCTGGGTGTGACATTTGCTGATTGTGTACAACAAATGCTTAAAAGTTCTCTACTTTTACCTCTGCCTACATTTGGTGTTCCACTGGACTCTGTATATAAGATACCAAAATAAGGTATAGTGTGCAGAGCCATCTTTATACACCCGTTTAACCACAAATGCTATTTTCCCCCTAGGATAACATTGGGCAGATCGAAAAAGTTTCCAAGTGTCCATTTTTTAAAGTAAAAAGTAAGTTTTTAATTTAAAACCTACTCATCTCTTTACAAAGACCTGGGTCTTAAAATATAGTACAAAGTAAAATGTTATAAAATTGGTCTGCATATCCTCAAGTTGTGCGTCCTTTATTGATATTGTGTGTGCAATAAATGTCACTACTTAGTGTTGGGCCTAAGGCTGCTCACCCACACTACCACTAATAGAGCACTTTGGGTTTTGCATTGAGCCCTGTACACTTGGGGAACCCCTGGACTGTGCACAGAATGACCACCTAGTGAGAATAGACAGAACCAGCTTCCAACAGATGTATTCACCTCCATTAATTCAAATGGTTTTTAAACATGGAATTGGAGTGTAAAAAATTGATTTGCCTTCGCCAAGCCCAAGAAGTTATTAATGTTTGCTCTATACTGAAGTGGAGCTTCAACTGGGGCCCCTGCTGTGTTTATATTTGTAAGTGCTTACCGTTGAAGTTTAACTTCTGCGAAATGCACAACAGGGCCAGATTAGAACCTCATTCCTCCATTCCATACCCCCCTTTAGTCACCTAGTCGTTGGGAAAATCTCTTGCATATTCTGCACTACTGCAGCGTAAAGGATCACAGGGTAATGTCTGTGACATTGTGTGCATGCAATTTCAATGAGATTGTTCCTCAAGCATCTTCAGCAAAATATCAGATTGTGTGAACCCTCGTCAAGAGAAGACTGAGAACCGAACTAGAGATTTTGCAGAGGTCAATGCCAAACCACCTGAGCGCATCTAATCCTTCTTAGAGGATATATCTCACTGTCATCAAGGCTAAGCTGGTTGATGCCCCCCAAGCGACTTCTGATGGCACGGCTGGCCGCTTTTCTAGCACAACTGGGATGTGATCTCACTCCACGGTGATCGAGACAGTAAGATACCCCTCCCATATGAGTTTTTCCCTCCAGCTGCTGGCCAGATTGTGCTTACCCTTTCGAGCACGGATATAAAAAGACCAGGTATATATGGACCCATCCAACACAAACCCCTAGCAGCTGTTTGATATGAATTGTGGCAATGTAACTGCAATACATGACATGCAAAGCTGGTTAGCAGAGACTACACCCTCATTGTTATTTTTCATTATTTTCCTTATCGTTAATGTCTTTTTCTGTTATTAATTGGGTTTCTCTTAAGTAGGGCGCCGAATGTAACTCGTACTCTAGTCTGAGATCCAAAAAAGGTTTACAGAGATGCTACACATTGTACAGTAATTGTATTAGTAATTTGTACGGTACAGAACTGGAATATCGTCGCAAAAATATCGGCTTACCTAAATATCGCTGCAAAAATATCTACAGGAAGAAATATCGATGACAAAAATATAGTCTGACCAGAATATCGACAGACAGGTAAGTAATATCGTTAACATTAATATAGTTGTAATAAATATCGTTTACAAAAACATAGTTTACAATAATATCGTTTTTTAAATTATAAGTAATGTAGTGTTTTTAATGAGTATTTGTAGATAAAGTAGTATTTTTAGTAGTATTTTATTAGTTAATAATGTATTTTATGTTGAATTTAGTATTAATAGTTCCGTAGCGGGTTGTGGGTTTATAGGGGAGTAGGGTGGGAAGTAATTTAAATATAATGAAATAATAGATTAATTAATGTTTTAAATGACTATAAATAGTGTAATAAATAGTTAATTAATTTCAATTAGTTAATTGATGAATAATTATGTAATTATGCTAATTTTTTAATTAATTCTAGGTGTGTGTACAGGATTTTTTTTAGTGAAAATGTAGTAAATTAATTACAATTTATTTGATTATTTAATTAATGATTAAAAAAAACATAATAATTGTTATTTTATAAATGATTAAATACATTTAGTAATTTTTACCCCTACGCTATCCAACGCTTTCCCTACTGTTGCACCCCCTGGAGTGGAAATAGTAATCTTTACTCCTACGCTATCCAACGCTTTCCCTACTGTTGCACCCTTACTCCTACGCTATCCAATGCTTTCCCTACTGTTGCACCCTCTGGAGTGGGAATAGTAATTTTTACTTCTACGCTATCCAACGCTTTCCCTACTGTTGCACCACCTGGAGTGGGAATAGTAATTTTTACCCCTACGCTATCCAACGCTTTCCCTACTGTTGCACTCCCTGGAGTGGGAATAGTAATTTTTACCCCTACGCTATCCAACGCTTTCCCTACTGTTGCACCCCCTGGAGTGGGAATAGTAATTTTACCCCTACGCTATCCAACGCTTTCCCTACTGTTGCACCCTCTGGAGTGGGAATAGTAATTTTTACTCCTACGCTATCAAATGTTTTAATTAGTAATATATTGTATATTTTAATTATATGTATGTATTATTTTTGTTATATAAAGTAATGTGTTAAATATATGTCCACATTTATTAAGTTTATAATTAAAAAGTGTAGTAAATTTGTTTTAAATAGTTAAAAAATAAAAGTAATGTAATGTATTTTGTTAATAGTACTTAAATATTTATTTATTATTTAATGTAATTTTAATTATTTTAAAAAGTCGATATTTTTTACATTTATATTAATTACGATATTTTGGAGTCGATATTTATGTACTTACCTGTTTAAGTATAGGGAGTCGATATTTTTGTAAACGATATTTTTACAACTATATTTATGTCAGCTATATTTTTGTAATCGATATTTTAACACCCTACCATTTGTACAGATTTAACTTGAAACAGTATGCTGAGTTGATGTGATCTATTGCTAAGTCTCACTGAAAGTATATTGTACCAGTGGTATCTTACAAAACTCCAAGAAATAACCCCCCCTTGACCCCCCATGCCCCAAAAATAAAAAACAGACTACAAAGATTAATCTCTACCAAACAGGGGTACTTCTTGAATAAATGAAGTGTTTATTTGGTGAAGATGTTTTCGTATTATCCAGCATCAATATTGTGTCACCAAAATTGACTGGCAATGCACTGTAGTACCTTTTGTTAAGCGGCCTATCAATGTGGGAAAAGGCAGGGTGACCTTTGCATACTACAAAGTAAAAAGGGGAGGGGGCTGCACAGCCCCCCTTTGTGGGCAGTTTTTGGGCCCAGAGCACCCAACTCCCTGGGTGCTCTTGTCCCAGTTGGCTCTTAGTCTCCTTCAGGAACCGGAATTGCTCTTGCACATAGGGAGCTGCTGGATATGCAGCTTCCCATGTGAGAGTAATACTTTAATATTTTCCTGACTGCATATCTGTGGGAGAGGGGCCCTCCCCTTATTTAAACAAGCATTGGCATAGCCAATAGGTCACGCCTTTGGGACCTTGTAATTGTTTAGTTATCCAGCACAAGATCTTTGGTGTAACATTAACTGTTGCATGGCTAAACACATAAGGTCCCAAAGGAGAGACCCATCTTTGCATTCACGTTGTTTTCATACTAAACTACAAGTCCCAGAGTGCTAAGCGGTTTGGTGAGCAATGCATGCTGCATGCTTCTCTAGCTACAAATCATACTTCTAAATGTTCTAATGCTTATATGAGTGTTAAATGTGTTTTTCGGGCAGTACCGTGACCCGGTATTGCACTTTGTTTTTAGATTGGTGGCCGCGGGGGAGGGGGGAGGGGGCGGCAAAGCACACAGTAGCACAACTGCACTGCTCCTGAATGCCAGAATTATCACCAATATCAGAAACAAAACTGGAGACGATGAGGCATTACGATAGAGCTATTGAGAACTGTGGAGCCAGGCTCAAGTCTCGGTGCCGGGTCTACAGCCTGTGATTCTGGTCACATCATTATTTCCCTGTTACAGCTAAAACAAGAGCATCAACTGGGAGAGGTGCATACATTTCACATGCAGGTAAGAAGGGGAGCACACACCTCGGGAACAGCTTAAGTTGAACCACACAGTGCATGAAGAGCAACAGTAAAGTATCCCATAGTGCAGGCCAATGGGGCACGAAGGTGTTCATAATCCGCGCTCGTGCAGTCCTGGGCCTCCTTGCAGATGGCACAGAGCGCTGGTCCCAAGTAGCAGTGATGATGGTTATTTTAGCAAAAGTGTGTGAAAAGCAGCGCTGCATCCCTACAAGGTAACTAGCAGCACAGATTGCCCTGTGACTGGTGGGGGAGGGGAAGCCTGAGGGAGGGCTGGTGGGGGTGGTGGGAACCCAACCGGGGGGGGCCTGGTTGGGGGTAGACTGGTGGGGTTGTAACCCTGTCTGGCTGCGCTCAGAAGAACAGGGAAGGCTGCAAGAGAGTGGGGGAAGAGGTGTATAGGAGAGATATGAAGAGATGATGGCAAATGAGTGAAATTAAACAGAGGGATGGAGGAAAGAAATTAACAAGGAAGAGATAGGCAAGAGAGAAGTAACCACAGGGCACCGTTAAACAGAAGGGAAGAGCACAGAAAGCAAGGACCTGGGCAGAGCAGGGTAACAGGGGCACATGTCCTTGGAAGGGTATACCGGCAACCTGGTGCAGTCTAAAGTGAGGACCATTTGCAGCCAGAACGGGAATGTCAGGTTCTCCCAAAACCACACGGGTGAATGCCAGGACGGGAGAGAATAGCAGCTGGCTGTAGAGCAATAAGCCTTTGCCAAGGTAGCTCCCTGTGCGAAAAGAAAGTTGGCGCCCTCGCTGCTGGTGCATAAAATGAGGCAGCAGAGAGCAGCTTTTGTGCTCAGAAGTCAGCCCATGGCTGCCAGCATCAGAGTAGTGACTGGCCTCGGAACACCCCCCTGTACCTCCACCCACCAGATTATGCAGTTTAGTAACTCACGCTGCTGCCAAGAGGTTTGCTGGAGGAGGGTTAATAGTTTGAGGCAGTGAGGGGCTGGAGAGGCAAGAAAGCAGGCTGATGGGAGTGTTAAAAACAGCGCCCGGAATGACCACTGGAGCCAGGTGACAGGGACTCTGCTGTCTGCATGACCTGAACGCATACAGCTCCTAACGCCCCTCTGAAAAATGGCGCCCTGGGCATGGGACTAGCTCAACAGCCAGCCCTGCTGTCAAGTAATGGTTTATGGGGTGGAAGAAAAAAGGTGTGGTCGTACAGTTAGATTTTTTTGGGGCAAACGAGGAAGAGGGGATACCAGTTCAGCAAGGGTTTCTTGATGAAAGAGGAAAGGTCAGCGGAACAGCAAGGAATTATAGGACGAAAGAAGATGGGATGAGTGGCCTGCGGTGCAGTAAGGGTTTCTGGGATGAAAGAAAAATGTAGGGCGGCACAAAAAATGCATTCTGAAATGAAACAAGGGAAAAGAGACGGTGGCCCAGCAAGTGATCCTGGAACGAAAGAAGTGGAGAATAGAGGCCAAAATATAAGAAGGGTTTTGGGGATGAAAAAAGAAAAATTGAGGTTACTGGTAATACAGCACGGTTTTCTGAGTGGGTGATGGTTCAGAAAATGATTCTGGGATAGGAGAAAGGGAAAGGGGCTTGCAAGACAACAAGGGTTTCTGGCTGGGATGACAGCGTTTGGGATAAGAAAGGAGGTTAAGCGAGAACGGCTGCTGCAGATGACAAAATGGCCCCTGCGCGTGCCGCTGTTTAAAACCAGTGTCAAGAACAAGGGGACCCGTGTAGGTAGTGGAGGACCTCGGGTAATTAATGTTTGAAAAGAACAAGGGTCCTGAACTTTTTCAATAATAAAAGTGATAAACATAGACTTGAATAATAACTATGTTGCTTTTTTTGTCCACTGTCCAGCCGGACAGAGGAGTATTTATTGCCAGAATAAATAAAAGAATAACAGATAACGTGGGACACGACAAGAATCAAACAACTGGGCACAAGCCTGTACCAAGTAACAGAAAGACAGTACAGGGGGAAAAAATAATTAACAGGCAAACAGAGTGGAGAAAAAGGGTGGCTTACAATACAATGCAATCTTGTGTAAGCTCAAACCAACAACTACTGCAATACCGATTAAACAATTCACAAGTGCAGTATTGTTTCAACAGTCAAAAACTGTTGAAACAATACTGCACTTGTGAATTACAGGAAGATGGAAACTTTTGGATACCAAAAAGAAAAACTTTAAACAAAAGAATAACTGAGACAGTACTCACCAGTGCAAACAAGATTTCGGCACAAGCCATTTCTGAAATCATGGAATACGCGATTCCGATGCTCCTAAAGAAAGTTAGAGGTGTAAGAAAGTGCCAAACATCTTCAACTGTACTACAAACATTCCACAGCAGAAAATACTCAGTAAAAGCATTTTTAAAATCTCAAATTTCAGACAGTTAAGTTAGAATACATCTTACTAGGTTTCCTAAAAATAGGCCAAGTCCAACCAATATCGAAAGTTCAACGTTTAATGAGTCTTTAAAAGATTGCTATAGACTGTGCTATTAATGACAATTTGATATTAACAAAAATAAAATTAAACTTGAAACTTACCTGTCTCATTTTAGCGTGGATATAGAAGCATGAATATCCAAGCTGTGAAATTTTCTTTGCAAGAAGTTCCACTCGCTGAGAAGAGTTGCAGAAAATGATGGACTGGTTAATCTGGAGCTGCAGACAAAACAAATGGTAACGTCATGGGCAATTTCAATTTAACGTTAATCTATTCTCAAATATCACCACTCAAATGTCATAGCTCAATATATTATAAGGCATTTACCACTTGACCATACCTATATAGTGCGCATGCACCTTTCAGAAATGTATTCCACTTTATCACCCAGTTCTCTGCTACATAGAACTACAAAGCTGCGGAAAATCCTGCAAGCCACTTAAGAATCCAAAGACAGCACATGTTGAACACCGTATCAGGGGCCATAGTACTGACAAGACAAGCTGGGCTCCTTACCCTGGAAAAAAGTGTGTTGAGGCAGTGCACTTTCTGGCGCTCAGTCACATATGCGTAGTATTGAGTCACTCCTTTCAACGTCAGCTCCTCCATTAGGTTGATCTCATATGGTTTCTGCAAATGGGAACTCTGATTTTTGGAAGAGATTGAAAAGGAAGAATGTGTTTCACTCCACACGTGCAGATTATAATAAAAGCTATGTTTCATACACAAATGTTGCAAACATAAAAAAATAATGCACATAGGCCTATACCAAACATTGGAAAAACGAAAACTGAATATATAACTTTCTGTAAGCAGAAGTGAACAATTACTGTGTGGCTCAGTTAGGTCACTTTGTAGAAGGGGGTGCAGCGGAAAAGTTTCAAAATTTGAAATGACTAATGAGACAAACCTGTATGTATGCAATACTTGCATACAGGAACTCCAGTCAGATCCATGCGACATTCCAGATAAGCCCTGGCAAAGTCAATAGGTCTCATCTTTTTGACCGAGTGCCTTTGCCAAATGTGGTTCATGAGAGAAGCACACAAAGACAAGTGCAACACAAAGTGCAGTGGAGGGCAGGGGTGTTAGTACATAGAGAAACATGGATCACATGTAGGTGGAGAAGCACACTAGTGAGGGGAACACAAATGTGGGTGGAGGGGAACACAAATGTGGGTGGAAGAAAACAAGGGAATAAGCAACAGTGTTAAGGTGGTGTTTGGGCAAGCACATGAACACCGGCATTGGGTGGGGTGTTTTGCAGGTGAAAGCACAAGAAGAAACAATACGGAGCAGGGGAACACCAGGGTTAGCAATACTGAGAACAAGGGGCATTGCGAGTTTCAAGAATTCTTTAAGCACATGACAGGAAGAGCAACAATGAAGGGACAGGGGTCTGGTCTGTATGAGGAAGCACCGGGAGCAACAGAGAAAGAGGGTAGCAATATTTTGCAGAGGAGAAGTACACAATAGGAGACAACATGAAGGGTCTGGGTAAGAAGCACATGACAGCAACACTGAGCTTGGGGGTTGGGGTGTTTTGCATGGGAAGCACTAGGGACATCAGAACAGTACTGAATAGGGGACATGGTGGGCAAAGCACACAAGAAGGAATTTCACAACATGCACTCATGTAAGGGTATCACAAAAGGAAAAACAACAATGAGAAGTGTTAGCTATCCAAGATTTTCTATCCAAAATAACAAAAAAGCCAAACAAAACTTAAAAGATCTAGAGGAGAATCTGGCCAGGAAAGAAGATTTAATTAGACTACTTCAAGGGGGGGGAACAACATAGAAGAGGCCATTAGAGATGTAGCGACAGCAAAAAATTTAATATCTGAATTATTCACTCGTAAAGCAATCCTCAAAGCTACAGCGAATAGGGAAAAAATCTATGAATGGAGCGAACAGGTAGGGCACCAATTAGCCATTAGTGTAAGAACAAAATGAAAAAAATACGATCAAAGCAATAAGAGACCCTGTTCTCGGCCTAACTCATGATACAAACGAAATTAGGGATGCCTTTAGGAGATATTATGCAGAGCTTTATTCTGAAATAGATATCAAGTAAGATCAAATCGATTAGTATCTAATTTCGGATATAAGGCCCTGCCTATCCAAAGCTGATGAGGGAATTCTCGCTGAAACTCCAGACTGGATAGAAATTTTACTATCCATACGCAGTCTTCCATCTGGCAAGGCATCAGGTCTAGACGGTATTCCTGTGGAATTCTATGTCAGATTCAGTTGTTCACTCAAAGACATCCTAACCCAGTTGTTAACTCAGGTCTTCATGAATGGACATCCTCCGGCTTCTTGGGCATGTGCAAAAATTATAGCATTCCCCCCAAAAAATAAAGATCCAACAGAACTAGGCACATACCGTCCTATTACCCTAATTAACAACAACTCTAAAATATATTCCAAACTGTTAGCAAGCAGATTGGCACCTTTAATTCATAAAATTGTATCTGCTAGGCAACACGGGTTCGTCCCTGGAAGATCAACCACAGACCACGTTGCCGAGGTAGCAGGAGACCTATGGGTCTAATTTTGTTAGATGCGGAGAAAAGCATTCAATAGGGTCTCCTGGCAATATCTATGGTCGGCCATGGCAAAGTGTGGGATCGGGGACCATTTTATTCAAGCAGTACAGAAAATGTATGTCGCTCCCGAAGCAGTCGTTATGATCAATGGGGTCACCTCGGACATCATCAAAGTGACTAGAGGAACAAGACAAGGGTGTCCTTGTTCTCCCCTACTCTTCGCCATTTACATCGATCCTTTTATCGCAAAGCTAGAAATGAATCCATCCATACTACCTATTAAGACATCGAATGATGAAACTAAAACTCCAGCCTTTGCAGATATTGCGATTGTTACATCAGATCCAATTACAACAGCTAGGATAATGGAGGAAGAAGCAAAAAGGTTCGGGGAGATTTCGGGGTACAAACTAAATCAAACTAAAACCCAGATTGTAATAAATAACAGCAGCGTGGACGATGTAAGAGTCACTTATAATGCATTATATCTTGCCTTTAATATTACATCCGATCTGAATAATCTAGTGGCCCTGAACCTAGACCCCTTATTGAAACAGACAAATAAAACCTTATTGAGACTCCACAACCTGCATTTAACAATAATCGGAAGATGCAATCTCATTACAATGGTTTTTCTGCCCAAATTTTTGTACTTCTTTCGGGCAATCTGTCTTAACTTTGACCTATCACTTTTTAATGAAATAGATATGTTATCTCGCTTCATTTGGGGCTATGGAAAAACACGAAGAGCCTATAAACATATCATACACTCTAGGGATAGAGGTGGCCTAGTCCTCCCTAATTTCAAATTCTATTGGTGGGCTACAACCATCAAATACAGTAGTCTACTGTTAACCCCCAAACAAGACTCAACGCCCATTTGTCCGGTTCCAACTCCACAGGAACTAATCTTGGGTAATAACTCTAACAACCACCTTTGGAAACTACCTTATGATTGCCATTTTAAAAAAAGAACGATTTAAAACACTCAAGGGTATTTACACAGTTTGGAACATGGTTCGGAAACATCTGGCGATCGGCAGGTTTTCATATTATACTCCGATAGAAAACGATACCAATCTTCCTGAAACTATTTGGGATTCCTGTATGCGGCAATGGGTTAGTTTAGGAATCTCGCAACTCTTTACGATTCCATGGGCTTTTGTTCATTTGAATCGCTAAAAAATAAATATGGGCTGAATTCGCACAATTTTTTAAAGTTTTTGCAATCAAGAGATGTTATTCTGAAAAGGGGGGGGACTCAATGGTTGCTTTAAGAAAATCCCCACAATTAACACTGTGGTCAGCTCGGCAAGGGTAAAAATTGGAGATATTTATAAAGACCAATTGCTGTACTACCGGACGATGTGGATAAACATGCAAATAATTGGCAAAATAGGATCGATATTACAGAGGATCTAGCTCATAAAGCACTTGAACTATCCAGCTCTATCCTAATGTCCACCAAGTTACAAGCTCAGTTCTACAAAAATTTTCGACCTTTATTATACACCCAAAAAAAATTCAAAATGGGGGGAGGGGGAGGGGACTCTCTGCCCCAGATGTACTAGGCCTAAAGCCGATCTGATACATATGCTGGCTACATGTCATACATTAGATAATATTAAACGAGAAATCTCCAACTTCCTATCTGAAATATTAAAAGTCAATATAGAGATCAGCACAGCAGAAATTATGTTAGGGGTGGATAGAGTTACCAGACCTATCGCCATGCAGGGACTCATTTATATTGCTATGGCAGTCTTAAGAATCTGTTTGACTTCCGCATGGCTGGATCAATACCCACCCACATTTCAACAGTGGCGGACGCGCTTCTTAGCTACATATAATCTCGAAATTGCCATTTATAGCCGGAAAGGTATCAAGAAGAAAATAAAGGGATTAAAATTTGGGACCCAGTTAGACTATGGCTAGGGAGCCCAGTATAGATCAATAATGTAACCGAGATGTATCGAGTTCGTAAGGAATGTAATGATGGTTTTTTTCTTTACTCTTTTTATTCTTCGAAGCCTGTATTGCTCTATTTTTCTTTTTTAATTTTTTAATTGCTATTTTTCAAATTGTTACCTGTACCGGGAGGAGGGGTCCCAGGGGGTGTGGGGGGGAAGGGTGGGTCAACTGTGATGTAAAAAAAGAAAAAACCTCAATAAAGACTTGTTGAATAAAAAGAGAAGTGTTAGCTAATGAATAGAGCAAAATGGAAAACATGGACAGAGGCTTGCAGGGGAAGCACATGAGTGATCACAACACAGAACAAAAAGGCTGAGTAATTTTGAGGAAAAAAGCCAGAGCAAAGTGAGGGGCCTGGGGTTTGCGGGAGACAAATGCAGCAAAGGGAAAGGAATGTTTTGCAGAAGATAAAGATCCAAGCAGAATGCAACAAGAAGCACAGGGGCAAGAAAAACCACACAAATGGGCTACAGGGACCAAAGTGTGTTAAGCACACGTGCAACACAGAGCAAAGGGTGTTGACACTCAAACAATTTACAGGGGGCACACAATGGGGAGAAACAAATATGAGCGAGAGCAAAACGGAGCTGTGTGTTTTGGGGAAAAGCACACAAGGGCCAACACTCAGCAGTGAAGCAGGAGATATGGAGAGGGTAAGCAAACCAAGGAGATGGAAAGCACATGTAGTGAGTGATTAGCTGGGAAAAAAAAGCACTGGCAAAGGACCTGTAGGCTTTGACAATTCCTTTTGGTGATCTCCTACAGTATTAGCAAGGTGCTGTGCAGACTGATTATAGGCTAAATAAAATAAAGCATCAGCAATGACAATAGGTCTGGCTTGGAAGGAATGTATTATAGTAATGGATCATTACCAGTAAATAGTATGGAATTGGATGTGCGGAAGCCAATAACTTTAGAATACTGATTTAGCTTAAAATGTGGGCGACATTTGCAGTGTCAAACAACTTACTTACCTTCAGTAACAATATATCTGTAAGAGACAGATTAGTTATGGATTCCTCACCTGCGAATTACCGCCACGCGTTAGACTGGATCTGGAGAATTTATTCCTCAGTAGTACCCCTGCGCATCGATAGGTGGCGTCGGTCGACTCTGCCTTAGTCATTGGTATCGTGGTTGCTGGAATGACGTCACGTTATCTACTCAGATGCCGCCCTCGGCGCTAAAGTAAGTTCTTTACACGACATTCCACGCCAGAAGTGCAGAGCCATGCAAGTCACGGACAACTGGTGCACAAAAACTAGGGCCCTGAAGGTAAGGGAAGTTCCTTACCCTAGAAGTCAGTTTGCAGAATGAGAATGGGTGGGGTGGTGAGGAATCCGTAGCTAATCTATGTCTTACTGATATATCATTAATACTTTAAACTGAGCACAACAACAAAGTACAATTTCAACTGACTTATCTCCCCAAATGCACAAGTTGAGACACAGGCATCGCACTCCTGCAGATTAAAGACTGGATTACTCGTTATAGTAGAAGAGAAGAGGCAAAAAGTGAAACCTATTGAGACAGATGTATTTTTGTGATAGTCCAAATAGAAACTGCTCCCTTCGTTGAAGTTAAACGAAGGATAGCAGGGAGCATTTGAGAGATAAAACTGGTGCTCAATGGACAAACTTGAAACAGAGTGACATCCTTAAACTCTAGGACTAAAAAGAAAGGGGTGCCTTAACTGATTACTTTTTCTTACATGGATATTCTTACGATTTGAGCCTTGAGAAAGTTGTCTTAAGACACATGTCGGCTGTATGAATGTACACAACTACGTGTCAACAAAACAAGAACGGATACATTTTTGTTATACTTTTACGGATGTTATTACACAATTTGTTCTATATCTGCAATTTTTTGTATTAAATGTTACTGACAAAGTCAGTTGAAATTGTACTCTGGTGTTGTGCTCTGTTTAAAGTATTAATGAGTAAGGATTGGGAGAAATTGTTCTCCATTTACTGAGTAACACTATGGGTGGCACAGTGTTTACATTGAGCACGCCCTTACATTAAGTGAATTAATATTGGCAAACAGAACTGAGGGGCTGACTATTTTTCTACCGCTACCATCATTTGTTGTATGTGACGTAGAGATCTATTATTACCGAAGGAAAGTAACATGTGCATCTGAAAGGGACAGTTATGGATTCCTCACCTTAGAATAGATACCCCAGCAATACAGATACCGGTGGTGGATCTGCGAACCAAGTTCACACCAGAAAGTCCTGGAGAACTGAACAGCCGAAGCAGTCTCTCCGGACTTGGCTGTCCAGGCAGTAGTGTTTGGTGCACGTGTACAGTGAAGCCCACGTGTACAGTGAAGCCCACGTAGCGGTCAAGAAGGGGGACTCCATGTTCCAACGCATTAGTGGCCGCCGTCGGCCTAGTGGACTAGGTACGCAACCCCACTGGAAGTTCCTTTTGCGCCAAAAAAATAACAGATTTTGATGCAAAGAAAGACCCATCGGGAGATGGTTTGTTTTTGCACGGTCAGGCCTTTCTTGGCGCCCACATAACCAACAAAGAGCTTGTCACCCACATGGAATTGTTTTGTGTGATCCAGATAGAACGAAAGCACACGTTTTGGATCCAGACTGTAGAGCCTCTTCTTTAGGAGGATATGGAAAGAAGGTGGGCAAAGTGATGGTCTGTCCTATATGGAAAGAGGTAACCACTTTGGGAAGGAAAGGCTTCCTAGCACGGAGGACAACTTTGTCCGGATGAACAGCCAGGAAAGTAGGCTTAGAAAAAAGGGCTTGTAGCTCACTCACCCTGCGAGCAGAGATGATGGCAACCAGGAAGGCAGTTTTAGGGGCAGGAGTCTAAGAGGACAGTTGTGTAGCAGCTTGAAATGAGCACACAAGATAAGAACCAGGTTCAAGTCCCACTGGGGAACCACGTAAGGAGTTGGAGGAAACAAGTGAGTAATGCCTTTAACACCTTGGCTGCTAGGCGTTTTCCCCCCCTGTGCTGGAAAATCCTCTTTTGCTATATTCATGACGAGCTCAGCTCGTCATCAGCACAGCTCAACTGTGCATCATGACGAGCTGAGCTCGTCATCAGCATCGAAAGGGTTAAGGAAGAGATTTACAATAGGGGACTTGAAGAGAAGGCTGGTCAGGCAGCCGAAGAAAGGCCAAAATGGCTGAAAGATAGCCTTTGCAAGTGGCCAGAGCCGAGCCCTGCTGGGCCAAAAAGAATGAAGAGGAGAACCTATGAAAGGGAGGGGCAGAAGGGGATCCACAGCCTTTGCTGTGTACCATGCCACAAACGTGTTCCATCTACAAACTTATACCGTTTTTGGTGGAAGAACGCCTGGCTGCCAAGGTGACATTACAGACTTCGGGAGGAAGGTCAAAAGCTGTCAACTGACGCTGCTCACTCTCCATGCAAGGAGGTGGAGGCTGGACAGGTTCGGGTGGAGGACAGTCCCCTGCTGCTGTGACAAAAGATCCTCCCGAAGAGGCAGACTGATCGGAGGATCGATGGCCATGCTTAATAGCTTGGGATACCAGACTCTTCGTGCCCAATCTGGGGCCCCATGAAGGACTTTGGCCTGGTTGCGCTTGATCTACAGTACTCTGGGCAGAGGTGGTATAGGCAGAAAGGCATATAGAAGACTGCAACTCCACTCGCAACTTAATGCGTTGCCTATCGAGTGCCGCCTTGGAAATTCCAATACGCAGAACTGCTGACATTGTGCGTTCTCTTCTGTGGCAAATAGATCTAAGCAAGGCTCTCCCCACTGCTGAAAGAGACCTTGCACTACCTCAGAGTTAAGACTCCATTAGTGATCTATCCTGCACCTGTGCTCGTCCGCCCTGGTGTTCAGAGAACCTGCAAGGTATTTAACCACGAGATATGCCCAGATGTTCCAGCCATATCCAAAGGCGGAGGGCCTCTTGACATAGGGTCCACAACCCCAATCTCGCCCTGTTTGTTGCAGTACCACATGGCGGAGGTGTTGTCTGAACACCTGCACTACTCTTCCCAACAGAGGGAAGGAATGCCTTTAGTGCAAGACGAATCGCACAAAGCTCCAGGAGGTTGATATTGAGTCCGGACTCCGCCAGAGACCAGAGACCTCTGATCTCCGCCTATCCCATGTGGCCACCCCAGCAGTGATGCATCTGTCACCGGTGAACTCTGGCTGAGGAAGGGAGATTGATCTGCCGTTTACCCAATCCCGGTTCGTGCCACCACTGCAAGTTACCTGCAGTGCCCTCCTAAATCTGGATGCAATCAGAAAGATTCCCCGGATGCTGTGCCCACTGGAACTTCAGGTCCCACTGCAGAGCCCACATATGCCACCTGGCATAGTTCACCAGCAGGATGCAGGAGGCCATGAGGCCCAGTAGCCTCAAGGTCATTCTGACCGAAACCCAGAATAGAGGCTGAAAGATCGGAATCATAGCCTGAATATCCCGGACTCAGTGCTTGGGAGGATATGTCCTAAACTGCGTTGTGTCCAGAACCGCTCCGATGAAAAGGAGCTTCTGAGAGGGAATAGGTTGTCACTTCAGCACATTGATGGTGAAACCCTGCGAATGCAAGAGTTCAGCCGCAGTCTGGAGGTGTGAGACAACTGCCTGGGGCAAGCCCGCCTTCAATAGCCAGTTGTCGAGATAGAGGAAGATTGGAACCCCTGATCTGCGCAGATGACTGCACCACGGCCATCACTTTTGTGAACACCCGAGGGGCACTGGTAAGGCCGAAGAGGAGCAAGATAAACAAAGTGCTTGTGGCCTACCATGAACCGTAGATAACGTCAATGGGCCGGCAGGACGGGGATGTGAAAATCGCATTCAATGGCTCCCTTGACCAAGAGCCATAACTTCCTATTGAAGGGCCAAGTGATCTGCCGACATGCGATGGGTCCGACGTGGCATGGATGAAGGGTTAGTCTCGAAGGGGAGTGAGTAGCCCCTTCAGACTATCTGCAAAACCCACCTGTCCGACGTAATGTTGAGCCAGTGGGGGAGGTGATGTAGAATCCTGCCGCCCATGGACAAAAGGTGGCCCTGAAAGCGGTACAAAAGGGGGTGGTGAAACCGGTCATCGGAAGCTTAAGTGTGGCAGGGTATGCTCAGACGTGAGTCCCTTGCTCACTTTGCCACTGGATTCAAGCAAGCCGGGCTGAAGACAGCTGGAATGCCAGACACCGGTCCTCAGAAGCTTGTTTCCGGTCCAGGGAAGGCATGGCTTGGCAGTTCGGGCTGGACTGTTCCCATGAGGCACAGGGTAAGACTGATTTGCATATAGCCATGTCTGAACTGGGGTGGCAGAGTGGGCTAAAGAACGGTGATGGATTAAACCCAGTTCTTTTGACTGGGTGTGAGTGTTTGATTGGTTCAGATGCTCCGTCCATTACCACCCCCTTTTGTATCGCTCTTTTAGATCCTGGTCGTCATCGAAGATGTTGTCCGGGTCCGGTGCCTGTCGCTGCATTTCTTGCCTGGCTGCACGTCGATTACGAATAGTTTTCTTGTATCAAAACTGTGCACAGGCTGGACAGCTTTCCTCTTTATGGTCTGGGGAAAGGCACTTGTTGCATGCTGAGTGCTCATCAGTATGTGGAAACTTGGCGTGGCATTGCAGGCACCTTTTAAATGGGCTTCTTTCCATAGACGGTCGGCTCACGTGGCGTTGAAAGGCCCAATGGCCCGTGTCGACGACCGCTTGGAGATGGAAGGCTAGATCGAGTAGAGAAGGTACCGATCAAGAATACCGTCGAACCGAAGGCCTTTAGAAAAGTTTTGTTACGCTTCCGAAGTTGAAGTATAGGAGTTTGCATCCGAACCCAATGGCGGAAAAAAACAATCTGAGGATGGAGAGGATGCCCATGCGCACTGTAGTCCAAGGGAGGAGTCGCCTATCTCGTGATACTTTGAAAACTCTTCCAAGACAAGTGCAATCATCCGGACCCAACACTAGGCGGCGATCTATGCACAAGATATGAATTCAGCAGCCCACGTGCCTCGAACATAGGCGTCCTGAAGGTCTGAAGACACCATGTAGTCGTTTGCGTTGAGAAGTTGTAGCACCTCTTGAATAGAAACCATGCGAAACTACTGTTTCTTTTGATATTTGTTGAGACTCAAGTCCAGTATAGGTCTCCATTTCTTCTTTTTTCGGACCAGGAAAAAACGGGGAGTAGAACTCCTTGCCCCGTTGACCAGAAGGAACTCTTTCTATAGCTCCCTTCCGGAGCATTAGTAAGAGCAGATGTAAATTCTTGTGTAGCATTGGACAAGGAGGGATCTGGGGAGGAAATTCTATGAACTCCTGTGAGTTCATAAACCGAACTAGTTGCAGGACCCATCGATCTGTACTTATCTTTATCCAATTGTGTAGGAAATGAGAAATTCTTCCTCCAATCCTGGATGGTTGAAAGGAAGTGGAGACCTGTGGCAGAGAGAAGTCATTGTCTAGCTGCATCCTTTTGCCTGCCTCCTTTCCCTCGAAAGGAGGACTTAGTGTAAGACGACTGTTGTTGACGCTGCTGATATTGCGGACGATATTGTCGATTGGTAGAGTAAGAGGAGCGGTAGTGTTGATAATCTCTCGTAGAAGATTGTCCTCTCCATCTTGAGCCACGAAAGGAAGGGTTTTTGAACTGAAGGGTACCCAAAGCCCTAGCCGCATCAGTATCCTTTTTAATGCCCTGAAGAGCATCAATGTGTGTGCGAAAGAGAAGCTGGCCTTCATAAAGCAGGTCAAGGACTTTAGTTTGTATCTCCGGACGGAATGCAGTCGCTTTCAGCCAACCCTGGAGTCTTAAAACCTCAGCCCCCGCCAGTTGGCGAAAACCAGTAGATGCGATATCCATCGCACAATCTATCTCATAGGCTGAGCGTTCGCCTTCTAGTAGGATCTTTTTTGCCTCTTCCTTTGCCTCCTCCAGCAAGGATCCAAGATAAGGGGCAATGTCTGCCCACATTTGTCGGTTATAACGTCCTAACCGTGCCAAAGAGTTGGAAGCGCGCACTGTACGCGGACATCGATGAGAAACGTTTCCCAATGTTATCTAGCCGTCTCCAGTCTTTATCTGGAGGGGCAGTTAGCGTTGCGGAAGTATTTTTAGATTTCCACTGCGCAGCCTGTGTGATAACGGTCAGGTTTGGGGTGGCTGGTCAGGCAAGGTGGAGTGTTGTCTGGAGCCCTATATTTCTTGTCCAGCCTAGGCAGCACCGGGGGTAAAGAAGACTGGTTTTGCATAATCTTAACACCCTGGTCCCAAATGTAGTCAATGATAGGTATAGACCTGACGGACTTCTTGAACGGTTCCTTAAAATCATAAAGGAAACAGTCTTGTTGGTGAGAGGGCACAGGAATTTGGAAATGCTAAGCGCTCAAGGATATTGTGGAAGCTCCCGATATCCTCAGGGGCTGAATCAGCCCGAGTAGGCACAGGGGATGCCAGACAGGGAATTACATAATCGTCCCATTCATAGTGTGTAGATTGAGAATCTTGAAGTTCCCCTTCTTCATGTTGCTCTTCCTCATCATCATCCGAGGAAGGTGGAGGTTGTGAAGTAGAAGGGCCAGGCTGTATCACTAGAGGTGAAGGCCGAGGTCTAGGCGGTGGAGAGACCACTGGAGGAGGTGGAGGCGTAACCGAAGATGAAAACCTTTGTTTGTAATCAGAAATTGGGAATAGGAGGTCAGAAACCAGAGTCGCTGATAGGCAAACCATAGGAGGTTGAGGGGGATAGTACTCCTCATGGTAATCCACCTGGTCCTCCTGCTCCTGTTCAACATAGTCCGAGCTTTTGTGATATTTGACATAAAGTTCAGATGGGCTGGTAGCATTTCTGAACATACTGCTGTCAGAGTCTTAGGTTGTAAAGGCTGGACTCTGCTTGGAGAAGTCAAGGCCAGTGTCAGCGTGCGTTTTGTAATTTTAAGGTGTACATACGGACTTTGTAAGGTAGGTTCAGCTGTCGTCGACGAGCCAGTCGACTGAGTGGTAGACGGTGGGACGTCGGTGGGTGTCACTGGTGGTATCGTAGACTATGCAGTCGTCGACTCTTGAGGTGTCGACGGTGGTATCGACGTCTATACGGTCGTAGACTATGGCCATGTCGACAATTTTGTCGTCGGTGGCAGTGTCTTGTTAGTCCGAGGACGAAGTAGATGTCGACGAGGTAATAGTCAACGTGGGCGTGCAAGTCAACGGTGAAAGTATGGACGTAGACGACGAATATTTTAATAGTCGACCAGATAGACCTACCGGTCACCAACGATGAAGAGGTCGACGTCGATAATGCAGAAGATGCCACAGAAATAGATATGGTCGTCGTCGACGAGGTAACAGGCAAAGTCGACAAGGTGGAAACCGGTTTCTTGAAGGTTGGAACAGTCTTCTGAGGAAAAACCTTAGCCGGTAAAACGTTGGAATCCGCCTCTGAAGACTTTTTATGAGTCTTCTTTTGAGGTGGCTGCGATGAAGGACCTGGAGAGGCCATCATAGGTCTCTTTTGGGAGGAATCGGAAGTCCTGAAGGAACATTCACTCTTCAGAAGATACTGCCTGGTCTCCCTCTTTTAGCATCTATAGCCAAATTAAGAGGCGTCCCTCCCGGTCCTTGAGGGTCTTTGTAGAAAAGGTACAACATACCTTACAGTCCTTTGAAGAATGATCCGGGTAGAGGCAATAGAGAGTCCTTGTGCTGGTCATCCACATGAAGCACAGGACCTAAAAAGTCCTTTTTTTTTAGGAGCATCAGCCATGGGTAACCTGAAAACTCCCCACAGATGAAGAGATCCTGAAGAAAAAAGTACTGGAAATCCAGAAAGTAAGGAAAGCTGAGCAGAGCTCAGTGTGGACTCCCTTAGCACAACGTGCGGTAGAAAATCTGAGGGACTAGAGCTCCTTCCAGGAAGGTTCCAGAGGGTGGTGATAGCAGATTGGCTCCTCGCCAAAGTTTGGTCCTTTTCACAAAAGGACATGGATATGTTACTAATGAGGCCTCTGGCCCATTACTATGTATATGTATCTACGAGACATTACGAATAGTTTCTTACCTGTCGGTGTAGTTTTGCAGCTTGATCTTTCTGGATTCACTATGCTGTGCATATTCCGCGGTCTTGTGGTTGGGTCCGGATTCGTAGTCTTTTTTTTTTTTTTCGTCGCCCAGGTGGGCGTCGACGTCACCCCTTCCTGGGTGTATTTCCGGTGACGTCGGCATGCTTCCTGCGGAAGCTCCCACCCTTGGGCGCCATCTTCGGATTCTTTTTTTCCGTGTTTCTTTCGTCTCCGAAGTGATGGCAATGTTCTATGTAGGTGAAACTTCTTTTACCCGCTTTGCATATAAAGTCATTTCTGTTTTTTTTGGTTTTTTTTTACCACCTCTTTCTCTCTCCAGCCTCATCTTTCTGGCGGAGGTGGGTGGGTTCGCTAGTGAATCCAGAAAGATCATCAAGCTGCAAAACTACACCGACAGGTAAGAAACTATTCGTTTTGCAGCGTGAATCTTTCTGGATTCACTATGCTGTGCATAGATTCTGTAGCGGTTTCTCATTTCTGTGGCGGCTGGGTGGAAGATGAGCTTTGGTTCTTGAATATGTGCTGGAGCACCTTTTGTCCAACTTGTGCTTCTTTGTTCATTTGAACATCAACGCAGTAGTGCTTTGTGAATGTGTGCACTGAAGCCCATGTTGCCACCAGGCATATGTCTTGTATGGGTGTATTAGCCAGGAAGGCTATCGTCGCACCCTTTTTGCTAGTGGAGTGGGCACGTGGTCCCTCTGCTAGTTCTTGCCCTGCCCGCTTGTGGCAGAGTTGGATTGTTTGCGCAATCCATCGGGCAATAGTGTTCTTTGTTACAGCCTTACCCATGAAACTGTTGGCGAATGACACGAAGAACTGCTTTGTCTTCCTGTGTCCTTTTGTCCTCTCGATATAGTGCATGACCGCCCTTCTGGCGTCTAGGTTGTGAAGGGCTCGCTCTGCGCTATTTGTTGGTGTTTGGAAAAAACTCGGTATCTGTATGGACTGGTTCATATGGAATCTGGACACCACCTTTGGCAAGAAGTGTGGGTCAGTCCTCATCACAACCCTGTCATTGTGTATTTGTATGTATGGTTCCTGCAGAGTTAACGCTTGAAGCTCGCTCACTCGTCGTAGGGACGTTATTGCAACCAAGAAAGCTGTCTTCATGGTCAGCATTTCTAGTGAGGCCTTGTGGAGCGGTTCAAAGGGCTCCTTCATGAGTTCCGTCAGGACTATGTTCAAGTTCCAAGCCGGTGGTGACACACGCTTGGGTGGTGAGATCCTTTTCGCTCCTTCCAGGAATCTCTTCACAACCTGTGACGTGAAGAAGCTCCTGCCCATCTCACCCCTTGTATAGGCGACTATCGCTGCCAAGTGGACTCTTAAGGAGGACGAGCTGAGTTTTTTCTCCAGTAAGTACGTGAGGTATTTTAGCACTG
Source organism: Lissotriton vulgaris (assembly GCF_964263255.1). Classification (NCBI taxonomy): domain Eukaryota; kingdom Metazoa; phylum Chordata; class Amphibia; order Caudata; family Salamandridae; genus Lissotriton; species Lissotriton vulgaris. The sequence continues at coordinate 1,067,241,860 of NC_141687.1, forward strand.
TGGAGTCCTTCATTTTATTGTGAAGTCTTTCCTTCCTGCACCATATTGTGAATCTCTTCCACTTTGCCCCGTAGCACTTCTGTGTGCTGGGCCTTCGTGCCTCCCGAAGGACCCTGAGGGTGCTCTCAGGCAGTCTCAAGTGTGCGAATTCTATGTCCTCAGGAGCCACGCCACTAGGCTCAGGCTCTCTGGCTCTGGGTGCAGTACCTCTCCGTTGTGCATGGAGAGCATGTCTTTTCTTCTGCCGAATCTGTGGGGTGCACTCTGTGCCATCTCCATGATCTGCGAGTACCATGTCTGGCCCACTGTGGTGCGACCAGTATCAGGGTCATGTTGCTCGCTCTGCACTTGCTCAGTACTCTGTATCAGTGGTATCGGGGGAAAAGCATACCCTTCTTCGGGTTGTCTGGATGCAAAGCTTTGGCATTTGGCATTCTGGCGTGTTGCAAACAGGTCCACTGATGGCGTTCCCCACTTGTTGAACAACCACTTCGTCTCCTGGGCATTGAGCTCCCACTCGTGAGATGTCGATGTCTGTCTGCTCAGCCAGTCTGCCTGAATGTTCTCCTTCCCTGGTAGGTGTATGGCCAGTAGGTCTATCCTGAGGGGGATGGCCCATCTCCATATCTCCTGCGCCAGTGTCGAAAGCATTGTTGACTGTGTTCCACCCTGCTTGTTGATGTAGAACATCGCTGTGGTGTTGTCTGTCTGCAGCAACACCCTCTGCTTGTACAGTCTTGTCTGGAAGGCTTTCAATGCAAGGAAGATGGTTTTTAATTCTAGATAATTGATGTGCTTTGACGCATCTGCTGGTGTCCACAGGCCCCTGACTTTGAGCTCTTCCATGTGAGCGCCCCATCCCATCAGGGATGCGTCTGTGGTGATGGTCACTGTTGGTGTTTGGGGTGTAAGAGGTTTTCCCTTTGCTATGTTCTCCATGGTCCACCATGTCATTTCCTTCTGCACTGCGTGCGTCACAACCACTAGATCCTCCCAACTCCCTGAAGCTTGTGACCATTGTTCCTGGAGCCATTCTTGGATGGGTCTCATGTGAAGTCGTACGTTTGGTACCAGGTGGATGCATGATGCCATCATCCCCAAGATCTTGCTCGCAGTCCTCACTGTCGGAGCTTGTCGCTTCCGGTAGAGGCGAGCTTCCCTCACCAGGGCCCCTGCTCTCTTGTTGCTGGGGAACACTCTGCCCTGCAAGGTGTTGATCTGTGCCCCCAAGAAGATCTTTACTTGTTCCGGCTCCATTGATGATTTTTTCCAATGGATGGAGAACCCCAGGTTTATCAGTGTTCTCGTCACTGTATGTGCGTCTCTTGCATTTCTGGTACGAGTTTGCTTTCACGAGCCAGTCGTCCAGGTAAGGATATACGTGTATTCCCTTCCTTCGTAGGTGCGCTGCGACTGCCGCGAGGCACTTTGTGAAGACCCTCGGTGCTGATTTTAGACCGAAGGCCAGCGTTGTGAATTGGTAGTGGCCGTCTCTGACCGTGATCCTGAGCATATGTTTGTGCGTTACGTTCATTGGTATGTGCAGGTAGGCGTCCTTGAGGTCTATCGTGACCATGAAGTCCCCAATCTGCAATTGCGGTAGCACCTCCTGCAGGGAGGTCATTTTGAATTTTTGTGTTCTTCTGAATGTGTTCAGGAACCTGAGGTCCAGAATGGGTCTCATTGTCTCGTCGACCTTTGGCACGAGGAAATACGTTGAGTATATTCCCTTGTTTCTTTCTTTGAAGGGAACCCGTTCTATGGCCTCCTTTTGAAGGAGCTCTCTCGCTTCTTCCTGAAGCCGCTGTAGCTGTTCGTTTGTTAGTGGCTTTCACTTTGGTCTCCTGCTTGTTTGTCTCCCTTCCAATTCTAAGCAGTACCCGTATTGGATGATGTTTAGAATCCATTTGTCGGATGTGATCTCTCTCCATTCCTGGAGATAGAGTCTTAATCTTCCACCCACTGGTGTTACGTGGTGGTAGTTGTCCATTGTGTCCTGACCCCTTTGTACGTGCTGCACCCCGGGATCCTTTCTGTGGGCGGGCACACGGGTGTCTCTGAAGTCATTTAGAGGCGGGCTGCTGGCCCCCTCTTTTATGCTGTCCACGTCCATTTCCTCTCCCTCGAAAGGACTGGCCCCTTGACTGGTACTGCCAGGACTGCTTCTGTTGACTGTTGCGCCTGCGAGTCAGCCTGGTGCGTCTGTTGGAAAGCCTGGTGTGAAGTACCTGGCTGGTTTCCACCTCTTCCGCCGGGCCTCCGTGACTGGGTGCCCCTTTTGTTGCCTCTGAACTGCAAAGCTCCAATGGATCGTGCAGTTTCATTGTCTTTCTTTAGTTGACTGAGTTTGTCGTCAACTGGTGTCCCGAACAGCGTCTCGCCGTTGAACGGAGTGTTCAAGATGCTGTGTTGCACTTCAGGCTTAAAGCCCGAGATTCTGAGCCATGCGTGTCTTCTTTCCGTGACACCCATCATCATGAGCCTGCTGGAGGTGTCTGCACCATCCAGGGCCGTCTTGAGGCAACAATTTGCCGCATTCTTCCCGTCTTCCACCAGTTTCTCGGCCTTCTGCCTGGCCTCCTGGGGTAGGTCTTTCACCAGTTTTCCTAGCTCCTCCATGATCTGGTACATGTGCCTGTTTATGAGGGCATTGGAATTAGCCATGAGTCATTGGGTCGCGGCATTCCGTTCAATCCTTCTGCCCACTAAGTCCATCCTTTTGCTCTCCTTATCAGGAGGAGGTCCAGAAGTGGTGGCCACGTTAGCCCTCTTCCTTGCTGTGGCTATGATGGAGTCAGCTGAGACCACGCCTCGAATGTAGGCTGGGTCCTTCGATGAATGTTTGTACTTTTTTTCGGTTCTGGGAGTGACTGCCTTGCATGTTGCGGGCTCCCTGAATGCTTCCATCCCCTGCGCCAAGACGCTGTCGAGCATAGGTAGATACTGGCTCCTTGTTTGCATGGGGAGTAATGTCTCGAGGAGAAAGTCCGCTTTCTGCTTCTCCTAGTCGAGCTTGAGCTTGAAAGCTGTTGCCGCCGACCTTATCACCGAGTTGTGAGAAGGTGGCCTGATATGCAGTGCTCACTATTCTAGTGAACACTATGTATCAGTCCAACAACCCTTATTGATGATTGGTTGTAAGTCAACCTTATAGACCAGCTATCCTAGTAGCGTGGATACGAGCAGTCTAAGGCTAAAGACTCGAGAGGGCGTGTTAAGCCAGCTGTTATACCACACATATACCCCTTGAACACCAAGTGAAAGGACACCACACAAGTTGTTATGAAAATAAAAGTGTATTTATTTAGAACACAACAACCCTGGACTCTTTATGAGGACAGGGTACTAAGCACAAAACAAAACTCTTACGAAAATACTTAAGTTAGCACAGTATATACAAATGCCCGAGGGGCACGGAAAACCATATACTCTGAAAGTGGAATGCGAAATTACTAGCAGGTAATCACAGTACTAATAGGCTTTGGAATCGCTAGGACTTGACTATAGAATCGTTAGATTACTTCTAGGAGACCCAGGGGACTCGGGTGCAGAGTGGGCACTCTCACGTGTGATGCGGGACAAAGTCTATGGTAGCTAGTAAAGACAAAGTTAGTGTTCTCGGGCGAACCCAACCTGGTAGGAGGAAAACGAAAGTGGATTCTGACCCTTGGATAGTGAGGCTATGCTGGGGCACCGAAATGCCGAAGTTACCTAGCCCAGGGGCTGCAGCTGCATAGGTCTCAAAAGACGTCGGGAATCCTCGTAGACGGACCAGGAGCCTGGAAGAAAGATGCTGGCAGGCGACCAGTGAAGAGAGTTCGAAGTGATCCAAGCCTGGATCTTGAAGATAGATGACACCTGAAAGCAGAGGGGACCAAGTTCGTGACTACTAGCCAGTAGTCAGGTGGCACCAGGAGGGCACCGGATGGTAGTCACCTCGACTAGGTAAGTGGGCGACGCTGGGCTCTGCAGATCTCACGGACCAGGAGGCGTTGTCGGCGACCAGGATGGAGGAGCGAGCTGTCCCACGATGGATGAAGCTGTCGGCGTCGCTGGACCCAGGATTGGGCAACAAAGCCTTGGCTAATTCAAGCCCACGCGGTGGACCTAAAATGGCGTCTGGAGTGGACCAGGAGGGTCCGGGGTGCTCCTCTCTTGGAAGGGAGCAAGGGCCAGTCTGGAGCAACCAGACCAGCAGCAGTGATGTCGTCGGGTGTCGTTCAGAAGGCCACAAGCCAGCAGGCTAGTAGCCAAACAACGCGGTGAGCAGCAAAAAGCAGAAGGGCCCCACGCAGATCGTGGAGATGCTGGGAGGCTGTACTTCGGTGCTGGAGCTGCTCAGGGTCGGGGCTTCTCGGACCCCAAAGCACTCACCAGAGGATCCCTCGGCAGTCGTGCTGGAAAGAAGTCGTGCAGTCTTGAAGATGGCCGGTCCCTCGAGGTCCCGTCGCACTCACGGTTCTCAGCTTTGCTGTAGAGGTGAGTAGAGGTCAGAGGTGCCAGGGAAGCCGGGTCTCGTCGAGCTGTGTCGTCGGATTCCTGAGGAAGGACTTGCAGCCGACCGCAGTGTTCATTAGATGGTGCCTGCGGATGCAGGGTGACTACTCCTTAGTCACAAGGGAGAATCTTAAAGAAGAAATCTTGAAGTCCTTTCGAAGAAAGTCGTGTCTTGATTCCAAAGATGATCTAATTTGAACAGGGGGCCCGCTCCTATCTTTATACTAAGAAAAGGGGCTGACCAGGTGACTAGGTCCTGCCTATGGGTGGGACTAGGAGGGGGGTGGTTACACCCGTCTCCCATGCCGGACTTTCCCCAGGCCAGGGGCTGGTGTGCCCCTGGAACTGGTTCTGGCCGGCCTATGCGTAGTGAGCACCGGGGTGCCACTCAGCAGTCACCTTCCTGTAAAGCCCTGCCCACCCAGGATACACAAAACCCTGTCTGGGATGGTGCTAGCACCGCCCCTGACAGGAAACCCTTTGTCCAAGCCTCCCTCGCTGGAAGGACTCCCAGCAGCAGGAGGTCAGACTCGTGTCTGTGGTGGCAGCATCCATTTTGTGGAGCTGAGGCTTCAGTTAACTTTAACTGGGGTTCACAGTTACATACATGTCGTGTCCCTCTAGAAGGGTGGAATGCTAACCCCGTCGCCAGAATTGGCGAGGGGTTAGTATTCCAATTCGTATGACACCTTACTCGACATGTTTTGATAAAGCAATTCCAAAGATAGCATTTAAACGAGAGGATTATAATGCACTTAAGAGTATATGGTATGCGTTATCATGGAACAGCTATTAGGAATTGGTTCCGCAAGCTGCAAACGGGCTCAGCTCATGCCAGGGCACCATTTCACACGATTCCAAGCACTCTGCCTTCAGGATTGTCAAGGCCTGCCATAGGAGTGACTGATAGGAATCTGTGTGTCCATTTTTAGGGTTAGATATAGGTATACTATATCTACAGCAAAGGGTGATTACACGACTTTGCCCCAGCTGTCATGCAGCCAGTTGTGTCAAATTTAGGAGGCCAGCCAGGGGTGGCATAATACATGCTTCAGCCCCTGGTAGGCCCTGGGTACACCTATGCCCTGAGTTACAGGGTCTGATAAGGTGGCCCAGTACGAATTGGAAATGTACCTAAGGTACATGGAATCCATTTTACAGAGAGAGCAGTAGGCCTGGGGTCCTGATTGGCAGGGTCCCAGGTCGACTATGTCAAAAACCAGCTAAAACACAGGGCAAAAAGTTGGGGGCAACCATAGTCAGGAGGTACCTTCCTACACGAGTTGTAAGCTCCGATGTCTGGCGGCGATGGCCTCGAGGGGTATGTGTCGACCGCCTCTTCTGGGCTTTCGGTGTCTACATCCAGGTAATCCTCCTCCTGCGGGTCAGAGGTGGCCGACTCGGCGTCCAACCTGCTGTCCTCTTCCTCCTCATAGCTGTAAGCCTCGTAGGGATTCTCGTCCTCTTCCTGGTCGTCGACCATTTCGGTGCCAGGCTCCTGTTCCTCGACCTGTTCCTCTTCCTCCTCGACCATTTCCTGCATGGGTGGCTTGGTCTTGTGGGGAATCGTGAAGGCTCTCATCTTGGCGTCGAAATCCTTTTTCCGCTGCAAGATGTTTTCCATTTCGGCTTCTAGTCGCCGGTTTTTCTTTTCCATCTCGGCCGAGTTGTCCGCGCCGGATTGTTCGGCCACTCTCTTCGGCGCCTGGCTCGGCTGCGAGAGCTTCGGCGTCGAGGCCTTGGACGTCGAACTGGGTTTCGGGTCCCTGTACGACGTCGAAGCTTTAGGGGCTTTCTCCCTCGACGTCGATCGGTCCTTTTCGGGGACGATCTTCGGCGACTTCTGCTGCTCAGCAGCTCTCGGCGCCAGGGACTCCTTCTCAGAGGATCCGCTGGGCCTGTGGGTAGCCGCGGCCGTGAGGTGTCTCTGCGTCGGCGCTTTCGGGGCCTTGCCCTCGTTTTTTCGACACTCGGAGTCTCTCGTGCTCTTGGGGAACGAAGAGTCTCCTACCTTATCAGATGTATTCGTGTAATCGGTCTCTACGACCGTGTAGCTGTCGTCTTCGGCGGCAGCGATGTCCTCTTCCTCCGAGGACATCCCCAGCTCGTACACCGATGGCATTGGGCCTTTTCCTTTGAGGGTGGCGTGCGCTACCCTCTGGCTCTTCCTTACACGAAGGGTCTTCGGGGCGAAGACGGAGCAGGCGTTGTAGTCTTCGCTTCTGTGGTCTACCGGTAGGCAAAGGTTGCAAACCGGGTGCTGGTCTTTCTGCGCGAACTTGTGGTGGCAGTTAGGGCAGAACTTGAACGGCGTGTTGTCCATCATCGAGTGTTTAGGCCTCCCTTGCCGCGCGAACGTCTACGATCGTCGAAGTCCTCGATGAATTCTCCTTCCTTTCGCCGGGCAGTGTTCGGCGAAGTCTTTCGTAGTCTTCTTCCTTCGATATCTTCTCCAATTTCAATCTTTTCCTAGTACTTTCTCCAAAAATGTCTGGAGCCCACCGGGAACGATCCAGACCCGACCGCGGAAAAAAGAATCTGAAGATGGCGCCCAAGGGTGGGAGCTTCCGCAGGAAGCATGCCGACGTCACCGGAAATACACCCAGGAAGGGGTGACGCCGACGCCCACCTGGGCGACGAAAAAAAAAAAAACAAACAAAGAAAAGACTACGAATCCGGACCCAACCACAAGACCGCGGAATATGCACAGCATAGTGAATCCAGAAAGATTCACGCTGCAAAACTTTATGTACCAGGGACTCCCATCCAGACGACGGGGAATGAGTCAGGCATGTGAATCTATGAAAGATACCCTAATACTGGATAAAAGGAGTGTAGGAAGGTACCTCCTGACTATGGTTGCCCCCAACTTTTTGCCATGTGTTTTAGCTGGGTTTTGACATAGTCTACCTGGGATCCTGCCAATCAGGACCCCAGGCCTACTGCTCTCTCTTTAAAATGGATTCCATGTACCCTAGGTACATTTCCAATTGGTACTGGGCCACCCTATCAGACCCTGTAACTCAGGGCATGGGTGTACCCAGGGCTGCCAGGGACTGAAGCATGTATTATGCCACCCCTGGCTGGCCTCCTAAATTTGACACAACTGGCTGCATGACAGCTGGGGCAAAGTCGTGTAATCACCCTTTGCTGTAGGTGTAGTATACCTATACCTAACCCTAAAATGGACACACAGATTCCTATCAGTCACTCCTATGGCAGGCCTTGACAATCCTGAAGGCAGAGTGCTTGGAATCGTGTGAGATGGTGCTCTGGCATGAGCTGAGCCTGTCTGCAGCTTGCGGAACCAAGTCCTAATAGCTGTTCCATGATATCGCATACCATATACTCTTAAGTGCATTATAATCCTCGCGGTTAAATGCTAACTTTGGTATTGCTTTATCAAAACATGTCGAGTAAGGGGTCATACGAATTGGAATACTAACCCCTCGCCAATTCTGGCGACGGGGTTAGCATTCCACCCTTCTAGAGGGACACGACATGTATGTAACTGTGAAGCCCGGTTAAAGTTAACTGAAGCCTCAGCTCCACAAAATGGATGCTGCCACCACAGACACGAGTCTGACCCCCTGTAGCTGGGAGTCCTTCCAGCGAGGGGAGCCTGGACAAAGGGTTTCCTGTCAGGGGCGGTGCTAGCACCGTCCCAGACATGGTTTTGTGTATCCTGGGTAGGCAGGGCTTTTCAGGAAGGTGACTGCTGAGTGGCACCCCGGTGCTCACTACGCATAGGCCGGTCTGAACCAGTTCCAGGGGCACACCAGCCCCTGGCCTGGGGAAGTCCGGCATGGCAGAGGGGTGTAACCACCCCCCTCCTAGTCCCACCCATAGGCAGGACCTAGTCACCGGGTCAGCCCCCTTTTTTAGTATAAAGATGGGAGCGGGCCCCCTGTTCAGATTAGATCATCTTTGGAATCAAGACACGACTTTCTTCGAAAGGACTTCACGATTTCTTCTTCAAGATTCTCCCTTGTGGCTAAGGAGTAGTCACCCTGCATCAAGCGGGCACCATCCTAAAGAACACTGCGATCTGCTGCAAGTCCTTCATCACGAATCCGACGACCCAGCTCGACGAGACCCGGCTTCCCTGGCACCTCTGACCTCTACTCACCTCTACAGCCAAGCTGAGAACCGTGAGTGCGACGAGACCTCGAGAGACCGACGATCGCCAAGACTGCACGACATCTTTACTGCAAGCCCACCGTGTCCTCCACGGGTGAGTGCTTTGGGGTCCGAGAAGCCCCGACCCTGCGCAGCTCCAGCACCCAAGATCAGCCTCCCAGCATCTCCACGATCTGCGTGGGGCCCTTCTGCTGTTTGCTGTGCACCGCGTTGTTTGGCTACTAGCCGGCTGGCTTGTGGCCTTCCGAACGACGCCTGACGACATCACTGCTGCTGGTCTGGTTGCTCCAGACTGGCCCTTGCTTCCTTCTTGAAGAGAGGCACCCCAGACCCTCCTGGTCCACTCCAGACGCCATTTAAGGTCCACCGCGTGGGCTTGAATTTGCCAAGGCTTTGTTGCCCAATCCTGGGTCCAGCGACGCCGACAGCTTCTATCTTCGTGGGACAGCTCGATCCTCCTTCCTGGTCGCCGACAACGCCTCCTGGTCCGTGTGATCTCTGAGCACAGCGTCACCCACACGCCTTGTCGAGGTGGCTACCATCCGGTGCCCTCCTGGTGCCCACTGACTACTGGCTAGTAGTCTCGAACTTGGTCCCCTCTGCTTTCAGGTGTCATCTTCCATCGATCCAGGCTTGGATCCACCGAACTTTCTTCACTGGTCGCCTGCCAGCAACTTCTTTCTTCCAGGCTCCTGGTCCGTCAACGAGGATTCCCGACGTCCTTTGAGTCCTATGCAGCTGCAGCCCCTGGGCTAGGTAACTTCGGCATTTCGGTGCCCCAGCATAGCCTCAGTATCCAAGGGTCAGAATCTACTTTCGTTTTCTCCCTACCAGGTCGGGTTCGCCCGAGAACACTAACTTTGTGAAATCTAGCTACCATAGACTTTGTCCCGCATCTCGCGTGAGAGTGCACACACTGCACCCGAGTCCCCTGGGTCTCCTAGAAGTAATCTAACGATTCTATAGTCAAGCCCTAGCGATTCCAAAGGCTATTAGTACTGTACTTACCTGCTAGTAATTTCGCATTCCACTTTTGAAGTATATGGTTTTCCGTGCCCCTCGGGCATTTGTATATACTGTGCTAACTTAAGTATTTTTGTAAGAGTTTTGGTTTGTGCTTAGTACCCTGTCCTCATAAAGAGTACAGGGCTGTTGTGATTCTTAATAAATATCTTGTTTATCTTCATAACACTTGTGTGGTGTCCTTTCACTTGGTGTTCAAGGGGTATATGTGGTATAACAGCTGGCTTAACACGCCCTCTCGAGTCTTTAGCCTTAGACTGCTCGTATCCACGCTACTAGGATAGCTGGTCTATCGGTTGACTTACAACCAATCATCAATAAGGGTTGCTGGACTGATACATAGTGTTCACTAGAATAGTGAGCACTGCATATCAGGCCACCGTCTCACAAGGAGAAAGTCAAAAACTTAGGAATTGTCATAGACAGGACACTCTGTGCTTTCAAATCTAAAAATCTAACTGGCGCTTGCTTTGGCATACTCCTGATACTAAAAAAAATCCTGCCACTGTTACAGCTTGAGAGCAGAAAGATTGTGGTGCAGGCTCTGGGGACATCAAAGCTTGACTTTTGACAAAATGTCAACAACTTGTACCTCGGTCTTCCCAAATCCATTATCCAGCGCCTACAAGTGGTACAAAACACGGCAGCTAGAGCCATTCTGAGATCTAAACCCAGATCTGGTATGACCCCTATTCTTCAGTCTCGACACTGGCTCCGCATAACAGAACGATCGACTTCAAATCGATGACCATCTTCTTTAAAGCTTTCCACAGCTTAGGAGCCAGCTACCTAAATAAGCGTGTTAATCGCTACACACCATCTAGACACCTAAGATCTTCGTATGCCAACCTGGCCATCGTGCCTAAAATCTGTTGTGCCCACACTAGGAGGCAGATACCTCTGCTTTCTAGGTGCAAAATTGTGGAATAGCCTCCCTTAGTTTGATAAGAACCACAGATCTACTCTTTCAGGAAGAACTTTTAAAACCTGTTTTTTATTAACTGATGGTACTTTTATGCACGTTGTCCTCCCGCTGTCACGCCCCAGGAAACTCTAGTCTGAGTAGCTGCGCGCTTTATTAAATACACCATTTCATTAGGTCCCTGACAGTGCAAAGGAACACTTGTGCAAATTCTAATGGCCTTATTTAGGAGGCCTTGCTTTACTTTTATGCCGCCGGTACATCACTTTGTGTGACGCACTGGCAGCGTAAAAAATGTGCCATGTTGCGACCTATTTACAAAGTGACGCATCTAGGCGTATGTGTCACTTTGAAAACCCCTGTACCAAATTATACCTGTGCTAGGTATAATGTATGCAGGGTGTGTGTTGCACTGCAAAAAGCCTCGTAGAAGTGGTGCATCGAAATCTATGAGTACTTATGTGCCACTTCCAGGACGCCATTGAGTCAATATCGCACACCTACCTCACAGCACGTGTAAGACTGATGCAGGCAAACCCCATGTCAAAGGACACATTGCTGGAGTTGCGTCTATTTCCAGACACACCCAAGCAATGCATCACTTTTGCACCTACAGATAAGTCAAAAATACTCATCCGTAACTCCTTGCAACATGATGCGTCATACAGTTAATATGACGCTTCCATCATGTCACAAGGAGGGCACACTAAGAAGTGGCACATCCTTGTCTTCACACAGCAATGCATCACTGCTCTTAAATAAGGCCCTAAATGTGTTTACATCTAATATTTAGGGATAGTTGTGTGTTTACAATATTGTAACAGTTGCCGCTCACCAATATTACTGCACATAATCTGCGACGCCCTCCCGTTTCTTATGTTAGGCCTTGTTTTGATCTAAAAGAAACTTTCGAAACTTTTGCATGAAACAAACCCAACATTTCTCTGCACAATGGCTGTACTAGACTATCACATCAGGTACACAGAAAATAAATTAAAGGAAAACTATTTAAAACACTGTTTAAGCAATATGCAAGGTCATTAGGGCAAAACTGGAGAACAGAGCGAACTGTCCGGGGGGCCCCCCTGAGCTGGGGCCGGAGCCCACTTTGTCCATGCATTAAAACGTCTCTGGGAATGGCTTCAAGTCCCCTTCCGAAACCGTATTGATTACAAGAAGCCCTCGCATGGCGAGAGCAACGCATGCACGCCGCTAACGCCAGGCAAGACCTAAAAAATAAAGGAACTGCAAAAGTAACAGATGTCAGAGGAGGGTGGGCTCTTATCTACAGCAAAACATGCCAAGAACAAATGCTTTCAGGGTAAGTAACAATCTGCTCAAGGAATGTGTGGCTTTAGATGCACGTGCTTTGCATAGACTGTCTACCAGTGCCACTAAAGGTGAGGCTAACCTGTGGCTGTTCTAAAGAGTGTACATAGCACTGCCTAACCTACATTAGCTTGTTGGTGTGCTAGAACTTCCACACTGATGTTTAGTGAAAGAGTAGACCATGTAAATGCTTTGCATATATCAGCTAGTGGGATGTTATTTAGGAAAGTCATATAAGTCCCTATTTTGCGATTAGTGTGCTTTCGGGAAGGTGAAGTCCTTTTGGCTTTAACGTAACATGTCCGTATAACTGTTTATTTTATTTATTTATTTAGTTTGTATAGCGCAAACAGCTACCCAACAAAGGGTTTCCCGGCGCTGTGATTCAGTAGTAGCTGACCGGACGACTGACTTAGATGTTGAACAGCCAGGTTTTCAAGGCCTTTCTGAATTTCATGTAGTTCACCTCAGAGCGCAAAGCTTGTGGCATAGCATTCCACAGTGAGGGTCCAAGGTAGGCGAAAGATTTGCCGCCCATACGTGAGAGTTTTATTTTAGGAACAACAAACTTATTGGCTGTTGCAGATCTAAGAGTCCTGGATGGATGGTAGCAATGTACCAGATTTTGTAGATACTTGGGGGCTTTATTTGTAGAGATCTTATGCATGAAGCATAGGGACTTAAATTTAATTCTGTTCTCTATTTTTAGCCAGTGCAGCTCACGTATAAGTTTGGTGGTAGATGAAAAGATAGGAATTTTCCATAACAGTCTCGCAGCTGCATTCTGCACAGTTTGCAATCTGCGGACTGTGGCTTTATTAGCCCCCATATAAAACACATTTGCATAATCTAACCTTGATGTTATTAAGGCATTGATGACTTTTTTTGTGTGTTCTGGTAGCATCAAACAAATTTTCTTTAGCCACTTTAAGATGGCAAAGCAAGTGGCCGATGTTTTAACTGCTTGCTGGTGCATACTCAGCGTGTCATTGACAAAGCCTAGATTACGGGCCTGTGTAGTAGGAGTTGGGGAGTACCCATTACAGATTGCCAGTGTTGGGGTCCCCAGAGTTCTTTATTTTTCTCCAAAACAATTGTTTCGTTTTTTTCACCGTTTAATTTCAGGAAGTTTCTTTGCATCCACCCTGCGATTTTCACCAGTCCTAGATTTAATCAGGAGGGGTTGTTACTTCCTGATGATGAAAGGGAAAAAAAGCTGAGAATCATCAGCGTAGGAAAACTTCATCAAACCGCTCTCCTCAACTATTTTTGCAAGCGGACTCATATACAAATTAAAAAGTAAGACTTAAAATCGAGCCTTGTGGAACTCCATGTTTGAAAGTAAAGGTTTCAGAGCAAGCAGATCGGGAAAAAACTTGAAACGTTCTATTCTCAAGTAGAGATTTAATCCAGTTTAAGGCAGCGCCACGGATGCCAAATGAGTAGAGAGTCCTTATTAGTACCGCATGTGACCGTGTCAAATGCGGCACTGAGGTCAAGAAGCACAAGTGCCACTGTTTCACCTTTATCTATCATAGCACGGATATTCTCTGTCACACCTAACAGTGTGGTCTCAGTTGAGAAACCAGCCCGGAAGCCTGACTGATGGGGAGGCAGCAGGTCGTGTGTGGTTACAAAATCTGTGAGACAACGATGGACATGTTTCTCAAAAATTTTTGCAAAAATAGGGAGAAGGGAGATTGGCCGGAAATTAGAAGGCACATTTGGATCTGCATCAGCTTTTTTTAGTAATGGGTGAATCATTGCGTGTTTCCAGTCCTCTGGCACATGTTCTTCCTGCAAGGATATGTTTAAGAGATCAGTGATAATGGACATGGCTTTCCTACTGAGTAATTTTAAAATAGAACATGGTAAAGGGTCTCTTGGTGAACCAGATTTAATCGTATTTATTAGGTCGATGACAGTGCCAACATTAAGCATAAGCCAGTTGTTTAATAAAAAGGTATGAGTATCACAAACATTTGGCATCTAGAGTGTCATCTTGAATACTTGGTCTATTAGGAGGGGAATTACGAGTATCTATGGGAACTTAGTTTTGTTTATTCTGGTCTTGTTCGATGCTCTGGTAAATTTTGTCTACTTTATTTACAAAAAAGGTAGCTAGTTGGTTACATTGTGTATTAAGGTCAGGTGGAGTTTGTGAGGTATTAAAGCCAGCCAGCTCTTTAACTATTTTGAAGAGAGTCTTAGATTAATTTAAGGCTGCAGTGATTTTAATGCAGACAAATTCGGCTTTAGCTTTACTACACATTTTTTGGTAGTGTGTTAATTGTATTTTATATTCTTTTTTAGCTTCTATGGAATAAGACTTTCTCCACTGACGCTCAGCATTTTTATATTTAGTCTTTTCTAGCTTTAAAGAGTCATTGAACCAGGGGGCAGGTAGACGCTGATTTTTACCCTTTAACTTTGTTTTGGGCAGGCACGAGTCGATGGCTGTCAAAAGCCATGTCTGAACAGATGCCGAGAGATTTTGCACTCTTGATTTAGTGCACGGTGTCGTGTCTTCTAGAAAGGTATTCAGAATGTTGATGTCTAGTTTTTTCCATTTCCTAACAGTAGAGGTTGAGACCAACGATGTGTCTTTATTTAATAGTAGTGCTCGAAATGAAAATTTAATAGGAAAATGATCTGACCAGGGAATAGGCATGGCGGGAAAGGTGTCCAAATGATCAATGTTGGAAAAAATTGGGTCTAATAGGTGACCTGCGGTATGTGTGGGGCCAGAGTTCTTCAAGCTTAGATTAAGAGATGCAAGATCGGCAATGAGTTTGGTGGCCTTTATACAGTGGTCATTGTCCAAATGTAAGTTCAGATCGCCTACGACTGTGAAATTGGCAGCATTCATGGCGAGAGGGCCTAGAAGTTCCGATATATTAGTTAGCCAATTTGATGCTGCACCAGGCGGACGATAGATGAGTGCTCCAGAAAAAGTAAAATTTGGGGAAAGTATAATTTTAAAAATGGAGCCTTCGCACCCAGGGCAGGGACATTTTTTTAACTCACTAGTAATTTTTTTTTAAAAAAAATCACAGCGATGCCTCCTCCTACTTTGTTTATCCTATCAAGGCGTATAATCGCATATGAGTCAGGGAGGGCCATGGCAACATCAGGTCCAGAGCTTGCATGAAGCCATGTTTCAGTAATAAACAAAGCGTCAGGAGCCTCATCGATTAATAAATAAAAAAATTCTGTTTTATGTTTGGGTAGGGAGCGGCAATTTAAGCTGAGAAAAGTAAATAGCTTTGAATCAGAATTAGAGCATATCGTATTGGTTCTATCCTCAGTTTGTTTTGTCCCAACAGAGTTTGTTGCAAAAAAACAATTATGACAGATATTCTTTCTATCCAACTCGAAAAGACAGCAACACGGCTGTCTAGGGGATTTTAGAGCCAATAGTTGTTCAGAACTGTATTTTATAGAAGGAGTGATAATAGTAGCAGTGTTTATAGAGCTGCTAAAACATACCAGCGAGGGAGACAAAGGAGACAGAGGGATATGAGCCATGGCCGTCAGGCGCGTCCGAGGCGCGGACGGTCACAGACGGGCTGACTCAGGCGTGACTCCGGCGCTGATGCAGGCGCGTCCACAATTCGCGTCCGCTATCGCGGAGTATTACCGTTTCCTTAAGTAGGGATGGCTAGAGCGCTGTTGAAGCTCACGCCTCCCACCTAAGATGTCTGCCGTTTACGATTCAAATGCCAAAGAAATCGGTATTCAGCCCGCAAATCGGCTGTTACCGTCTACGTGCAGGGTCTAGATCTAGTGATGGCAGGATTCTAGCAAGTGCAGTAAATAAATGAAATATTTTAAAAGTCGCCGTTTAAAATGCTCGCATTCAGCAATTAAACAAACATAAAAGTGCAATTCAGAAGGCAGTCAATCTGTTCACTTGGCAATGTTCAATTTGGATATGGGTTTGTCTTTATGAAGGGTGAATAAACAGCAAGGCTAAAGTATTTAGTCCTGTCCTACTAGTTACTTACCTTCGGTAGCGGTGTATCTGGTAGAGACTATTCTAGCCGCAGGTTCCTAAACTTGGAATTATCCATAGGCGTGAGACTGAATCCAGAAAATTCAGTGCCACAGCATCTCTGCGTGTCGGGGGCAGTACCATGTGCCTCCGCCCTGACTCATAGCAAGATCACATAAGCCCCACCAGGGCCGGACTGGCTGTGTGGGCACCGGGCAATCCCCCGGTGCACCGCAAGGTTGGGGGCCGGTTTTGGGCCCTAGGGGCCCTTTTTGTTACAGGACTGTTTTTGCAGCATAGCTGCAAAATCGGCCCTATAACAAAATCGTCCGAAAACCGGCCCGGCAAAGAGCACGGCAGCACACCCAACGGGGGTGGCAGAGTATTTGCCAGGGCCGGTTTTCGTTCCCAGCCCAGCCCCGAGTCCCACCCCGGCGCACTTACAGCAGAAATTTTCCGCGCCACAGTGCGGACCCATCACAAACAAAAACTGAGAATATGGAAACAGTGTGCGAAAAAAAATCAGATAAACAGAAAGGAAAACAGCAAATGGAGGGGAACAGCGCCATTTGGGGAAGTGCCAGGCACTGTGGCACAAAGTCAGAAGAGCAGAGCACAGCCAATGCAAAACAAACTTGCAAGCAAATAAGATATCCTCACTGGAGGCAGAGAAGCAGGTAAAAAAAAAAAAAAGTCTTAGCAGGCGAAAGAACCACAGTATTAACAGTGCAATTACAGTATTAACAGTGAAGGACAACAAGGCCAGAAGAGTAACAACAAATTACCCCAAGTCAACGCCAGTAAGGAGAGAAGCATCCCCTGTAAAGAGCCACGGGCTGAGTCACAGCAAAGAGACGCCAACTCACAGGACTGCAGAGGAATCAGAAATTTCAAGCAATGAAAAAGGGTAGAAGATCATGAGTAGGCCCCACACTGGAAGACCAGGGTGCAGGGATGCAGAAGTACCCATGAACCCACCAACCAATTATCAGAAAGGACGGAGTGGATCAAACAAACAAAGCAAATGCAGGGAGGAAGTGAGAGAGGGCACTTGCAGAAAACAAAACCACCCAGAGGTAGGCGAGTGCAGAAGACCAAGCTGAAGGTCCTCACAGAACAGGGAGGAAGAGCAGGTTGTGAAGGAATCTGCAGCTAGAATTGTCTCTACCAGATACAGTTACCGAAGGTAAGTAACTTGTACATCTGAGACTACTAGCCGCAGATTCCTTAACGTAGAATATTTACCCTAGCTGTACCCAGAGGGGAGGAGGGCCTGCGAGAGAACCCCCTCTGTAGGAAGAAACACAGAGCCCCAGCAGGGGACGTATAATGGCGACAAGGGCGAGACACCCCCGCCCCCTTTCCCCCCACACACGAGCCGAAGCAAGCAAGAACAAGGCGAAGTGAGGCCAGAAGACCCAAGCCCAACCAAGGTACCAGGGACATAGCCAGAGGACCCCGGAGTCACAGATAACGCCAGAGGAGTACCAAGAAATAAAGAAGGACCTCAAACTCCAAGGAGAAGTAGAAACAGAGGCATAGCTCACTGCAGGGGAATACACAGTGAAGCGGTAGCTGAACAGGCATCAGCGTTGAGGCAGCAGACAAGTCAGCAACAGCGCCACAGAGCAGGCGTGAGAAGCAAGACACAGCCGCACAAAGCTCAAGGAGAATAAAAGGCAGGAGCGCAAGGGTAAACCCCAAGGCCCACAGTGGTGAACCAGAAAGAGCAGGCGTGTGCAGCCGGCAGCTGGAAAACACCCTAAAGCAGCGTGCCCAGAACAAGCCAAGCAAAAAAGATTATAGCAAGGGCAAGGGTAATCCAGAAGGACCCCCAAAGGAAGATCATTCCAGCCACAAACCGACCCACGAAAAGGAGTGGGACCAACCAGAAGAGAATACTTAGGACAGACCTAAGCAGTCAGCCAGCAGGCTGTAGCACCGGACAAAAAGGAGGAAATACCCCAAAGCAACACCGTAGACAGCATGCCAAAGCCTGTCCAGCGACGTAGCGGATACTGAAAATGACAGAACCTGGAGCAGCGCAAGCTGCGTCCAGACAAAGAATAAAGAGACCGCACCAGCGCCATACAGCGATGCTAGGAAAGGCGAGGAATCCGAAAAAGGGGGTCCACACCCTCCCAGCATAGGACCGAGCTATACAATAGCTATAAGTAACCCACTTAGGGTATGACACATCACAAAGAAAACATGGGAACCACTTAGTGAAAAATCCCACATCAGAGGACAAAAACAAAGGACCTGCAGGTAGAACCACAGACGTCTTATCAATCAGCCAAAAAATACACAATTGCCAGAGGGACTGTACCAGTAGCCAACAGGAGAGAGGTGCCAACCTAAGGATCCCAAAGGCACAAACCACACAGAACAACCGGGCCAACCAAAACACTGAATTCCAGAATAAAGGCGGGATAACTCCTCCCATAAAGCACCGGAGGACCAGCAAGGCATGCTTACGGAGGGGGATTGAGCCCCGCAAGGAGCTGTTGAATGGCAGAGTCCATGTGGGTGTTAAAAGAACCGCATCAAAAGGCAGGTCAACCGGACGCTCCCTAAAATTCTCTGGAAAAACGCTGCTCCGCAATCATGCATGGTGACAGCCACAAAGCAGGCCATAGCGCGGCCGATAGCATCAACATCCAAGGCCGCACGGAATATAAATGTGGCCAACTCTCAGCCATCCAACACATGGTGCCGCAAATCAGCGCGGGCACCACGAGACAGAAGGGACTCCACAGAATCCCACAGGCTGGAGGTAGCCCTGTCCAACACACAAAGTGTGTTGAGCACTCGCTAAGCAGCACTAGAGGAAACACTGAAGGCAAGGAAGGAAAGGCAGTTTGCAGAAGAGGGCCCTGGGTAGAAGGGTGGAAAGAAAGGCAGACTGGATCGTGCGGAGCAGGACGGTGTATGAGAGTCTGAGGCACCGGGTCACCCGTGGCAGGACGCCCCCAGAAGAGAATTGTGGAGCAAAGCTTTGAATGGAAGAAGCAGCTCACGTCCATCAGAGCCCTGGTGGAGAACTTCCAACAGATGATCCGTAGGAAATAGGGTGACTCGGTTGTATGACGTTTCAACTCATGCTTTTACCACGCATGCCTTTACAACGCAGGTATTACAACGCAAGTCGTTACAACGACTTGCTTTGGGGGTGCTGGATAGTGGAATAGTTTAATTTTCTATTCCAACTCCAGTCCCCGTGGATAGAAGGGAAGGTGTTGGATAGAAAATTAAACTATTCCCTATCCAACAGCGCCCTCCAGCGAAAGTCGTAACGACTTTCGTTGTAATTCCTGCGTTGTAATGGTTGTGCGTGGTAAAACTAATATGCTACTTACCAGTATGCATCTGTTCTTGGCATGTAGGGCTGCTGACATTCATATCTGTGCATAGATCGCCGCCTAGTGTTGGGTTCGGATGATTGCACATTGTTGTCCTGGAAAAGTCTTCGAAGTATCACGAGATAGGTGGCTCCTCCCCTGGACTACAGTGCGCATGGGCATCCTCTCCATCCTCAGATTGTTTTTCGCCATTGTGGCAGAGATGGAGTGTAGTAAGTGATGACCATGCTACGAGTAATTCTGAGTGCTGCAGCCGCTACAGGCGCAGGGGAGGAGGGCGGGCGATATGAATGTCAGCAGCCCTACATGCCAAGAACAGATGCATACTGGTAAGTAGCATATTCGGTTCGAGGCATGTGGGCTGCTGAATTCATATCTGTGCATAGAATATATAGCAGTCCCTCTTCTTAGCGGCGGCTGCCCGTGCCAGCTGCAGCAGTCTGAAAAAGTGTTTTTAGAACAGCCAGTTCTACAGCTACCTGCTGTTTGGAATGCACATCTACACAGTAGTGTTTAGTAAATGTGTGTATGGTAGACCATGTGGCTGCTCTACAGATCTCCTCTAAAGGAATGTTTCCAAGGAAAGCCATGGATGCCCCCAACTTTCGTGTTGAGTGGGCTCTTGGGGGAATCTTTAACGTGCGCTTAGCCTTTTGATAGCAAATCTGCATGCACTTAACGATCCACCTGGCTATACCTGCTTTTGAAATGGGGTTGCCTTTGTGTTGTGGGGAAAAGGCAACAAATAGTTTTGTCTTCCTGAAATCTTTTGTCCTATCTATGTAGTACACGAGAGCTCTTTTGACGTCTAGTGTGGAGCATTCTCTCTGCCACTGAATCTGGATTCTGGAAGAACACCGGCAGTTCTATAGTTTGATTCATATGGAACTGTGAAACTACTTTAGGCAGAAACTTAGGGTTAGTGCGTAGCACCACCCTGTTGGAATGAATCTGTATGAATGGCTCTTGGATAGTTAATGCTTGAAGTTCACTAACTCGTCGTAGCGATGTGATTGCTATTAGGAAAGCCACTTTCCACGTCAAGAATTGTATCTCGCAGGAGTGTAGAGGCTCAAAAGGTGGTCCCATCAGTCTGGTAAGGACCACCTTCAGGTTCCATACAGGTGCTGGTGGGTGTCTGGGAGGAACAACTCGCTCGAGTCCCTCCAGAAAAGCTTTGATGGCAGACACTCTGAAAAGTGAGAGATGCTGCCTGTTTTGGAGATAAGCTGCTATTGCGGATAAATGTATACGAATGGAAGCATAGGCTAGATAGCATTTGTATAGATGTAACCGATAACAGATGATGTTGTGAGTAGATTCATCTAGCAGATTAATGTCGTTGTTGTCACAATAAATGACAAACCGCTTCCATTTCGCCGCATAACATGCTCTAGTGATGGGCTTTCTTGCCTCCCTTATGATATCCATACAGTCGGGAGGCAGGTTGAGGTAGCCAAATTCAGGAGCCAGATCGCCAGGTTGAGCTGTTGCGGATCTGGGTGCTGAATGTCGCCATGGCTCTGCGTCAAATGTTTGGGCGCGAGGTGCAGCCTTTGATGCGGTACCACGGAGAGTTCTAGAAACGTGGTGTACCATGGTTGGCGTGCCCACGTCGGAGCAACGAGGATGAGAGTCATTGAGTGTTGCTTCAGTTTGCATGCCACTAGCGGTATCAGCGGTGCCGGGGAAAAAGCGTACGCAAATATGCCTGACCAGTTTATCCATATCGCATTTCCCTGCGACTGTGGGAACCTGGCGGCAAAGCTTTGGCATTTTGAGTTTTCCCTTGTGGCAAATAGGTCTATCTCTGGATGACCCCACTGCTGAAAGTACGGGCGGAGTACTGATGGATGTATCTCCCACTCGTGCATCTGGTGGCTGTGCCTGCTGAGCAGGTCCGCCATCTGATTGTCCTTGCCTGGGAGGTGTTCTGCCATGAGGAAGATGTTTCTCTGAATGGCCCACTTCCACATGCTCTGAGCGTGATGAGACAACTGTGGAGTGTGTACCTCCCTGCTTCTGTATGTAGTACATGGCCGTCATGTCCGTCCGGATCAACACTACCTTGTTGCACAGGGAGTTTTTTAAGGAAAACATGGCGGCCGCTAGCTAGAGCGGTGCGCTCGTCTTTTGACGAAGCTCCTGGCGATATGCCCCGGCGCATGAACTAGCAGTGTTGGTCTTCTTGGTCCGTGCGAGCAGTGGGACGGTGAAGCAAGTAACTCTCGGATCCGCAGCAGAGGTTTGGAGAGAGCTTTGGAGGTTCCGTAGCTGAGGGGGGGGGGGGGGGGGGGGGGGGAGTGTGAGGGAGAAGGCGGATGGAGCTCCGGGCTCCTGCAGCCCGCGGCGTGCTGCAGCCGCCTGAGCTGCGGGGCTGCGGTGCCGCTCTGAGAACGGCGTAGGAACGTGCTGAGGTTAACCGAATTGCAAGCAAACCTAAGCCCTAAATCACGGAGATACTTTTGGGTCCGCAGCGGAGGTTTGGAGCGGGCTCCGGAGGCGCCGCAGCTGAGGGGGAGTGAGAAGCCGGGTGGAGCTCCAGGTACGCGGCGTGCTGCAGCCCGCTGAGAACGGCGTGGGAGCAGTGTGTATCAAAAAAAAAAAAAAAAAGGAGATCCTGCTCTGGGAGCGTGCAGAAGTTAATTGAGACATTTCTATTAAGAAGTGACCTGTGTTAAGAAAGTGAGCAGCCTCAGGCGCAGGAGGAGAGAGCCCGCAGCGTAATAATACAGAATAGAACATTAGTACTTGGGGACACCGAAGCTCGTAGAGCAGAGCGGAGAGACGATAAGTCTCATTTGAATTTCGTAGTCATTGAGACATTGCCTGTAGGTTGAGACAATCCGAGATAATCCGAGCAGGCTCAGGCTTGGGTCAAGCTGGCTCATACATATGGAGCTGTAATCTGTTGAGACAAACGTTGTGCTGCTCTGCTATACCTAGGAAGGGATTGAAAGTCAGACGGCGCAAGAAAAGTTCTAGTGCTGCATCAAAACAAGCCTGGATAGAGCTGGATAGAGCTGCCAATGTGCTGGGGGGAGCTTTTTCTCCCCGCACCTTACCGCTGGGGTGACGCAGCCGTGGAGCTCCGAAGAAGCAGAAGGGCAGCGGTGTACAGCATATCAGCAAAAAAAGTGGCAACAACTACTTGGTGCGGTAAGGGGGACCAGCAGAGGGGGAGGGCGTAGTCTGCTTTGAGAGGTGAGCTACAGCCTATCGATAGCCAGGACCCCGTAGACATACAGGGCTATCACTCCTTGCAAAATCCAGACCCCACACCTAAAACCTTTAGATTTAACGCACAACAAACTCCTAGCCAGATATCAAGTGAGACCTCACATATAACTACAGCTAGAACCCTGGGGAAGCGGAAGGCTAAGGGGAAGGGAAAAGGCAGCAATAAAGGCAAAGAATTAGTTGCTACTAAAGGTTCTAGTGATACAGGCCAAGTGCAGGGAACCAAAAAACCCCAGGGGAGCAGCCCCTCGTTGAGTTTGAGTCTGAGGCCGAATTGGAGCACGAGGTTGCAACTGATACATTTCAGCCTCCTGCCTTAAGGCTATCGAAGAGGGGTAAAGAACATCAGTTGCGTTATACCGCTCCGAAGGAGCTGCCACATAAGGCCAGTTTGATTAAGGGGACTCCAAAACAAAAGCTAGAAATATCTCCCGAATCACACCCTCACTGAAGTCTTATTTTAAGGTCCTCCCCAGGTCTTAAACATAAATCAAGAGGCCCAAAAACCTCCTTGTACACAAACTGCACTCACACTGGTGGAAGAGGCTGGTCTTATAACTACTTCTACACCTCCTACAGCTATACTCTGTAATCTGGGTGATAAGGAAGGAAAACTAGAAGGTGAAGGAGTTAGCTAGAGGTATAGAGATGGGGGACCCAGTAGATCGAGTTGCTGATGTAACTTCTCCTTCGGATCAGCAAGCCCCCACTGAAGCAGCGGGATGTAATACAAAAGACTTGGATCAATGCAGTGGAGGCTGCGAAGATAATGGCAGCGACGATAACATTCAAGCCATACTTCTTAGCATGAGGAAAGAGATTAGAAATGGATTTGAGGAATCAAAGCGATGTTTTGAGGAGTCCAGACTCACTCAATCAGAGATCCGTACAATGTGTGAAAATTTAGAGTCTAAGGTAGATGGTCTCTCACTAAGAACTGGGGGCCTAGAGAATTGTTTTGAAGAACTAAAGGCAAAACTGGAGGTTGCCGAGGGAAAGATTCAGACATTAAGACGAGAAGGCAATACAGTCAAAGAGAGGGTTGAATCCCTAGAAAATTTTTCTAGAAGAAATAACTTAAGGCTCCTAAAAATACCAGAGGGAAAAGGAGGAGACTTAAAGAACTTTGTCGCAACTATATTAAAAGACTCTCTAAATATGGACGAACCTTTGTCAAAGATAGAAACAGACATTCAGAGGGTACACCGGGATCCGTTCCGCCTTAAACCGGGTAGAGATAAACCAAGGAAGATCCTGGTGAATTTCTTAACATATTCTCTGAAAGAGAGGATTTTGACTTTAGCCCTGAAAGCCAAGACATTGAAAAGTTTAGATTTCTCTTTTGAAGTGAGATCGGACCTGTCCAAAACTACACTGGATAGACAGCGGGAATTAGGCCAACGGATGGAAAAATTCAGAAGTTTAGGAGCTACTGTCCAAATGAGATTCCCTGCCTTTCTAAGGGTAATGTACAATAATAAAATGTACAATGTCAAGTCTCCCTTTGAAGCCGATGAGTTACTTGTCACTATTAGCGAACACACAAATCCTCCGGATCAAGTGTGAAAAATATTTGTAAAAAAAAAAAATTTAAAAAAAAAACAAATAGAGAAATATGTTAAATGAAAAAAAATAGAAAAGGAATTAAAATTAAAAAAAAAAGGTGTGAAAATAAAATAGAATAAGAAAACCAAGAAAAAGAACAAAACTCATAATGGGGAAAAAAACAGGAGTAAGGAAGGAAGAAAGCAGGGAAGAAGGTGAAAAAGAAAAAGAGGAAAAAAGGGGAAGAAAAGGGGAAGAATAATAAAAAAAAAGAGGGAAAGACAATAGTGGGGAAAAAAAAAATGGGAATACACAAAAGTATGTACACTTGGGTGATGTTATATAACTTCGATATTAAAATACAGGAAAACTAAACCCCTAGCATATTTATTCTTAAAAGTCTGAGGTACAAGGCGCATTGGGATCTACTTTCAATTCCCATACTATTGCCCTAATCCACCCTTGGCCACCTGAGTTCTTCATTAGGAACAAAATGCTATAAGACAACTACTATATAAAGGACTTATAATAGGGCTTTATGAGCCACCACTGCCTATATCTTAAACATAGTGACCAACAAGATAGATATTAGGGCATGGAGCAGGAAAACGTCAGACGATAAGCTGGCAATACATCAAGCCAGAGTAAGTGGGGGGGGGGGGGGGGGGAGGGAAAGGCAAAATATAAAAGTCCTCATAAACCAAATTCTTTAATTATGAAGAATATAGATCCATCTGTATCCCAAAGCGGCTGTTGGGTCAAGATAGCAAAAGATATAATTAACAGGCAGATTTGCAAAAAAAGTATCAGAGGAGAGGGGTGGGAAACTCAGTTGAATATTAAAGGCGGACATTAAATTTCTATCCTGGAACGTAAATGGTCTACGTGTCAGGGCTAGAAGGAATAGAATTTTACAATACCTACGGGATTCACCCGCGAAGATCATTGCGATCCAGGAAACACACTTGAATAAACAGGAGATTACAGATATACTTAAAAAGCTCAAATGGGTTGATAAATTTATAACTACGGACCACAACACCAGTATTCGTGGCACAGCCATCATTTTAAAAAAAACAGCAAGGGCCCAGATTACGAGTTCGGAAACAGATGCGAGTAGCAGATTGCTGATAGTTAATGCTCAATTACATTCGAAAGATGTTACCATTATCAGCTACTATGGACCTAACCAGGACGACCCTTCATATTTAAACATCCTGCAGAACCATTTGATTACCTGTTCAGATCCCATAATATGGGTGGGAGATTTCAATCTTGTCCTAGAGCCAAAGCTAGATAAATCTACTTCTAGAGCGGTCGCTCATAGTAATATGAGGGATACACTGCTCAGATGTATGTCGAATCTTGGCCTAATAGATCTATGGAGACAAAGGTCTGGCAATGCCCTGGGAGTCTCCTACCATAACTACAAATACAGACATAAATCACAAATTGACTATGCTCTATTTAGTCGTTCCATTAAGGATCGGGTTAAAAGTATAACATAGGATTAGTTACTTACCTGTAATCCTAGTTCTCATCCAGGGGTATACTCATCAAAGTCATAATCTATGAATAATCCCCGCCCATGTGCGGGATCCCGGAGCATATAGAAAAATACATATAAATATATATGTATAAATATGTGAAACATATAATTGCAGCCTAAAAAACATTTTCTAACTGGCAAAAAATGCCGCAAAATTACATAAATTAGTATACATACAGTAGTACCCTTCCAAACCCTAAGGAAGAAAGAGCAGAAAACATTTTGTATACAACAATGCTTTATTGCCATAGGAAAACCTGTAATTGCAGGCATTTGCCAGTAGGCTGCAGTAGAGTATAAAGCAAACAGAGAAAACTGACACCTTGCCTTTAAGGCATTAGTGTAGGGGTACCGTGCCTTTAAGACCTGAAGGCAACCCCCTGCTCCCATGGTGCACCACAGGTGACAGTTGGGTCAGTTCTTTTTGGAGGTGAATAACACCTGAGGAGATCCATAATAAAACATCTCATAACTTAGTAACTTTGCTCGTCCGGAGAGGTGGGTGGGAGCTTATGACTTTGATGAGTATACCCCTGGATGAGAACTAGGATTACAGGTAAGTAACTAATCCTTCTCATCCAGGGGATACTCATCAATAGTCATAATCTATGAATAGATTAGCAAGCTCATACCCAAAGTCTCGCGGACGAGCAAGAAGTGTAAAAACTTCACAGAAAAGCTAAGACATATATTGACAGTATATCTTAAGCAAACAAGTTCCTTAAAGAGGCCTGCCCTACTCTGGCATCGGCCTGAGTATCTGAGTCCAGGCAATAATGGCGGGTAAAGGTATGGACAGACCGCCAAGTTGCCGCTTTACAAATTTCAGAGATAGGAACATTACGAAGGAGAGCTGTAGTGGAAGCTTTCCCTCTGGTAGAATGTGCATGTGGTCTACCCTGCAAGGTTTTGTTGGCTAGTTGATAAGCAAAAGCTATACAGGAGACAATCCAGCGAGAAATTGACCGTTTGGAAGCGGACAGACCAGTATTAGTACTGCCATAGTTAACAAAAAGCCGGTCAGACTCTCAGAGGCAGGGTTTTTGACAAGTAAAACTTCAGGACCCTCCGGAGATCAAGGGAGTGTAATGACCTCTCCGGGGGAGTGGAAGGATTAGGAAAAAAGGTAGGTAAGGTAATAGACTAGTTGATATGAAAGTCTGAAACCACCTTTGGCAGTAAACTTGGGTGTGTTCTTAAAACCACCCTATTGGCATGAAAAACTGTGTAAGGTTCCTTGCAACACAAGGCCTGGATTTCGCTGACCCTACGGGCAGAGGTAATCGCCACTAAAAAAGATGCTTTCCAGGTCAAGTGCTGCAAAGAGGCCTTATGGATGGGCTCGAAAGGAGCACTCATCAGCTTAGTCAGTACAATATTCAATTCCCAGGGAGGAGAGGGAGACCTCACCGGTGGGAAGACTTTTTTCAGGCCTTCTAGAAAGTCCTTAACTACAGGCATAAGGAAGAAAGATGTCTGATTGGGAGACTTCCTATATGCTGTGATGGCGGCTAAATGAACCCTGATGGAGGGGTATTTCAAGCCTGATCTTGCTAAATGTAAAAGGTATGGAAGAATCACCTGCTCTTGGCCATGTATCGGGTCAAGAGAATGTTCACGACACCATATGAAAAACCTCTTCCACTTGAAAGCGTAAGATTTCCTAGTGGAGGGTCGCTTAGATTCTTTAAGAATAGTCATGCAGTCTGCTGGAAGGTCTAGATGTCCATACTGGATGACCTCAGGAGCCATGCCGTCAAGCGAAGGGAAGGAAGGTTGGGATGCAACACCCTCCCCTGGTCTTTGGTCAGCAAGTCTGGACGGCATGGTAGGCGCCGGAGATCGGGGTACCAGCACTGGCGTGGCCACTCTGGTGCTATCAGGATCATTCTGGTGTTGGTCCTGTAGAACTTCTGGATCACTGCCGGGATCAGAGGCAGGGGGGGGAAAAGGCGTAGAGCAACGTTTGAGACCAGCTGATCAAAAGGCCATTCCCCAGTGATCCCTGTTGGGGGAACCTGGACGCGAAGACGGGGCATTTTGCGTTGTCCGCGTCTGCGAACAGGTCTACGTCTGGTACGCCCCAACACCGAAAAACTTCCTCGTTGAGCACCCAATCGTGCGCTTCGACGAAGATTCTGCTGAGGCAGTCTGCTTGGACGTTTTGAATGCCTGGTAGATGAACTGCCATGACGGACAGGCCTCTTGCCAGGAGCCAGTGCCAGATGGCTTGTGCTTCCAGAGACAAAACTCTTGACCTCGTGCCTCCCTGCTTGTTCAGATAGAACATCGTTGTGTTGTCCGTCTGAATCTGGAGGTGTTTGGTGCGCAGGGCAGGATAAAGAGACTTGAGAGCAAGATGGACTGCTCGCAGCTCCAGGAAGTTTATATGGTAGCCTTGCTCTACCTCGGACCAACGGCCTTGAACTTGGAGTTGGTCCATGTGAGCACCCCAGCCTTGGAGGGAGGCATCCGTGACAATTGACTGAGACGGAGGAGGGCGATGAAACGGGACTCCTCGTAGAAGATTGGATCGTTTCAACCACTATCTGATCGAGTCCCTGGCTCCTTGAGGAAGCATGACTCGGTCTTCCCACTGATCCGATCTTTGAGACCACTGATCCTCGAGGGCTTGCTGCAGAGGTCTCATGTGAAGGCGAGCATTGGGCACAATGTAAATGCATGATGCCATTGATCCCAGCAGAGAGGACACTTGTCTGGCTGTTGGGGCCGGATTGTCCAGAAGAAGGCGAGCCTTCAGAAGCATAGATGACAACCTCTCTTCCGAAGGACACACGCTTGCCTGACGTGAGTCCAGAGAAGCACCCAGGTAGTGGATCCGCTGGGAGGGGTTGAGAACTGATTTCTTCAGATTGACGTGAAGACCCAATGACTTCATCAGTTTGAGGCAGAACGAGAGATGGTTCTGAAGCAGAGACGGAGTGGAGCTCTTCAACAACCAATCGTCTAGATATGGATAGACGAAGATCTTTCTTTTGCGGAGAAAAGCAGCCACCACCGCCATGCATTTTGAGAATGTCCGAGGTGCAGATTTCAGGCCAAACGGCAGTACTCGGTGTGAGAAGGTGGCCTGATATGCAGTGGTCACTATTCTAGTGAACACTATGTATCAGTCCAGCAACCCTTATTGATGATTGGTTGTAAGTCAACCTTATAGACCAGCTATCCTAGTAGCGTGGATACGAGCAGTCTAAGGCTAAAGACTCGAGAGGGCGTGTTAAGCCAGCTGTTATACCACATATACCCCTAGAAACACCAAGTGAAAGGACACCACACAAGTGTTATGAAAATAAACAGTTATTTATTAAAGACCACAACAGCCCTGTACTCTTTATGAGGACAGGGTACTAAGCACAAACCAAAACTCTTACAAAAATACTTAAGTTAGCACAGTATATACAAATGCCCGAGGGGCACGGAAAACCATATACTTGAAAAGTGGAATGCGAAATTACTAGCAGGTAAGTACAGTACTAATAGGCTTTGGAATCGCTAGGACTTGACTATGGAATCGTTAGATTACTTCTAGGAGACCCAGGGGACTCGGGTGCAGTGTGTGCACTCTCTCGCGAGATGCGGGACAAAGTCTATGGTAGCTAGAATTTGCAAAGTTAGTGTTCTCGGGCGAACCCGACCTGGTAGGGAGAAAACGAAAGTAGATTCTGACCCTTGGATAGTGAGGCTATGCTGGGGCACCGAAATGCCGAAGTTACCTAGCCCAGGGGCTGCAGCTGCATAGGACTCAAAAGACGTCGGGAATCCTCGTTGACGGACCAGGAGCCTGGAAGAAAGAAGTTGCTGGCAGGCGACCAGTGAAGAAAGTTCGGTGGATCCAAGCCTGGATCGATGGAAGATGACACCTGAAAGCAGAGGGGACCAAGTTCGAGACTACTAGCCAGTAGTCAGTGGGCACCAGGAGGGCACCGGATGGTAGCCACCTCGACAAGGCGTGTGGGTGACGCTGGGCTCAGAGATCTCACGGACCAGGAGGCGTTGTCGGCGACCAGGAAGGAGGATCGAGCTGTCCCACGAAGATAGAAGCTGTCGGCGTCGCTGGACCCAGGATTGGGCAACAAAGCCTTGGCAAATTCAAGCCCACGCGGTGGACCTAAAATGGCGTCTGGAGTGGACCAGGAGGGTCCGGGGTGCCTCTCCAAGAAGGAAGCAAGGGCCAGTCTGGAGCAACCAGACCAGCAGCAGTGATGTCGTCGGGCGTCGTTCAGAAGGCCACAAGCCAGCCGGCTAGTAGCCAAACAACGCGGTGCACAGCAAACAGCAGAAGGGCCCCACGCAGATCGTGGAGATGCAGGGAGGCGGACCTTGGGTGCTGGAGCTGCGCAGGGTCGGGGCTTCTCGGACCCCAAAGCACTCACCCGTGGAGGACACGGTGGGCTTGTTACAAAGAAGTCGTGCAGTCTTGGCGATCGTCGGTCCCTCGAGGTCTCGTCGCACTCACGGTTCTCAGCTTTGCTGTAGAGGTGAGTAGAGGTCAGAGGTGCCAGGGAAGCCGGGTCTCGTCGAGCTGGGTCGTCGGATTCGTGAAGAAGGACTTGCAGCAGACCGCAGTGTTTAGGATGGTGCCCGCTTGATGCAGGGTGACTACTCCTTAGCCACAAGGGAGAATCTTGAGGAAGAAATCTTGAAGTCCTTTCGCAGAAAGTCGTGTCTTGATTCCAAAGATGATCTAATTTGAACAGGGGGCAAGCTCCCATCTTTATACTAAAAAAGGGGGCTGACCCGGTGACTAGGTCCTGCCTATGGGTGGGACTAGGAGGGGGGTGGTTACACCCCTCTGCCATGCCGGACTTCCCCAGGCCAGGGGCTGGTGTGCCCCTGGAACTGGTTCAGACCGGCCTATGCGTAGTGAGCACCGGGGTGCCACTCAGCAGTCACCTTCCTGAAAAGCCCTGCCTACCCAGGATACACAAAACCATGTCTGGGACGGTGCTAGCACCGCCCCGGACAGGAAACCCTTTGTCCAGGCCTCCCTCGCTGGAAGGACTCCCAGCAGCAGGAGGTCAGACTCGTGTCTGTGGTGGCAGCATCCATTTTGTGGAGCTGAGGCTTCAGTTAACTTTAACCGGGGTTCACAGTTACATACATGTCGTGTCCCTCTAGAAGGGTGGAATGCTAACCCCGTCGCCAGAATTGGCGAGGGGTTAGTATTCCAATTCGTATGACACCTTACTCGACATGTTTTGATAAGGCAATACCAAAGTTAGCATTTAACCGCGAGGATTATAATGCACTTAAGAGTATATGGTATGCGATATCATGGTATGCGATATCATGGAACAGCTATTAGGACTTGATTCCGCAAGCTGCAGACAGGCTCAGCTCATGCCAGAGCACCATCTCACACGATTCCAAGCACTCTGCCTTCAGGATTGTTAAGGCCTGCCATAGGAGTTACTGATAGGAATCTGTGTGTCCATTTTAGGGTTAGGTATAGGTATACTACACCTACAGCAAAGGGTGATTACACAACTTTGCCCCAGCTGTCATGCAGCCAGTTGTGTCAAATTTAGGAGGCCAGCCAGGGGTGGCATAATACATGCTGCAGCCCCTGGCAGCCCTGGGTACACCTATGCCCTGAGTTACAGGGTCTGATAAGGTGGCCCAGTACCAATTGGAAATGTACCTAGGGTACATGGAATCCATTTTAAAGAGAGCAGTAGGCCTGGGGTCCTGATTGGCAGGGTCCCAGGTCGACTATGTCCAAAACCAGCTAAAACACAGGGCAAAAAGTTGGGGGCAACCATAGTCAGGAGGTACCTTCCTACACTCTGTATTGGTAGTGACTACGTCCGATCTGAAATCTTAGAAACTTCCGATGTTTGATGGACACTGGTATGTGGAAGTAGGCGTCCTGCAAGTCGATGGCACACATCCAGTCCCCCTGATGTAGGTGTGGGAAGATCTGGTGCAGGGCCAGCATACGGAACTTTTCTTTTCGTATGAACTTGTTTAACCTTCGAAGGTCTAGGATGGGTCTGTATTCTTTGACAGATCCTCGTTTTTGAACCAGGAAATATCGAGAGTACACTCCTTGATTTCTGTGAATCAAGGGAACCTCTTCTATGGCCATTTTCTCTAGAAGGACGGAGACTTCGTCTTGTAGCAATTGAGTCTTGTAACGTGGAAGATGTTGCAACTGGGGAAACAGCTGAGGAGGGGATTTGAACCTCCGCAAGTAACCATGCTGCACAATACTCAGCACCCTTCTGTCTTTTGTAATGGATTGCCACTCTGTCTGATGATGAGAAAAACTCCCTCCCACCGGAGTGGTGAACGGACTTGGAGGAAGCAATGGCTCAGGGCTTAGAAGGTTGCTTTGAGTGGAACTGCTGTCTGGTATTGCCACCTCTTCCTCCGCCAGGACGACGCTGCTGGTACTGCGTCTTCTGTTGCGACTGGGTCTGCCACTGAGGGGTTTGAACCCTCTGTTGGAAGGCCTTGCGGTCACCTTGGCGAAAGCGTTTCTTGAACTCCTTGCGTTTCCCACAGCTTTGACGGTGTCCATTTCAGCTTTCATTTTGGACATTTCGTCGTCCGCGTGTGGACCAAACAGGGTTTTTCCATTGAAGGGCAAATTCAGAATCTTCTTCTGGGCATCTGGTTTGAGCCCTGTTAGGCGGAGCCAGGCTGACCGACGGGAACAAATGCCACTTGAGTAGCCATGAGCTGCAAGATCTGAGGCATCAACTGCGGCGCTAATAACTTGATTGGCTACCAGGCCTCCCTCCTGCAAAGACTCTAGGAAATCTTGGCGATCTTCCTTGGGGAGCTTGTCTGTAAAGCGAGTCATGGAGTCCCACAGAGATCTGTCGTACCTTCCAAGTAAGGCAGAGGCACTCGCCACCTTCATAAAGGAAGAAGAGGTGTTGCATATCTTCCTTCCAAAAGAGTCCATAAGCTTGCTATCTTTCTCAGGTGGTACTGAGGAAGACGTAGAGCCTGCATGGGACTTCATGGCAGCCGCCACAATGATAGAATCCGCAGGAGGATCCGATCTAAGAAACAAGGGATCCTCTGCCGGGGCCTTATACTTTTTGGCTATTCGAGATGGAACAGATCCCACCACTGCTGGTGTGAGGAATGTAGCCATAGCTGGTTCTAGGAGGCCAGGGACCAGGGGAAGTAGAGGCCTGGGCGCTGTACGATGACGGAGGGTGTCAAAGATCACGGAAGTGGGAACCACTGGAGTGGTCAACGTGATATTAAGCTTTGTTGCTCCTCTGACTAATACGTCTGAGAAAGTCGGAGAGACTCGGGAAGGTGGCGTAGAGGAATAGGTCGGAGAATAATCTCGGTAAGAAGACCTAGTTGATGACGACCTTGTGGAAGACCTTGTGCGTCGCCTCCTACGGGACCTGTCACGATTCCTGTTGTGACTGTCCCTAGATCTAGACCGATGTGTGATGGAGACCTTGGTCTTGGCCTGACTGGAGATTTTGATCTTGGTCTTGGCCTGACTGGAGATTTAGATCTGGCCGGAGTCTTTGAGCGCACTGGAGAACGTGATCTGACTCGCGATCTCGGTCTGGGTGACCTCCTGGGGCTCCGAGGAGATCTAGCTGGTCTAGCTGGAGTCTTCGCCTTAGAAGGTGAATATGTACGGGAGTAGTCCGAGCCCAGACTACTCTGTCCAGATACAGCCCCTTGAGGATGAGAAATCAAGCTGCCCCCTGATTTGGGCGTAGATTCTGGAGAAACCTGCACAATGTTCAAGCCAGGAGATTAAGATTTTCCTCCTGAAGACTTTGAACCCGGTGACTCCACCTCTGCAGTCACTATCCCTCGACGGAGAGATCCTCGACGTCGAAGAAGTCTGGGTGACTAACGGCGTTGATCGGTGTCTTGAATCACGCCGTGAAGAGACCGACTGAGAGCCTCGACGTCGATCTTTGACGTCGAACCGGAGACCTCGACGTCGATCTTCCTCGACGTCGATCAGGCTGAGGTACTTCATGACGTCGAGTCGACGACGTTGCTCGACGTCGTCTCGACGATGATCTTCCTCGACGTCGAGTCGACGGCGACCTTTCCTGACGTCGCCTCGGCGTCTACCTTCTTGACATCGAAGGATGGGATCTGACAGTCCCTTTCGACGGCGGCCCGCTTGCCAGCGGCGACCTAGATGCCGTCCTAACTCTCGACGCCGATCCCTCCCGGGGTGGCGGAGAGTGTCTCGACGTCGACGGAAGCCTCGACGTCGACGGAGACTTAGAAGTAGTGGCAACCATGGACTTCGAGCCCGAAGCATGGTGCCTCGACGCCGACTTACTGGACTGCGGCGGAGATCTTCGACGTCGTGAAGATGATCTGAGCCTTTGACGGCGTCCTCGACGTCGATTGAGATCTTCGACCTTCATTCCTCTTTCTGGAGACAGGAGAGGTGGAATGACGCCGTTTCTGGGCATGCTTGCTTGTAGGAGACGATCTAGGGGCTGGGGAAGCACCCACCTGGTGACTCTTGTCCATCTCCTGCATGGCATGAAGTCGAATCCTCTCCCTGTCGCGAAGAGTCAGATTTTAAAATTTTTTACATTGATGGCACTGATCAGGAATGTGTGAAGATGGCAGACACAATACACACAGAGTGTGGATCATTTTGAGCCATCTTTTTGTCACAAGAAGGACATTTCCTAAAAAGAGCAGGCATTCTGACAGGAAATTCCTATGGGTTACCACAGAAAAATAAATCAGAAGCCTTATTTATTCAAAAAATGTCGAATATCTGAGAAAACTCTCTCAAAAAACCAATTTCAGTTGGAAACTGAAGAGCTCAAGCTCCAGGATCCTCACAGAAGGAGCCAGAAAAAAGAACTGACCCAACTGTCACCTGTGGTGCACCATGGGAGCAGGGGGTTGCCTTCAGGTCTTAAAGGCACGGTACCCCTACTCTAATGCCTTAAAGGCAAGGTGTCAGTTTTCTCTGTTTGCTTTATACTCTACTGCAGCCTACTGGCAAATGCCTGCAATTACAGGTTTTCCTATGGCAATAAAGCATTGTTGTATACAAAATGTTTTCTGCTCTTTCTTCCTTAGGGTTTGGAAGGGTACTACTGTATGTATACTAATTTATGTAATTTTGCGGCATTTTTTGCCAGTTAGAAAATGTTTTTTAGGCTGCAAATATATGTTTCACTTATTTATACATATATATTTATATGTATTTTTCTATATGCTCCGGGATCCCGCACATGGGCAGGGATTATTCATAGATTATGACTATTGATGAGTATCCCCTGGATGAGAACCTCCCTCTACACTTGTCAGATCATTCTGCCATTTTTTTCTCTGTAAAATTAGATCAGAAACCTACCCACCCTTCTTGGTCTTTTGACCGAACAATTTTACTGGAGGAAGAGGAGAAAGATTATCTGATGCAGGAAACAGTCTCCTTTTTAGAACAAAATTTAGGCTCTACCTCTTTGGTCATAGTATGGGAGGCTTGGAAGGCCTTCATTAGGGGTTGCATTACAGGAAGGGCCTCATACAGGAGAAAGAAATATGAAGAGGGAATTCGACATATTGAGCAAGAATTAATTCATTTAGAATCATTAGATCAGCTCCCTTCAGACAATCAAGAGGAGAAAACTGAATTGACACTTCTGCAGGAGAGGATAAATAAAAGATGGCAGGCAAGCAAACTTGCCCACTTCGAATATGGCGAATCTGCAGGAAAACTGCTGGCCTGGAAAATTAAAGCTGATCAATCTAGAAATTTCATTAAAGAAGTGAGGGTCGCTGGAGAAGCCAATTGTAGGTCAACAAACATGGCCATAGGGGAAGCCTTCACTGAGTTCTTCCAGAATATATACACAGAGGAACTGAACGTTAATGTAGATGAAAGGAACGAATGGCTGAATATTATAATTCTCCCGGAACTGGAGAGTTCCCAAACTGAAAATATAGATAAAGATATAACTGAATTAGAAGTCTCTAACACCATCAAGCAACTATCACAGGGCAAAGCCGCGGGACCAGACGGTCTCCCCGGGGAATTATATAGGGTACTTAATTCTATGCTTACCCCAGTCCTTACGAACCTTTTTAATGACATAATGATTAGAGGGCAGGCACCACCAAGCTCCTGGGGGGTAGCCAATATAGCTTTAATATTAAAAGCAGGCAAGGACCCAGCCAAATGTGGATCATATCGCCCAATCTCGCTTCTCAATAGTGACTACAAGATTTTTACCTCAATTTTGGCTGCGAGATTGGGCAGCGAGATTGGGTCGATCATTCACTCTGATCAAAAGGGGTTTATCAGAGGCCGGCAACTGGCTGATCTAACCTATGATCTGGTGGGAGCCACGGACATCGCCTCAACTTTCGGCCTACCCCTGGCCATAATGGCCCTCGACGCCACTAAAGCGTTCGATAGGGTAAATTGGACATACTTAAATTTAATAATGAATAAATTCCATCTGGGACCCAAATTTTGTAAGACCATATGCTTATTATATGATAACCCTAAAGCATCTCTACTAATAAATGGTACACAAACAACTCCTTTTAAAATCAGCCGAGGAACGAGGCAGGGCTGCCCCTTATCCCCCCTCCTCTTTAATTTATATGTAGAACCGTTCGCACAATCAATCAGGGAGGATACCAACATTCCACATTTTACTTTTTCGGGCTGGGAAAAGAAGATTGGCCTCTATGCCGATGATACTCATTTATACAACTGACCCTACATTGGCATTCCCTATAATTATAAAGAAAGCGGAGAACTTCGGGAAATTCTCGGGATACGAAATTAACGCAGGAAAAACCGAAATTATGGTTTGGAATATTCACAATCTTCAACTCCCTGTAAAATCCTCAATGAGGTACCTGGGAATTACAATAACTAAAGATCTAGAACACTTGGCTCAAAACAACTTAGCCCGTATTTCCCGAGAATCCCAAAATTTGATGAAAGCCTGGTCCTTCCTCCCGCTTAACATCGATGGGAGAACTAGCTTGATAAAAATGAGTACTCTCCCGAAATTTACTTTTATCTTTAATTCCATTCCGCTAGTTTTTGACACCAAAAACGATTTAGAAAAGGGGGTGGTGATGAACAGAGTGTCTGAGTTAAACAGACCACTCTTACCCAGTCCAAAGATCAGGGCTTGATCCATCACCGTTATTTTTCCCAGTGTAAGAATTGGCTTTTGTAGTTTGGTTTGCCCTGTTCCCATCATGCACTGGGACAGGAACAGACTAATTTGCATACAGCCAGGTTCTGAAACTGGGATGGTGCAGTGAGCTAAAAAACGGTGTTGGATCTAGCCCTGATCTCTTGACTGGGTGAGAGTATTCTGTTTAATTCAGAGACTCTGTCCCTCACCACCCCTTGTTGTAAAAAGTTTTTGACACCAAGCAGCTTGCAAAATGTCAGCAGAATATTAATTCATTCATTTGGGGATATAAATCCAGCAGAGTAGCTTGGAAAAAATTGAGAAGGAGAAGAGAAAAAGGGGGGGCTTGCATTGCCAGACCTGGAATATTACGCCTGGGCATTTCATCTGACCCACTCTAGGATGTTACTTAAGCTCCCCTGGGAAAATGCAAATGGGCTTATGTACAAGGCAATGCTATTGGGTTCGGACCTTCCAGTGAATGGCTCTTCAAGTTCGGCCACCAGAAGTTTTTCAAAAAAATCAGATCAAAGACACGATTGAGTAGTTTAAAAGAGTGGTCTCAAATAAAATCTAAGGCCGGGATAGAACACTTATCAGAACATGCCCCAATTTGGGACCTACCTGGACTAGCATCACAAGAAGCCAACACAGTCGAAAGAGTCCTGCTGGATGCAGGGATCACAAAGTGGGGCGATCTGCTGACTGAAAGATCAATCATTGACTGGGATATCTTCAAGCTTAAAGTAACATCACCACTCTCCTGGATAGTATATCTACAAATAGGAAGCTGGATTCGGACTCAAATCAAGAAGGAAGGAATGAATGATGGGAGAGGAGAGCCTTTTAGAAAATATCCTAGTTGAAAGACCGGCGGGAAAAAAGGAAGTTGCACTCTTCTATTGGCATATTATAGAGGATGGAGAGCGAGACTTTAACCTCCCGGAAAAACTTTGGGGTGCGGAGGGAGAACCAGATAGGGAGGTCGTTTGGGAGGAATCTTTTACCCTCCTTTACAAATCATCAAGCCAGCATGGCTGAGGCGCAACCATTTCTTCACACTTCACAGAGCGTATTGCTCTCCTAAAAGGCTGTCGAAATTTCAAACAGGGAAGTGCTGCTGTAAATGCTCTTTACCAGCAGCCTCAGACCTTCATATGTTTTGTGAGTGTCCGATCATTGCCACCTTTTGGCACGAAGTCAGAACACTCGAATCTATTTTTGGTGTCGCCATCCCGTGCTCATGGTCTTTAATTATTTTCGGATTAAATCACAATATCAAGGGATTAGGGAGAGATTTTTTGTTTTATGCCATCTTACTGGCAAGAAGAGAAATCTGTAAAAATTGGGTTACCATAAATCCCCCAACACATGCAGAGTGGCTGTCTTCATTATATGCAACTTCAAAGCTGAATTTATCAAGAATATGCAGCCCTCGATCTCTTAAATTTTGAGACCTTTTGATCGATGAGGGATAGTTGGCCAACCCAGGGTCCCCCCCCCCCCGCGTCCTCCCCCTCCCGCGCCCCCCGCCCCCCCCCTCCCCCACCCCCCCGGGTCTGATGATTAGGCCTAAAATCTCTGTCCAAAAGGGTGGTATCGTACAGCTACTGGACAACTGGCCGAACAGGTCCGAAGGGAGTATCTCCATCCAAGCTCTGTTGGTGACATTGGGGCTGACTCTCGGGGCACCTGGAGCTCAGCATTGGGCTCTTAGGTGCTACGGGGGGGGGGGGGGGGGGGGGGGGGGGTCGGTCCTCGTGTCTGAGAGGACAAGAGCATAGTTGGATCGACTTTTTGGCTAATGAGGACAAAAAAAAAAAAAAGAAGAAAAAAAAACACTACCTTGTTGCACAAATGTACTTTGAATGCTTTCATTGCCATGAAGATAGCCATTATTTCCAGAAGGTTGATGCGCATCTTCTTCTGCTGTGCTGTCCATAGTCCCTGCACTGTGTAGTGGAGTACATGAGCTCCCCATCCCTGGAGAGATGAGTCAGTCAGTATAATCTGTGGCACAGGCTCTTGGAACAGTCGGCCCCTGCAAAGGTTTTGTGGGTTTCACCAATGCAGAGAGTTGTATGCGCGACCGGTCACCAACACTAGGTCTTTCAATTGTCCGTGAGCCTGATTCCACTGACGTGCCAAGCACTCCTGAAGCGGACGCATGTGTAGTCTCGCGTGCGGGACTATGAAGATGCAGGAGGCCATCATGCCTATCAACTGCATGAACACTCCTGCTGGAAGCGAGTGTTGTGGTTTGAATTTCCGTATCAGCAATTGCATGTTGTTGATCCTCACTGAATTTGGCTGTGCTTTGGCTGCCAGTGTGTCTATTGTCGCGCCCAAGTACTGCCGTACGTGGGCGGGCTGAAAGTGGGACTTTGGATAATTCAGTGAAAACCCTAGATCGTGAAGGTGAATGGTGTGGGACATATGGGTGGCACATTGCTGGGCCGACTTTGCTTGGATAAGCCAGTCGTCCAGATAAGGGTAGACGTGAATGTTTTGTCTCCTTAGGTGTCCCGCCACCGTCGCCAGGCACTTTGTAAACACCCTGGGTGCTGTGGTGACCCCGAAAGGTAGAACCTTGAACTGGTAATGTTGGTTTTGGATGGTGAACCGGAGGTATTTTTTGTGCGACGAGTGCAGCGGAATGTTAAAATACGCATCCTTCAGATCTAAAGTTTCCAGAAAATCTCCCTGACTGAGCAACGGTAGGACTTGCTGCAGGGTCAGCATGTGAAAGTGCTCCGATAGAATGTACTGATTGAGGGGTCTGAGGTCCAGTATGGGTCTGAGGGACCCGTCCTTTTTTGGTACAGTGAGTAAACTCCTGTGCCTCTTTCTTTCACAGGCACGAGCTCTATTGCCCCTTTTTGCAGCATGACGAGGACCTCCTGCTGCAATAAGTGCAAATGCTCAGCGGACATAGGACTGTGTCTTGGGGGTATGTTGGGTGGAGTGGATATTAACTGCAGACAATAACCGTACTGTATAAGCTGTCTGACCCACCTGTCTGTGGTGATGGATTTCCAGACCGGCAGGAACTGTTGAAGTCTCCCTCGACAGGTGTTGCGTAGTCGGGGGGCAGTGACAAGGCGTCACTGTTTGTTAGTGGCGGAGGATCTGGAGTTGTTGTTTCCACGACCTCTGCCTTTGGCACCGTTTCCACGATATCCACCTCGACTCTGTTTGGTGTATGTGGTCTGCGTGCCGCCTTTATAGTACTGTGTGGTTTGCGAGAGCTGGCCTCTGGTAACACCTCTAGTGCTTGAGCGATGAAAAGAACCACCCCGGAACTGCTGGGACTGTAGAGCCCCCATGGACTTAGCAGTTTCAGTGTCCTTTTTGATTTTCTCCAAGGTGGTGTCCACCTCTGGGCCAAATAGATGATCAGGGTTTACTGTCTGATTGAGAATGGTGGTCTGTATCTCTGGCTTGAACCCGGAGATTCTGAGCCAGGCATGTCGTCTCAGCTTGACACTAGTGTTAATAGCTCTGGCCACGGTGTCTGCCGCGTCCAGTGCACATTTAATAGAAGCATTAGATATGAGCTTCCCCTCTTGGATGAGCATCTCCGCTGCCTCTTTGTATTCATCTGGCAGGTGCTGTAACAGGGTCTCAAGCGTGTCATAATGTGCCCCGTCATACCTGGCCAGAAGTGCCTGTGTGTTTGAAATGCGCCAGATATTGGCCGCTTGAGCTGCCACCCTTTTCCCTGATGCCTCAAACACCTTAGATTCCTTATCTGGAGGAGGAGCATCACCCGTTGTTTGTGAATTAGCCCTCTTCCGGGCATTAGAAACAACAAGAGAGTCCAACGGCAACTGTCCCTTGATGTAAGTAGGGTCTCCAGGTGCCGGTTTATACTTCTTTTCAATTCTGGGGTTTATCACCCTGGCTCTCGTAGGCTCTTTAAAGATTTCCCCAGCATGCTTTAAGACACCCTTCAACATAGGCAGAGTCTTGACAGTCCTCTCAGACGGAAAAGGTGTAAAAAAGAAAGTCCACTTCAATGGGGTCAGCATGGAGCTGGACGTCATGATTCTTTGCTGCCCTTTCAATGAGGGCATTAAACGCAGCTGAATCCTCAGTAGGCGACGTTTTTACGGCATACATCTGAGTGTCTTGGGTAGAGTGAGGATCACCTGGGTCAGCAGCAGCCGCCCAGGGTTCATTGGTATCATCAGGCTCAGTGTATACAGGATAGCTGTATTCATCATCATCATCACCTTCCCCAGTGTCCACATCTGAATAAGTGGGTGAGACATGGCCATGTGGAGAACAGGTGTCGAAGTAGAATCCTTTTTCTTCTTCAGAGGAATTTTATAGGACTCCATTGGCTGTTCCGGGGCGATTTTCTGCTTATAAAGGGAAAGTCTGCCTGTTTCGGCATCGATAAATTGTTCCTGTTGCTCTTCCAACGAGGATTGTCGATGCTTTAAGGCTGGGACCACTGTTGTCTTTGGCACCGAGGACACCTTCTCGGGCACGTTGGTGGCCATTTTAGGGGCGAAAGCCTTTGGCGTCACTTTCGGCGGCGTGAAGTGAATGGGCGTCGACGCCTTCTGAGGTTTATCGACCGGCTTCGAAAGTGGAGGATCTTTAGGCCCATCACTCGAGGCCGTGTCCTTGATGCGCTTTAGGGAGTCTGCCACTTGCTTGGAGAAAACAGCGGACGGCTGCGCCGACTCGACGGAATCCTTCGAGGCACCACTAGACGTGGACTCGTGGGTCGGTCCGCTCTTGGCCTGGTCTTGTCGACACGGAGTCTCGAGAACCTTCGGATCACTGAGCCCTTTGTCGTTGTCGACAGTCTTCGGCGCAGATTTGTTCGGCTTGACTGCCTTGACCTTTGTCTTCGGCATGCTAGACTTAGTCTCAATGCCCTTGAGCTGTTTCTTCGGTTCGATAACACCCTTCTGCTTCGTCGGCGCCGACAGGTCCGAGGACTTTGAGCCGACCAATGCAATATGCACTTGGTTTCGATGGAGGCATCAGTGCTTTCACTTGCGTCGAGACCAGTGTTTTTACTTTCGGTTTCGATCTTGGGTAAGGCCTAGTGGCGATCCCTCGACCTGAGCCTCCTGAAGCGTTTCGGCCCCAATGTCAGTTTGAGATAGCTCCTCGCTCGAGCTATCCTCCATGGCCTTAAAGGCCCAGTCGTCGTCTCCTACCTCGTCGACGACTTCTTCCGCGTAGAGCATTTCAACATCCACGTCGTAGTTAAAGTCGACCTCCGACGCGGGATTCAACAGGTTCTCACGAACCTCCCGGTCAGCTCCATCATCCCCGGCATCGAATATGTCCACAGGCGCCGGTGCAGTCTGCTGGGCCTCCTGGCACGCAGCGCGACGATGCAGAAGAGTCTTCTTGGATCGAAAACGGCAGCAAGCCATGCAGCTGGCTTCATCATGATCCGGCGACAGACACTTATTGCACACCGGGTGGACGTCGATGTTGGGATACTTGGAGTTGCACACGGGACATCTCTTGAACGGACTCCGTTCCATGATGGTTCGTCGATAAGGCCTCTGGCGTCGATTGGGCCTTCAGCGTCAAAAAGCACGAGGCTCTTCTGGAAATCCGGCTCAGAACAGAGCTGGAGGAATCGGGCACCGAACGCAAAACTATACAGACGAAAACCTAAAGGCCTTTTGGTCTTAAGAAAGTTTTATATCGATTCCGACTAGAGTGAACGAATACACATCCGAACCCAATGGCGGAAAAAAACAATCTGAGGATGGAGTCGATGCCCATGCGCACTGTAGTCCAGGGGAGGAGCCACCTATCTTGTGATACTTCAAAGACTCTTCCAGGACAACAATGTGCGATCATCCGGACCCAACACTAGGTGGCGATCTATGCACAGATATGAATTCAGCAGCCCACATGCCTCGACTGTAGTACATAAGATCTCAACATCCACTGTATGTAGAGCCCTCTCTGCAACAGTCTGAGGAAAGACCAGTAACTCAAACTGATTACGGTGGAAATGAGACCACCTTTGGAAGGAATTCTTGGCTGGTGTGAAGGACCACCTTATCCTTGTAGAACTGTAAGAAAGGTTCTTCCAAGGTCAGTGCCTATCTTGAAGCTCTAGGTTGTTGATCTTGAGACCCTGGTGTTTTGGCATCCCAGAGATCCTGGACTGAGATTCTGTAAGTGAGCACCCCAACTTGTCACTGATGCATCTGTTGTCCAGATGTGGGAGTAACAGGGTCTAGAAAAGGCCGCCCCTTTAAGAGGTTGTTGGTGTTCCACCACTAGAGAGCAATGAATGCGGCGGTCTATCAACACTAGATCCTCTAAATTACTCTGTGACTGAGACCACTGTTGTGCAAGCAAATCCAATAATGGACCATTGTGTAGTCATGCATGGGGCACAGAGGAAATTCATGACAGTTCTGACTGAGCTGTTGACTGGATACATGGTAGTAGCTTTGGGAAATTTGGGATTCTTGCTGTATTATGATAGGCTAATGCTAGTTGTGTGTTTAGGATAGCCCCATATACGGTTGAACCTGTAAAGGTTGAGGATGAGGTTTCTGAAAATTGATAAGCCTAGTTGACGGTGTAGGTCTTTTGAGTGTTGCTAGCAGAGGAAGAGTGCTGGCTCTGATAAGCCAGTTGTCGAGATATGGGAAGATCTGGATGCTTTGTCTGCGTAAATGTGCTGCTACCACTGCTAGGCATTTGGTGAAAACTCATGGTGCAGTAGTCACCCTGACTTGGAGGATTTTGAATTGGTAAAGTTTGCCTGTGACAAATCTGTGGGATTGGTGATGTGCTGACTGTATGGGAATGTAAAGCAGGCGTCCTTCAAGTCTTTCGCTTTGCTGGAGAAGCGGGATCACATCTTTGAGTGACCATATGGAAATGCTCTGATAGGATGTAATTATTTAAGGACCATAAATCAGAGTGGGGTAAAGATCATTCGGTTTTGGGGATTAGGAATTACAGGGAGTTTACACCTGAAGCCCAGATGTTGTAGAGAGATGGGTTCTATAGCTCCTTTAAGCAAGAGAGCTTGAACTTCCTGTTTGAGGAATGTTTGTGTTCCAGAGAGCACCACTGAGCACTAGGTGGAATGTTTGTAGGTGTGGTAATAAGATCCAGATAGTAATCATGTTGGATAATGTCCAACACACCCTGGTCTGAGGTTATCGATTGCCGTATGAGCAGAAAATCCTGTTATCGCCCCAACAGGTGTTAAATGTTCAGGGAGAAGGAAGTCCGGTTGGTGCTGGGTGTGGCACCACATGGAAACCCCCTTTTCCTCCATCTTTGGCATAGTTGCCTCTATAGTAACCTAGGGGGAGAAGAGTGGTGACCCTGCCCATGTTGGTACGAGGCAGAGTAAACTGAAGAGGTGGTTTTTTAACCTGCTCGATGTTTGAAGTAAAAAGGAAGTCTGTTCTTTTTCATTTTTTCCAGGGCCAGTTTAATCTGGGGACCGACAAGATCTTTGTCAAAA
This sequence comes from Lissotriton vulgaris, assembly GCF_964263255.1. Classification (NCBI taxonomy): domain Eukaryota; kingdom Metazoa; phylum Chordata; class Amphibia; order Caudata; family Salamandridae; genus Lissotriton; species Lissotriton vulgaris. The sequence goes on from NC_141687.1 coordinate 1,067,286,097, forward strand.
GGGACAATAAATAGACTTTATTGGACCTCTGGCTTCAAGTCAAATATGTGGAGAAAGGCATGGAGCTGCAACAAGATACTGGTATTAAGCCCCTTCGCAGTAGTATCTGCTGAATCTAAGGCACAACAGATAGATGTATTTGAAATAAGCTTTGCTTCCGATACAAGCCATGGATGCCTTTTCTTATGCACCTCTGGGAGATATTGGAGGACTTCCTCCATTTCATCCCAGTGGGCATGGCCATACCTTGCCAGCAAACCCATTGAATTTTCAATACGCCAATAGTTGACAGACTGAGCTGCAACCCTTTCACCAGAGGTGTCAATTTGTTCACTTTCCTTGTCAGAAGGTGGTGCATTACTGGCAGCTTGGTAATTAGGTCACTTGCAAGAATTGACTAAGAACAAGCAAGTCCAAAGGAATCGGTCTCCTGATGAAAATGGGTCTGATGGAGGAGCTTTATATTTTTACCCACCCTGGATGCTCAAGCAGGATCTTTGAAAACATCTGCATGAAGCAACATACCCATAAGCTTATGGAGGTATTGAGTGGCCCTGTGTGTGTAAGAGCGTTTCAAAGAGGAAATAATTTTCCATAGGTTTGTGTAGCTCGACCTCATGAAACCGCTGCTATACCAGTAAGGTCTTGGTACGACATGGAGTCATCAGGAAATGGACGAGTGGGATATAGATCTGGGTCAGTGTCCACTGGAGGGTCTATATCATGCTGAACAGCTCGTGGTGGTGTATCAAAAGTATCCCGATCTCATTGCAGAATGGGGATTTCTTGGAGGTATTCTATTTAAGGGGTCCCCATCAGAGGGTGGAGATGATGAATGCAGGGGAGATGGTGAACGTGGCGGAGGTGGTGTGGATTGCAGTGGAGGTATAGATGGAAGAGGCAAAGGACTGGTGATTTTGCACTGCCTTCTATTTGGCCGGGACTGGAATAGCAATAGCCGTTCCGAAGGAGAGTTGTCTGAGGTCGGTGGAGCCGAACTCAAAGTTTAGCAAAAACACATCCTGTACGTGGCTGGGTGTGCATTTGCTTTTGAAAAGCATCCAGTTTCTCTTGTACCTAGTGGAGAATAAGTTCCACAGGTGTGCCAGGATCAGATTTGGGGCTGGTTTCAAAGATTTCGGAGCCAAGGAGTGTTTGTTTCAGCGGAAAGGTCAGTTAGAGCTAAAGATGGAACTGATTGGCTCAGTACCGAAGGTAGACTCAGCACAGAAATGGAAATTGTAGATGGATTAGGTTGGTCTTTCGGTACCGGGCCCAAGGGCAGGCATTAGTCAGTCTTTTGGTGCAGACTATGGCCTAAAGGCAGGGGTGGTCACAGGGTTTTTTGTCCAGTATGAAAGGAATGTCTTAGGTGTTTCGGGATAGGGCTCAGGACCAGAGGCTACAGTACTCAGATTGATGAGCTGGCAAAATGTCATGAGTTTGTGTGGGAGAACCATGCAGCAAAATTGATGAAAAGCAATACATGAGCACACTGTTACAATTGGTATAATCCTGTACCGTTGAGACCAATCACCCATCTGTAACATTGGACCTATAGTCATGTCTTATCACAATTAATAACTGTGCACTAGGTAGAACACAAATTTTAAGAAAATTACACAACGAAATGCACAGAGTATGCTTATCTTGCTAAGTCTGAGTGGCAATATACTACAATGACAATAAATGTGGCAAGGAACCTCTTAACAGAGGCTTGCATAAAAAAATAAGTAACCAGGCAGCCAACAGCAATGCACTTACCATGAATTTCTGTACACTAAGGGGGAAGGTTGCAGAGTACAGCAGAATCTGCCGGTACTTAGGTAGCGTGTAGATGATTTCTTCCATTATCTGCATGAAATCCTGAGACAGCAGCTTGTCTGCCTATGGAGACAAATTATAAATTTGGAATTCCTATTCACTAAAGCACTTTCTATCCGGAGAGTTTGTTGATGGCTATGAAATTCACAACGGGACGCAGGATACCCACCTGCTCTTTTGTAGGACAAGGCATGGATAGAATTGCTTGGGTTTAAACCTGGAGAATTTGAGCCACAATAAAAAGTTTGACCATAGATGCACTGGGATAGGAGGCATTGAAGAACCACTTAAACTTCTCAAACCTGATGGAAGTGGTAAATGGGTGTGCAGGGCTCCCACAAGGCACATTACTACTACCACCAATATGAAAAAGGAATCTGAAAGCAGACTTGTTTCTGCATGCCAACAGCTTGCTTGTTAAAACCCTGCACAAAGTGAATACCCTTGTGAGCACTGCCCTCTGTTGCCAGTGTCAAAAAATTGCCACAGCAAAACCAGTGTAAATGAAGGTTTGACCTATTACAAAGTGATCTCTACAACCAAGTTCTACCCAAACCAACACTGCTCTTAGACCAGCTAATTTTGTTCCTTCTAAAAGTAAGTTTTAGAGCTAGCAAAGAAAGTTCTGAACAGCTCAGAATATGCCACCGCTGAAAGCCTAGAGACAGCAGCAAAAACTAACATGAATCTGAACCCAGCAGTCAACCACCCTTCTCCAATAGCTTCCAAGTGCAAGTAGCATATGGAAACTGCACAAGACGCTACCACAATAGAAGTAAAGAATAGAGAGGTTACCTCATCCAATACGATCATCTGGGTGTGGTCAACCTTTGCCACTCCCTTCTTTATCAAATCCAGGATTCTCCCAGGGGTTGCAATCACGACATGCACTGAAAAAACAAAATAAAAGCAAATTACAATAAAGACAAAAACACTGCCATGCCTCTTATGCGCAATCCTCAGTGACATAGCAAAATGCAGTTTATTTCAATCATAATAGTCTGCATACAAACCAACTGCTACAGATAGCTAAAAACAAATCCATATTATGGGAGACCTTTTCATCATTAGCCAATAAAGGTTTTTTTATATAAAGACTGCCCAATATTCCACTATAAATATATATACTCAAATCAAAGGACTGAATTTAAATGAGTGTTTGGCTTTACATGGAACAAGAGTATTTTGCATTCTGAAATATTCTACTTCATAAAATATTTATCAAGATCAGATATGCAAATGAGATTTCAACCCAACACGAAAGCATGAATACAGGCTCTGTAAAATTATAGAAAGCAAACGTGTACCTTCCACAATCCAACAGATGCATACCACCACCCTTCAAGTACAGTGTTAAAATGAGATTTCCAGGCATTCATGTTTGAAATTTGAGAATGTTGGAAAAAATAGATGTTCTATGGCTTCTAGAACGCAACTCTCCAATCTCAATGACCGGTTCACTATTGGGAAAACAAGTAAATATGTAGTGTGTACTCTTGTTTAAACTTTCTTTAAAAAATATTTATCAGAGTTAACACAATTTGTGCGATACTGAAGAATATGCTGCCAACATATGTAAATTATAAACATCAAACTTCGCCAAGTATCACTGCTTCCTTGGACTCCGTACACTGCTGGAAATTTTATCCTAGAGCATAATTGGGACTCCCGGTTTTATGGTATTTTTTTGCCATGTCGGTCTGTATTTATCCGTATTTATTTTTTGCTAATTATATCTGTATTTATCCAGATTTATTTTGGGTTTTGTGCAAAAATTAAGCTTAAATTAGAATATTTCCACATTTAACTGATAAATATGCACTCATGCTTGATTGTCTGCCAGGTTTCAGTGTTGTGAACACCCGCAGAAAGATAAATCAGGGCATGGATATGGAAATATGCAAATTTCAGTACCAACCATGTGCAAATCTATTGCTGTTTAAGCCTCTTTACTAAAATTCCCTATAACCCCCTTATCAATCCACACAGCTATTGGCCTGGCAGTCATGAAAAGACCATTTAAAATTACTCAAAACGCAGGCAATAAAATAAATAGACAAGTGTAATGTTTTTGGTCGGTATTTATCTATAAAAATCAGTAAAAACGGAAAACAGGGAGCCTTAATTATAATACAATATTGCTAGAAATTCTGATTGACATTTTATATTTATTATGTTATCATTAAATGACGTATTTTTCCTGTAAAATGTTAAACACTTGTTGAATATTTTACAGGATCAATAGTTCCAACTTAGGGAGTTCATAATGATCATGAAAACGATTGGCGCTGTTCATATTAATTGGTGTGTGATGCCTTTATAGTGAGAAGCTAGAGTTCCTATTTTGAACCAAGGTATCCCATGTGCGTCCTGAAAAATGAAAGGTGAAGCAAAGAATGAAACAAAATTATAGCTCACGAATAGACTAACAAAATTCTCATGTTGCTTGGAAGGACTAAATGATAGTGTGCTGTTAGACAGTGGTCATGCTAGCCAAATTAACAGCTGGAAAAAAATGTGATTAAAACCACACCATACATTACCAAGCATTTACAATGCAACGGTCTCGCCTTTGCAAAAGTTAGAGCTATTGGCATTGTACAGGACACATTTTTTTATTTATGTGTTGGTTTTGAAAACAGATAAATAAATGGCATTGTCATGTACAATGCCAATAGCTTAATCTCTTGCAAATGCGAGACCTATTGCATGTGCAATGCAATAGGTCGCGTATTTATGAGTTTGAGCTATTGACATTGCAAATAATGCGTTTTATTTATGTTTAAAAAAATAAAACAATTAAAATGTCCAACACTGCTGTTTCACACAGTAGCAGAGAGTAGTAGTGAGTGAGCACTAAAGAGTTAGTAAAGTGTAGGCGAGTGTGTAGTAGCGCGTGAGGCGACTTGCGAGTGTGTAGTAGCGCGTGAGGCGACTTGTGAGTGTGTAGTAGCGCGTGAGGCGACTTGCGAGTGTGTAGTAGCGCGTGAGGCGACTTGCGAGTGTGTAGTAGCGCGTGAGGCGACTTGCGAGTGTGTAGTAGCGCGTGAGGCGACTTGCGAGTGTGTAGTAGCGCGTGAGGCGACTTGCGAGTGTGTAGTAGCGCGTGAGGCGACTTGCGAGTGTGTAGTAGCGCGTGAGGCGACTTGCGAGTGTGTAGTAGCGCGTGAGGCGACTTGCGAGTGTGTAGTAGCGCGTGAGGCGACTTGCGAGTGTGTAGTAGCGCGTGAGGAGACTTGCGAGTGTGTAGTAGCGCGTGAGGCGACTTGCGAGTGTGTAGTAGCGCGTGAGGCGACTTGCGAGTGTGCAGTAGCGCGTGAGGCGACTTGCGAGTGTGTAGTAGCACGTGAGGCGACTTGCGAGTGTGTAGTAGCGCGTGAGGCGACTTGCGAGTGTGTAGTAGCGCGTGAGGCGACTTGCGAGTGTGTAGTAGCGCGTGAGGCGACTTGCGAGTGTGGAGTAGCGCGTGAGGACTAGCGCGGGAGTAGCAGCGCGGGAGTAGCAGCGCGGGAGTAGTAGTGATTAGTAGAGTGTGAGTAGAGTAGTAGAAAGTGAGTAGAGAGTAAGTAGTAGAGTGAGTTGGGTGAGTAATAGTGAGTAGTAGATAGTGAGTAGTAGAGTGAGTAGTAGAGTGCGTAGTGGAGGAGTAGAGTGTAGTAGAGTGAGTACTAGAGTAATAGAGTGATTAATAGAGAATTAGTAATAGTGAGTAGGAAAGTACTAGAGTGAGTATAGAGTAGTAGAGAGTTGTAGAGTAAGGTGAAGAGTGAGTAGTAAAGAGTGAGTTCTCAGCCATCGGTCACCTTTAGCTAGCCCCTCCCTCTCCCGTACTCAACCGACTCCCTCCCAGACCCTGATAGGAAACAGACAGCCAGCAAGTGAGGTGAGAGAAAGTGTACGGGTGCGAATTTTGAATGCGTGGCAGAATGAATGTGCAATAGAGAGACCGAATGAATAAGCACACTCGTCTGTGCATAGGTGTCCATGTGAGACTGAGTGGGAAAGAGTGGGGTGTGTGTGAGGGAGAATTAGAAAGGCAATGCCTGCGAGATTGACCTCCTTAATGCGGTAACAGTGATGTCGCTCAGCAGCCTCCTGACCTCCACCTCCACCAACATCTGCGTGTCCATTTCACTACCCTCCCCCCCCACCCAAACACGTGTTCTCAGCCATCGGTCACCTTTAGCTGGCCCCTCCCTCTTCCGTCCTCAACCGACTCTCTCCCAGACCCTGACAGGAAACAGACAGCCAGCAAGTGAGGTGAGAGAAAGTGTACGGGTGCGAATGACAGTGCATGCAAGAATGAAAGAGTAAACAAGCATTGGAAATGCAATAGGTCTCGCATTAGAAAAGTTGGAGCTATTGGTCTTGTAAATGACAAATATTTTATTTATTTGTTGGTTTTCCAAATAGCTAAATTGATAGCTTTGTCATTTACAACGCCAATAGTTATAACTTTCGCGAATGTGACACCTATAGCATTTTGAATGCAACATGTTTTGTATTTACGTGACAGATGGCAGCTCTGGTCGTTAGGCCACATCTCTAGAGAGCAGGAGAGTGCAGCAGGTGTGAGAGGGTGAGTGGGTGTGTGAGGGTGTGTGAGGGTGTGTGAGGGTGTGTGTGTGTGAGGGTGAGTGAGGGTGTGTGAGGGTGGGTGAGGGTGAGTGAGGGTGTGTGAGGTGGTGAGGGTGAGGGTTAGGGGGTGTGAGGGGGTGGTGGATGTAGGACAGTGGAAAAATGTCCGCTATATAAACTAGTGCAGCTTAACGTTGATTCGGAAGAGGGCACGAGTTGATCACGACCCCCCCCCATGGTAATAAATAATATCCCTCTCTGCGGACCTGCACACATGCTTTACGCCGTGCCGATAATGGATTCATGCCGATAGTTGCGAAAAGTGTTAAAGGAGAGTTAGAGCACAGGAAGTGGTAAAACACTGGTAATAAATGCATGAATCGGAGTTTACTAGTAAGCTCGCTCCTATTATCATCTTTCCGTGTGCTTCATACATTGCACCAGTGAGGCATAAACACATTGATGTCATGCCGGTGTGCAAACATGTCCCCAATTAAAACATGTACTATTAGTATACTAATAAACGGACGTTCACAAATGTATGACCACGCACCACCTCGCAGAGCTCTTGTGTCATGCTCTCAGAGGAGTCCAGCAGAACATTCACACGGTGCAAACCCACTTTCGGCTCTGGAGCTGGTAAAAACCTCTGTTCACAACTACCAGAGCCACACAATTTCCATTTCACAAATCATCTGTAAAGCTCACTGCTACTCAACTGTGTAAAGAGAAGTTATGTGGAAATACACACACAACCTTAAAAAATATATACTGCCCCCCTCCTGCCCTTTTCTGCTACTGGTCTCACTGAGGGGAGCGGGCAGACATGTAAATATGAAAGAGGGGCGAGAGAGTTTAATGCGCTCTGAAGACCCTGTCCTAGACGGATGATTGGGGAGGGGGGGTTGTTACCAGAGTGCCCGGCTCAGTAAAAATAGGCAGTCGAGCCCTATACTGTGTGTTGTCGGACACCCGGAAAGGAAAGAACGCTGTGAAACTTACACCAGGACCCGTCACTGCTGCCAGGCTCACCCACCCACCCCCAGGCAAACAGCGCGCGGATTTCTGTACCATGATTTACGTGGATAACTAAATCACCGAGTCCCCATCAGTTTAGTATGATGTTCCTGAGATGCCGCATATGATTTTCGTCAAAACTGTAAGCGCAATTAAATCCGTCAGGAGCTCTGCCGCAATAAAAAAAAACATCGTACAAAATGTGCTACGTTAAAGTCACTCGCATAGTACATGCGACTGAAAAAAACAAAACAGGAGGATTTCCTATGGTCAAATAAAGTTTCAGCAGCCTAACTAACGTGCTCTTCAGAACCTCCTGAAAGCCGTTAAACTAAAGCCAATACTGAAAGTGAATGGAAAGGTATTCAAAAGTTTGCCACTTTTAAAACTAGTCGACGAGAACCCAACAACCAGGGGGTATAAACATGGACAACACTTTACACCGACTTGAATTCTCTAAACGAGGTTTTTTAAATCCTATGTCAGTAAAAAGTACATACCTTTGATTACTCAAAACAGCACAGTCGGTCTGAGTGGGAGGGGGAAGAGGAGGTGCCGTGCAGAGAGAGGAAGAGGAGGTGCAAGAAGAGCCAACGATAGGCAGAGGTGGGCGCCGAAGTCGAGAACATGGACTAAGTAGGCAAGAGATATGTAGGAAGAGGAAAGTAGTAGCAGAAGGGGAATAGTCAGGCGACGGAGGGATCTAGGGAGAGTAGCAGTGGATTTAAGGTGGGAACAGGGTGTTAGAGGGCATCGGCTTGGACGGCTCTGATAAATAAAAAAATGCATTGCAGGGCGCTGGAGGGAAGAGAGAGAAGGGGAGGGGGGAGGAGAAATGCGACACGGCGGGCAGGGGAGGGGGCGGAGCGGGAACAGACGGAGAGAAGGCAGATAAGGGGAGGGGGAGGAGAAATGCGACACGGCGGGCAGGGGAGGGGGCGGAGCGGGGGCCTGGAGTGCGGCTGAGGGAACTGATGTGCACGCGCTTTTAAGCTCAATGCGCATGCGCATTGAGCTTAAAAGTCACAGGCAATGCAAGGAATCGCCACGATTCCTTGCAAGTTGGATAAAGAGTGGATAAGCCCCCATAGTCTCGCTTGCTCGATGCGCATGCGCATCGACAGGCGAGACCTAAAAAGTTGCTATATTTTTCTCCCTGGTGTAAAACTACAGCTTTGATCTGACCTCGCCTTCCCTGCTTCGATTAAAACATGGAGAAAACAGTATTTTTTACTGGTTTTGCTACAGTGCAAAAGTTTAAGTAGGGGCCTAGTTACACACTCAATATTTTAGCAACGGGAGGGGGGGGGGGGGGCGTGTCATATTCGCCCACAAGTCAAGGGTTTCTTGAAGAATCGGGATTAAAGACTAAAGAAAGTGCATTTAAACAAGTGCATCTGTAGAGTCTTAATCTAATTTAGTCAATAAATCCTCACTGCCAAAACCAGTAGCCACATTCTTTGTGAATTAGCAAACTCGGTAAACTGAGTGACACTGGCCGGAACCTTTGACTGGCACTTCTGGCCACAGGCCCTGTGAGGCAAGTGAGAAACCGTGCTCGTGTTAAAACACTCACTGCCCTGCGCCATTTAACGCTTTTGATACACATCGGAGACCATCTTCATTTCATCTGGGCTAGTAACTTTTTCTCCCGGACTTCATTCAAGTAATTCATTGGCATTCCTCAGACACGACAACCACACACACACACACAGCGCGCCACCCCCACACAGCGAGCGCGCCACCCCCACACAGCGAGCGCGCCCCACACACACACACAGCGCACCCCACACACACACACAGCGCGCCCCCCACACACACACACACAGCGCGCCCCACACACACACACACACAGCGCGCCCCACACACACACACACACAGCGCGCCCCACACACACACACAGCGCGCCCCACACACACACACAGCGCGCCCCACACACACACACACAGCGCGCCCCACACACACACACAGCGCGCCCCACACACACACACACAGCGCGCCCCACACACACACACACAGCGCGCCCCACACACACACACAGCGCGCCCCACACACACACAGCGCGCCCCACACACACACACACACACACAGCCACACACACACACACAGCCACACACACCAAGCGCGCCAGCCACACACACCAAGCGCGCCACCCCCACACCAAGCGCGCCACCCCCACACCAAGCGCGCCACCCCCACACCAAGCGCGCCACCCCCACACCAAGCGCGCCACCCCCACACCAAGCGCGCCACCCCCACACCAAGCGCGCCACCCCCACACACACACAGCGCGCCCCACACACACACACAGCGCGCCCCACACACACACACAGCGCGCCCCACACACACACACAGCGCGCCCCACACACACACACAGCGCGCCCCACACACACACACAGCGCGCCCCACACACACACACAGCGCGCCCCACACACACACACAGCGCGCCCCACACACACACACAGCGCGCCCCACACACACACACAGCGCGCCCCACACACACACACAGCGCGCCCCACACACACACAGCGCACCCCACACACACACACACAGCGCGCCCCACACACACACACAGCGCGCCCCACACACACACAGCGCGCCCCACACACACAGCGCGCCACACACACACAGCGCGCCACACACACACACACACAGCGCGCCCCACACACACACACACACACAGCGCGCCCCACACACACACACACACACAGCGCGCCCCACACACACACACACACAGCGCGCCCCACACACACACATACACACAGCGCGCGCCACACACACACACAGCCACACACACACAGCCACACACACACACAGAGCCACACACACACACAGAGCCACACACACACACAGAGCCACACACCAAGCGCGCCACCCCCACACCAAGCGCGCCACCCCCACACCAAGCGCGCCACCCCCACACAGCGAGTGCGCCACCCCCACACAGCGAGCGCGCCCCACACACACACACACAGCGCGCCCCACACACACACACACAGCGCGCCCCACACACACACACAGCGCGCCCCACACACACACACAGCGCGCCCCACACACACACACACAGCGCGCCCCACACACACACAGCGCGCCCCACACACACACACAGCGCGCCCCACACACACACACAGCGCGCCCCACACACACACACAGCGCGCCCCACACACACACACAGCGCGCCCCACACACACACACAGCGCGCCCCACACACACACACAGCGCGCCCCACACACACACAGCGCGCCCCACACACACAGCGCGCCCCACACACACAGCGCGCCCCCCACACACACACAGCGCGCCCCCCACACACACACAGCGCGCCCCCCACACACACACAGCGCGCCCCCCACACACACACACAGCGCGCCCCCCACACACACACACAGCGCGCCCCCCACACACAGCGCGCGCCCCACACACACACACACAGCCACACACACAGCGCGCCCCACACACACACACAGCGCGCCCCCCACACACACACAGCGCGCCCCCCACACACACACAGCGCGCCCCCCACACACAGCGCGCGCCCCACACACACACACACAGCCACACACACAGCGCGCCCCACACACACACACAGCGCGCCCCACACACACACACACAGCCACACACACACACACAGCCACACAGCCACACACACACACAGCGCCACACACACACACAGAGCCACACACACACACACACAGAGCCACACACACACACACACACAGAGCCACACACACACACACACACACAGAGCCACACACACACACACACACAGAGCCACACACACACACACACAGAGCCACACACACACACACACAGAGCCACACACACACACAGAGCCACACACACACAGAGCCACACACACACAGAGCCACACACACACAGAGCCACACACACAGAGCCACACACACAGAGCCACACACACACAGAGCCACACACACACAGAGCCACACACACACAGAGCCACACAGAGCCACACACACACAGAGCCACACACACACAGAGCCACACACACACAGAGCCACACACACACAGAGCCACACACACAGAGCCACACACACACACAGAGCCACACACACACAGAGCCACACACACACACAGAGCCACACACACACACACAGAGCCACACACACACACACACACAGAGCCACACACACACACACACACACACACACAGAGCCACACACACACAGAGCCACACACACACAGAGCCACACACGCTAGCTCTAAAGTAATTGAAGTCAAGTGCTGATCTTCTATACCTAGTTTTAATACTCTTAACAGACCCTGGGCAGAGTCTCCGCACTAGGCCAGCTGGAACGATACCGCACTGTCTGGAACACATACATTACCCCTTCCTGGACCTCTATTATCAACAGCTCCCTTGCCACTGGCTGCGTCCCCACTTCATTGCAACTAGGCCAAATCACCCCCATTATCAAAAATCCTCTGGCAGACCCAAACGACCTCAATACCCTTCGTCCCATCTCCAACCTTTCCCTTCTTTCTAAAGCCCTAGAAAAATGTGTCCTCCAACTAGATAAACACATTGAACACTAACTTACTAGACCCCTTCCAATCTGGCTTTAGGAAAGGATGCAGCACTGAAACCACCATGCTAAACATTGTTGACGACATCCACCACTCACTCGACAATGGTGAATCTAGCCTTCTGATCCTCCTTGATCTCTCTGCAGCTTTTGATACTGTTAACCACTCTGCTCTACTCAATGTTCTTAGAGATCGATTTGGCCTGAATGGTACGACCGACACACAAATGGTTTGTCTCATACCTACAACACCGTTCTCAACAAATCAAAATCCAAAATTGCCTATTTAACCCTACCTCCATCTCCTTAGGAGTTCCGCAAGGATCCATCCTCTCTCCCTATCTTTAAACTTTTCATGGAACCCCTCACACTCATTCTTAAACAAGCCGGGATCAACTACCATCTCTACGCCGACGACACCCAACTCTATTATAAGATTAAAACTCATGCTGACATCCTTCACCTCAACACTCATCAAGATTCAAGCCTGGTTCCACATTAACCACCTCAAACTCAACCCTAAAACACCGAAATTATTCTTTTTTCCCATAAAAATAACCAGCTCCCCATTCAGAATTATCTCTGACCTTAATGCCCTCAACTGCTCCTGATCTTTGTCCTCCTCAGTCAAATCACTAGGGATCTCCCTTGACAACCTCCTAATCCTCAAGGAACACATCAACAATCTTGCCAAAGGAGCCCTCTTCACTCTCCACCACCTCAAGAAAATCAAGCCCTTCATCCCTATCGATGATTTCAAACTAGCAGTCCAATCCCTTGTTCTTTCTCGCATCGACTATGGCAATGCCATTCTCACCGGAATTCCACCTAGCACCTCTTAAATCTGTGCTTTACCTTGCAGCTAGGCTTACCTCAGACTGCAAGCGATTTAACCACATCTCCCCTGCACTTAAACCCTTAAATGGCTCCCCATTGAAGGTAGGTCCACTTACAAGACAGCCGGCATTACTCACAAAATTCTCCATCAGAACACACGACCTACCTCGCTAACAAACTCACTAAAGCTGGTTGCTCCCGTTCCCTGAGAAGTACTAACACCCTCCTTATCCCCCCTTCTAAAAAAGAAAACCACCCAGTCATGATCCTTTTCCGGCAACGCGCCTTGCATTTGGAATGCCCTTCCTACTCTAGCTTCAAAAAAGAACTCAAACTACATCTCCTCAATAAATACTGGGGACCCTAATCCCTATCTGTTCTCTCCCACTGGCCACATCTGTCCCTTACTCGCCCTTCCTCTTCGTCAAGTCCCCCCTCCCTGCTTACCACCTTCACTGCTCCTTACACCCCCCTTCCCCTGTCCACCCTCAGCCCTCATCCCTTCCAACCCCTCCTCCCCCACTCCTGCTCTCTTCCGTACCAACCTAACGGACCACTAACCTCCCTATCCTGACTGTGCAATTTTCCGGCTCTTTTCAATTTGTGTCTTATGATATTTTTGATTATCGTATCTTCCACATTTTGGTGTGCTTATTTCCCATATTTATTATTGTGAAATCTGTCAGGCGGTGACTTTTTATGTTGTTTATATACATTGATGCCATGTATGTCCCCGGTATTATTGACCTTCCTGTCTCAAAAATGTAAAGCGCTCTGATACCCCTGGGTCCAGCCAGAGCTATATAAAACTTCTAAAATAAATAAATAAATAAATAAATAAATAAATAAATAAATAAATAAATAAATAAATACACGAAGAGCAGGTGTAAAGAAAGGAGTAACCTTATCACATCCACTACCTGGGCACGGTCAATTATCGTCGACCCGGGTGAATAAGGTAGCTGCCCAGCATTAAAGGTATGCGAGCCGCTGCCGAAACACTAGCAAAAACAGCAGCTCTTGCTGGTGTACCACATCATTAGGCTGAAAATTGTGGGGTCTCAGAGGAACGTGGTCAATGCCGGTACAGGCGTGTCGAAAACAGGCACTGAAAAGTTGCTTGAACTAGGGTGCCACCCGACTGGTCTCGGCTGTTCCCTAATGGCATCCCGAAAATGCTAAAACCCGAGACATACCTGTGCAAGTCAGGAAGGATGAGGTCTAACATCACGGTCACTACTTAGACACTTCTGCAGTTGGAGAATACGTTGTCAGTGACAGCATTTATTTGAGGTGCTGGTTGAAACCAGGAGGTGTGAGACTACATTTTAATTGAAAAACTGTATACAATGGTATGATATGAGTTATACACTACTTAATGCTTGTTGTGATGATCACCATGTTGTCTTTGTAGTGTTTCATGTTTAACTTGTAGGAATTTAGTTTACCACGATCTCTACTCGGTGAGTGTTTTTAATGTATAGTGTGGTTTATTCACACTTTTTTCCTGCGGTTGTAACAATTTAGCTAGCATTAACACCGTTGCAACACTATTATGGAGTCCTTCCAAGCAAAACAATGTAATCTTTTCTTGAGCAATTATTTTTCACTCTTTCCTTCGCCTTTCATTTCTCAGGGAGCACAGGGGGATACCTTGGTTCAAAACAGGGACTCCAGCATCTCACTTTAAACACATCACACACTAATTTTAAGAGTGAACATCACTTTCATGATTACAAACACACTAAGTTGTTGGAACTATCGATTGTGGCTGTAAAATATTAAACAAGCATTTTTGCTTTCATGTGTTTAGAGAAGCCCCTGAAATGCATTGGGCATAACATTCTTGAATGGAACATTATCCAAAGGAGTAATTTTTTATTGAAGTTTTGTAGTTTATTTTAAGGATGTGTCTTTGTGTTTGAAAAGGAGATGCGTCATTTGTTAACAAATCTAAAATGTCAAAATTTGACAATATTGTATTATACTGAAGGATTAAAATAGCCTGCAGTGCCTACAGAGTCTAAGGAAGTCAGTGGTACTTGCATAAGCTGGAGGTTCATTCTAGTGCCATAATTTGTCCGTGCCCTACAAGCAGACAACTTGCGGACTCCACTATGCCACTCAGTTCCTGGACATGCACCCCAACCACTGCTCCATATTTAGTATCAACAAATAACCCTTAATATTCTGACAGGGAAAGTAGGGTTACTCAAAACCCCCGGTCGAGACTTCCATCCAGGTTTTACCCCTCACGAATCCTTGCTGTAAGATGGGTCATTCAGTGTCTGAAGTCAAAGATATGAGTGCTGAATTATAGGGTTCAGTTATCTGCTGGTAAAACCTTAACACTAAGGGGATACAGTGGCACTGGTTTATTTAATTATTTAGAAAGTTTTATATAGCGCGGACAAGATCTTTGCAGATATCAGAGCGCTTTACATAGAGGGGTACAAGAGGGGGCATAGTCATACAAATAAATCAATAGATCAAACAGTACAAATAGGTTACATAGAGGGGTACATGAGGGAGCATAGTCAGACAGATAAATCAATAAGTCAAACAGTACAAATAGGTGACTTCAAAGCCAATCATGTGAGTAATGAGACAACTCATACAAGTGGGCAAGGGGTCAAGCATGTAGTGGCCGAGTGATACCAGAGTTCAAGATACTGGTTCAAGTGTATTTAGCCATGAGGATAGCTTTTACTTCTTTTTTTAAAGTGTGTAGTGGAAGAGATAAGCCTGGTTTCTGGAGGGAGTGAGTTCCAGATCCTAGGTGCCATTCCCAAGAAGGAGCGCTTATATGTTTTTTCCTTCCGGAATATTCGCGGTTTCAGCAGAAGATTGTTTGTGCCTCTAGTGTTTCTGGTTCCGCCAGAGATTGTCAGTTTCTGAGCGAGGTAGCCAGGTGAGTTTAGGTGAATCGCCTTGTGTGTCATGCAGGCGATTTTCAGGTGTATTCTGGCTTCAAAAGGCAGCCAATTCAGGGATTTCAAGTCAGGGGTAATATGGGAGTGCTTTTTTGACCAAGTGATGAGTCTCGCTGCAGCGTTTAGGGAAGCTCTTAGTGGTGCGGTTGCAGTTAGGGGGGGAGTCCGCAGAGGGCGGTGCTACCGTATTCAATTCGAGGGATGACTATTGCTTGTACTGCGGTTTGGAAGTCTGGTTGGGAGGAAGGGTTTTAGTTTCCTCAGAGTATTGATCTGGAAGTTCGCTCCCTTAGTTGCCTTGCTGATATGTTGCTGCATGTTGAGATTGGTGTCGTGTTATGCCTAAAGATTTTGCTGAGTTTACGATGGTGGGTTGGACATTGAGTGCGGTTAGGTGTTTAAGCCAAATTTGAGTGGTGGAGATCTTCGCTGGAGGTGAGATCAGAAGGAACTCTGTTTTCAGGGCATTGAGTTTGAGGTGATTATCGGCCAGCCAGGATTGGGTGCATCTGATTGTTGAGTTCAGGAGCGTGATGTGATTTGGAGATTGTAATTTGAGATAAAGTTGGGTGTCATCGGCGTACATGTGAAAGTGTACATTGGATGCTTGTAGCAAGGTGGTGAGTGGTTCCATGACTAGGTTGAACAGAGTTGGGGATAGAGAGGAGCCTTGCGGGACGCCTAGCGTTACAGGTATTGGTGAGGACATCTGGTTGTTGCTCTTGAATTTCTGCGACCTGTTGTGAAGAAAGGAAGTGAACCACTTGATAACAGTTCCAGATAAACCCATTCTTGTATTTAGTAGTTCTAGCAAATTCTCATGTTTAACGGTGTCGAATGCTGAAGAGAGATCAAGAAGGATGAGGAGGCAAGTGTCGTTTTGGTCTAGCATTTGAAGTGCATCGTCAATTATGTGCGTCATGGCAGTTTCTGTACTGTGTCGTGCTCGGAAGCCTGACTGGTGAGGGTTGAGGAGATCAAATTGTTCAATGTGTTTAGTCAGTTGTAGTTGTGCGCATTTTTCCAGCAGTTTGGCGAGAGTGGGAATATTGGTAATGGACGGTAGTTGTTGAGATCAGAGGGGTCGGCTGTGGGTTTCTTCAATAGAGGTGTGACTTGACCAACTTTGAGGGAGTCAGGTATGCTACTTTGTTGGAGAGAGCTGTTGATAATTTTAGTCCAGAGAGGAAGAAGCACAGGGGTAAAGTCTTTTACTGCGGAAGCAGGAGGGGGGTCCGTGAGGTGATTGGATGGTTTCAGGGTGCTGAGCAGTTTGCCAATTTCTTCTTCCGAGTATGTGCCAAAGGTTGACCATGTAGCATTGTTTTTTGGTTCAGCGGGTGCTAGGCACTGGGGTTTGGAATAGAGGCTTGCGTCAATAAGGAGATCGCTTTTTATGTTGTCAGTTTTTTTAATAAAGAAAGCGGCGAAGTCTTCACAGGAAGGTGCTTTACGCACCGTGTTGAGTGGTTGGGGTTGGTCCTTGGATTGTGATCTGATTAGCTCAAACTGTTTTCTCGGGCGATTTTTTGCTTGGTCAAGCTGGAGGCTGAAGAAGTCTGATTTTGAACGTTTTATTTTCTTGAAGTAGGCGTTTCTCTTTTTCTTCAGGTCTTTTAGGTGCGTTGCAGAGGGAGCAGATCTCCAGGTACGCTCTGCCATTCGTATGTCTCGTCTATCCTCATTGAGACTCCCGTCGTACCATGGGTTGGAGATTTTAGTAGAGACTCTTTTTAGCTGCATAGGTGCAGCCTCATTTATTGAGGTCATAGTGTTGAGATAGTGTTCAGTCAGGGTTTGAACGTCCGTATCGCCTGTCGGTGGAAGTAGGAGATTGCACCTGTTAGGGGGCAAAGAGCCTGGGTTGAGTTTTCTCATGTCTCTTTTCCAGGCTTTCGGCTTGGAGAGTTGAACCGGGTTAACTTTAAAGGAAATCACAAGGTATGAATACAAAGGGGGGTATACATGGAGTGGAGGGACTTTATATAGAATAGTCAATGTCTCACCTGTATCGTCCAGCCTCATGATGTCATCACGCAGGTTGGTTCCACCTGTGGTTGCCATCACCTTCACTCCACCCATGTGCTTGCTGACCTGGATGCAAATCTGGCTGACCTGCAGGGCAAGTTCTCTAGTGGGTACAATTACCATTGCTGAGGAAGAAGAAAAGGACTTTAAAAAAGTATCAACATTTTCCCCTCACACCCACCTTAAGGCGCAAACACTTGTGTAAATATAGTGCAGTAGTCATGGAGGCGAAAAGCACTACAAATAGAGCACTGCTAGTGTACCTAGTCACAAAAATAACACCTTCACAGGTTCACCATGTTGCTACTGCTCACCAGCCAGGAAACTAACACTAAGCAGCTCAACTAAGACTAGGATATATCCAATAGAAATTAGCATGATTGATGTCTTTCTTCAACACGAAGGACAAATTATGTTGTGGATACACTTGAAGCTGGAAAACATCTACCACACTTGCTAAGAAAAGCCTTCACCCACCAAGGCACCTCAGCAACTTCATACCACCATAAAGTCATTTACCTAAAAAGAACCTTCTATGACCTACTCACTCAACACCTCTGGTGGTAGAAGTAGTTTCTGGGAACCCAAAAAAAACTTGTACATAAAGATGAGTTTAGGCCGCCCAAACAGTACCAAACATTGAGCTACTTCAAACTACTTCCAAGAGCTCCTACAAAAGCATACAACCATACCTCCAACACAACTCACAACTAAGGGAAAGTGATCACACCCTGAAACAATGCACAATCCACCTTAGTTTTCCCTATGAAGTTGAAATGAGGAGATACAGGACACATGGATACTGGGGTAACATTGCATTTTGTTTGTTTTCTATAGCGCAAATTAGACCAGAAGGTATGAGCGCCTTGCATGAGCGCCAGTAGCGTTAGACGTATTCATTTGTGCACAAGGAGATTAAGTGATTTGCCCGGAATCACAGGTTGTTGAGCGTCCCTGCCAAGACTCGAACCCAGTTCACCAGCTTCGAGGTCGACCACCTTAGGAGTTAAGCCACATCCTCTGTCCATTTAAGAGTCAATTTGTGTTAAACGTGTTACACCATGGATTCGCATCCAGGGAGATCGCATAGTACATTAATTCACATCACTACAAGCAGACTAAGGTAAGTAAGGTTTGTTTACTGTGCTGCTGTAGACCACACCATTTCCACAGACTGAAAAGCAGTGCCCTTCTTCCGAAAGCAGATGTTAGCAGAAGTGGTTTTAAACAAGGCTTTAAGCGTTTGCCCTATGTGTGCTTCTTCCTAGGCATGAATGTCCACACAATGCTTGGTAAACAAGTAGATACATGCTCACGTGTCTGCAAGTGGGATTTTACATAGCAGCTTTATTTTCACAGGTGGAATACATTCTAGGCAAGGAATGTAGTATGCGTTTGGCGTGGTAAATGTTACTACAATTAGCCCATCTAGCAAAGCTAGAAAATAGGTTCAAGTGGGGCTTGCCAAAAGCTACAAAGAGTTACTTTGTCTGTGTAAAGGATTTAGTACAGTCAACATGATAAAGGAAGGCTCTTGACATTTAAAGCATACAAGGCTCTTTCCGCAACAGATTAAGGGGGAAGAAAGTGGGTAAATCAATTGTATGATCGACATGGAACAGACTACGTAGTCAGAAAAGGAGGGTTTGTTGTAAGGACTATCCAATTTTTGTTGACTTGAATTAAAGGCCTTTGGAAAATTAGAGCTTGCATATTACCTTCTACAACAACGTGATGGTTGTGGGGAAAAGTGAGATTTTCTGGCATTGATTGAACTTATCTGTGGAGGAGAGACCGCTTGTTGAGTGTAAACAAGGCCCTGCTCTGATGCGGTTCTTTACCAGCTAGTAGTGCAAGGATGGCACGGTTCTTTACCAGCTAGTAGTGCAAGGATGGCACGGCATGAATGGCACAGCAGTAAAAGTGTACTACCACCACAGACAGAATTTGTGAATACCAGTGGGGTGGTCGTCCTCCCAAAGGGCAGTACTTTAAACATTGCTTTCCACTATGGGGTAAAAGGTGCAGCCAGTTACCAGGTACATTAAAGGTGGTGCTTGACTGATTGGAATCCAGAGATTAAGCCAGGCATTCCACAGGATAACACTGGTGGTAGTTTCACCGGAGACCGTATTTGTACACTTGGCAGGTCTAAAGTGGACATTTGATATGACTGTCACCTTCCGGACAACCTCCTTCCCACTTTCGAGTAAGCATCCAGAACACGTTTTACCAGTAGCTCCATCTCCACCCACAGATACCTGTAGTATTGTAAAAGTAGGCAGATGAGTTTGCCAATTGCCATTGAGTAACAGCACTCGTAGCTAGCCTTTGAACAGGAGCATAAATGCTGCATTTGTTCCATCAGGCAGTGGGGTAGTCTGAGCAAAATATTTCATGCCATATGCACTACCAGCGTGTCTGGAGGAACATGGTCCTCGATTTATAAGGAATTCTTAAGCACATACTGTGGATTCTTGGTGGAGCCACACTGGTCTTGACAGGGTCCTCAAATGCTTTTAAGAATGGGTAGGTAGTGAACTGAGCACTATGTAGAGAGCTTTTCAATGAGAAAGGTCTCCCCTTACCTCACAACATGCAGTGTGAACATGTGAAAGTCCACACGCTTGACTACTTCAGAATATGGTTGGTGTTATCAGGAAGGAAGAGCTTGACTGGATAAGGTTTTAAGTTCAGGCCTTCTTGGGAATCTACATAGTCTTCGGTCACCAGAGGCTCCTCAGTGTTGGGAAAGTCCTAGGTAGAATCACAACACAAACCCAGATATACATAGTGCGTGAAGGATACAGGAATGTGGAGGTGAATGTGCTGGTGGTTGGCTGTTCTACCATGGCCTAATATTTTTGGCAATTTATAAAATTCTAAGCTTCTCTAAGGTCCTCAAACATGAAGCATCTTTTCTTGGTTTGGGATTGCAGCTACAATGAGCACAATGAATGGGTCTATGCATATCTTCAAGATATCAGGATAATTACCATGATGCACTTGTAGGGTCAAACATATGGGCCGACCCCTGGGCTGGTTTCATGGTAGACTTTGGAGTCTACCTCTTCTTGAAGCAGGCCACTCAGACTCGGTGTAAAAACAGTCTCAACTTCGTCATGTGAAAGGTTTTTTCTAGGGGCAAAGGACTGCATTCCAATACAGAGCTGGCTCTGGAACAGCGGTTGGTGCGGACTGTAAAGGCCTTTTCAGGGGTGGTTTGAGGCTTGAGAGAAGGCAGTTTCTTGACCTGAAGCAGAAACACTGCTTAAGGACCACACCCAGATGGAAGATCCCAAGAAGAGGTTGGATGGGAAACAAAAGGCATAATCTTTGCCCTGGGTGTGGGTTTCATTGGTGGGCCCTGGAGAACAACTTTGTCTCCAAAGTCAGTCATTAGAAGTAACATTCTCTGGATTCTGCTCCATCAATGCGCCCAAAATACAGCAGGGCCCCCTCCCCCCGTCTCAGTGTGTACCCTGAACATTAGAAGCTGGGTATGGAAGGTCTGGAGAACCTTGGCACTGCATTCTGTAAGCTAGCCACCTCCGTTCTCGTTGAGAAGAAATGAGTTACTTACCTGTAACTCCAGTTCTCCAATATGGATATCTTATATATTCACATGCTTGAATCATTTCCTGTTGTCAGGCTGGGAGTACCTGGAACATTTAACAGTATACAGAGAAAAATAAGCATACACTCCTACTCCCCAGAGAGGCCACCATAGCTCAGAATTCAAAATACAAGTGTGAACTGTATACAATGAGCTTCTCAGAAGGAGGTAACATCAGCTGACTGAGGGTTTTATTAAGCTCCCATGGAACTGGATGATGGAAAAGCTCTGAAAAGACCTTTCATAAACTAATGATTCATTGGGAAAACAGACTAATTGTTAGTCCTAAATCTGGAGATAGTAGCCAGATGGACCCAGACTGAATATTAGACAACTTTCAGTAAAACTTAATATGGCAGATTTGAGAAGGCTTTCTTTGATGTGGCTGATCGCCATTATTCCTTGGCCAGACAGAGAAAAGCTTCAACTAAGCATTTAAAGTTATTAGTCGCTGGAGCACGAGCCTGCACCAGAATAGGTTTACACTCCCGTTGGAGAGCCCAATAGCCAGATTCTAATGTGGGTCAGGTACCATGCTGTCAAGTTCAGCAACTTTGGAACGTGGTGAAGACTCTTTCCTTGATGTCTGAACAATATTCTGGAATGCACCTTCAAAAGAATGGCTGGATGTACAGTCAAATGCAGCAGCTCGCTGTACAAATTCTGGTGAGGACACGCCGGAGCAATGAGAATCACAATGCAATGGTCTATCTACTCCCTCAACACCTGGGAGACCAGTGGAAACGCTGGAAAGGAGAAGGCAAATATCGTGACCAACCAATCAAAAAACATAACATATAAAATTGGCACTTCTGTCCCCTGTAAGTCCCTAGTAAGTGATACCATGGGTACCTAGGCCCTGGAAGCTGAAGAGGGTCCCCCTGGGAGCCCCTCATGATCATGCCGCTAATTTATGAGGTGAAAGTAATTCCTCTAGCAGGCTTTACAGCCCTAAGGAAGGGTGCACTATCACAGGTTAGGGCATATCTGTAGAAGTAGATATAACCCTACAATACTAAAGACGATTCTTTATTGTCAGTGCCAGAGGAGCCTTAACCCCTTCACTGCGGCGGCTATTCCGCCGCAGTGCTAAGGGGGTGGGGGGGGCCGCGCGGTGGTCCCGTGCTCATGACGGAATCGCTCCGTCACAGCACGCGGGTGAGCTGTGCATGTGACGAACAGTTCCGTCACGGCCCCGCCCGCGCTAGAGAACGTTAGCACAGGCGTGGAATTCGCGCCGCGCAGGAGTGGCGAGAGGAACCGTTCCGTCACAAGCACAGCCCACCCGAGGCCCGTGACGGAACGGTTCCGTCACGAGCATGGGAAGGGTTACAGAGTACATGGGCTGGAAACAACTAGATCCCCAGCACCATGATGGCTTCACGGAAACCAGGAAAGTTTGGTACCAAACGGCTCTTTGTAATAAAGCCACACTGGTGCCAGTGTGCGCTTTATTAAAACATGTACTCAGAGGTGCCCCCTGGCCCCTGAAAGCCTAACAACCTTGGTGTAGTTACGGAATGGCTTTAGGCAAATTGCCACACAGATGTTTCTGGACTCCCTGGGAGGAGAGGCTCTGCTCTGAGACCAGAAAGAATGCACATCTTGGGTGGAGGAGTCGCACCTCCCCAGGACAGGCCCAGTACTCGAAGGGAAAGTTTCAAAGGTCTGCCGTCTTTGTAATGCTACCCACAGCCTCTGATACTATCAGCAGATGGCACCCACTCAATACCACCCCCACCCCCACCCCACCCCTACAAAAACAGCACCTGTCCTGTGGCTAGCAACTTCCAGAAACCAGAGGAAGACTACCTGCACTTCAAAGACCAGATCTCCAAAGGACAGCAGCCCTGTCCTGAAAAATCCACCTACAAAGATGCCGGATCCAGCTGGAACCAGGACTACTGCCAACTCTGCACTTGACACCCACAGCCAGACTGAGCAGCTCACCTGTCCAGTGAAGTCTCAACAGGTTTCCTGAGCTAGAGTCCAGCGTTGGCAGACCCCCCTCTTGGACTCCATGACTACGTCTGCAGTCGTAATCCAGAGGCTCCCCTGACAGCGGATGGCACTGCAAGGAGACTCCATAGTCTAAAGCCACCCCTGCACCCGAAGCCACTGCACCTTGCTGAGTTGAATACAGTGCCCCTATGATGCCCTACAGCTCTACTTACCTCTGCTGTCTCTGGTCACTCTCCTGCAACCTAAGGTGCGGTCCCAGTTTGTTGAAAGCAGAATCCTCATTGAACAGGATTGGGCGCCTGCTGCTGAATTTGCGCCCTGCATCCAGCCACCTTTGTCGTGGGTGCAGTTTTGGTACTCGCCTGACCCTTGCTGACCTTTGGTACCGAAAACGTAAACATTAAGTGCGATTCTTACCTGTATAAACGCATAGTTATCCTCGATAGGTAACATTGAACTACTCAGAAATTTGTCGACTTTTAAAAGTAAAAAAGTAATTTAATTTCAGAACATACTTACCTTACTGTGAAGATCGTGGTCTCAAAATAGAAAACAAAGCTTATTTTTCTAAAATTGGGAGGGGGGGGGGGCGGGCGGGGAATCTCCTTTGAGTTGTGTCCCTCATTGGTCAATGTTGGGCATTAATTGTCTTACACTCAGTTAGGCCTAAGGCTGCTCCCACACTACAACTAATATAGCACTTTGGGTTTTACATTGAGCTCTGTACACTTCAGGGGAACTCTTGAACACTAAGAAACTGGCTCTGTATATGGTATGTCACAAGGTGGTTATACTGTGCACAACCACGGATTAAAAAATGCAATCTGCCAGTTTGTTTAATTTCCACGTGTGACATTCATTTGTTGGAAGAATGAAACTGCCAGATCATTCTGGCATCCACCGCAATATCTATATTGTGAGAAAAGGCCTAGTTCCACTGTAGCTGAGCTTCTGTAGAAAGGATCTTGGACCACATCGCTCCCAGTTTGGCTATGTAGAACATGGATATTGTGTGGTCTGTTCCAATTAGGACTGGACGACCTGCCAAGCTGGGGAGGAATGCTTGTAACCAAGTTTTATGGCGCAGAGTTAAAACGTGGAGTTCCAGCACATTGCTGTGGAGCTTTTTCGCTGCATCTTAACCCCTTCGATGCTCGTGACTGAACCGTTCAGTCACGAGCGTCGGTTGGGCTGTGCTGGTGACGGAACCGTTCGTCACGACCACGCCAGTTTCCGAATCTTCAGCACAGCGCAAAAATTCGTGTCGCGCTGAAGCGGTTAAAGAAGTCCTCCAGTAGAAAAGCAGCAACTGAAGCAAGACATTTGGTGAATATTCTTGGTGCAGTTTTGAGTCCAAAGAAGGAGAGCCTTGATCTGGTAATGCTGACCCGCTACTGAGAATTGTAGGTACTTCCTGTGTTTCCGATGGTGATGAGGCAGTCTCAAAGTTCCAGGGAGATCAAGAAATCCCCTTCCTGCATCAAGAGGATTTCCTGCAGAGTAAGCATCCGAAATGACTTTTCAGACACTTGTTCAGCTCTGAGATCCATTATCAGCCTCCATTTACATGTCTTTTTTTATTAGGAAGAACCTGGAATAAAAGCCTAAACTCTGATGGGATTTGGGGACATTTTCTACGGCTCCCTTGGAAAAAAGCATGAGAATTTCCATTTGCAGCTCCTTCAAATGAAGATTGTTCCTTTCGTGGTGGACAAACAGGGTGCTTGAGTGAACTTCTGTATGGCCTGACTGGACAGTTTGCAACAGCCACTTATCTCATGTTCTATTTAACATGCGGGAGCAAAGAGGGAAATCCCACTCCCCAACTTCAGAGGTCAGAAAGTAACGGGAAATTAGATGGGAGTCAGGCTCTCTTCTGATTATCACAGGTACTTTCTTGAGGAACTTTCTTCCTGCCGACCTTCTGTATGTTTGCCTTTCAATTTGATTAAAGGAGCATCCTTGATAATATCTAGACTGTCTGCGGATAATAACTGTCCTTGACTTTCATAATACTTCAATCTGCTCTGACATTGTGATCTTTGGGAGCCACGAAAAGCAGATGTCCCAAATCTGCAATCCTGCAACAGACCCAACGCCTTTGCTAGATCAGTGTATGTTTAAGGCCTAGCAAAGCTTCCATCAACCCATTTACCAAAAATAGTTCCCAGCAAAATGCAGGTCTAAGATTTTAGATTTGACATCAGTACAGAGTTTTGTGGATTTTAACTAGCCTTGACTCCTTAGCAAAGGCCCTCTTGCTAACAGGTGAAAAACTGTCTGAAGCATCCATCTCCATGTCTATGAAAGAGCCTTCGCGGTTTCCCTCTTATCCTCAGGAATAAGATGGAGTAATGGAGCTATGTCATGCAACATCAGGAAATCATAACTAACAAGAATCACCAGGGCATTTGCGGGCTTAATTGCTACAGTAGTCAAATTTCAGGCCCAGACTGTCAATACGTTTGCTAATCTTGTCTGGTAAACTAGATGACTAATATTTGGGACTTTGCTCTTATTTGAGCCACTGAAGCAATTACTGAATCTGTTTTACTATGACCATTGAGGTAACCTAGAGCTGAATCCAGGGCTTTGTATTTTATTTCCAGACTAGTATTGCAGTTGGACCAGTAGCAGGAGGCTTCATTAATTTCAGACCTTCTGACCAGACAATCAAGAAGTATGGATTTAACGTATTTCCGAGGTTATTCCTTAAAGTCCTAAAGAAAACCTGTATGATCTACAGAGATCAGTACACTGAGTTTCTTGGCAGCTCTTTCAATTTAATTAGATTTAGAGATATTTGTAGCATCTTTTGAAATTAGCCAATCATTTTCAATTGGGACTATAAAACCTCAGATGTTATCCTTTTCATCACAGTGGTTGTAGTTCAACTTCAATTCCTGTATCAGAATAGGTAGATCCATTAGAGTAAACATGTTCTCTATGCATCGATCCCCTGGACGTTGGAGGTGGCAACGATGACGGCTGCCTAAGAAGTGCAAACGCAGGTTGAGGAGGCGGAAGGATAGGAACAGCAGTCAAGCCTATTTTGGGGTTATTTGTTGGTTGCTGTGGTAACTTAAAAAAATGTATCCCTCATTTGTTGCAAAGTTGATAAGGCCACTGGCACTTGGACCACATCTGGCTCTATATTATCCAGGTGGTTGCTGCCTTAAACCCTTTTGCGGGCTTCCAGCTTTGAACTCTTGCTGAGACACACATGCACTGTAAGACATCGTCCATTGTGTCCTCTTCAAAATCGGGGACATCTCACATCCAATTGCGGTGGACTGTAAGCAGTCAGTAAGGCATAATCACTAGCCTCTTCTTTCTGGTCTGACTGCAATAATTGTAATGGAGCCACATTTTGACCCTCAAAAGGTGAATAAACCTTTCGTGTTTAGTTTATTACATGGTTCCAAACAGTGATGCGGCCATTGGTATAGTCATTGTCGCCGACCGCATGCTTGACACCAGAATGCTCGGCACCAATGACAGAATGCTATGAGTCAAAGGAATGAGCAACACTGACAAAGGAATGTTCGACGATGTAGTCAACAGAATGTTCAATGTAGATGGTGTGGTCGTCTGAATACTAGGATTGGACTGTCATCGACTGAATGCTAGACGTGGACGGTGTCAAATTAAGTTTGATGTAGACGGTCCCGTCATCAAGGTTTCCTTCAAAGTCTTTTTGCCATGGGCCAGTCTTAGTGCTTAGACTATGGTTTGTCTGCAGAGTAGGTGGCTCAAGTGCTGTACCAAATACACCATGCTCCGGAAACTGTAAAAGTCTCTTGTGTACTGTCTTCATGGAAGTGTTTTGGGGCATTTGTAATGGAATCTTCCCCTGAAGAGGGGGCATCACCTTTAGGAGGAAAATCCCTTTGTAGGAAATAATGCCAAACTCATTGCCAAACTCATTTCTGTCTTTAAGAGTCTTACTGGAGAATGATTTACAGATCTTCCAATCCACTGACCTATGTTTATGATAAAGACAATCAAGACACTGAGTGTGGGT
The DNA here is from genome assembly GCF_964263255.1 of Lissotriton vulgaris. Classification (NCBI taxonomy): domain Eukaryota; kingdom Metazoa; phylum Chordata; class Amphibia; order Caudata; family Salamandridae; genus Lissotriton; species Lissotriton vulgaris. Next base: position 1,067,313,460 of record NC_141687.1, read on the forward strand.
TAATGTAAACTTTGCCCCCACATGACAAACAGGTTTTATAAAGATCTCTTCTCTGTCAGCCATGGTAACAGTTGGTGACGATTGCTTGTCCCACCAAAGATCTCCCTGGTCCAGAAATTGAAACCATCTTCCCTAACAACTCCCAGTAAAATAAAAAAAGGGCTGGTACAAATCCAGGGCAGACCTAAATGGAAACCATTTCAGGTTCACTGAAAGTGAAGAGCAGAGCTCTGGCAGGGACTACCGCATGACGTGCAGTAGAATTTTGAGCTATGGTGGCCTCTAGGGAGGAGATTGGGGCTTTAAGCTCACACCTCATCAGCTGAAATGTGAGTTTTTAAATGAGGCGGATGCGTTAAAACATTCTAGGTTTCAAGCATATGGCCATTTCACATCTACTGTATGTTGAAGTTTTTTTACTGTATACTTCTATTTTGATGTGCTGGCCATTGCCAGCATGATGACGGAAGGATTGAAGCATGTGAATATATAAAAGATCCAATGTTTGAGAACAGGTTTTTCTTGTTTTAAGGGCCAGAATGGCCTGACCGATTAACTCCTCAATTTCCCTCAGATGACAGGTTACAGACCACAAATCATCACCTGGGAAATTGCAATAGATAGGATAGATTTGTAGGAGGCATTCTCCATAACCTTCCCCCAATGGCACTTCAGTCATGATCACAATGCTAAATATTTCCCTCACAGCCCGTTATACTTCTCACTGAACATTGTTCATAAGCATTTAAATAATCATCAAAACACAACAGTGACAACTATAATTATCTTATTTTTATTTTATCAAAACATTTCTTTTCATTGTTTTATTTTATCAAAGAATTTTTTCCTTTCTTTTTAAGTTCATATTTTCATTGCATCTTTTTTATATCAAAACACATACATATATATGTAGAGGAAAATGAGGAAAATATTTAGCATTGTGTTTACTCCTATCCCCTTTCTTCCCTGGCCTAGACTATTAATAGAGGGGGTCCCTTAACTCTTGCTTTAACTTCAGTCATTCTCATACACCTGGACCAAATATTTTTGGACTGATTCTGTTCCAAGAGGTTGCTTGTCACAGGTAGACAAAGGTGTGTGCTGCAGATAGAACTCCACCGATCTTATGTTGAAACTTTGGTGTGACTGCCAGAGCTCGAAAGACATACATCGGAACCAGTTGGCAAAAAAACGATCTAATGTGGATTCTATACTGTGCTGCTTTATGGGCTCCAGGGAGGGACCACCATTCCCCTCAAAACAAATCTACTTTGAAGAAATATGCGCAGGCTGGATCCCAATACTTGATGGCAAGAGTGTTCCAAGCATGTGATCTCCGTCAGCATATACTGCAAACCGATCGGTTCTCCCCGCAAAGCCCATAAAGGCAATCAATCCTCTGTGTAATGAAGTACATTGCATTTAAAGGGCACTGACTCGTATGCCCACTAAAGGCAGCGACACCCCCATGAAGTACAGAAAAATCATATGGGCCAACACTGACAAAAGGAGCAACGACTGCCAGTAGGGATCCTTTTAGAGCAGAAATAGGTGCTTGAAGCACATAAAATGGCATCCCCCTTACCTTGTATTCTGTCTTTCTTCAGATCAATTCGTTCAAGTAAGGGAATGAGGTAGGCACCACTCTTGCCCGTTCCGTTCTTTGCACGAGCCAAAATGTCTCTCCCAGACAATGCAATTGGAATACTTTCCTCCTGTAAGTCAACGTGAGGGAGAAGTCAGTGGGGTGACCAACCGATAATAAAATGTTCCTGGAAATATCTTTCAGCAGATTTCCTTGCAGTGAAGCATAAACAGAGTTTAATAAATTGGATGCTTACACTTTCAAAAGTACGCATTTCACGTGTTCAAACACCAGTCAGATCTCCATGTACTCTGTACTACTACTGATCACTTATTAGTTCATGAACAGATCACTCAAAAGCAGAGGACACTTGACAACATGAGCCAAGAGTTCAAACAACTGGACCTTTTTCTGAAGCTTGAGCTCGGTTTTATGTAGCCCACATGATTGCAAATAGAGTAAGGAAAGGCTCCAATTCCTAGTTTTCCATCACATCTACCTTTACTGAATTCATAATTATCTCCATGTAGGAGGATGCCAGAGTGGACAGACATAACAAGCATTTATGGATTAAGATTCTGTGTTGAGAGCTCGTTGAAAGTGGACATTGCACAGTAAACATTCTATCACTTGTGCACAAGTTGCAGATCACACCCTGCTCTTCAATGAGAAGTATTAATAATGACCGAGCACCAGACAAAGGTCCTTCTGGAATGGAAAATTGCTAAAAATCTACAAACCTGGTATTCATATTAGGATTAAAATTAACCTTTAGTTTCGCCACAATACCTGCCGCCATCTTACACAAAATTTGAAGTGAAATACGGTTTAATTTCAAAATTTAGGAGCAATACGATTCAGTAAAAAGAGTGGGAACTAATAGGACCAAGCAAATGCCATGCAGTACGCTTAATTTCAGAGCTTAAGATAATACAGAAGATGTATTATCGAAGCTAGAAATGCTAGGCCTTCCTTCATTTACAGAAAGCAGAATTCCCGAAAGCAATTAGAGCTGTCCCACTTAATGTTAGTCACTTCAGACCCACCTGGATCGGAGACGGCTTCTCCCAGCCCATTTCAAAAATTCCCATTAGCAGCTCCCGCTTCAAACAGTAATCTTCAAATTCATTGCCTTTGGTGGAGGTGACGTCCTGTGCAGGTAGGAGAAAAAAATACATGGTTACATGGGGCTTAGCTTCAGTAGATGCAAAGTCCCTGTCCTTTTCTAGCAGTATTCACCATAGCATTTAGGAACCTATCCATGGCACTATTAGTACATAAACTTATGGCTGTGGTCATAGATTGCCAGTACAGTACTGGTTACCTTACTAGCAGTTTGGTGTTCTCCAACTCATCCGTATTTAGCAACGCTAGCAGAAGTAAGCAGCCTATCATCTATTTTTGCCTGGTGAAATCAAGCAGTCTGGTTCTGGTAAACTCTGCAGCAGTTAGTACCTTGTATCCATTTTATATCAATATCAAATATCAATCTATATTAAGACTTGGGAAATACACTACGCTTCAGCCAGTATTATGTTAAGCCCAATAATGTCCCTGGGGCTTGTCAAAGACCCCTGCCAGATACAAGGTTAATAACTTATTTCCCAAATAGGTCTAACTCTTTACTATGTCCTGGTTTTTTTTCTTAAACTCCTCAGATGTACGTATCTAGTCATTCCAGAGAAGCATGGTACTTCGCAACTAAGATAATAGATTTCACTCAGTCGTGTCAGATTGATTACAAAAGTGATCTTGGACATGTGAACGAATGATTAGCATGAAATCAGTAGAAAAGTGTGACCCTTCAGTGTTCAGTAAGAAATTAAATAGGCCAACACAGCACAATAGCAAACATCAGTAGAGCAGGAAGGAGCAGGAAAAGACATCACGATCTATTCAGATTCAGCTTATGTGCCTACCAATGTACATTCCAGCATTATGAGATGGAGCAGGAGAGATTTCCATGAGTCAGACGAGAGTGCTGTTCTGCATAGGAATCTCCTAGAGATTTTATTAGAGGTACTTGTGTTACCACAGGCAGTGGCAGCTGTGCAATGTTCAGCACATACTAACGGGTAGGATTGTGTGTCTTAGGGTAATGCACTAGCTCATTGGTCAGCTAAAGATGCAGCTAGGGCACCCCCTGCCTGTACCATCAGGTTCACACATGTCCCTGCCTTGGTAGCTCACACTGCCTCACCAACTGAGACCAACTACCACAGACAATATCACGCTTCATTATGCTGAGACAGTGTGTTTGCATCTTAGAGAATTGCACTCCACTGCACAAGAGAGTTCTAGGCAGCTAGATGATGCTACCAGTCAGGGGGTAACCTGATATGTAAACATATCTAGAAGTAAATCAGTGATGTCTCAGGCTTTACTTACAACAGTTCTTTATCAGTTGCATTTACCAGCTCATATTTAATTAGATCATTTGTCTATGCTAATACAAGACTAGTTGATCCCCACATTGCAGGAGATGCTTACCATGTACTTTGCCAACAATTCTCCCCAAACCAACACTGAAAGTAATAAATTCAACAATACCATGACCACAAGGTCTGCTTAAAGCTCTACATAATGACTTTGTAGACATGCTAGGTATGTGCAACAATTATCAATATCTTAGTTTGTCCTTTTTCCTGATGGATTAAAGGACCATGTATCCAAAGTGATGCTAAGTCGGCTGCTACCTTTCTGATTGAGGTGATTGCCAGCAGGAACATTCCAGAAGCGATAAGATGGGAGAACAGCAATGTTAGGGATAAAACAAACTATCCTCTGTTTATCAGCGACTAAAGAATAAGATTAGTTAGCTATGTGCCACGTTGCATAAGAAGTGGTAGAATTGCCTCCTGACAACTCTTCAGATAGTGACAGGGAGGCCTATGAATGTACGAATACCTGCCACTAGAAGTAATGTACAGGGAAAAAAAACAGCAGAATCTTAAATGAAATGCACGTTTACCACTATGAATCAATCAATTTTGCAAGGTTCATTTTTAAACCGTTAACCAAAGGGAAGGAGAAACACGCAACAGTTGAGGTAGACCTCCCAGTTGTGCACATAGGCAATAAAGTCTATGTCTGCAAATGTCAGAAATGGAAACGGCCCGATCAACAACTTTTACAGTGACCATGATGACCCACCCCCACTGCCCTCAAGACCGATGGCAGTAAACTTGGATCCGCCTGCACGGTCTTGGTCTGAATCCAGCATCACGCCAAGCGTCATTGACAATGTAAATGGAAGAGGGAAGAAGAACATAAAAATACCCCCCACCCCGCCACTGGTGCCTTTGGACTATTTTGGTATATACCGAACGGACGTTATGTATTTTTGTTCTTTGGATCTTAATATCTTCTCTATTACTGCTCTTCCATAGCAACACATCTCCTAGCTCTAATCTCACACCTACGAATGCAACTATTCATGCTGTGTCCAATAGTGTATATGCCAGATTAACAGATGTATCAGCTTGCTTCAAAGGTTCAGAAAGCGCCAGTGAATCAGGTTTTGTTTGCTCTCCAATTACTCATGCTACAGGATCAGATAGGCTATACTCAGCTGAAGACGTACCCCCAAGCACAGCTCTAGGTCTATTGCATTTGCATCTTGGCTTGTGTAGGATTAAGGCCCAAATGCAATTAACATGTCAAAGTAGCAAGTTAGTTTTCCAGTCAATCCCACAAATATGACTTAAACAGAAGTTTCATATATCCTTACAAATAGGCAGGACATTAAGGCTCAGACAGCACGCATAAAGAAACTTGTAGTCCTACTACTGCAGAATGAATACACATGGGACTAGATTTAGAGTTTTTAGGAGCAACATGCCCACCACTGAGTGCAACAGCCACTTGGTGAATGCTTTACCCCCAGATGTGGTGTTTCTATAGCGCAGACCTAGCCAAA